>NC_067400.1:180039362-181239362 GCF_016432865.1 Antechinus flavipes | reverse complement strand
ACAATAATATGGGGAAATAATAGAAACCCTTAGAAGGAAAACTTCCTGAATAAACCTATAGGAAATCTGGTGGACTCTATTCCAAAGAACTCACCATACTGATGCCTGACTTTGTCAGGACTATTGATCAGTTCTGCCCAACTGATCAACTGAAGAAATACCCAAATCTCAGTGTCTCCAGTAGTCAGAAGGGTAGGTATGTGTCACTATGCCTGCCTCATGTCACTGGAGGAATATCTATCCTCTTGCAAACTTCCTATAAAACTTTTCCAAAAAGCAAATAAAACGAACAATAATTACTCTGCAGCTGAAAAATGTCAACACATTTATGATAAAAGAATGAAATCCAAAATTTCTTGGGAAGTGTCTTGGGAAGTAGTCAAAAGATATGAACAAAAAATTAAAAAAAAACAACTTGTAAACAATAATTAAAATTACTAAACAAAATGGATAATCACTAATAATTTGAGAAATTTACATTTTCATAATTCTGATTAATCCATTTCTATCTAATTGACAAATATGGAATAAAATATGAAACGTTCCATCTTATGGCAGTTAGGGATAATTTTTTTTTCTGGTGGACTTAATATGGTATTCTTAATTCTTAATTCTGGTAGACTTAATAAATTGTTTATATCTGTTGACATGATTCTACCCCAAGGATTATACTATAAAAAGTAACTGAAAACAAAACCTAGAAACAAATTTTATGTCTTATGATTGGAAAATGGCTGAATAAATTCTAATGTATCAATTTCATATGACAGTTATTTTATAAAGAATTAAAAATGCACAAAATTCAGAAAAATTCAATGAGACTTTTGTGAAGTCATATAGATTAAAGGAAATGCCAAAAGAACAACACACTAAATTATTTCAAAATGTAAATGTAAATGAAAATAACACTAAGAGGCAGCAAATTATAGGTAAAATAATCTGGATAATTTGTGCCAATTTACAAGATTATAATTGTAAAGAGTGTTGAAACACTTTAAGTTCTATATAGATGTTAATATTATTTTAAATTTAGTAGGTTGTTCTTTTGGCATTTCCTTTAATCTATATGACTTCATAAAAGTCTCAAAAATGCAAAAGTTTTCAGGGAAATTATTCCTAAAGGGATTGACTTAGAGGTTATTGGAATCTGTTGTAGCACAACAAAAGTATCAATGATAAAATTTTATAGTTTTTAAGTCTCATTTCACTTTCATAATTACTTTCCCATGGACAGATTTCTGTTCATCTGAATTCCTTTTAACATATAACATAAAAACTGAGCACAGTATTCTGGTTGCTTTCTGACAAAGTTAGCTGTAGTAAACTTTGCTGTTGTATCTTTCATTAAAACAATCCAAATTAGAAATCATATTTGGCAGTCATTTTATATCTTTAAATTTTCAAATATATCCTCTCCTTTCCCTTTTAATAAAATCCATTCCTAATAATTTAAAAAAAATGAATAAGTGAGTTGGAGTAGGTAGGAAGCAGCTAAGCAAAACTAAACAACACAAGGAAGAATGGTAGAGTGTCACCTTTGGAATCAGCAAGACCTGAATTCAAATTTGACCTCAGATACTTTCCAAGCTCTATAATTCTGGGGAAGTCTCTTAAGTCCTCTCTTTTTTCAGTTATAAAAGGGGCTTACCACCTCCCTTCCAGGGTTGTAATGAAAACAAAATATGATCATTATAAAGTGCTTAGCATATTATCTGGGACATAGTAGCTGCTTAAAAACTACTTGCTATCTTTCATCTCAACCCCCAAAGATACTCATATCTTTAAAGAATGGAGGGTTTTATAAGGTCAAGATTGATCATTATACTTAAACTCCATTTAATTTCAAGTGTTTTTATATTATTGTTGTGGTACTTTTTATCTTTTTTGGTTGTAATTGTCATATGTTATGGTGTCTGAACTAGCACCCTGGAGGGCCTAAGGATCAGCCAGAGTCAGGATCAAAGTCCTTGGTCTTCAGGGGGAGAAGTGAAGGAGGTAGGCAAGCTGCCATGTGGCTTGCCAAAGATGTATCCTAGATTCTGGAGTCTGGAGTCTCCAGCCTGGCTCCTCCTTGTCTTGCAGACAAGTGATCTGACCTCTCTCCCTCCACCCTCCAATCCTTGTCTACGATTATCTCACCACCAAACATTCAGCAAGCACCAATCATGAGGAGAGACATCACATTACCATATTGTCTAAATATATGCTTATAGAACCATTATCTCACATGGAATAGATAATTTGCCTTAAGTACTCTGCTGCCTGATTCAAGTACACCTTTTCAGAGTTTCAGCCCTCTATAATATCTACCTTTTCCTGGGTTCCTCTTCATAAATACTTCATATTTTTAACATTTCACATAGCCCATTTTACACTTTGTACTCTTCACATTGAGCATTGATTTTGAAATACTGTTCCCTTAAATTTATTAACCACAATTTCTTCAACTATCCCAGTCAATGAGGATTTATTTCATTATCATTCATTTGCTACTATGATAATGAAGTAATGTTGATAACAATAATTTGTTTTGAGGCTCACTTGGTAATCAAATGAGTGTAATGGATCTTTTTTAGAAATTTTTTTTTTAATTATTGAAATGAATGCTGTATTTCAGATTAGTAAAAAAAAAAAAGAAAAAGAAAAAAAGATATATTTCCCTCTTTTAAAATTCAGGAAACCACAAAACTTTTATGCACATGCCTTAAGATTCTATAGATGCCAAGGCTAAGAATCCTTGCTCTGATAGCTATAAGATTTTCCCTGATATCAAATATTTATATTTCTTTTAAACTACCAAATATTCTCCTGATTCTGGCTTCTGGAGTGAAATATAACTTAAGTTAATTTCTCTTCAACTTGAAATGTGGACTGAATGTGGTTCACAACCTAACATTTTCAGGATTTTTGTTGTTGTTGTTGTTGTTTTCTCTTTCTCATTTTTTCCCCTTTTTGATCTGATTTTTCTGTGCAGCATGATAAATGTGGACATATTTAACAGATATTTAACATATATTAGATTACTTGCTTTCTAGATGAGGGGGAAGGAAGAGAGAAAAATTTGGAACATAAGGTTTTGCAAGAGTGAATATTGAAACTATATTTGTATATATTTTTAAAATAAAAATCTATCCAACACATTGTTTTAAAATCCCTATAATATTGTTTTTAAACTAAAATTGAAATTGAATTTAATTATTTAGATTCTTCATTTTTTTTCTAAAATGTCTAAGTGTACTTATTTAATCACCTGCAAATTTTTTCAATATCATAGTAATGAACTCACCTGAATTTGGAGTTGTGAACTTGGATAAAACAAAAGGCAATTATTATCTCTTCACCTATACCATAATTCACTAACTTTTGATAGAATGAGAATATTTTACCACCTGCAATAATTAGAAGACTTTTCCTAATGAAGAAAGCAAAAGCAATGAAAGAACTGGAGTTCTTTTAGCTTACTGTCATTTATTAAAAATTACGCCATCTGCTTCAAACACTAGGTCTATTTGTTTTTGTTATTGTCTTTCCCTTGTTATACTCAGAATTTTTTTCACAAGTTCTGACTTATCCTGCTCTGGGTTCATGCTTGCTGACATTATTTTTACTAATTTTTATTGGAAGAAAGGAAAATGGAAAAATAAAATTAGGAATAAATAAAATAAATAGGGAAAGCAAGAAGGAGGATGAAAAAGAGAAAAGAGTGAAAAAGCAAGAGGGAGAGAGAGACAGGAAGAGAGAGACAAAGAGAAAGAAGGAGAAAGGGAAGGAGTGGGAGAGGGAGAGGAAGAGGGAGAAAGAAGAAAAAAAAAGCTTTGTTTCATAATTTCTAATAGCATTTTTTTTTTTTTTTACATTTTACATGCATGCTCTTTGTTATAAATCTATTAGCCCATTGGACAAGTACCATCTCACCCACTCTGTTTAACAAAGTCCAGAGCACAATACCAAGCACTTAAATAAAACATAATGATATCTTGCCAGTCATTCTTTCACTTTCATTCAACTAGAAAGGATCTATAATTTATAGGCCATCTTGGCCTAATAATTTTTTCTTTCAGGATTTCTCAGATTTTATCAACACTATTAACCTTTCCCCTTCCAATCTTACCATCCCTGGGGGACTCAACTTTTCTGTCATGTTGTGAATGGTACAGATTTCTTATTCTAGTTATCTTCCTTCCCCCTCTCTATCCCTGCACAGTTTATTCAGGGTTACTATGTCACAGCCCTTTGGCTTCTCTCTTGCCACACTCTTCACAACTTCTCAGGATTGTTCTGCATTAAGTTGGTAACCATTTAAAAAATCTGTAATCTAGCACCTTTCGGTAATTTATAAATATATTTACAATTTATAAACCACTGTAGGGAACCACCCTTTCAAGTTATTATTAGATTTTTTTTTATCTTCCCTTCCCTTTCCAAGGATTTCATCACTTTCTCATGGTTCTCAACAAAGCAGAATGGTATCTTTATCTTAAGAACTGGTATGAATTTATTCTTCTCACTTCCATCACTCCTTTAATTTTTGATTGTCTTATGATGTCTATAATTGTTACAATAGATTTGAATCACTTGAATAAAAAAGAATAAAGATCTTAACTTATATATAACTACAGACTAGAATTTTTTAAAAGTACATTTTTAACTAAAATCAACTTTAATTTTCCCAACATACTATTTCCTTAATTACCAAAAGTTAGCACAATTGTCTTTAGAAACATTGGATGATATGATTTTTGAAGAGTTCTAAGATGAAAACTAGGACATTGCTTTCTAGCCTTTGCTTTATCCTAACCTCTGTGACTTTGGAGAAGTCATCTCTGCAAAACTCTGCATCTAAGTTTTGTCATCTATAAAGAGAATATTAATTATTATTTTTAAAATGTTTGATTTCTTATAGCATAATGTTTTGCAAAACACTTCATATACATTACCTAATTTGAGTTTCTTATCAATACTATGCTGTAATAATTATTGATATTATTGTCCTCATTTTAGAGATGAGACAGCTGAGATTCAGATAAGTTTAGTGACTCATCCACCTATTTTTATACAGCTATCAATTATACTAGCAACAGGATTTGAACATTTGTCTTACAGAGACCAAATCCAGTAGTGAATCTGGAATACCATGCTATCTTTGTTTGACCAAATGTTTTTGTAAGAATCAAAAATAAAAGTTAGTTGAAAAGAGAAAAGTATAATCCAATATATTTAAAAGATTTTTATTATTGTTTTACATGAATAAACTTTCTATTTGCATAAATGAGTAAATTCTTTAGAACTGACACTTAGGCTAATGTTCATGAAATAATAATAAAACAGCATTAGATGCATGTTAACATTTGTATTTTTAAATTTAATCATGAGTCCCATGCAAATGAGATTCCCTCTGTCTTTTGATGTAATTTATGTAGATTTCACATGGACAAATATATTTTTTTCCTAGACAAACCCACTCTTCTGTAATACATTCAATGAAAATCTTCCTCCATTGGCAAGGTATAAAATAAAAACATAACCAGAGCAAGGTGACCAGGACTTAGGGAGGTGGCCAAATTCAAAAGGCATTGAAAGCATTTCTATTTGGCAACATAAAAACAATGGCCCTTGACACCAATTTCGTGAAAACAATTAGTTAAAATAATAATAATAAGAATAATAATAAAAACACTGATGCTGTAATGTAGGTAGTGACTTAGAATTTCTGTTACCATTCACCTAATTTAAACTTTCTTTTCATAATAGTTACCAGGCAGATATTTTACAAAGCTTTCCTTGAGACAAAGTATCATTTGTAGGTATGATGTAGAACATTAATAAAATCAACAAAGAGATTTAATTCAGAAGTATAAATATGACCTTCAAAATGAGCCATTCTCCATTTAATAACATTTTCTCATGAGCCAGTTCTTAAAATGTATGTGCATCCAGACTAAGATTGTATTTGTTCAATTTGCAATGGAGTCTAAATGAAAGGCAATTGAAGGCTAGTCATCTAATCAAAACCTCCGATAATATATTTTCTAAGCAAATAACAGTTTTCTTTAAAAGGTGAAAGAGGGAAGGAGAATCCTTGGGTACATTCAATCACTAAAACAAAATAAAACAAAACAAAAAGAAGCAATCCTCCCCACCATATTTCTATAGAATTTTATTAATTTATAAAATTTCACCCTTTTTAAAGAACAGTATGAAGTAGGTTTACTATTACTGTTATACTTTTCAACTGATGAAACTGATGGCAAGGGGCAATTTACTCATATTAAATATTAGAACTAGTATTTATACCTAGTTCTGCTACTTCTCTGCTTTAGGGCTCTAGAAAGAAGTCAGAGTTGCTTGGATTGGCAACACTATTTCATTGATCTTGACTATTGCTGAGGAAGAGACAAAAGTGTGGTGCAGCTAGAAGTTTTTCATAGTATGGATTGAGACATCATGAGTTAGGAATGGGAAAGGATAGCTGTGCAAAAACCAGATACCTTTAAAGAGGCAAAAGGCAGAGTTTATAGGTAACAAGACTGACTAAAATATATGAGTTAAAACTAAAAACTAAGTTGACCCAAATAGTTTTAGATTAGGCAAAGAAGTCTATCATTAGTGATAACATTACCAACAACTATTAGTCTTGAGATTCCAATGGAGCTTCAATAACAGAATTTAAATCAAGAGAGATCAATCTATTCCAGGGCTTCTTAATATGAAGTTTGTGGACTTTTGTTTATGTATTGATAACTATTACATCTTAATTAGTTTCATTTTTATGCCTTTGTGATTCTATATATTTCATTTTTATGTATATTTTAAATAATTATACATGTTATTTTTCTGAGAAGATGTCTAAGAGCTTCAGCATACTGCCCAAGGATTTCCTAATGGAATAAGATTAAGAAGGCAAATTTACTCCCAACTTTTCATTTTATACAGCAAGAAAGAGAAACAGAATTGTTCAGCATTTGACTCAGGTCACATAATCAGTAAGAAAGATGAGATTTGAACCTGTTAGAAGTAATATGGTCCTAAAAATCCAAAGAAACTGGATTCAAAATCTGTAGAGGGCCACAGATAGTAGGAGAATTCTGGGTAAGGTATAAGACCCTTCAACTCAGAGGTTGAACTTGCTGACAATGTTTGGTTTGGCTCCCCATCTTCCCTAAGGACTCTCAGCCTTCCTGAGAAGTCAGGGAGGGCGTGACCACTTGTGTTCTACTTGAAGCAAGGGATACTTACAGGAAGAAGAATTTGCATATCAGTAGCAGGGTACTATAGTTAACACATGTGCAGTGTCCTGTAGTGATATAATGCTACCTACCACAGTTAGCACTTGAACAGGTGATGTAATGGTTCTACAGTTGGCACATTCTCAGTGTGCTGTAGTGTTGTAATCCTACTAAAGTATTTAAGGATGAGAGGACTTGAAATAAATGGACTCCATCTTTGACCATCTTTGTGCGTTTCCTACCTTCATCACTCCTCAGGACAAGTATTCACCTAATTTGGCAGCCTCAGTGAGTAAACTAAGTTAACTAATAAGAATTTAATGAGACTACTATATTCCATACATTGTATTAAGAATAGGAATAAAAATGCAAACAATGAAAAATTCTCATCAAGAAAACCAGAGTGTGTAGAAATATTCCTCTCCTTTCTTTTCCACATCTTCTGCTTTCCACAACAGCCTCTTTAATGGAAAACAGCTATGTGTAGATGGTGATGGATAATTGTGATGTCTGAGTCTATTTGCTAGATAGACATGTCTTAATATACATAAGTAGAAGGGGACAATTCAAACTACTATAACTTGATGGATGTGTTCTTTATTTCACTTAATCAGTCAGCTACCATTTATTAAGTGTTTACTATGTGTCAAACATTGAAATAAGTTCTGAGGATACAAAGAAAAATTATCCTGTCTCTCAAGAAATTCGCAGAACAAAATGGAAACAATTTACAAACAAGATATTCACAGAATAAATTAGTAATTTCAATGCAAATATTAAGGATAGGAAAAAAAACTTCTTGCAGAAAGTAGGTTGTAACTTAAAGTAGGTTGACTTTTCAGGAAAGTCAACAGGCAGAAATGAGGAGGGAGAACATTTTAAGCATGATAGACAGCTAGTGAAAATTATTAGAGTCAATAAAAATGATTGGAGTCAACAACAAAAAAAAGCAGATTGTCTCCAGATGAAGCCACAAAGGGAGATATAAATTGGTCCCCATTTCACAAGGCTCTTTTTGTAAGAAATTAAATAAAGGATTGTAAAAGAAAGTTAGAAGAAAAATGCAGAAATTAAATGAGAACTGTGCAAGAGGTTTTGGAAAAGAAACACAGAAATTATCTGAAGAAAACTCCTTGTAAAATAGATTTATTAAAAAATAGAATTTGTGAAATGGAAAAAGGAAACAACTCCCTGAAACACAGAATTTGTGAAATGGAAAAAAAAATCCTTAGAACAAAACAAGACATTTAAAATTTTAAATGCAAATACAAAAGGAGCTAAAAAAAGATAATTGAAGTAAATAATTCACTAAAAATCAGAATTGAACAAAATGAAATGAATGACTTAATGAGATATGAAGAATCAGTCAAGTAAAAACAACAACAACAAAAATAGAAGAAAATGTAAAATACCTCATTGGAAAAACAACTGTCCTGGAAAATAGATCTAGGAGATACACGCTAAAGATTAGTGGACTTCCTGAAACCATGATGTAAAAAAAAAAAAAAAAAGCCTAAACATTATCTTTCAGGAAATCAACAAAGAAAACTGCCCTAATGACCTAGAATTATAAGATAAAATAGCCATTGAAAGAATTCACTGATCACCTTCTAAAAGAGACCACAAAATAAAAACTCTAAAAAATATCATGGCTAAATTTCAGAAATATCAGTTCAAAGAAAATTATTGCAAGCAGCCAGAAAGAAACAATTCAAGTACCAAGGATACAGAATCAGGATTCCTCAGGACCTAGCAACTTCCACCATAAAGGACTGAAGGGCCTGGAATCTGATATTCCAAAAGGCAAAGGAACTTGGAATGCAGCAAAGAATAAACTACCCAACTAAACTGAGCATTTTCTTTCAGGGAAGAAGATGGAATTTCAATGATACAGATGAATTTCATTTATTTCTGATGAAAAGACCAGAGCTGAACAAAAATGATTTGATCTCCAAATATACAACTCAAGAGAAACATAAACAGGAAAAAAGGAAAGAACTCTTGAGAACTATATCTCAGTTATGGATATACATAGATTGTGCAGGTATAATTTGATTTTACTGTCATAATAAAAAAGGAAACTAGAGATGAAAGGAGGTTGTACTGGAAATAAAAGGAAAAAATGGAGTTAAAATGAGTGAAATTATATCTCATGAAGAAGTAAAGGAAACCTATTATAATTAAGGGAAAGAAGGGAAGGGGATGAACATTGTGTGAATCTCACTCTCATCAGATTTGGCTCCAAGAGAGAATATTAGACATATTTGGTTTGACAGAGAAACTTGTTTAACCTCATAGAGAAGTGGGAGGGGAAAGACAAAAGAAAAGGAGAAAGATAATAGAAGGGAAAACACAAATAGTAGGGGAAAGATATAGGAAAGGGGGAGGGGCTACATAGGGAAAAGCTGCTGAAGGGAAGTGATGATCAGAAGCAAAATACGGGAGGAGGGAAAAGGGGAAAGGAAAAAGAAAAGCAAATTTTGGGGTAAATAAAATGGCAGGAAATACAGAATTAATTGTTTTAACTGTGAATGTGAATGTGGCAAAGTCTCCCATAAAACAGAAGCAGATATCAGACTGGACTGAAAGCCAGAATCCTCCAATATGCTGCTTACAAATAACACACTAAAGCAGAGTAATACACACTGTGTAAAGGTAAAAGGCTGGAGTAGAATCTATTATATTTCAAGTGACATAAAAAACAAGGGTTTGTGATCCTGATCTCAGATCAAGCAAAAAAAAAAAAACCCAAAAAACCAAATAGATCTAATTTAAAAAGAGATAAGGAAGGAAACTATATCTTGCTAAAGGGTACCATAGATAATGAAGTTATAACAACACTAAACATATATGTGCACCAAGTGGTATAACATCTCAATTTTTAAAGGATAAGTTAAGGGAACTGAAAGAAGAAATAGATGGCAAAATTATAATAGTAGGGGATCTAAATCTTGCTCTCTTAGAATTAGATAAATCAAATCACAAAATAAGTAAGAAAGAAGTTAAGGAGGTAAATAGAATATTATACAAGTTAGGTATGATAAATCTTTGGAGAAAATTCTATGGAGACAGAAAGGAGTACACTTTCTTCTCACCAGTTTATGGAATCTAAACAAAAATTTATCACATATTAGGACATAAGGACCTACAAATTAAATGCAGATAGCCAGAATTAGTAAATGGATTTTTTCAGATCACCATGTTATAAAAATTAAATTCAACAAAAGACCAGGGGAGAAGGGACCAAAAATTAATTGGAAACTAAATAATCTAATCTTAAAGAATAAATGGGTGAACAGCAAATCAGAGATATAATCTATAATTTTATTCAAGAGAATGACAAGAATGATAGAACATACCAAAATTTGTGGGATTCAAAATGGTAAAAGGTTAAATTTTATGTCTCTAGATACTTCTTGCACAAAATAGAGAAATGGGAAATCAATGAATTGAGCTTTCAACTAAAAAAAGTGAGACAAAAAACAAATTAAAAAAACCCAATTAAATAACAAACTTGAAATTCTAAAAATAAAAGTGGAGATTAATAAATTTGAAAGTTAAAATAAACTATTGAATTAATAAATAAAACTAAGAGTTGTTTTTAGGAAAAACAAAATAGATAAAATTTTAGTTAATTTGATTAGATAAAGTAAAAAAAAATCAAATTGTTAGTCTCAAAAATGAAAAGGGAAAACTTCCCACCAATGAAGAGGAAATTAGAGAACTAATTTGGAGTTATTTTGCCCAAATTTATGTCAATAAATTTGATCATCTAAGTGAAAGGGAGAATACTTACAAAAGTATAGATAGTCTGGATTAACAGAAGATAAAATAAATTACTTAAATTGTCCCATTTTAGAGAAATAGAATAACCTATTAATATACTCCCTAAGAAAAAAATCTACAGGACTTACATATGATTTCTACTAAACATTTAAAGAACAATTTCAATAGTATTAAAACTATTTGAAAAACTAAGGAAAGAACTCCTATCAAATTTCTTTTTTGTGACATAGATATGCTCCCTGATACCTAAACCAGGTAGGGTGAAAACAGGAAGAAAATTATAGACTAGTTTCCCTAATGAATATTGAAGCAAAAATCTTAAATAAAATATTAACAAAGAGTTTACGGAAAGTCAATTCTAGGATATTTTGAGCAAGTAGGATTTATACCAGGAATACAGGGCTGGTTCATTATTGGGAAAACTATTAGTATAATTGACTATATCAGTAACCAAACTAAGAAAATCATATGATTATTTCAATAAATGCAGAAAAGCATTTGCTAAAATCCAACACCCATTCCTTTTAATAACACTTGAGAGTATAAAAATAAATGAACTTTTCCTTAAAATAGTCAGTAGCATCTATTTAAACTATCGACAAACATCATATGTAATGGGGACAAATGAGAACCATTCCCAATATGAACAAGGGTGAAACAAGGTTGGCCACTATCATGATTAATATTGAATATTTTCTTTTTTTTTATTATAACTTTTTATTTACAAGTTATATGCATGGGTAATTTGGCACTGACAATTGCCAAACCTTTTGTTCCAAATTTTCCTCTCCTTCCCTCCATCCTCTCCCCCAGATGGCAGGTTGACCAATACATGTTAAGTATATTAAAGCATATATGTCCTAACAGTTATTTTTCTGTACAAAAAGAATTGGAGTTTGAAATAGTGTAC
This sequence comes from Antechinus flavipes, assembly GCF_016432865.1. NCBI lineage: Eukaryota > Metazoa > Chordata > Mammalia > Dasyuromorphia > Dasyuridae > Antechinus > Antechinus flavipes. Next base: position 181,227,440 of record NC_067400.1, on the reverse strand, counting down.
TATTAGCCTGTGAAGGAAATCAAAAATGCAGGCAGACAAAAATATAGGGATTGGGAATTCTATGTAATGGTTCATAGTCATTTCCCAGAGTTCTTTTGCTGGGTGTGGCTGGTTCAGTTCATTACTGCTCTATTGGAACTGATTTGGTTCATCTCATTACTGAAGATGGCTACATCCATCAGAATTGATCATCATGTAGTATTGTTGTTGAAGTATATAATGATCTCCTGGTCCTGCTCATTTTAATTTCACAATATATACATGGATAATTTTTGACCTTCACCCCTACAAAATCTGGTGTTCTAATTTTTTCCTTGCTTCTTCCTTACCTCCCTCAGTCAACAAGTGATCCAATATATGTTAAACATATGCAATCCCTCTATACATATTTCCATAAATATCATTCTGCTCAAGAAAAATCAAATCAAACCAGAAAAAAAAAGAGAAACAAAATAAAATTCAAGCAAACAATAACAAAAAGAATGAAAATACTATCTTGTAATCCATATTAAGTATCCACAGTCCTCTGTTGGCTTTCTTCATCACAACACTAATCTGACTCACCTCTCTGTTGATGAGAGCCATGTCCATAGGAATTGATTATCATATAATCTTGTTGCCATGTACAATGATATTCTGATTCTTCTCATTTCAGTTAGCATCAGTTCATGTAAGTCTCCAGGCCTCTCTGAAGTCATCCTTCTGATCATTTCTTTTTTTTTTTTTTCTTACATTAATTTCCCAGTGTTCTTTCTTTGGGTGTAGCTGCTTCTGTCCATCATTGAGCAATTGAAACTGAGTTAGATCTTCTCTTTGTCGAAGAAATCCACTTCCATCAGAATACATCCTCATACAATATCGTTGTTGAATTATATAATGATCTCCTGGTCCTGCTCATTTCACTTAGCATCAGTTCATGTAAGTCTCTCCAAGCCTCTCTGTATTCATCCTGCTGATCATTTCTTACAGAACAATAATATTCCATAACATTCGTATACTGCAATTTACCCAACCATTCTCCAATTGATGGGCATCCATTCATTTTCCAGATTCTAGCCACTACAAACAGGGCTGCCACAAACATTTTGGCACATACAGGTTGCTTTCCCTTCTTTAGTATTTCTTTGGAGTATAAGCCCAGTAGTCTGCTGATCATTTCTTAGAAAAAAATAATATCACATGACATTCATATACCATAACTCATTCAGCTATTCTCCAACTGCTGGACATCCATTCAATTTCCAATTTCTTGCCACTACAAAAAGGGCTGCTGCAAATATTTTTGCATATGTGGGTCCCTTTCCCTCCTTTATTATCTCTTTAGGATACAAGTTCAGTACAAACATTGCTGGATCAAAGGATATGCACAGTTTGATAGCCCTTTGAGCATAGTTCCAAATTGCTCTCCAGAAAGGTTTAATCAGTTCACATCTCTGGCAACAATGTGTTAGTATCCCAGTTTTCCTACATGCCTTCCAAATTTCGTGATTATCTTTTCCTTTCATTTTACCAAATCTAAGAGGTGTGCAGTGGTACCTCAGAGTTGTCTTAATTTGCATTTCTCTGACCAATAATAATTTAGAGCACCTTTTCATATGACTAGAAATGGTTTCAATTTCTTCATCTGAAAATTGTCTGTTTGTATCCTTTGACCATTTATTAAGTGGAGAATGGCTTGAATTCTTATGAATTATCAGTACCCTTGAATGTAAAATTTTTTCCAGATTATTGCTTTCCTTCTAGTTTTGTCTACATTAGTTTTGTTTATACAAAACCTTTTTAACTTAATATAATCAAAATTATCCATTTTGCATTTAATTATGTGCTTAAATTATTCTTTAGTGATAAATTTCTTCCTTTTCTACAGATCTGAGAGATAAACTATCCTTTGTTCTTCTAATTTGCTTATAATATCTCTCTTTATGTCTAAATCATGAACTGATTTGATCTTATTTTGTTATAGTGTGTTAGGTGTGAGTCAATGCCTAATTTCTGCCATACTAGTTTCTAATTTTCCCAGCAGATTTTGTCATATAGTAAGTTCTTATCCCAAAGCTGGAAATTTTGGGTTGTCAAACACTAGATTACTATAGTCATTGACTATTTGTCCTATGAACCTAACCTATTCCATAGATCAATTACTCTGTTTCTTAGCCAGAACCAAATGATTTTGGTGACGGCTGCTTTATAATATAGTTTTAGTTCTGGTACAGCTAGTCCACCTTCTGTTGCATTTTGTTTCATTAATTCCCTTAAAATTCTTAACCTTAATTCTTCCAGATGAATTTTGTTATTCTTTTATCTAGCTCTTTGAAGTAATTTCTTGGGAGTTTGATTAATATAGCACTGAATATGTAGATTAATTTATAGTATTGTCATTTTTATTATATTAGCTCATGAAGCTCATTTAATATTAACAAGGAAGAGGAAAAATAACCAAATATTCCATTTGGAAACTAGAGGAGCAATAAAATAGAATGACTAGAGAAGATCAGGAAACAGCAACCTCTGGCAACATTTCTGGTCTAGCTTACAAAAATCAATAAAATACTAACAATGATATGCAATTATTCATGACCACATTTAATGTCATAATTCATTAGGATGCCCCAGAGTCATTGCTTTTTCGCATCAAAGTTGTGTTGAAGGTAAAAAGAGGGAATGAGAAGGAAAAAGATGCATTTCCATACTATATCTCTGCATATTCTTTCCCCTGCTGAACTAAAAGCTAGTCATTTAGTTTAATTCAAAGAGCTTACAGGAGGTGAACTCTGATCTTGCAATAACTTCATTTTAAAACTTTAATTTTCAAATTACACTCTCAGCTTTAAATACAAGTGATGATAGCTTTAATTGAGAGATTCATACTTGAGTATGAGTATTATGAAAACTTACTTTTTAGCATTTGAGTGAGATAGGTATGCTGAAGAATGGAAGAAAGTGCCTAGTCTTTAGAGTCAGAAGTTGTATTTCAATAATGGATCCCCCAACTATTGGATATGTAGCTTTGGAAAAATCACTTAACTTTACTACAATAGAATCCTGATTTGTTATGAATCACAAAGTCATACACTTCTTTATGATAAGCCATTAGTCCCTGTTTAGTATCCTAAAGGGTAGGAATAAGAATAGAGGAGAAAGATCTTAGAGAAACAAATAGTCTTGGCAGATGTAAAATTGAAACAGCCATAGGCACTCTGCCTCAGAGTCCCCCTATCATAGTATTCACCACATGCCACAGTTCATAAGAATCATGGAAAGAGGAAAATGTGGATCAACATGGAGCCATCATAAAATCACCTGGAGAACCAACAATACATATAATATAAATTGGCTGTACAGATACTGCCTCTCTACCAGGCATTCATAATATGTTTATCATTATACAACTCAAAAAAACTAACATTATTTTCTTTTTCCTTTTCCTTAACTATTTTATTCCTATTCCTCACAATTTTATTATTCTTAAGTGTTGAAATCTCTATTTAGTTTTTGGTCTTGGAAAGTACTTTAAGATTTGGTGTATTGAGTCTTGGTCAGTAAATCTTGATGAAGTGGATCTCAAAGCACTTGTCATTGTGAATACATGAGATACACAAAATACATGGAAAACATCCTGAAAGTTGTCTTTCTGAAATAAGTAGCACAATACAGTAGTCACCATTATTTTCCTCATATATAGGGACTTTTTGATGATATACTCTTTAATTAATAGTTATTCATTCAAATAAAATTAAAACTATGAAGGCACTCTATGCTACATTGGATATTACATCATTAAAATAAAGCTCCTAGCCATTTGCTTTATGTATTTGGATGAGTCCCTATTTATAGAATCATAGAGGCCAAATAAAGTCACTAATAATGTCTCTACAGAAAAATGAATGAATGCATTTTAGAAAAGAAAAGATATTAACAATATGCTATACCCAGGTACTATGGTAAGCACTCAGATTAAAAATAAATCAAAAGCAAAACATCTTCTGCCCTTAAAGTTATTATAATTTTATGTGGGAAATCATATTGAGTGGAAAGTAGGCAGAAAAAGAAGTTTATATCTTGGAAATTGTAGGGATTATGAGTGTAGTTGTAGGGCAGTTGTCACCTCTTTTTTTCTATTAACATTGACATTATTGATTTTATTATTATTTCCAGAGGAATAAGTAGAGATTAGTGATAGAGGAGGCAAGGAACAGATGAAATTATGCATGGTAGGCCCTGGTTTGTTTTAGATAGTTGGATAGAATGTGAAGTTTGGTCTGGGACCCAGTCAGACACAGTAGATGGTTTAGTATATCTCTGCAATACTTGTCTATTAGTTAATCCCAGCACTATTTTGTATGGAGACATCAGGGCATCCTTTCAGCAACTATAATTCAATAACTAAAGGTGCTTCTTTTTCCTTCCTTCCTTCCTTTGTTCCTTCCTTCTTTCCTTCCTTCTCTCCTTCCTTCCTTCTTTCGTTCCTTCTTTCCTTCCTTCCTTCCTTCCTTCTTTTCTTTCTTTCTTCTTTCTTTCTTCTTTCTTCTTTCTTCTTTCTTCTTTCTTTCTTTCTTTCTTTCTTTCTTTCTTTCTTTCTTTCTTTCTTTCTCTCTTGCTTGCTTGCTTGTTTTCTCTCTTGCTTGCTTGCTTGCTTTCTCTCTTGCTTGCATGCTTTCTTTTTTTCCCTTTTCTCTTTCTTTTACTATAACATAGTATTTCAACATTTTTAAAAGGGAAATTATCTGTCTTATTAAGTTACTACAAATATGAGTTCATGAATCTCTTCTGTAACATGTCAGGAATATTTATTCCTGACCTGTCCTAGCCAGCAAATGTTTCTTAAAATGCTAACACAAAAACATGCTATGTAATTTAAAACATTTTAATTTTTTCCACCCTAAGGAAAGAAGTGTGATGCAACTGAAAATATTATGGATTTTTTAGGAGCCAAATGACTTGTGTGAGTGTGTACACAAACATTATTTGATCTGCAGAATACCCTTTCACTGTAGGTGCTGTAAACTCTGCATCACGTAAATCTAGTTCATGCATAAGTCAAGAAATTACCCACATGTCATTAGTCCTCTTTGAAAAAAAAGGATGAATAACATCTGTTATTATACCCATTTTACAATGAAAAAGCTGTGGCAGACAGAGATTGTATGACTAACCCAGGATCAGAGAGCTAATAAGTGTTTGAGATCGATTATTCACTTTACTATTTGCATATCTTTTGTATATAAATAGGATATACACACGCACACACATACACCATACATATACACAAAGCAAGAGATGCATAAAGTATGTGTTCATAACTATATAATCATGCTTATATGTTTATGCACACAAACACAGACAGTTTTATATATATATATATATATATATATATATATATATATATATACACATATATATATACATACATGCATTTATATATGAATTGTATATGTACTTGTATATTGCATTGAAAATATATGCATCCAAATATATACATATCTGCTTAACTAGGTGATGCAATGGATAGAGTGTGAGGACTGGAATCAGGAAAATCTAAATTCAAATTCAGCTTCAGTCATTTACTAAAAATGTGATCCTGGGCAAATTACTTAACCCAATTTGCTTCAGTTTCTTTATTTGTAAAATGAGTTGGAGAAGAAAATGCAAAACCAGTCCAGTGTTCTTGCCAAAAAAATTCTCAAAATGGAGTCATAAAGAATGAAACATGACTAAAATGATATGTACATGTGCTCAAATATGACATACACATGTTTGCTGACAACTATGTGGATACATACACATATATGTATATATGTACACACATGTATATATGAACATTCATGTATAATACATGGTCACTATCAAAGTATATTTTAATATCCCATAAATGGTCTTTTTCATAACAAAATTGAGAATAAATTAATATGTATATTTTCTCTTCTCAAAAATCAAATAACTAAAATAATCAACAATATGAACATACAGATTGACAAGAAAGACACAAATCTGATACATTCAAAGTATTAATCATGAGTTGTCTTTTGCCAAATTATGGGAACACATGCTTCTTATCTTTCCAGAAGTTTCTTCAATTTTGTGCCATTATGCTAATTTCCTCTGCATTAAAGATTGTATCATAATGAAGTTAAAATGAATCCATATTCACTGCAATAGTTATCTGACAGTTTTTCCTTTTAGCATTCTTCTCCTTTTTTTTCTAATAAATTTATTTATTTTTCATACACATTGCTTTCTGAATCATGTTGGGAAAGAAAAACCAGAGCAAAAGGGAAAAACCACGGAAAAGATTAAAAAAAAAAAACAGAAAAAAGTAAACATAGCATGTGTTGAGCATTCAGTCTCCTTAGTTCCTTTTCTTTGTTGCAGACAGCATTTTCTGCCTAAAGTTTATTGGGACTGCTTTGGATCACTGAAGCACTGAAAAGAACCAAGTCTTTTATAGCTGATTATTGCACATATTTTGTTGTTATTATATACAATGTATTCCTGGTTCTGCTTGTTTTGCTCAGCATCAGTTCATGTTAATATTTCCAAACCTTTCTAAGATGAACTTGTTCATAATTTTTTATAGAATATAGAACATTATTATATTCCAATACTTTCATATAATACAATTTGTTCAGTCATTGTCCCATTGATGGCATCTGCACATTTTCCAATTCTTTGCTACACAAAAAGAGCTGAAACAATTATTTTTGCACACTTCTGCCCTTTTCCCTCCTTCATCCTTTTCTTGGGATACTGACCCAGTAATGGCACTGCTGGGTCAAAGGGTATGTAGCCCTTTGAGCATAGTTCCAAATTGCTCTCTAGAATGGTTGGATTATTTCACAACACCACCAACAATGCTTTAGTGTCCCAGTTTTCCCCCATCCTTTCCAACATTTATCATAATATTTTCATGTTGTCTTAGCCAATCTGAGATGTGGGAGGTGTTACCTCAGAGTTGTTTTAATTTGCATTTCTTTAATCTAAATTAATTTATAGCACTTTTTCATATAACTATAGATGACTTTAATATCATCATCTAAAAATTGTCTATTCATATCCTTTGGCCATTTATCAATAGGGGAATGATGTGTTTTCTTACAAATTTGACACTGTTCTTAATATATTTTAAGAGGAATTTGTGACCAAAGGAAAACTAGAGATCATTATTGATCACAAAATAGAAAATTCAGTTCCAATTGATCAATGATGGACAGAATCAGCTACACCCAGAGCTAGTGTATATAAATGTATGTATGGGAAATGAATGTAAACTGTTTGCATTTTTGTTCCTCTTCCCAGGTTATTTTTACCTTCTGAATCCAATTTTTCTTGTGCAATAAGAGAATTGTACAGATCTGCACAAATATATTGTATCTAGGATATATTATAACATATTTAATATGTATAAGACTGCCTGCCATCTAGGGAAGGGGATGGAGGGAGGAAAGGGAAAAATTGGAACAGAAGTGAGTGCAAGGGATAATGTAAAAAATTACCCATGCATATGTACTGTCAATAAAAAGTTATAATTATAAAAAAATAAAATAAAATAATGCTAAACAATAAGAAAAAAAAGAAATGAAACCTTTCTCAGAAATATTGGCTGCAGAGATTTTTCTCAAGCTTCTCCTTCCCTTTTAATCTTATTTCTGCTGGTCTTATTTGTGCTTTTTTACAGACTTTTTAATTTAATGTAATCAACATTGTCCATTTTGCCTTTTATAATGTTCTAAAGTTCTTCTTTGGTCATAAATTTTTCCCTTCTGCAGAGATTTGATAAGTAAATTATCCCTTTCTCTTCTAACTTGTTTGTGGTACCACATTTATGCTCAATTCAGGTACTCATTTTGACCTTATTTTGGTGTAGTGTGTGAGTTGTCAGTCTATGAGGAGTTTCTGACATATTATTTTCTAGTTTTTCCAGCTATTTTTGTCAAATAATGAGTTTTTATACCAGAAGCTGGAGTTTGGGGGTTTATGAAATACTAGATTGTTAAAGGCCTTGATTATTGTGTTGTATATATTCCAGTGATCCACCACTCTTGCTTTATAATATAGTCATGTTCTTTTTTTAACTTAATGATTACCTAAGAATTTTAAAATATTTTTATAGAATTCAGTTTTTCTTTGAAGAAAATAGTATATTTCCTTTAGTGTAATTCAATTTTTTTTTCATGGTTCCTTTTAGATCCTGATATTCAGTTCTCTAATGATGAAATATGATGAACAATATATTCAACACATGACAAATGAAATATGATAACATCACAGAATATCATATTAGCATAAAATGAATGAAATATGATCTCAATATGCAGAATTTAAAAATCATTTTGTTTTGTTCAAATGTAAAAGTCCATTTAAATTTTCTTAATACAGAAAATTAGATCTTTTGTTATGTTTCCTGTTACATTCTAATGTTGACTTGAAATTTTAAGCTTTTCAAAGTTTTTATTTCCTTTCTGCCTGCCAAGTAGCTTGACCTTAGCAGTTAATAATGTGATCAGTAAATGATGACAAGGCACTTCATGATAGTGGATGGATCTACAGAAGTCATACTTGTATGGGATTCTTTTTTTTCGAAAACTTTTTGTTTGTGCCATGGAGTCATTAGCTAATAGTTAGTGAACCTTAGTTTTAATAAAGTATTTTTCATGCATTTCTTTATTCTCCTTATTTAAGGAGAATTTTTTTCTCCTTATTTTCTTTTCAAATCTTTCTTCCAGAACCCTAATTTCTTGATCTAAAATATAATTTTAGCTGTCTTTTAAAATATTTGCTTCATTCCTTCTAGATATTCTGGTTATTCAGATTGGTTTTGTGTTCCAATTTTATTTCATTTTATGCTATTTTTTGGTTTTAAATCATGTTCTTTTAGTTCTGTGTTTTGTTAATCATATCAAAGTATATATATTTAGTGTGGGATTCTTTTGCTAGTTTCTTAACTGTAGATCATTTCTTGATTTTCAACTATATGTTAGGACTAGATTCTAAACACTTTTGATGAAACGATGGACTAAACTTTTCTTTTATTAGGTCCTTTGACTTTTTTTCTCAGAGATAGTTAAGTGTTGGAGTCTTCTAATACATCACAAACAGTTTAGCCAATATACCTAAAAACTTTCAATAATTGCAAAGTAATGTTATTTGGGATAAAGTCAGATCACTGTTCTGTTGTTTTTCAGATTTTTCTTCTCTTTCATTTCTTTGTTCCTTTATTCTGTCCTTCCTTCCTCTCTCCCTTTCTCTCTTCCTTTTTTCCTCCTTTTTTATCTCCTTCCTTCCTTCCTTGCTTGCTTCCTTCTTATCTTCCATCCTTTGTCATATTCAACTCTTTGTGTCCCCATTTTGGGTTTTCTAGTCAAAGATATGAGTGATTTGCCATTTATTTCTCTTGTTTATTTTATACTTGAGGAACTGAGGCAAACAGGGTTATGTAACTTTTCCAAGATCACAAAACTATTATGTTTCTGAGGCCACATTTGAACTCAGGAAAATTTGTTTCCCTGACTCTTGGCCTGGCACTCAATACCACTACCTATCTGCCTGATCCCTGGGCTAGCTCAGAGCAACTTTCCTGTAATCTTGTGCCTCATTGGAAGTTCCACTAGACTTTTTCTACATTAAACTATAATGCTGAAGATTCCAAGTGACATTACTGCAGGATCCACTTTGTTCAGGTATTCCTACCCTGGTTATTGTATTGCAGCTTTCAAACTGGGCTGAAAACTGGGTTTGCATCTCTGCTACTTCGTCTGCTGTCAGAATCATATACCTACAACTTCCTTCTGAACTGCTCAGTGAATAAACTAAGCTCATATCCTCAGAAGATCATCTTCAAATCTCCTAGATGGCATGAGTTCCTACAGCCTACATATGGGTTCTCATTTTACCTAGGCTCAAAGCCTCAACTTCCTTTGCCATGGAATGCCTTACACAGTTTGCTCCTAGCCAGAATCTATGCCAAGAGCTTGCAGACTTTTATTTTAGTCTCTCCAACCCCACTTAGATTATTAAAAATGACATTTTTTTCCTTTGGATTTTCCAATCATGACTCAATCTAAAGCATTTTTAAAAATTGTGGAAGTGGTGTATTAGAATATCTGAAACCTACTAATTCTTACCACTCTTCCCATCATCTTAGATAATCCATTAGCAAACTATTCTAGAACGCATAATAAAATGTTCATGTGAATTTCTCATGTATAATAAAAGCATAATGATTTGTCAGAATAAGGCTGGGAGTGGCTAGCTGAGCAACTGAACTGATTTAATGAAATTACCATTGCTTTTACCTTAAATTGAAGGTTTTTCACAAATATGGTATATTCCTAAATACATTTAGTAATTTTTAAGCTTAATATTTTTTTTTCATATGAAAGTTTGAGAGGTCCAGAGACCACAGTACTTTAAGATAAAAAATCTTGCTGTGTATCATTAGACAAGTGATTCTACTTTGTAGGCTTCATTATTAAAAATGCAAATGAAGTTGGTCTATCTGTTTCAGACTTAAAACTATATTATAAAGCATCAGTCATCAAAACTACTTAGTACTGGCTAAGAAATAGAGTAATCAATCAGTGGAATAGGTTAGGTTCACAGAACAAAATAGTCAACAACTATAGCAATCTAGTGCTTGACAAACCGAAAGACCCCAGATTTGGGTATTTGACTATTTGACACATGCTGCTGGGAAAACTAGAAACTAGCATGGCAGAAACTAGGTATTGACTCATACCTAACACCATATATCAAAGAAGGTTGAAATGGATTCATCATTTAGACATAAAGAATGATATTATAAACAAATTAGAAGAATTTAGAATAGTTTTCCTCTGAGACCTGTGGAGATCTCACTATATGACAAAAACTGCTGGGAAAATTGGAAAATAGTATGGCAGAAATTAGGCATTGACCCACAACTAACACCATATACCATGACAAGGTAGACATATAGAATGATATTATAAATAAATTGGAAGAACTTAAAATAATTTACCTCTAAGACCTGGGGAAGTGGCAGGAATTTGTGACCAATGAGGCAATAATTGGGGAAGGCAAATGAGAAATAGATAGATAAATAGAAGATAGATAATAGATATATGATAAGTACCAGTACAAGTACTGCAAGTATCAGTAATACAAGATAAATACAAAATTAAAAAAAAAAATTATAATTCTTTAAATATTTCTAATTTTTTCTTCCTTTTCAGTTTGAATTTAATAAACATTAACACAGTAAACTATCTGGGTCCCCACAAAATATGATGTTTTACTTAAATTGTGAATACATATAGCATACAATTTTTAATTATTCACAAAACTTAGCATGATAGTAACAAAATGACTCTACTTATATTCCTTCCTGAAATTTCTTCTTCTCTCTTCTGCTTCTCCATTAAATATTTTGTGGGTGATTTTTTTTTCTTCTTTTTTGTTTTAATATTCACTACTTGCCTATTTCTAAATCAATCAATCTCTCCCCAAAATAACAAAACCTTGCAACCCATAGGTATAATAACACAAAATAAAGTTAATATGTGGATATTTCTGAGAAGATATAGATAGGTTTTGGTTAAGTCATCTTTCTATTAATGTCAGAAGTTTGATGTGTTATTAAATTGGAGAGGAAAAGGAAGAAATAGAGAGAAAGCATTTCTTAAATGATTACTATTGTTCCAGGGCTGGAAACATACTCGGAAGACTTAAGACCACATACTTTTGTATTATCAATTCAAAAGTCTATATAAACATTATTTGTTTTCTACTAGAGAGCAAATTGTGGCTCATGGTCCCCTTATGAAGTTACTTTCAATGTACTATTAAAGGTCTTTGGCTCTTATGTAAGATGATTAGGTTTCAGATCTCATCTCTGATATCTTACAATCTCTGTGACCTATAATTCTATGATCTTAAATCATATTACCTCTATAGATCTCAGGTTTCTCTTTGTAAAATGGTGACATTAGACTCAGATGACTTCTGAAATCCCTTCTAAGTCTAGATTTATGATTAATAAACATATTACACACATCAAAAATGAAAAATACTACTTAACAGGATTTTGTTAGTTGTTAAAAGCTCATCTGAGAATATATATTTTGGAAATAGCACATTACCTCTCTTACTTTTCCTTCTTAGCCTACTCTTTCTCTTTCTCTTTGAATTTTTTTCTTTCTTCCTCCCTCTTACTCTGTCTTTCAGTTTTCAGTTGCTTTTGATCACTCTACTCTCTTAAATTAGATCATATAATTTTAAAAAATAAATGTGGTTTTTGATAGAGTCATAGAATTGTAGAGCTAGAAGGGTCCTTAGAGATCACTTCATCCAGTTAACACTTCAATGTGTTTTCTTGGAAAAATTTATGTTCAGCAGCTGATAAAAAGTTTTAATGCCAGCGGCAACTTTCTTAATGTGCTGCTTGTTGCTTTGATATAAAATCTTGTAAGATTTGACTGGATCCTACTTTACATATTTGATGCATTATTTGGGAGCTAAACTGAATGGCTCAATGAATGCAGTACTTCATCCAACATCCTGACTGCCATGAGCCATAATCTCAGGGCTCATTCTTTAGGGACTAGAGGCTTGGTAAGTATTGAATAAAAATGTCTAACTAATGTTGGAAGCTAGGCAGATGTGTTTTTGTGCACCATTTACTCCTTATGTGGTAGTTTTAGCTATCTTTTTCCTTCCATGTAAATTTTTAACTTTTTTTAAAGACAAATTGGTCATGCAATGTGGTAATGAAAAGTGAAATTGCAGTATTTTACTAGTTCAAATGTGAAGAGATTTCAGTGTCAAGAAGCTATCTTTAATTTCCCTATATTGACCTTTTATTCTTTATTATGTTATCACTTCACTGAGTGAAATACATAAGAACCACTTATCTATTTTATTGATTAGACTTATTGTCCTAAAATTGCTATTGATGCCCCTCTTGTCACATAGAAGAAGCTTGTTGCATTGATTCTCCTTTCTTTTAAGTTTCTATTGCTTGCTGTAATGCAGAAGAAAGATCATAGAACTCAGAAATAGACATAAGTTCCAATCCTGACTCAATTACTTTCTCTGTGTATGGTGTGAAGCAAGCTATTTCACCTTCTCTGGGTTTCAATTTTAAATAGTTAAAATGAGGAAATTGGACTAGATCATATCTCAGATAACTTTCAGCTTTAAGTCCTATGATTCTGAGTTTGCCAAATTCCAGGGAGTTTCAATTATAGGCCTGATCTTATGTTATTGTTGTTGTTTATCCTTTGCTTTTAAAGAGGATCAATGACATCACAGGGTAGAAAGAATATAAAATGAGGAATCAGGAGACCTGGTTTCTTTTCCCAATTTTCCCACTAATTAGTTATGTGACATTTTTTTTTCTCTTCTGTGGCTCCCTTGTAAATAAACAGAAGATTGGACAGTATGACTGCTTCCAGCTGAAAACTCTTTCATTTGGTGTTTAGTTCTTACTTTTTCCCTTATGCATTTGTTTCCTTTTTTATTTTTTTTAATAACTTTTTATTGATAGAACGCATGCCAGGGTAATTTTTTACAGCATTATCCCTTGCATTCACTTCTGTTCCGATTTTTCCCCTCCCTCCCTCCACCCCTTCCCCCAGATGGCAAGAGTCCTTTACATGTTGAATGGGTTGCAGTATATCCTAGATACAATATATGTGTGCAGAACCGAAGTTTTCTTGTTGCACAGGGAGAATTGAATTCAGAAGGTATAAATAACCCGGGAAGAAAAACAAAAATGCAAGCAGTTTATATTCATTTCCCAGTGTTCTTTCTCTGGGTGTAGCTGCTTCTGTCCATCTTTGATCAATTAAGGCTCTCTTTATCGAAGAGGTCCACTTCCATCAGAATACATCCTCAGACAGTATCGTTGTTGAGGTATATAATGATCTCCTGGTTCTGCTCATTTCACTCAGCATCAGTTCATGTAAGTCTCGCCAGTCCTCTCTGTATTCATCCTGCTGGTCATTCCTTACAGAACAATAATATTCCATAACATTCATATACCACAATTTACTCAACCATTCTCCAATTAATGGTCCTCCGTTTATTTTCCAGCTTCTAGCCACTACAAACAGGGCTGCCACAAACATTTTGGCACATACAGGTCCCTTTCCCTTCTTTAGTATCTCTTTGGGGTATAAGCCCAGTAGAAACATTGCTGGATCAAAGGGTATGTACAGTTTGATAACTTTTTGAGCATAGTTCCAAATTGCTCTCCAGAATGGCTGGATGTGTTCACAATTCCACCAACAATGTATCAGTGTCCCTGTTTTCCCACATCCCCTCCAACATTCTGCATTATCTTTCCCTGTCACTCTAGCCAATCTGACAGGTGTGTAGTGGTATCTCAGAGTTGTCTTAATTTGCATTTCTCTGATTAATAATGATTTGGAGCATATTTTCATATGTCTATAAATAGTTTCAATTTCTTCATCTGAGAATTGTCTGTTCATATCTTTTGACCATTTATCAATTGGAGAATGGTTTGATTTCTTATAAATTAGAGTCAATTCTTAATATATTTTGGAAATGAGGACTTTATCAGAACCTTTGATTGTAAAAATGTTTTCCCAGTTTATTGCTTCCCTTCTAATCTTGTCTGCATTTGTTTTGTTTGTACAAAAACTTTTCAATTTGATATAATCAAAATTTTCTAGTTGTGGTCAATAGTGATCTCTAGTTTTTCTTTGGTCATAAATTCCTTCCTCTTCCACAGGTCTGAGAGGTAAACTATCCTATGCTTTTCCAATTTATTTATCATCTCATTCTTTATGCCTAGATCATGAACCCATTTTGACCTTATTTTGGTGTACCGTGTTAAGTGTGGGTCAATGCCTAGTTTCTGCCATACTGATTTCCAATTTTCCCAGCAATTTTTGTCAAATAATGCATTCTTATCCCAGAAACTGGTGTCTTTGGGTTTGTCAAACACTATATTATTAAAGTTATTGGCTGTTTTGTCCTTTGAACCTAACCTATTCCATTGATCAACTAGTCTATTTCTTAGCCAATACCAGATGGTTTTAGTAACTGCTGCTTTATAATATAATTTTAGATCTGGTTCAGCTAGGCCACCTTCATTTGATTTTTTTTTCATTAATTCCCTTGAAATTCTTGACCTTTTCTTTTTCCATATTAACTTTGTTGTTATTTTTTCTAATTCATCAAAGTAGTTTTTTGGGAGTCTGATTGGTATGGCACTAAATAAGTAGATTAATTTAGGTAGTATTGTTATCTTTATTATATTTGCTCATCCAATCCAAGAGCATTTAATATTTTTCCAGTTGGTTAGATCAGACTTAATTTGTGTGGAAAGTGTTTTGTAGTTTTGCTCATAAAGTTTCTGATTTTCCCTTGGCAGATAGATTCCTAAATATTTTATACAATCAGTAGTTACTTTAAATGGAATTTCTTTTTGTAACTCTAACTGTTGGGTTTTGTTAGTGACATATAAGAATACTGATGACTTATGTGGGTTTATTTTATATCCTGCAACTTTGCTGAAGGTGTAGATTGTTTCTAATAACTTTTTGGTAGAATCTCTGGGGTTTTCTAAGTATACCATCATATCATCAGCAAAGAGTGATAATTTGGTTTCCTCATTGCCTATTCTTATTCCTTTAATCTCTTTCTCAACTCTTATTGCCAAAGCTAGCATTTCTAATACAATATTAAATAGTAACAGTGATAGTGGGCAACCTTGTTTTACTCCTGATCTTATTGGGAATGGCATGCATTTGTTTCCAATGGACATGAGTCTAACTGGGAATAAGAGAGGCTGGTTAAGATCAAATGCCAACTCATATATATATATATATTTTTTTTTTGGAAGGGAAAGCTACATGAGGCAGAGAATACTGGGACTGGAGGCAGGAAGATATGTGGTTACTAGGACCTCACACAGCTAAAAATGTGTGATCCTGGGCAAGTCATCAGCTATAAAATGCAGATAATAATAGCAACCCCTCCCAGGGTTGTTGTAAATTCCAAAAGAGAAATTATTTGTCAAGTCAAATTATATATACTATATAAAAGTTAGCTGTTATTGTCATTATTATTAGTGGTAGTAATGTAGAAATGCTCATGATACCTATTTTGTTATATCAAAATATATTAGTGTTGCTGCCACATAGTTCCTCTTCCTAATTTTCCTCTCCTTGAAATGATGCTATATATTGGAGTTTCAGAGTAGAATTGGTGTTGATTTGGTCAGATATAAAAATAGGACTTTTAGAATTGAGAAGGAAAGTTTAAATAATAACCTAAAAATTAAGGAAGAAATACTAGAATTATACAAAATTGCTTCTTTTCCTTCTCACATAGATATCACGTTCATTTCCATAATTCCTTCTTTTATTTGCTATGAAGATGTTAATTTTACCTTTATCAAGTAGTTACAAGACTTTATTGGTACCTATTAAGGTCTGTCTGGAGGACTTTGGGGAGCATATAAACAAAAGTCACACAAATGGGTAGAGTGAAAAAAAACTTTTGATCTGCATATTGAAAGGCTATGTCCAAACAATCAGATTATTTATCCATGCAAATATTTGAGTACCTTTAAAAGTAGCAGCATGTCATCATAGGAAACCTACCCTAAGAAACCTTTTGATAACTAGAATGCATAAAATGTTGGATATGGAAGAAATGATATCACGCTTTAGACAATTATATGGGTGACCTTGGATAAATCACTTGATATCTATTGACCTCAGTTTCCTCAGCTGTAAAAAAGTAATGATAATAGCGCCTACCTCCCAGAATTGTTGTGAAGATATAATGAGATATTTGTAAAGTGCTTACTAGATTACCTCAAATATAGAAGGGCACTCAATAAATATATGATCACTTCTTCTATCTCAGGCCTACTCAAGAAGTCTAGGCTCAAGAAACACCTCTGACATGTACTGGAGACGTGACACAGGGTGATAAATCTGTCAGTGTCCCAATCAACCAGATATCTAGTCACCCCACCCAAAATAATCTGCTAATAAAGAGGCATATTGTACCATTCAATCACAGTCAGTATTCAGTGAAACTTATAAAAGGCAGAACGATATAACATTTTGTTTTGTTTTAGAGTTATTTCTGAAATCTAATGAATTTATATAAAAATTTATAAAAAGTTGTTTGGAGCAGATGTTGGACAATTGAAATTTGTTTATCCAAAAAGATATCACTCCTTCCACTAATGTGATTATACATCAAAGATCTACTAAGACATTGATGTTTTGTTCATACTACTTCTAACTAATTCATGGTTAAATTTTACTTTTTTTTCCCCTTAGATCAGAGATAAAATAGAAGGAATGCTGATTTACTCTCTGCCATTTAGTATACATTGACCTTGGGTAAATCATCTCATTAATCTATTTTTCAATTTTATAATTTTCTGGTGAGGTAGTTGGGTTATCAGATGACTCTCAAAGTCTCTTTTATTGTAAATTTATGATCCAAAAGATATTAATTGCAGAATAAGTGTTTAGAAGAATACTATTCTTAAACTGATTTCAACCAATAAAGAAGTTTATTTCCAAAGTTCAAATAGAAGAAGAGTTAGGAAAAATGACAATTTTAGGGAATATGATACCAAGATGTACACCTCCTTTTCCACATTAAGAAAAGTTGATTTCAGAATTCAGTGATAGTATAGTCAGAATCCTAGAATCAAAGATTTCTATATGGAAATCCTGGTCAAAAATGTTTGATAGAAGTCAAGTCTAGAAGTAAGAAGGCTACACCAATAGTGTTATTATGAGTTGTTAAGTTGACTTTAGGGATGAAAAGGAAGGACTGAAAAAGTTACTTATAAAGGAAGATCTTTCAGGATGAACTAGATGATTAGATATGGGCGAGATCTGAAGGAGAAAATAACAAATATCAGCTTTGTGGCATTTATATATTTAATATGCCTTTTATGTCTATTGAAATTACCCTTAAAATTCCAATGGGAATTCCTATTAAAAAAACATTAGAAATCATACTAATCAGTGAAGCTGTAAAAAAAAAAAATATAAGTAGTATCTAGATAAAACCAAAACAAGCATTAACTGTAAAAAGGATAAATTTGAAGCCTTTCTCATAAGATGAGAGGAAAATAAAATTTCTAGCGTTTTTAATAGGAATGAGTGTTGTATAAAGTTAAAATATTATGCATCTATTGAGATAGTCATACAATTTTTGTTGTTATTGTTATTAATATGATGATGCTGACAGTTTTCCTAGAACTGAAAAAGCCCTGGATTCTGACTATTAAGCAATCATAAGGTATGATCTTCATGATATTGCTATTATCTCCTTATCAGTACTTTATTTAAATTTTACCATTAATATTCTTTAAAGAAACTGGTCTATACTTTATTTCACTGTCTTTGCTTCCCCAAATTTAAATAGAACACTATTTTGTGTCATAGAAGTAATTTGTTAAGACTCAAAATAGTTTACCTATACATATATGTATGTTATATTATACATACATATTGGAGTTTATTGTACCTGAAAACTTTGATAGAACTAATTTGTCAATCCATCTGATCTTAGATAATTTTGGGGGGAGCTTATTTATGTACTTTTTTCCCAAGACACAATTATCAATGTATTCTATTTTTTTCTGTTAATAAGGACAATTTAGATTTCTGTAATTGTTTGTTCATTTCACTGATTAGCAAATGTATTGACATGTAATTGGGCAAAAATATTTTCAACTAATTGCTTAATTTCCTCTTTGATGGTGGTGAATTAATATTTTCAATTTTTTATGGGTGAATTCAGACCATTCATACTTATGATAACTGTGCATTCCCCTCCATCCTATGTTGTTGTTGTTGTTGTTATTGTTGTTGTTGTTGTTGTTGTTGTTGTTGTTGTTGTTGTTGTTCTTCTTCTTCTTCTTCTTCTTCTTCTTCTCCTATTCTTCCTCCTCCTCCTCCTCCTCATTCTTTTGTTCCTTCTTTCTTCTCCTTCTCCTTCCTCTTCTTCTTTTTTCTTTCTTTCTTTCTCTCACTGTCTGTCTCTCTGTCTCTGCTTCTCAGTCTTTTTCTCTGTTTATATCTCTGTCTCTATTTTTGTCTGTCTGTCTGTCTGTCTGATCTCACTCTCTCTTGTCCCTCCTCTTAACTGTTTTGCTCCTGACCACTATCTTTTCAAATATGGTTTTGGTTTTGTATATAACAGTTTTCACTTTATTGTCTTCTGAGTTTGTGTTTTCATCTTTCCTGTTACCATAGTAAGTTTCTACAGTCAGGTACTTTTTTTCTTTGTTGTTGTTTGCTAATTTTACAGGCTATTTCTTGACTTATAACTTATGTTAAGTTGGACTCTGCTCCAAGATAGTGGAGGTACTGTCCCAAGATTCATCTTTTTTGTGAAGTTGTAAGTAAAAACTGTGGAAGGAAGGATATCAGATACCAGTATCAAAAATAAAAAGGATAAATTTATTACCAATGAAGAAAAAAATTAAAGCAATAGTTTAAAACTATTTTACCCAACTATATGCCAATTAATCTTATAATCTAATGGAAATGGATGAATACTTACAAAAATATAGATGGCCCAGATTAACAGAGGACAAAATAAATTATTTATTACTTAAATTACTTAATGAATTACTTATATATTTTAGGAAAAAAATTGAACAAGTGAGTAAGAACTGTAAGTTTTTAGTTCTTTTAAGGTGGTATAATCTAAAGAAATATGTTTTTAAGTACTCTTCTGGTCTGTTCTCAGTGTATGAATGACTACTAGCAATCTTTTCCAACCTAACTACCCTATTCCCCTGCAGTCATGAACTTGAATGTAGTAGTGATTCTCTTCACTCTTTGACTATAGGACAGTATTGTGATAAATAGACAATAATACAGAGTCTTGTAACAAATGAAAGAAAGTGACCCCCATAATATTCTTTTGCCAAGTTGTCTGACCCCTTTTGATCTGTCAGCTGAAAACTTCACAAGTTGTTGCCAATTAAGATTCTCCCAAGGCCTACTGCTCCTTGTTGGAAAGTGCTCTGATTCTTTCTTCTTAAACACTATTTGAACCTCTCTCTCCTCACCTCACTCTCACCTCAATGTAATAATACATTTCCTGACAACTTTCTAAGTTATTTTGGGCTAGAAAATTATTGTTTCATAGTTAAATAGTTCATCTTGCTGCTGTGGAATTTGATTTAAGGCGTTATTTTAATTTTGTTTGGGACTACTTTGGGAGAGTTCTGGTGAATGTCGTTTTGAATTTGGACTTTTCAATTCTAACTTTTAAGGAACTTTTTTTTTTTTTACAGTGAGTTTTTCTACTTTGTTTTGCATTTGTCCATATGTATTTTTAAGTTGTTGCTTTTTTCAGTGTTTTTCTATCTATTTTTACCAAGTTTTAATTATTTTTCTGATAATGTTCTTCCTTTGCTTTAAATTTTTACTTAGCATTAGATAAAATCCAACATCCATTCCCATTAAAAACACTAGAGAGTATAGGAATAAATGTACTTTTCCTTAAAATGATCAGTAGCATCTATTTAAAACCATCAACAAGCACCATATGTAATGGGGACAAACTAAAATCATTTCCAATAAGATCAGGAGTGAAACAAGATTGACCACTATCACCATTACTATTCAATATTGTATTAGACATGTTAGCATTGGCTATAAGAGAAGAAAAAGATAAAAGGAATTAGCGTAGGTAATGAGGAAACCAAATTATCACTCTTTACAGATGATTGGACAGTACACTTACAGAATCCTATAGAATAAACTAAAAAGTACCAGAAAGACTTCACAACTTCAGCAAAGTTGCAGGATACAAAATAAATACACAGTTATCACCAGCATCTTTATATATTGCAAACAAAGTCAAGCAGCAAGAGAAACAAAATGAAATTCCATTCAAAATAACTGTTGACAGTATAAAATATTTTGCAATCTATCAGCCAAGAGAAAGTCAGGAACTATATGACCACAACTACAAAACACTTTCCACATGAATAAAGTCCCATCTAATCAGTTGGGAACAGATCAAGTGCTCATGTATATGCCAAGATAATATAATAAAAATGACAATACTGTCTAAAGTAATCTAATTATTTAGTGCAATACCAGTCAAACTCCAAAAAAATTATTTTACAGACCTATAAAAATAACAAAGTTCATCTGGAAGAACAAAAGATCAAAAATATCATGGTAATTAATGAAAAAAAAAAAGACAATGAAGGTGGCTTAGCTGTACCAGACCTAAAACTATATTATAAAGCACTGGTCTTTAAAACCATTTGGTACTGGCTAAGAAATAGAGTAGCTGATCAGCGACATAGGTTAGGTTCACAAGACAAAATAGTCAAGACTATAATAATCTAATGTTTGAGAAATCCAAAGACCCTAGCTTTGGGGATAAAAACTCACTACTTGACTAAAACTGCTGGGGAAATTGGAAATTATTATGGAAGAAACTAAGCATTGACCCACACCTAATACTACATACCAAAATAAGGTCGAAATGGGTTCATAATTTAGATACAAAGAGTGATATTACAAGCAAATTAGAAGAACATAGGATAGCTTCCTTCTCAGATCTGTGGAAAAAGAAAGAATTTGTGTCCAAAGAAGAAATGGAACTCATAATTGAACATCAAATAGATAATTTTTTAAATATTAAGTTAAAAATGTTTTGTATAAACAAAACTAATTCAAACAAGATTAGAAAGAAAACAATAAATTGGGAAAACATTTTTACATTTCTAAGTATATAGAGAATTGACTCAAATTTCAAAAAGAATTCCATCCATGCTGCTATTGATAAATGGTCAAAGGATATGAACAGACAATTTTCAGATGAAGAAATTAAAACCATTTCTAATCATATGAAAAGATGTTCTAAATTACTATTAATCAGAGAAATGCAAATTAAGAAAACTCTGATATATCACTACAAACCAATAGACTGGCTAACATGACAGGAAAAGTGATGACATTGTTGGTGGAACTGTGAATGGATGCAGCCATTCTGGAGAGCAATTTGGAACCATGCTCAAAAAGTTATCAAACTGTGCATACCCTTTGATCCAGTAATGTTTCTATTGGGCAAAAAAGGGGGGGAAATCTCCTACCAGGCAGTTGAAGATCTGTTTTCTTAACATTAGCTTCTCTAGGACCACTGCTCAGATTATCTTTTCTTGCTTTCATGGAAGGTACTACAGAGGCAATACTTCAGTTAAAGTGGTTTATTTAATACTAAAGAAATGATTTTGAGTCAATGCCAAAGAAGCCTCTCTTTGCTTGTAGAACAATTTTAAGCCTCTTGCTTCATGGGATAATAAAATGACTGCTTTGTGGGGAAAGTAAATTTTCCCCAAAGCAGAAAAAAAATTTTATTAATTGACCCTGGTCCTGCTGATTTGCCCTCTTAAATGGAAACAACTTGTGTTGAAAGAATACATTTAGGGGCAGAAAGACTACGGAGACAACCTAAACCTAAGGGGCAAAGGCAAGTTTCAAGGGAGAGCTTTTTCTTACCCCAGAGTACCAGCAGCTAGCACCAATTATCCAGTTATCACTCATTAGAACTTTGAGCAACATGTTAGTACTAGCAACATTGTGTTGAAAAGGATTTTGTTCTCTTTATACCAACTTATTATTGAATGCAATTAACATAGCCTTACTGTTCAGTGTTTCAAGCCTCTGTGGTTTTTTTCCTAGTGTTTTGATTAAAAATATATAGTTTGACTTTTTTACTTAAAAAAAAAAAAGCAACTTTTAACCTTAACTGTTAGAAAATTTCCTGAGGGCTTTAAGAGTTTAAGTGACTTGATTATGTCTATCCTGTCAATATATGTTAATAACAGAACTTGAACCCAGATTCTCTTGGCAAAAAGTTCCTTTCTTTTTCTGCAAAGTTACAATGGTATCAAAAATTACTGTACTAATTAAATACACCATGTTATTAATGGATTGGGAAAACCTAGGTTCCCTTAGAGTGTTATAATTTATTTCATATGTTTATATGAAATATCTGTGCACATCATAGATATTGAGGTCCTTCCTGATTGTAGCTATTTTGTTTTATTATGAGAATATAATTTTATTTGAGAGATACACATTGGAATGTTGCTAAATGGTCAATCTATATTCTCTTTTAAAAAGTCAGCCATGAAAGATAAATTCCATTTAAAATAACTGTATACAAAATAAAATATTTGGGTATCTAATCTGCAAAACAAAGCCGGGAACTTTATAAACACAGTTGCAAAACACTACTCACACAAATAAAATAAAATCTAAACATATGAGAAAATACCAATTGATACCCATGACAAAATTATCAATGGCTATAGTAATCTAGTATTTGATAAACCACAAAACTCCAGCTTCTGGAATGAGAATTCAATATTCAAAAAAATTGCTAGGAAAACTGGAAAATAATGTCAGAAAATCTACATTTCATGTCCCATATCAAAATAAGGTCAAAATGGATACATGATTTGGGAATAAAGGGTGATACCATAAGCAAATTAGGAGAGCAAGGGATAATTTACCGATTAGATCTTTGGAGAATGGAGGAATTTATAACCAAAGGAGAAGTAAATATCATTATGAAAGGCAAAATGGATAACTATGATTACATTAAATTAAAAAGTTTTTTTTTTTTTTTTTAACAAACAAAACCAAAACAAACAAGATTAAGAGAGAGAGAAAAGCCTGGGAAATAATTTACACTAAGTGTTTCTTTCTTTCTTTTCCTTTTTTTTTTTTTTTTTTTTTTTTTTTTAATGAGGTAACGGGGGTGGAGTAAGTTGCCCAGGATCAGGTAGTTAGTAAGTATTAAGTGTCTGAGACCACATTTAAACTCAGATCCTCCTGATTTCAGGGCTGACATGCTACCCACTGCATCATTATGCTGCCCCAACAACTATGTTTCTGACAAAGGCCTCATTTCTAAAATATATAAAGAAACTCTTAAAATTATAAGAATACAATTCATTCCCCAAATGATAAGTGGTCAAAAGTTATGAACAGACAATACTCAGATGAAATTCAAGCCATCTGTAGTCACATGCAAAATAACTATGATTACATTAAATTAAAAAGTTTTTTTTTTTTTTCACAAACAAAACCAAAACAAACAAGATTAAGAGAGAGAGAAAAGCCTGGGAAATAATTTACAGTAAGTGTTTCTTTCTTTCTTTTCCTTTTTTTTTTTTTTTAATGAGGTAACTGGGGTGGAGTAAGTTGCCCACTATTGATTAGAGAAATGCAAGTTAAAACAACTCTGAGGTACGTTCCTCACACCTCTCAAATTGCCTAATATGACAGGAAAAAATAATGATAAATGTTGGAGGGGATGTGGGAAACTTGGAAACAAATGCATTGTTATTGGGTAGAATTGTGAAATGATCCAACTGTTTAGGAGAGTGATTTGGAACTATGATTAAAGGACTATGAAATTGTGCATACCCTTTGATCCAGTAATGTCACTACTGGGTGTATATCTCGAAGAATTCATAAAGCAAGGAAGAGGGCCTACATGTGCAAAAATTTTTGTAGCAGCTCTTTTTATGGTGGCAAAGAATTGGAAAACGAGTAGATACCCATTAATTTGAGAATGGCTGAAAAAAAAGTATGGCATGTGAAATTAATGGAATATTACTTATTGTTCTATAAAAATAATAAACTTTTTTAGAAAGGTCTGAAAAGATTTATATGAAATGAAACTGAGAGAAACAAGCAGAACTAAAAACACATTGTACACAGTAACAGCAAGATTGTGCGATGATCAACTAAAAAAAAAAAAATGCTTTTTTTCAGTGGTTCAGTGATCCAAGGCAATACCAATAAACTTTCAATAGAAAATGTCATCTACAATCAGAAAAAGAATTATGGACATTAAATGTAAATCAACACATGCTATGTTCATTTTTCATTTTTTTTTCTGTTTCTTTTTTCTCTCATGGTTTTCCTATTTGTTCTGGCTTTTTCTCCCAACATGATTTGTAAAGAAATGTATATTAAAAATTAATGTACATGTATAGCCAGAAAAAATAAAATAAATTGAAAAAAAATTAAAATATCAGCCATATATTTCCTTGAAATTAAAACTTGTCCTTTTAAATATCTGATAAAAGTTTTGGTGATCTCCATAATGATTCATGTGTGTGGTTGCTTCATAAGATACTTTCAGCCTTGCAGATATGATAAAATTCAGAAGAGTGCCTCACTTAAAAAATAATATTAGACTAATAGGGAGGTTGGACATAAAGAGGATCAGTTGGGAGATTGAGGAGGAGCAAAACAAAAGAGAAAATTAGAGAGAAATATCCACTATTAGACTATATTCTAACAGTAATAGTTACTGAAAGATGTGTCAGTATAAACAGTGATTTTTAAAAATTGGGCAACACTATAAAAATCAATGTTAAGTGTCTGGTAGGAAATTTTAACATTATTCATTTGAATTTTGAATAAAGTTTAATTCAATTTTCTTTTGCAAAAAATAAAGCCTGTATCAAGATTAACAACAATTTCTTTGCACATTTGGAAAAATGATAAATGCTTTCTCTGTATGCATGCGCCTTTTCAGTAGAAAGTATAGAAAGTAAGCATATTGTATGTAATAAGTGTTCTCTGCTGGACAGGAAAGCTCTTTTATGATATTGATTAACTCTAAGGACATTTTAGAGAGGAAGACAAATCTCTGGAGAGAAGTTACTATCACCTTGACCTTGGGTCAGTACTAGACCACTGCCCTCTGACCTCAAAGAACCTTCTACCTGATTGTGACATCTTTCATGCTTTCTGAGTAAGTCAGCAGGGGACACATGTCGATGTGGCTCTTGCCAAATCAGAATTGACTGGCCTGTAGGAAGCTGGAGAGGAGTGGGAAATGTGGGTTAAAATATGTCAATAATGTTTCAGAAGAACGATTTCTCATAAGAATTGTAGCTGTAGGAATATTTTGACATTTATTCGGTAGAGAAATGTAGCATGTTTTGTGAAGCACTTCAAGAGGACTGCTGCTAACTGCTGTGGTGTATTGATCTTTCTGTTAAATTGCATGGGCACACTTGGGAGATCATTGAGATTCAGGCAACAGGACAGAAAGGATTGGCTGCACCCGATGGTCACTAATGGTAATTGGTTTCGATTCTTGCACTTGAAGAAGGCATGATTTACTTGGTTCACTGATGAATTGTAGACACTAAATATTTTCAAAAGAAGAGGAAAAAAAAACATGATTTCTTTTTCTTGTCATTTGCAAATTATTGCTTCTACTTTATAATGTTTCATAAATAAAGGTTATAAATCATGACGCTAAAAAGGAAAATATACTGAAATAGTTAAGAACTCACAATTTTATTTGGAGCACTTCTTAGATATTGAAAATTATTTTTCTCGTGTCAATATGTTATCTAAATTCTACTGTACTAGATGACTTTTTAAATATCCTTTGGAATTTAGAATAATGGAAACAGGAGAGGGAATTTATTGCTTTAAGAGTTTTGAGAGCAGTGTTTTGTAATATATTGATATGACATCAAAATAACCAGTAAGACAAATAATTAATCAGAATAATTGCTGAGCATAATATAGATACAATAGCTAATTTATTTGCTATTTTTAGATTAACTTTTTCTTTAATAATCTTTTCCAAATTAAACACTTTAAACTTTCTGAAGTAAAACCAAATTTGGGACTCTTTTCCTGATTCCATGCCTTGTTTTGTTGATAGATTAGCATTGGGTCAATTATACAGAAACAAAAATAACAATAAAAATAATAATACAAAACAATAAAAAGGATGATTATTAGAGGCTGTCAAATTGGTGGACAATGTTTGCTCTTTTTGCTACATATCTGTATTCTTCAATGCATTATCACCTATGATAATGAAAAGGAAAGATTTTAAAACTTGTCTCCTTCATTTAGGTAAAAAACGTCAAATTTATTATGGAGCCTTAAGAGAGTTTCAAACCAAAAATATAATAATTAATACTCTTTCTATGTTTCCCTTAAATTGAATGCTCTCAAAAACTAAAAAAACTCAAAAACAAAAGTTGAAGAATGAGGAGTTAGAAGACTTTCATGTTTATAAAATAGTGACTATGAAATTACTCCCACAAATTTCTGATTCTTGAATTTCTTTTTTTTTTCCTGTAAGTATCAAATCTAAAAGCACCAATAGGATGGTCACTTTTGCCCATTCACATTCTTAGCAAGTCTTTTAAATTAAGTAACATGTATAATAACTAGAGGTAATTACTGTTGGTTTTATTATAAGGTTCTGTATTCATAAGGACTGAATGTATATCACAAATAGAAGACTGAATCTACCAGCTACTAAATTATGGATCATTCACTTCAATGTAAACTTTAAATTTTCTAAAAAAATATATTTTTCAGAATTGTTTAACTGTATCTATTTACATATTTTGATGTTAATAGCACTAACAACAATTCACATTTATAGAGTTCCTTAGCATTCATAAATTTTATCCATAACCACCTTAGGAGGCAGATAGTACAGTTATCATTATTCTCAATTTACAATTAAGGCAATTACATTTTGGAGGAGTTAAGCAATTGTCTGCTAAAAAAAAAAAATCACTAAAAAAACAAACAAAAACAAAACCCCAAAACTCTTGAATCCAGAAAATCTGAGTTCAAAATCCTGTTGCTGACTCTTATTGGGGTTAATTCATTTAACTTCCATAAGGTGACTTAATCCTTAAAATGAGGTTGATCTTTAAAATCAATATATTGCTTCCCTTACAAGTTGTAGGGAAAGTATTTGATAAAATAAAGTGTTATATAAATAAGTTATTATCATACCCAGTTTTCTTTCCACAATGTTACACTATATTATTAGTGAATTATTCTGGAAAATCTTTAAAGTTAAAAAAAAAAAAATTCCCCACTGGATGTTCTGATTTCATCAATTAAAGAAGGGAGGACTTCCGGCCAAGATGGCGGAAAGGAGGCACACTGCTGTGTAACCTCCACGTTTTTCTCTCACTATCCATTTCATTTCATGCCTCTGAATTAATGCTCGACTGAAAAAAACCATACAATTAGTTACCAAGAGAAACCATCCTTGAGACTCGTCAAGAAAGGTCTGTTTTTGCGCGAGGGCGGGACGGTTATTAGATTGGAAGCAAGCTGCAGGCAACAGCGGCAGCGAGAGCACAGATAGCAGCTCAGAGCCGAGCAGAGCGGAGAGGGGGTGGGGCGTGATCGCAGCCTTCTCTGAGGGGAGAGCTTTGCTACAGGATTAGATACTTTGCTCCGGCAGCAAGTCAGCAGCCCAGCAGAGAAGCTAAAAACACCGAGGGTGAAGAATACAGCCCCAAACAGCTGGAGTCTCTAGGGACCTGGCCACCCCTCCCCCACAGTGTCTCAGCATCAATTAAAGAAGAAGCCATTTTTACTATCACTTACTATTGTAAGAAAATAAAAACACTATTTTTTTTTTTTACTAAATACCATCTACATACTTTTTTGTACTTCTACAAAATTCCTACCAGAGTCTTTATGTACATTTTCCTTTCCATTAATTCCTTCACTAAATCTCCATATCCAAAAATTCTCTAGAAAAGTCTAAGATTTTTTTCTTTATGCAGTCATGACAAAACTTTGGTACTTTGATTTACTCATATATGCTTAGCAACTTAACCCAGCTCCTTACCAAAATGCCTACTTGACCTCTCTCTTTCTTCTCTTCCTTCTTTTTTCCTCTTTTCTCACTACTTCCATTTCTCCTTCTCTTCCTCCCTTTCATCCCTCCATCCCCTTTCTTCTCCTCATCCTTCTTCACCTAATCCTCCCTTCCTCTTTCCTATCTTGTTCCCTTCTTTCTCCTCCTCTTCCTCTTCCTCCCCTTCCTTCTCTTCCTTTTCCCCTTCCTCCTCTTCCTTTTCCTTCTCCTCCTCCTCTTATTTCTTCTTCTATTCCTCCTTCTCCTTCTCCTCCTTCTCCTCCTCCTCCTCCTTTTCCTCTTCCTCCTCCTCCTCCTTCTTTTCCTCTTCCTCTTCCTTCTTCTTCTTCTTCTTCTTCTTCTTCTTCTTCTTCTTCTTCTTCTTCTTCTTCTTCTTCTTCTTCTTCTTCTTCTTCTTCTTCTTCTTCCAAAGAGGAGTCCAAATCTGTGATTTCATTAATGTAAGAAATTTTCTTTTTTTTTTTTTTTTAAAAAAAAAGCTTTAATGTATAGTGAGATTTTGAGTTTTCTCTGTCCATATGGTTAGCTAGTCCTTGCTTTAAAAAAAAAAATAATGAATGGATGAATGAACATTATTCTCACAATCTTTCACTTAAAAAAAAGGAAAAAAGAAAAGAAAGAGGGAGAAAGTACTTCTCCAGGGAAGAATGTAAACTTTCAACCTGGCCCCCTGCCAATACAGACTATTTAGTATCAAGAGCTGTGAGTGGCAAGAGAGCAGATGGAAATCAATACGCTGTTATACAACACTTTAGGAAATGCTCTCCCATGCAGCTTTTGGTGAATCATGATGGTGAAAAATTAATGAAAGTGAGGCAATGGCTCCCTCTTTTATTCTAGGACAATTCTCAGATTTCTTTGTAATCTCATTATTTATCATTTTATAATCATGTAGTGGTAAGATTTAAACATGTGATTATATAGGATTTAATTTCTAAAAGAATAAAAATGGATTTTTATTTAAATGACCATACTTCATTCTTTATAAGGTTAGAAAAGACAGTTTCCAAGAATTGCTGGTGATCCACTTACTAATTTCATGGCATTTGCAGCTGATTATGTATGGTTCAAACTTCTGAAATATTTGCAAACCTTAGATAATGTCAACCTCAAGAGAAATCTGAAAAACAGAAGGTGTATAGCCCTAGGCAATCAGCAATGATGTCAGATCTATACGTCTGTGTGCTTTACAGCAAAAAAATAATTCATAGAAATGTCTTTGCCTGTGGTTTGGGGGCTATGGGATATATAGCACTGATGCACCAGAGGAAGGTAGGGATTATTTACAAGAATCACCAACAGGGAATTCAATATTAAAACAGACAAAGGTTATTATCTATCATACATTAAATTTATTTCAGTTATTTGACAACTCTCATAGCAACAGATTCCATTCTTGGTGTTCAAAGCAATCTTTCAGATTAGAGTTCATGTGATCATTTTAAAGAACTATTCTCACTAATCAAGAAATATTGCTCCAGGCATGATGTTTGTCTTTTACTTCAGGCTATTCAGCACAGTGTAGAAAATCCTTAGTCCCACAGGCATCATCCACACATGGGCTTGTCTGATTGCATATGCATCTGTGTATGTGTATTTCTGAGTTTTTCAAACATGTAGGACTATAGGGTTTTTTTTTTTTGGGGGGGGGAGAAAGACTAGAATTTACTGATTAAGCTCCTATTAGTTAAATAAAAAGAAAAAAATGCATGACTTTTATCACTTAAATAATTCAGTTTCCAAGTTAGAAAATGGAGAGAATGGTGTACATATATGTATTCTATGGTCTAGAAATCTCCAAAGGCTCTTATTTCATCTGGACATTGTAAATGATTCTACCCAAATGAACAATCCTATATTTGGTTAATTCCCTACCACAAAGTGTTGTCTCAGGAATGGTCTTCAAAATAAAGTTTAGATATAGTTTGGGTCTAAGTTCCTACAAGAATGACAATAGGGTCACTACTTCAATATGGGAAATATTAAGTATAGGGCAAACTTTATTTTATAGGAAATGTATGAGTTAAACCCACATACTCATACATACATTCACACACATACACACACACACACACACACACACACACACACACACACACACTCAATCTATAAACAAATAGAGAAATTCAAAGAATGTTAAAATATGTTAGATTTGTCCTGGAAGGCAAATACTGCTTGGTGATTTGCTAAATAAATATCCATTCATTTCACTTCTACAGTATCCAAGCAACTCAAAACAACACGAGTATTGGCATTATCTATTCTCTTGTACTATCTCTCTATCTATCTATGTATTATCTCTCATTTGTTTAGGTTTAGTCCTTTAACTGCAGAACAATATTCTGTTGACAATCTACTTCTTCTAGTAGTTATGTACCCAAATGATCAGATAGGAATTTTTTTTAAAGCTTATTTTTGATACCTTTAGAATTTTTAATGAAAGATCTTCCTAAGAAACACTATACTCTAACTTGTTTAGTTGAGAAAGTACACAGGCAAAAATACTCCAATGTCAATCCATAAAATCCTCTCTTACTCTAACTAGACTGCTTACTAATTATAATTCTTGCTAGTCACCATTTTCTGTGTTGGGGAGGAAGGAGAAATCTTCATGACTTATGGCCTTCCTTTCTTTTTATCTACATGCCCCCCTAAAGCATAGAAAATAAACTAAGTTAGTACTTCATATCACCTTTACATATGGTGAAGAGTAGCGGAGAAGATGTAAGAAGTTCTTCTAACAAGAAGAGCTTCCTATCCCCATTTACTATGATTACCAATTATCATAGAAAATGGTGACTCTCTTTTCAGAAGCTGAATGATATGATCTCTGTAGTTTCTTATAAACATGAGATTCTATAATTTTCTAGTTGTAAGAAATAATGCAGTTGATTTAAAGCAAATTATAATTAGAAGACTGTGATCATTTTATCAGTCCTCTAGCAATGAATCATTGAAACTCATACAAGTAGATAATGCGATGTTATCCAATTTTTATACCAATATATATTGGTATATTAGACATAAGTAAAAACAATATATCAATTGTTTATTACTACAATAAAATATCTATATTTTTGTATTTATTAAATGTGTAATGGATAGGTGATGTTTTCATTATCAATGCTATCATTTTTTCTAATCTTCCCAATTAGAGCTTCCATTTCAATCAAATCAATAAGTTGTCCTTCTCACCTGAAAAATTAATCTAAAAATCAACATCCCCAAAAATTTTTTAAAATAGCAGAAGGAAACACTATAATCAGATTGGCCAAAGAAACATATCATTTCTCTGATAAACATGCACAATAGGCCTAAAATTCTCCTTCAGTAGCAGTTCACTCTGCCAAGTCAACACATTGCTATTCTTAAACAATTTCATTGCAAATTCAGATATTGTAGATCTAAATGTGGCTTTAGGAGCATCAATTTCTCATTAAGATTACTTAAGTGAATATTAATTTCCATGCTTGCTGTTCAGAACAATGATAATATTAGGGCCATACAGGTCACCAGACAATTGAGAGAGTTATATACAGTACAGAAGTCTATGCTTTTCTTTGACATACCCTATCAAAAGGCAGTCCAAGAGAGATTATATTCAAAATCAAAAGAACATATCCTTATTTTTCTTCCAAAATTTCATTTGTTCCTATTTTTCTTTTTCCAACATGTAAACATTTTGTTAGAACTTGGAAAAGCAGAGAATGGTTGAGTAAATTGTGGTATATGAATATTATGGAATATTATTGTTTGGTAAGAAATGACCAGCAGGATGAATACAGAGAGAATTGGCGAGACTTACATGAACTGATGCTAAGTGAAATGAGCAGAACCAGGAGATCATTACATATCTCAACAACGATACTATATGAGGATGTATTCTGATGGAAGTGGATTTCTTTGACAAAGAGATCTAACTCAGTTTCAATTGATCAAGAATGGACAGAAGCAGCTACACTCAAAGAAAGAACACTGGGAAATGAATGTAAATGGCTTGCATTTTTGTTTTTCTTCCTGGGTTATTTATATCTTCTGAATTCAATTCTCCCTGTGCAACAAGAGAACTGTTTGATTCTGCACACGTATATTGTATCTAGGATATACTGTAACCTATTTAACATGTATAGGACTGCTTGCCATTTGGGGGAGGGAGTGGAGAAAGGGAGGGGAAAAAATCGAAACAGAAGTGAGTGCAAGGGATAATGTTGTAAAAAATTACCCTGGCATGAGTTCTGTCAATAAAAAGTTATTTTTAAAAATTTAAATTTAAATTTAAAAAAAAGGGGGAAAAAGAATTGGAAGAGAATGTTTTTAAGACAAATATATTGTTCTCAGATCATGTATGGAAAAGTCATTTTTCCATTAAAATCCTTCTGCCTATCAGCTACTGCCTTCCCTCCTATCCCTCTGTTTTATTGTTGAAGAGAAAGTTCTTAGCCTGGGACCAGTTATCATCAAATTCTTCTGCTGTTCTGACATATCTAAAGTCATGTTCCCACATCATTCTTATTATATTCAAATAAATGAAGACTATGGAATATATTCCTCAAATATCACCACTTTCTAGGAATCAGCCAGATTATGTATGCTAAGGTCCAAATCCAATGATTGGAAATGACAAGAAGCAAGATAAATTTATATAAGAGAAAATGAATGCAAGAAAACATGAAAACAATGTAAATATTTACAGTTACTCTGTATATTCAACTTACTCCACTATATTATCTATGAAACAATATAAATATGGGTGACAGCAAGAATAACAAATGAACCAGTGAGTCAGAAATTCTCATGCCAATGCATTCCTCTTGTCTATATATGGAAAGTAACTATTAAAATTAAAATGTTACCATGAATAATGAACTATTTACCCTTCATTTTTCACTAGTTGAGCAGATATTCTTTCAGAACTATAATAACTTTGCTTTCATTTTCTGACTAAAATTTTCTAACCATTAAAATTTCAACTAATGCCTACATAAGAGGCATTATGGTATAGTATGTTGAAGACTGAATTTGCAGGCAAGAATACTTTGGGTTCCAAAGACCCTAGCATCTAGGATAAGAATATACTGTTTGACAACAATTGCTGGGAAAATTAGAACATAGTATGGCAAAAACTAGGCATTGACAATACCTAACCTCTTATACTAAGATAAGGTTGAAATGGGTTCATGATTTAGAACCAAAGAGTGATACTATAAGTAAATTAGAAAAACAAAGGATAATCTACCTCTCAAATTTGTGGAGAATCAAGGAATTTGTGGCTGAAGAAGAAGTAGAATACATTATGAAATGTAATGGATAATTTTGATTAAATTAATTAAATTTTATGTTTAAAAAGTTTTGTACAAATGAAACCAATCTGGACAAGATTAGAAGAGAAGGAGAAAACTGGGAAAAATTTTACATCCAAAGGTTCGAATAAAGGCTTCATTTCCAAAATATATAGAAAATTGATTCAGATTTATAAGAATACAAGACATTCTCTAATTGATAAATGGTCAAATAATATGATGATGTTTTGGTAGAAAAAATTAAAACCATTTCTAGTCATATAAAAAAGTGCACTAAATCACTATTGATCAAAGAAATGCAAATTAAGACAACTCTAAGGTACCACTTCATATCTTCCAGATTGAATAGATGACAGGAAAAGATAATAATAAATGTTGAAGGGAATGTGGAAAATTGTTGATGGAGTTGTGAACTGATCCAACCATTCTGAAAAGCAATATGGATCTGCACCCAAAGGGCTATCAAACTGTGCATATCCTTTCATCCAGCAGTGAATATACTGTGCCTGTATCCCAAAGAGATCATAAAAAAGAGAAAAGGACTTATGTATGCAAAAATGCTTTTAGCAGCCCTTTTTGTAGTGGAAAGGAACTGGAAACTGAGAGGATGCCCATCAATTGTGGAATATTGAATAAATTGTGCTATATAAATGTTATGGAATATTATTTATTCTATAAGAAATGATCAGCAAGATGATTTCAGAAAGGTCTGGAGAGACATATATGAACTGATGTCAAGTGAAGAACAGGAGAACAGTATGTACAGCAACAATAAAATTATGTAACGATCAATTCTGGTGCACATGCTTCTTTTCAACAAGATAATTTAGACTAATTCCAATAGACTTATCATGGAGAGGGCCATCTGAATCCAGAAAAAGGATTTTCAGGACTCAGTGTGGATCTCAACACAGTATTTTCACCTTTTTTGTTGTTTGAATGCTTTTTTTTCTCATTTTTTTTCTTTTTTGAGCTGATTTTTTTTTTTTTTTGCATAGCATGATAATTGTAGAAATATGTATAAAATAATTGTTTATGTTTAATATATTTTGGATTATTTGCTGTAGTGGAGGGGGTGGGGGAAAGGAAGGGAGAAAGATTTGAAACATAAGTTACAAGGTTTTTGATTTTTCTTTGCATATATTTTGAAAATAAAAAGCTATTATTAAAAAAAAAAGAATATTTGGGTTCAAGTTCTGTCTCTGATACATGTCAACTGATTAATTATATGAGTTAATGAATCTTTCAGAGTTCTTAGCTAAAATCATTGTTTGGTTGTGGATGGCTCAGAGTGAATGGAAATAACATTTCTGTTTCTGTTTTCTGAAGAAACCCTGAGGTTCTTTTCCACCCAGATTGATTTTGATTAGGTAAAAGAAGCCATTTTTTTTTGCCTCAATTCATAAGGAACTTAATTTCTGAATGAACTTTCCTTCAGGCATACTGAGACCTGGAAAGAGTTAGCTGGTTTTCTGCCACCAGACCAGATAATTCCAGAGGAGAAAATGAGGCTGGTGACTTTAATCCTCACTTAAATCTAATTTATTTGAAAGTCATGATATTGCCTTCCTGAGTTCTCCTCTAGGATAATGAGGGCAAACAACAAAATTATGAGCTAGTGATAAGTTACCAATTTGTATTGGTAGAGGGAATTTCCCAAACCAATTAAAATCACAGGTCCTGAGCCTTCCCTCTATCCCTCCTCAAAAAGTTTATTTAGTTAGACAATCCATAAAAAGATAGCACTTTTTTTTTTCTATTTTTACATGTTATTTTATTTTTAATTTATGGAATAAAGCATATATTTCCATAACATAGCAACACCTTTTAGTGATTGCACATAAAATTTCAAATCTATAATGTACAAGTTACTATCCCATTTAAGTATATTGTGAAGTAATCCTACAAATTTCTTTTTTCTCCCATTGTTGTCTTAGAGATAACTACCATTAGACACAAATAGGTGTGTGTGTGCATGTCTGTGTGTCTGTGTATCTGTATCTATATATATGTAGTATAAATATTACTCATTTTACTTTTTACACTTTGTTTTCTAATACCTCTGGGGATTAATGTGGGAATATATGACAAATTAATATTTTAGAGGTAATCCACTCATTCATGTGACTAATTACTAGAGTTTCAATTAATACTATCTTTTGAATATTTCTCAAGGTTATTTAAAGTTCTTTATAGAAGAGGGAAAGACTGGGAGTTAGGAAGGTTTGAATTCAAATCCTGACATAAACTTTCTGATTTGTAACCCCAAGTGAGTTATTTAACCTTTGTCAGCTTCACTTTCTGTCAGATTGGGGTAATGATATGCCCATCTCAAAATGTTATTGCAAGGATCAAACAATTTAAGATACATAAAGTACTTTCCATATTTTAAACATTATCTGCTATGAACTATTATTATTTACCAAGTTTAATTTGTACCTTAAAGATATGTTATGCTATATATTTATAATATTCTGCTAGAAAACATTCTAGCCAAACTGGACAAATTGTCCTACTTGTAATATGCCCAGCAGTTTGTAAACTCAGTCTCTATAATTGTTTTAATCTCCTTCTGAAATGCTCTTTTCTTCAATCTTCAATAACCAAACATTACACTTTCCTTAAAGCTCAGATCAATTGTTACAACTTCCATTAAGTCTTACCCAATAAAACAAATAAAAAACTGGTTTCACTCTTCCTCTAAACTCCAATGGGATTTTAAGTTTTAATGCTCTTATGAAAAAGATATTGCTTTTTTTTTCTACAGCTAATTAGGGGAATGCCTTATCTTCCCCACAAGATAAACCACTTTTTGAACCTTAGTACTATGCATTATTTGTCTTTATTTCTACCTTGTAACAAGAATAATGCATTATACTATTGTTGCATAGCAAAAATCAGATTAATGAATGATTACACATTTTTAAAATCAATAAATTGAATAAACTTTAAATGTTACAACAACTAGGCAAAACAAACATGATAATTCCTTTCATTTCATATCCCAAGTGATAATAAGGAAGGAAGGAAAAAACTGAAAAAAAACATGCATTCATATAGCCTCAAAACATTTAGGGGGGTTACAATCTTTAATAGTTTTATGTGTTTCTATGTGCGTGTGTAAAACCATTTTTGTAACATTTACTCACACATTTGTTTTGCTTCAAAAAATATTAAGGCAACTGCTCTCTGTTGATAACTATATTTTAACCTGATAACAGTTTTGACATTTAATCCAATAATAACATCAAAAGTATGTAAGGGGAAGTAATTTTCCAAAATAATAACTAGTTTAAAAGAAAACAATATGTAAGGGCCCAGCACAATAACAGTTAAGTCAAAGCATTCATAAAGTACTTTGGTAATGGAAGATAAGAAAATTAGGAGAGCAAGGAATAGTTTATTTGTCAATTTTTTTTTTTAAAGGAAGACTTTATGGCCAAAAAAGAGATAGAGAGCACTATGAAATGCAAAAAGGATAATTGTGATTACATAAAACTAAAAAGTTTTTGCATTACCAAAAACAATGCAACTAAAGTTAGAGTGAAAGCAGAAAGCTGAAAAGCAGCAAGTGTTTCTGAAAATGGCCACATTTTGAAAATTTTTGGAAAACTTAGTCAAATTTATAGGAATACAAATCATGGGGAGGCAGAGCCAAGATGACAGAGAGGGCACACCTTCCTTTCTGACTTCTTCCCACGACCTGCAGTCTATTTACCAAATCCAGCCTCTGAATTAGTTCTGAATTGGCAGAACCCACAAATATTGGGAGTGTAACAAATTACCAGTAGAAGATAAATTTGAAGATGGCCAGAAAATGTCTGTTTCAATTGGTCATGGAGGAAGGTGGTCCAAGTGCAAGCAGTCTGAGCACAGATTCCAGGGAATTCATTCATCACAGAGTTCCTGCGGTGGTGTATGCATCTACAGCAGTGTTGACTACTCTGTCCTAGTTGCAAGCCAGTAGATCAACAGAGAACTTATAACACTTCCAAAACAAACAGAAAAGGTAAATAGTGAACCCCTAAATACCAGAACTTCACAAAACCTGGTTATACCCACCCAGCATCAAAAGTGAGTCATCATGGACACAGTGCAGCTACTGCTGCTTGTAGAGGAAGCTTGGACAATCTCCCTTGCCTTAAATGCAGATATAAACTTAAAAAAAAAATGAGGGGCAGCTAGGTGGTGTAGTGGATAGAGCACCAGCCCTGAAATCAGGAGGACCTGAGTTCAAATCTGGCCTTAGACACTTAACGTTTCTTAGCTGTGTGACCCTGAGCAAGTCACTTAACCCCAATTGCCTCAGCAAAAAAAAAAAAAAAAAAAAGAGTAAACACACACACACACACACACACACACACACACACACAAAGAAGTCTGACCATAGGTAGTTTTTATGGTGAAAAAGAAAAACAGATTTCAAAAGCTGAGGAGAATAAAAGCAGATCATCTCCACATGAAGCACCAAAGGATGCTATAAATTGGCCCTATCACACAAGGCTCTCCTAGCAGAAATTTTT
The DNA here is from genome assembly GCF_016432865.1 of Antechinus flavipes. Classification (NCBI taxonomy): domain Eukaryota; kingdom Metazoa; phylum Chordata; class Mammalia; order Dasyuromorphia; family Dasyuridae; genus Antechinus; species Antechinus flavipes. The sequence continues at coordinate 181,188,910 of NC_067400.1, read as the reverse complement.
TTTTTTAATCTTAAAAGAGAGTTGGAGGAAAAATGGGGAAAATAAATGACACCCTTACAAGAGAGTTTGAAAAAGGAAGCACAGAAATTATCTGAAGAAAAAATTATTGCAAAACACACTTAATGAAATGGAAAGTGCATAAAACTCTTTAAAAAATAGATTTGACAAAATGGAAAAAGAAAACAACTCCCTGAAAAACAGAATTTGTGAAATGGGAATAAAAAACCTCCTGAAAAACAGAATTTGTAAAATAGAAAAAGAAAATAATTCCTTGAAAAACAGAATTTGTGAAATGGCAAAAAAAAAAAAATTGTAGAATAAGACAATTCATTTTAATATTCAATTGGACAATAACAAAAAGTAAAAAAAAAGTTAATGAAGAAAATAATTCACTAAAAATCAGAACTGAACAAATGGAAATGAATGACTCAATGAGACATCAAGAATGAATCAAGCAGAGGCACACACGACTCTCTAAGCTCCTCTCATTCCCCTCATAACCAACTATTTAATCCAGCCTCAAAAATAATTTCACTGCTTAAATTCATGAAGATGAGAAGCACTACAATTTACCAGCCGAAGTCAATCTGGAAGCTCGCCAGGAAACGTTTGTCCTGAGGGGCCAGGAACAGACTAGCACAGGCAGTGAGAGACTACCATTCTGAGCAGACCAGGGGTGGGGGGGTGATCTCTGTGGCTAGAGAAGTTATAGAGATGACTCTGCTATAGGCTAACTGCTCTGCCTTGATTACAAAGCAGTAAACTGGCAGAGAAATTAAAGCCTAAAACAGAGGGTCCTTTAAAAAACGCCAGAACCTAGCAAGATCTGGCAGTAACCCCTCAAACACGGAGGTGACTCAGGCAAAGTTTACCGCAGCCCTGCGGCGACATCCTGCAGTTTGGGGCTTTTGCGGGGGCAGTTACTAATCTGCACAGCAGGGGGGCACAGGCTGGGCAGCCTCTAATCGGCTCTGTGGGGGGCTCAGCCTGGGGCACTAGAACCTCCCCAGCTGACTGTGCTTCCCAGGCAGACACTTCTGGTCCCTGCAAATCCATTCACTGCTCAGCTGCTAATACCCATAGCCCAAGGGCAGGGTTTGGCTTGGGAAGTGAAACTCTCACTGCTCAGTGTCTAGCCCCAGGGCAGTCGTTATCTCACACAGCTGGGATTCTTTGCAGGGCACTTTTCCAGCCCAGCCCTGCAGGCCTGAGTTACTTTCGGGTGGGGAACTCTTTCCCAGAGCACTCCAGCTCCTCCCAGCTTTTTGTAGCCGGCTGGCAGGACAGCTACCCATCCAAATACCTTTCACTGCTCTGCAGAGGAAGCTGGTAACTTCCTGGCTCTGAAGGCAGACCCTACAGGATTTAACAAAATGAGTAAAAAAATCAAAAGAACGATTGGTAGTTTCTACACAGAAAAAGAATAGCTTTTCAACCCTGAAGAGACTAATAGCAGACAGTCTCCAGATGATTGTTGGTCTCCAATACAAAAGGCTCTCTTAGAAGAGACTATTAAAAACCTTAAAAGAGAGCTAGAAGAGAAATGGGGAAAGGAAAAAGAAGCTATGCAAGAGAGCAACAACTTCCTAAAACGTGAATTGGAAAAAGATAAAAAACTCCCAAGAAGTGCAGGAAAACAGAATTTGTGAATTGGAAAAAGAAAATAACTCACTAAAAAAAAAAAAAATAGTGAAATGGAAAAATGTGGTGATTCTTTTTCTTCTTTTAAAATAAGTAGAATAGTTCTCTCTGGGGGAGAGGGTGCAGGTTTCTTGGGGAGGTTTTCTTGGAGGCACCTTTCGTATCAGTTGAAAGTAATAATCACCTCAAAATGCAGGTGATAAAAGTTCAGATCTTTTATTATCTCCTATATAGCCCGGTTAGCTTAGAGGTCTATCTCTCTGCTTGGTTCCAAGAGCTCTTGCAGTTTTGTCCTTTGCTTCTGCCTCTGCTTTCTTCAGCCTTCAATCCAGCTTCAAGTTGAATCTGCCTTGCCTCTGAGAGAGGGCTTCTGGCTCTCAATCTCCCAAAGTGCTCTGTGTCTGCACCAGAGTGCTCCTCTTCAATCCAGCTGAACTCTCTTCTGCCACCAGCCAGCCAAGTGGAAAATATTCTGGAATAAATCTCTCTTCACTGGCCTTATATAAGACTCTTCTGAGAGAATGGGATTATGGGTTTTCTCCCATAGTGCTCTCTGGCCCTAAGAGCTTTAAGGGAGGTGTGAATTCACAAAGTTACAAAGTTTACTTTGTGAATCTGGCATACTTGTTAACTCCGATGAGTAAAGGTGTAAACACAAGCATTGTACTAATTAGTTCTACTTAGTACCTTGTTTCAGGTTCTGGCCCAAAACATCTACTTGTAAGATTAGATCAACTCTAATTAGTTAGCAGTTTATAAAGATTCCAACATCTCCCCCTTTCTTTTGTTTTAGAACATAGGGTGGTCATGACCTCCCTGACTTCTCAAGGAGGTGAGAACCCTCCAAAAAAAGTGATCACGCCTTCCCTGACACCTCAGGAAGGGAGATGAAAACACCAAAAGAAATAGGAAGTCAAATCAGAAAAAAATTCCATAGAGCAAAACAACTCAATTGGACATATACAAAAAGAACTAAAAAAAGCTAATGAAGAAAATAACTCACTAAAAATCAGAACTGAATAAATAGAAATGACTGATTCATTGAGACATCAAGAATCAGTCCAGAAAACACAAAAAAAGAAAGATTGGAAAAAAATGTCAAATATTTACTTGGAAAAAACAACAGACCTGGAAAATAGATCTAGGAGAGATAACCTGAGGATCATCAGACTACCAGAAAATTATGATGAAAAAAAGAGCCTAGATACTATTTTACAAGAAATCATTAAAGAGAACTGCCCAGAAGTAATAGAACTGGAAGGGAAAATAGGCGTTGAAAGAATTCATCGAACACCTTCTGAAAAAGACCCTAAAATAAAGACTCTGAGGAATATTGTGGCCAAACTTCAGAATTTTCAGACTAAAGAAAAAATTTTACAAGCAGCCAGGAAAAAAAACAGTTCAAATACTGAGATGCCACAATAAGGGTCACACAATATCTGGCTGCCTCAACGTTAAAGGCTCGAAGGGCCTGGAATCAGATATTCCAATAGGCAAAAGAACTTGGAATGCAGCCAAAAATAAACTACCCAGCTAAGCTTAGTATTTTTTTCCACAGAAGAAGATGGACATTTAGTGAAACAGAGGAATTCCATCTGTTTCTAAGGAAAAAAACTAGACTTAAATAAAAAATTTGATCTCCAACAATAGGAATCAAGAGAAGTAGAAAAAGGAGAAACTAGACAATATAGTAAAGTAAGAGAATACATTTCAACCCAACTCCTCCTACAACTACTTCAACAAAGATGAGAAATTAAAGGATACACTGCAAGACTCAAGTGTTTCATTCAAGTCCTCTATCTTCAGAGTCTATGTTCTTTTCACTTGCCATTGTGTTTCCCATGGTTAGGCACACTGTAACATGCCCTTGACTCCTGTGCCTCCAAATCCTGTATTTGGAGTGACCAAATAAATGTTTCCTCCCCAACCCACTCACAAAAAAAAAAAAAAAAAAGAGATGGAGCATAGGATTTGGAGTCAAAAAGAACTAAATTCAAATCTAGCCTCACATCCTGCCTAGCCCTGGACAAGTCATTTTACCTCTGACTATCTGACAAAATGGATCCACTGGATCCACTAGGGAAGATCTCTACCAAGAAAAGGCCAAATGGGGACAACAAGGGCTGGAAATGGCTGTCACAACTGAGCAACAACCAGAGAGAAGTTTTCCTGATGCCAGGCCCAGCCTTGTAGCCACTGTGCCACCCAAAATGCCCTTATTAATATTCCTATTAGCAACCTTTGTGTTATATATGTTTATTTTAATAAGTGCCTATTAACACTTTTGTGTTATATATTATGTGTTAATTTTAATAAGTGCCTATTAACAATCTTTGTGTTATATGTTATATATTAATTTTAATGTGTGCCTATTAATAAAAAAAGAGAAAAAAAAAAGAATGAATCAAGCAAAACCAAAAAGGAAAAAAAAAAGAAAATGCAAAATACTTAGGAAATCAACTGACCTGAAAAGTAGATCTAGGAGAGACAATCTAAGAATTATTGTACATCCTGAAAACCAAGATGAAAAAAAGATCCTAATCATTATTTTTCAGGAAATCATCAAAGAGAACTGCCCTCATGTCATAAAATCAGAAGATAAAATAGCCATTGAAAGAGTTCACCAAAACACTCCTAAAAGAGGCCCCAAAATTTAAACTCTAAGGAATTTTTAAAGCTAAATTTCAGAATTATCAGATCAAGGAAAAATATTGCAAGCAGCCAGGGGAAAAAAAAAATCAAATACCAAGGAGCCACAATAAGAATTATCCAAGACCTAGCAGCTACCACCTTTTTATGAAACATATATGGCTCTGATCCCTAAACCAGGTATGATGAAAAGAGTAAAAGAAAATTATAGATCAATTTCTCTAATGAATATTGATGCATAAATCTTAAATAAAATATTCGTAAAGAGATTACAGAAAAGCATACCCAGCATAATACCCCATAACCAAAAAGGATTTACTACAGGAATGCAAGGCTGGTTCAATATTAGGAAAACTATTAGCATAATTCACTATATCAATAATCAAACTAAGAAAAAAAAACATATGATTATCTCAACAGATGCAGAAAAAGCATTTGATAACATACAACATTCATTCCTATTCAAAACCCTAGAGATATAGGAATAAATGGACTTTTCCTTAAAATAGTCAGTAGCATCTATTTAAAACCATCAGCAAGCATCATATATAAAGAGGGTAAACTGGAACCATTCCCAATAAGATAAGGAATGAAACAAGGTTATTCACTATTACTGTTCAATATTGTATTAGAAATTCTGGCTTTGGCAATAAAAGAAACAAAAGATATTAAAGAAATTAGAGTATGTAATGAGAAAACCAAATTATCACTCTTTGTAGATGATGTGATAGTATACTTAGAGAATGCTAGAGAATCAACTAAAAATTATTAGAAATAATCCTTAGCTTTAGCAAAGTTGCAGGGTAAAAAATGAATCCACATAAATTTTCAGTATTTTTATACATCACTAACAAAATCCAACAGTAAGAGATACAAAGTGAAATTCCATTAAAATAACTGTTGAAAGTATAAAATATTTTGGAATCTATCTGCCAAGGGAAAGTTAGGAACTATATAAGCAAAACTACAAAATACTTACCATACAGAATAAGTCAGATCTTACACAACTGTAAAAATATCAAGTACTCTTGATTAGGTCAGGCGAATATAATAAAGATGACAATACTACCTAAACTAATTTATTTATTTGATGCTATGCCACTCAGACTCCCAAGAAACTATTGTATGGACCTAGAAAAAATAATAACAATGTTCATCTGCAAGAACAAAAGGTCAAGGATTTCAAGGGAATTAATGAAAAAAATGAAAAAAAAAATGATGGTGATTTAGCTATACCAGATCTGAAACTATATTATAAAGCAGTGGTCATCAAAACCACTTGGTAGTGTCTAATAAATAGAATACTCAATCAGTGGAATAGGTTAACTTCACAAGACAAAATACTCAATCACTTATAGCAATCTATTGTTTGATAAACCCAAAGACCCCAGCTTTTGGTATAAAACCTCAACATTTGACAAAAACTGTTGGGAAAATTGGAAACTACTATGGGAGAAACTAGGCCTTGACCCACTACTAACAAAGTATACCAAGGTAAGTTCATTATGGCTTTGTGATCTAGACATAAAGAATGATAATATAAACAAACTAAAAAAACAGGATAATTTACCTCACAGATCTGTAGAAAAGGAAGGAATTTGTTACCAAAGTAGAGCTGGAAATCATTATTGATTACAAAATAGAGAATTTTGATTATATTAAGTTGAAAAGCTTTATACAAACAAAACTAATGCAGACAATATCAGGAGGGAAGCAATAAACTGGGAAAACATTTTTACATTCAAAGGTTCTGATAAAGACCTCATTTCTATATAGAGAATTGACTCAAATTTATAAGAATTCAAGTCATTCTTCAATTGATAAATGGTCAAAGAATATGAACAGACAATTTTCAGATGAAGAAATTAAAATCATTTCTAGTCATATGATAAGGTGCTCTAAATCACTATTGATCAGAGAAATGAAAATTAAGACAATTCTGAGATACCACTACATATTCTCAGATTGGCTAAGATTACAGGAAAAGATAATGACAAATGTTGAAGGGATGTGGGAATACTGGGACACTAATAAATTGTTGGTAAAACTGTGAATAGATCCAACCATTCTGGAGAACAATTTAGAACTTTGCTCAAAAAGTTATCAAACTGTGGATACCCTTTAATCCATCAGTGTTACTATGGGGCTTATATACTAAAGAGATCTTATGCAAAATAGGTTTGTGGCAGCTCTTTTTGTAGTGGCAAAAACCTAGAAACTGAATGGATGTGCATTAATTGAAGAATGGCCAAATAAATCATGGTATATGAATGTTATGGAATATGATTTTTCTGTAAGAAACAATCAGCAGGATGATTTCAGAGAGGCATGGAGTGACGTACATGAACTGATGCTAAGTGAAATGAGCAGAAGCAGGAAGTCATTATACACAATAGCAACAAGATTATACAATAATCAATTCTGCTCTTCAACAATGAGATGATTCTATCAATTTCCTATTGTTTAAACGTGAAGAGAGCAATCTATCCCCAGAGAGTAGGTTTTAGGAGCTGAGTATGGTTCACAACATAGCATTTTCAGTGTTTTGATTGTTGTTTGCTTGCATTTTATTTTACTTCTTTTTTTTTCTTTTGTGGCATGATAATTGTACAAATATGTATGCATATATTGGATTTACCATATATTTCCACCATGTTTAACATATATTGAACTACTTGCCATCTGGGAAAAGGCATGGGGGAAGGGGGGTGGAAATTGAAACATAGTTTTGCAAGGGCTAATGTTGAAGAATTGCATATGTTTTGAAAAATAAAAAGCTATAATAAAAAAAGAAAAAATGTATGAAATTTGCAGGTTGAATCAACAGAAGATTAAAAACATACATGGTAGATATATATAGATGTTACATTATCAATAACTTCTCTACAAGAAGGAGGTAGCTAATGAGATTACCAAGAGAAATAGTATAGGCTGAGAAAATAACAACTGGACTAAAAGATATTAAAAAGATGTACATCTAGGGAAAAAATGGTGATCTAGTCATTCTGTGTGCCCAAGGTACAGAGGATTCTTTTACAAAATAATAAATGTAAAACCAAAGGATGCCTTTAGGCAAGTTGGATGAAATTACTCAGTGAAACATTTTTAGAATTTCTTTAATAACATGAAGAAGTTCAAAGATCAAGAACACTTAGAGATGTTATGATTTGTATTGGTGCAGGGAATACTAAAATTGATGGCATGATAGATGACATAGAATATCACTTAATAATTTCATGAAATAGAACTACATATTCTTATATGATTATTCATTAATGGCTATATCAAGCTACATAGTCCCACTAGCTCTGAATTTTATTATTGCCTTTGATCATGTATTTTATGCTATACCTTAGTTTTATTTTGTGATTTATTCAGTAAATCTGCATTGTCAGTCAATGTGAATGCTTAGAGGTGGAAATACAAAAAGATACAAAAATCAGAAATTGCTCTCTAAAGACTATGATTTATTGTGGAAGGCTAAGCAACAATTTGGCATTATGGATAGGGTACTGAGTTTGGAGTCAGAAAGAACCGTATTCCCAAGTTCAAATATGGCTTCAGACACTTAGTAGTTGTGTGACTCTAGACAGTCACTAAACTTTGTTTGTCTCAGTTTCATCTGTAAAATGAGCTGAAGAAGGAAATGTCAAGTTACTCCTATGTTATTAGCAAGAAAATCCCAAATGGGGTCATGAAAATTTAGACATAACTGAAAAACAACAAGCAAACAAATGTGTATGAACAAAAGAGTAAAGGTACTAAAATTAAGAATGATTAGGAAGGACTTTCCTAAAGAACATGGGAATTTAGAGGGGACACTGAAACCAGTAGGTAAAAATGTAAAGATGGTATATTCTAGGAGATAAAAGGAGATAGAGAAAATATCTGACACTGAGAAATTATTTTTTTTTCTGTTTTTGCTTTAGTTTTATTTGCTTTTGGAATAGCAAAGTGTCACTAAATTAGAGAGTGTATGTCAGGGAATAAGATGTAAATAGACTGATAATACTGAGAGGGATATTAGGTCATAAAGGATTTTAAATACTAAAAAGAGGGTTTGCATGTGATTAAAGAGACAATATGGAGCTAATGGAGTTTATAGAGTAGGCAGATGATATGGTATGGTCTAAACTGTATGAAAATCACTCTTATGGTTGAATGGAGATTAATTTGTAGTGGAAAGAGATTTGATGTAGGTAGACCTACCAGAACATTATTGCAATAGGCAAAAAATGATGTGATAATGATCTGTACTAGAGTTATGTAAATATCAGAGGAGAAAGGGGAAAATATTTTTCAGATATTACATAGGTGAAATTGTAGTCCTCGGCAACAGGTTGAATTTGTGGATAAGAGATATTTAAAAGGTGAAGATTACTCTTGAGTTGTGAGCCTAAGAGAATGGAAAGAGGAAGATGCACTCTCCTGAAATAAGGAATATAGGAGTAGAGGACAATAAAGAGGAAAAATAAAATTAGTTTATTTTGGAATACAATGAGTTTTAATATGTCTACTAGATTTCCAGTTGTAGATGTTTGAAAGAGAGTTGGTGATGTGATCATCTAAGTGGTTAGTGCAGGATGAGTAGATTTGAGACATCAGTATACAGATGATATTTAAATTCATGGGAACTAATTAAATTAACAAGTAAAATAGTATAGAGATAGAAGATAAGGGCACCCAGATTGGAATCCTTTTGAATACCTATATTTAGATAACATAACCTGCATGAGGATGCAGCAATAGAGGCTAAGATTTTGTAAGTGGGGTAAAAGGAAAATCAACTAAAAATGGTGTTCCAAAAATCTGTAGAGAAAAGAATAGCAAGGAAAAGATTGCAATTAACAGTGTCAAAGATTGTGAAGAGGTTAAAGAGAATGAGGATTAAATAAAAATGACAGTAGATTTGGAAATTAGAAGCCTTTTGGTAACTCGGAAAGAGCAATTTTGGTTAAATGATGAACGTGGAAAACATAAGGGTTTAAAAATTAGAATTGGAGGAAAGAAAAAGTCACCTATTGTGGATGACATTCTCAAGAATCCTTACAACAGAGGGTAAAAGAAATACAGAGTGACAATGAATTCTTCCACAAACATCTATTCAGGACCTATTATGCACAAGACATTTATGTCTAGAGCTCAAAGGTAACTTAGTGATCATATAATGTATGGTTATACATTCATTTTTCCCTCTTTTATTTATATAATAGCTTTTTATTTTTCCAAACACATGAAAAGACAGTTTTTAACATTCATCTTTGCAAAATCTTACATTCCATTTTTTCTCCCTCCTTTTCTCTCTTCTCTGTCCCCCAAACAAAAAGCAATCTAATATGTATAAAACATGTTCAATGCTTGTAAACATATTTCTATATTTGTCACACTGCACAAGAAAAATAAATTCAAAAAGGAAAAAAAGAATATATGAGAAAGAACAAAAAAAAGTAAGCAAAGAATAAAAGTTGAAAAAACTATGCTTTGATCCATATTCAGTGTCTATAGCTCTCTCTTTGGACATGAATGACTTTTTTTTAATCACAAATTATTGGAATTGCCTTAAATCATCCCATTTCCAACAATAAATTTTTTTAAAAAAGAAGCTCTTTTCCATATAACTTAGGTGATTTAGATCTCATTTCTAAGACTTGATATCTGTGCAATTTTTGGAAAGTTATATAATATGCCTACTATCAGTTTTCTCAACTGTAAAATGAAGGTGTTGGATTAGATGACCTATGAGGCTCTTTATGTCTATGCTATTCTCATATTATAATTAGGTTAACATCATATTGCTACTCATAGTCTAATATGGTGTAAAAATGATAAAAAATGGGAATAATGTTGAATAACCCATAATTAAAAAGGAAAGCAAAGGAATAAGCATTTAAATGGTATCTACTATATACAAGGACAAATTAAGTGCTTTTTACAAATATCACCTCATTTCATCTTAAGAAAAGTCCTTTGAGGTAGGTCCAGTTGAATTTGATTTTAAAATTGAGGCATCTGAAACAAAGTTTAAATGACTTGCCCAGGGTCACATTACTAATAAATCTGAAGCTAGATTTAAATTCAGGGTTGCCTAACTCTAGGCTTAGTAATTTATCCACTGTGCTACTAGCTACCTCAAGAAGTGGTTCATATATTTTAAGTACCTATAAAGTACTATAAATATTTATAATATTAATAGGATTTTTCCTGAGATTCATCTATAATTTTCTAGTTAATCTGATAATTTTAGATATTCAATATAAAAAAAAAACTTATAGCTTTTGTTTTTATACCTCCATTTTCCAGAAATCTTTTCTCCATCCTCAAAACAAAGAAAAAAAGAAATGGAAAAAAGCAGCCCAGCAAAAAGAATGAATGCATCAATTGAGTGCAAAATCATGCATTATTCCCAAAAGTCCTCCACTTCTACAAAGAAAAGAGACAAATTAATTGTTTCCTTTCTTCGGGGATAAACATGATATATACAATGTTCAGTTTTTATTTTTGTTGTTCTTAACATCTACATTATTTTCATAGTTATATTCTAGTTTCCCCTATTTAAATTTCCCTTCAGTCTATATGTCTTTTCATGCTTCTCTTCATCCTTCATATTCATTGTTTCTCATAACACAACAATGTCCCATTATAATCATGCACTTTGGGGAATGAAAAAATTCCCAAAATGATAGAAAGAAAAAAAGGGTTTGCTTGTATCTCTACAGGTGGAGAAAAAATCAGATGGGTGCCAACGAGCCATATTTGCCTTGTCTATCACAGAGAGATGAAGCAGACCCTTGAAATGAAAGAGAAGACCCAAGGACTATCAGGTGGTTCTGTTGCTGCTCACCACTGAAAGAGCATGGCAGTTATGGCATTTGACTCATGGACATCGAAAATTATTGGACTTGAAAACCCTTAGGAATCGTTGGATTCTCTGAGACATAAGACTTTCATTGGATTCTCTAAGACATAAGATTGTTCTAGGACTTGAAAACCTTCAGGAATCATTGGATTCTCTGGGACATAAGAGTGTTATAAGACTTGAATGCCCTCAGGAATCATTGGATTTTCTGAGAAATGATAAGACTGTTGCAGGACATCAAAATCTATTGGAATTGTTGGATTCCCTACTACATAAAAAGACTGTTGCAGGATTTCAAAAACTTGGGGGGAATCATTGGATTCCCTGACATGTGAAGCAATGGACAATAGATTGGTTTTGGACTATCTCTTGGCTGCTGAAGAAGGCATATGTGTGACTGTTGTTTACATACCCTTCTTCTAGGATTTCTGGAAATCTTTTACAACACCATGTTGATTTATATTGTTTGTTATACCACTATTTGCGTGTACAATTCATGTTTGTTGCACCACATCAAGCCTGCACTAACTGTGGGAAGAGACATCACTAATAGCCTCTCCGTTATTGCTATGTGCTTGTGTAATACCTCCCATGCTGATGGGTTTGTGCATACCTGTTTCTAATAAGAGCCTTCAGCCCAGAAACCTGCTAGCAACCCCCACTTCCCTTTGGTGCTTTTCATCTCCCTTCCTGAGATGTCAGAGAGGGCATGATCATCTACTTTTTAGTGCTTTCATCTCCCTTCCTGAGAAGTCAGGGAGGGTATGATCATCTCCCCTTGGGGGCTCTGACCTCCCTGAGAAGTCAGGGATGGCATGACCACCTGTCAAAAACAAAAGAAAGTGGGAGATTTAATGGGCTGAAGCTCAAGTTGATGCACTGAGGTTCCAAGCACATGAGGCTAAATAGTAATTGGACCATTCTCTATTAGAAGAAAGAATAGCCCCTGCCCACTCTTCGTGCAAATTCTGATGTATTGTATGGGAAATGATGTAGGGACGGCTTTGGTGGGTGGAGAGAGAGTTAACATATTTATCATGAATTTGAATAGTTTAAACAACTAATGTTAGTCACTTCTTTCTACATTAAAAACAATTTTGGATGAACTTAAAGTGGGTTAAACCTATGTATTCATTGAAATGTAGCTTAGAGGGAGTAGCAATGGAGGTCTAGTTAAAGGTTTACAAAATGATACACTTATTTCATGTGGGTAAAGAAGATATATATATATATCATGATAATGATAAAATTAAACCATGATAAAAATTAAAATTGAATCTCAGTGATCTTTTTTTTTAATTTAGAAGTCCTATTTGTCTAATGCCTACATTATCTTTTTAAAAAAATAGCTACTTTTTAATGATGAATGTTGGATAGGATGCGGGAAAACTGGGACACTGATGCATTGTTGGTGGAGTTGTGAACAAATCCAAACATTCTGGAGAGCAATCTGGAATTATGGCCAAAAAGTTATCAAACTGTGCATACCCTTTGATCCAGCAGTGTTACTTTTGGGCTAATATCCCAAAGAAATACTAAAGAAGGGAAAGGGACCTGTATGTGCCAAAATGTTTGTGGTAGCCCTGTTTGTAGTGGCTAGAAGCTGGAAATTGAATGGATGCCCATCAATTGGAGAATGGCTGGGTAAATTGTGGTATATGAATGTTATGGAATATTATTGTTCTGTAATAAATGACCAGCAGGATGAATACAGAGAGTCTTGGACAGACTTACATGAACTGATGCTAAGTGAAATGTGCAGAACCAGGAGATCATTATACACTTCAATGATACTATATGAGGATGTATTCTGAAGGAAGTGGATTTCTTTGACAAAGAGACCTAACTCTGTTTCAATTGATAAATGATGGACAGAAGCAGCTACACTCAAAGAAAGAACACTGGGAAATGAATGTAAACTATTTGCATTTTGTTTTTCTTCCCGGGTTATTTTTACCTTCTGAATCCAATTCTCCCTGTGCAACAAGAGAACTATTTGGTTCTGCAAACATATATTTTATCTAAGATATACTGCAACATATTTAACATATATAGGACTGCTTGCTATCTAGGGGAGGGGGTGGAGGGAGGGAGGGGAAAAATCAGAACAGAAGCTAGTGCAAGGGATAATGTTGTAAAAAAAATTACCCTGGCATGGGTTCTGTCAATAAAAAGTCATTATTTTAAAAAAAAATAGCTATTTTTGTTCATAGTTTAATTAATTTAATTATTCCCAATGGGCAGTTGCCTAACAATAGAAAAATTAGCTATTTTCTATCTCTACTTGAAAAAAAATTATTTGGATGGGTAAAAAAAAAAAAAAAATTCTCTTACTGCAAATACCAACTGTTCAAATTTATGAAAAATATGTTAACTCCTGTGAGAAAATTATAATCTTCCTGAAGTGTGGTGACCACATATTTTAAAATCAGCTGAAGTCAGGAATTCAGGTTAAGGGAAATTCTTCAATCTTTATTCTTTGTGGAAGTGAAGGGGGATGGCGATGGGACTGTGTGCGGCCATGACACAAACCTAGCCAGAAGTCTCTCTGACTCTCTCTCCCTACTCCTATCTCTCCACCAACCAAAGTCATCCTTACATCATTTCCTATATAATACATCAGAATTTGCACAAAGAGTGGGCAGGGGCCATTCTTTCTCTAAGCGTATATTAATAGAGTATCATCCAATTACTATTTAGCCTCACATGCTTGAGACCTCAGTGCATCAACTCGCGCTTCAGCCCATTACATCTCCCGCTTTCTTTTGTTTTAGAACACAGGTGGTCATGCCATCCCTGACTTCTCAGGGAGGTCAGAGCCCCAAACGGGATGTGATCACACCCTCCCTGACTTCTCAGGAAAGGAGGTGAAAACCCTGAAAAGGAGGTGATCACCCCTCCCCCCAACTTCTCAGAAAGGGAGGTGAAAGCACTAAAAAAGAGATGATCATGCCCTCCCTGACATCTCAGGAAGGGAGATGAACAGCATCAAAGGGAAGTGGGGGTTGCTAGCAGATTTCTGGGCTGAAGGGTCTTATTAGAAATAGGTATGTGCAAACTCATCAACATGGGAGGTATTACACAAGAACATAGCAATAATGCAGAAGCTATTAGTGATGACTCTCCCCACAGTCAGTGCAGGCTCGATGTGGTGCAACAAACATGAATTGTACATGCAAGTAGTGGTATAACAAACAATATAAATCAACATGGTGTTATAAAAGATTTCCAGAAATCCTAGAAGGAGGGTATGTAAACAACAGTCACACATACACCTTCTTCAGCAGCCAAGAGATAGTCCAAAACCAATCTATTGTCCATTGCTTCAAATGTCAGGGAATCCAATGATCCCCCCTCCCCCAGTTTTTGATATCCTGCAACAGTCCTTTTATGAAATAGGGAATCCAACGATTCCAGTAGATTTTGACGTCCTGCAACAGTCTTATCATTTCTCAGAAAATCCATTACTTCCTGAGGGCATTCAAGTCTTGCAACACTCTTATGGCTCAGAGAATCCAATGATTCCTAAGGGTTTTCAAGTCTAATAATTTTCAATGTCCATGAGTCAAACACTATAACTGCCATGCTCTTTCAATGGTAAGCACAATCAGCAACAGAACCACCTGATATTTCTTGGGTCTTCTTCATTTCTTTAATTTCCTCTTCATTGGTGAAAAGTTCTCCCTTTTCATTCTTAAGACTACTAATTTGATTTTCCTCTCTCCTTTTTCTCATCAAATTTACCAAAGGTTTATCAAATTTATTGGTTTTTTCATAAAACCAACTCTAAGTTTTATTTATTTGTTCAATAGTTTTTTTTTTTTACTTTCTATATTATTAATTTCTATTTTTAATTTTAGAATTTCAAGTTTAGTAATTGATTGGAGGTTTTTAATTTGGTCTTTTATTAGCTTTTTAAGTTGCAGGCCCAATTCAATGATCTTCTCTTTCTCTATTTTATTCAAGTAAGCCTCTAAGGATATAAAATTTCCCCTTATTACCACTTTGGCTTCATCCCATACATTTTAGTATGATGTCTCATTGTTGTCATTATCTTGAGTGAAATTATTAATTGTGTCTATAATTTGCTGTTTCACCCAATCATTCTTTAAGATGAGATTATTTAGTTTCCAATTACTTTTTGGTCTATTTACACTTAACTTTTTGTTGAATGTAGTTTTTATTGCATTGTGGTCTGAAAAGAAAGCATTTACTATTTCTGCCTTCCTGCATTTAATTTTGAGGTCTTTATGTCCTAATATATAGTCAATTTTTGTATAGGTTCCACGAACTACTGAGAAGAAAGTATACTCCTTTCTGTCACCATTCAGTTTTCTCCAGAGATCTATCCTACCAAATTTTTCTAATATCTATTTACCTCTTTAATTTCTTTCTTATTTATTTTGTGATTTGATTTATCTAAATCTGAGAGTGCAAGATTGAGATCTCCCACTATTATAGTTGTGCTGTCTATTTCTTCTTGCAACTCTCTTAACTTCTCCTTTAGGAAGTTAGATGCTATACCACTGGGTGCATATATGTTTAATACTGATATTGCTTCATTGTCTATAGTACCATTTAGCAAGATATAGTTTCCTTCCTTATCTCTTTTAATTAGATCAATTTTGATCTGAGATAAGGATGGCTACTCCTGCTTTTTTGACTTCACCTGAAGCATAATAGAGTCTGCTCCAGGCTTTTACTTTTACTCTGTATGTACCTCACTGCTTTAAATATATTTCCTGTAAACAATATATTGTAGGGTTCTGACTTTTGCTCCAATCTGCTATCTGCCTCCTCTTTATGGGAGAGTTCAGCCCATTCACATTTATGGTTAAAATTACTAATTCTGTATTTCCTGCCATCCTAATATCCACAGATTATACTTTTCTTTTTCTTGCCCTCCTTCCCTTCTTCCCTAGTATTAAACTTATTGGTCCCACTTGCGTCACGCAGCTCTGTCTCTTTAGTATCCCTCCCTCCTCCTTTTGAATTTCTTCCCCTTTCTTGTACTTTTTCCTTATTACTCTTTTTCCTTATCCCTTTTTCCTCTCCCACTTTTTAATGAAGCGAGAGAAGAATCTCTGTAAAACAAATATGCCAGTTATTTCCTCTTGGAGCCAACTCTGATGAGAGTAGGATTCACACAATGTTCCTCTCCCTCTCTAAGTTCCCTCAGATATGATAGCTTTCCTTCCTTCCAGCCTCATTTTCGCATGTAGTTTCCCTCTTTTTATCTCCCCTTTTTCCTTTTTCAGACACTATCCCCTTTCCATTTCTACTTCCCTTTTTTAATGTTATATCAGTAAAATAAAATTATACATATGGTATTTATGTATATCCACAACAGAAATACAGTTCTCAAGAGTTCCTTTTACCTTTTTCTACTTCTCTTGAGTGCTGTTGTTGGAGATAAAATTTTTTTGTTTAAGTCTGTTTTTTTTCCCCTTAGAAACAGATGGAATTCCTCTATTTCATTAAATATCCATCTTCTTCCATGGAAAAAAAAATACTCAGCTTGGCTGGGTATTTATTCTTCCCTGCATTCCAATCCCTTTTGCCTTTCGGAATATTTGATTCCAGGCCCTTTGATCCTTTAATATTGAGGCAGCCAGATCTTGTGTGACCCTTATTGTGGCACCTCAGTATTTGAACTGCTTTTTCCTGGCTGCTTATAAAATTTTTTCTTCAGTCTGAAAATTCTGAAGTTTGGCCACAATATTTCTTGGAGTCTTTATTTCAGGGTCTTTTTCAGAAAGTATTCGATGAATTCTTTCAATGCCTATTTTCCCTTCCGGTTCTATTACTTCTGGACTGTTCTCTTTCATGATTTCCTGTAAAATAGTATCTAGGCTCTTTTTTTCATCATAATTTTGGGTAGTCCAATGATCCTCAGGTTATCTCTCCTAGTTTTTCCAAGTAAATATTTGACATTTTTCCCAATCTTTCATTTTTTTTGCTTTTGCTTGACTGATTCTTGATGTCTCAATGAATCAGTCATTTCTTTTTGTTCCATTCTGATTTTTAGTGAGTTATTTTCTTCATTAACTTTTTTTTACTTTTTTTTGTATATGTCCAATTGAGTTGTTTTTCTCTATGGAATTTTTTTCCATTTCACTTTTTTTTTTTTTTTTTTTAGTGAGTTATTTTCTTTTTCCAATTCACAAATTCTGTTGCCCTGCACTTCTTGGGAGTTTTTTACCTTTTTCAATTCACATTTCAGGAAGTTGTTTTCTTTTTTCCAATTTATCAAATTTTTCTTTTACTGAGTTATATGCCTTTTCTGTCCTCTCTTGCATAATTTCTCTTTCCTTTCCCCTTTTTGCTTCTAGTTCTCTTTTAAGGCTTTTAATAGTCTCTTCTAGGAGAGCCTTTTGTATTGGAGACCAACAATTGTCTGGAGACTGTCTGCTATTAGTTTCTTAAGGGTTTAAAGCTGTTCTCTATCTGTATAGAAACTATCAATTGTTCTTTTGATTTTTTTACTCATTTTGTTAAAGCCTGTAGGGTGTGCCTTCAGAGCCAGGAGGTTAGCAGCTTCCTCTGCAGAGCCGTGAAAGGTGTATGGCCGGGTAGCTGTCCTGCCAGTGGGCTACAAAAAGCAGTGAGGTACTGGAGTGCTCTGGGAAAGAGTTCCCAACCTTCGAGTAACTCAGGCCTGCAGGGCCGAGCTGAGAAAATGCCCTGCAAAAACTCCTGTGGTGTGAGATAACGACTTCCCTGGGGCTAGACGCTGAGAGTGAATGCCACAATATTCCTTGGAGTCTTTATTTCAGGGTCTTTTTCAGAAAGTATTCAATGAATTCTTTCAATGCCTATTTTCCCTTCCGGTTCTATTACTTCTGGACTGTTCTCTTTCATGATTTCCTGTAAAATAGTATCTAGGCTCTTTTTTTCATCATAATTTTGGGTAGTCCAATGATCCTCAGGTTATCTCTCCTAGTTTTTCCAAGTAAATATTTGACATTTTTCCCAATCTTTCATTTTTTTTGCTTTTGCTTGACTGATTCTTGATGTCTCAATGAATCAGTCATTTCTTTTTGTTCCATTCTGATTTTTAGTGAGTTATTTTCTTCATTAACTTTTTTTTACTTTTTTTTTTGTATATGTCCAATTGAGTTGTTTTTCTCTATGGAATTTTTTTCCATTTCACTTTTTTTTTTTTTTTTTTTTTTAGTGAGTTATTTTCTTTTTCCAATTCACAAATTCTGTTGCCCTGCACTTCTTGGGAGTTTTTTACCTTTTTCAATTCACATTTCAGGAAGTTGTTTTCTTTTTTCCAATTTATCAAATTTTTCTTTTACTGAGTTATATGCCTTTTCTGTACTCTCTTGCATAATTTCTCTTTCCTTTCCCCTTTTTGCTTCTAGTTCTCTTTTAAGGCTTTTAATAGTCTCTTCTAGGAGAGCCTTTTGTATTGGAGACCAACAATTGTCTGGAGACTGTCTGCTATTAGTTTCTTAAGGGTTTAAAGCTGTTCTCTATCTGTATAGAAACTATCAATTGTTCTTTTGATTTTTTTACTCATTTTGTTAAAGCCTGTAGGGTGTGCCTTCAGAGCCAGGAGGTTAGCAGCTTCCTCTGCAGAGCCGTGAAAGGTGTATGGCCGGGTAGCTGTCCTGCCAGTGGGCTACAAAAAGCAGTGAGGTACTGGAGTGCTCTGGGAAAGAGTTCCCAACCTTCGAGTAACTCAGGCCTGCAGGGCCGAGCTGAGAAAATGCCCTGCAAAAACTCCTGTGGTGTGAGATAACGACTTCCCTGGGGCTAGACGCTGAGAGTGAATGCCACAATATTCCTTGGAGTCTTTATTTTAGGGTCTTTTTCAGAAAGTATTTGATGCCCTGGGGTTGTGGGTATTAGCAGTTGAGCAATGAATGGATTTGCAGGGACTGGAAGTGTTTGCCCAGGAAACACAGTCTGCTGGGGTAGTTCTATTGCCCCAGGCCAAGCTCCCAACTCTGCCAATTAGAGGCTGCCCAGGCTGTGCCCCCCTGCTGTGCATATTTGTAACTGCGTCCCCCACTCCCTCTCCTCCCCCGCAAAAGCCCTGAACTACAGGATGTGGCTGCAGGGCTGAGTTAAAGTCTGCCTGAGTCACTTCGGGGTTTGAGTGGTTCCAGCCAGAGCTTGTTAGGTTCTGGCATTTTTTAGAGTACACTCTGTTTTAGGCTTCAATTTCTCTGCCAGTTTACTGCTTTGTAGTCAAGGCAGAGCAGTTAGCCTATAGTAGAGTTGTCTCTATAGTTTCTCTAGCCACAGAAATCACTCCTGCCCCTGGTCTGTTCAGGATGCTAGTCTCTCTATGCCTGTGCTAATCTGTTCCTGGCCCCTCAGAACAAACCTTTCCTGGTGATCTTCCATATTGACTTTGGCTGGTAAATTGTAGTTCTTCTAATCTTCATGAATTTAAGCAGTGAATTATTTTTGAGGCTGAATTAAATAGTTGGTTATGAGGGGAATAAGAGGAGCTTAGAAAGTCCTGCGGGCCTTCTCCGCCATCTTGACTCCACCCCAGTTCAACTTCTCTCAAAGCCTCTTGAGCTTCTTTTGTAAGCTGGTGTGGTGAGTTTAAAGCACTGTCTCCCCTTAAAATATCATGTAACGGTTGCAATTGATAGGTAGTCAAGCCTAACACTGGTCGCATCCATTGGATATCTCCTATTAATTTCTAAAAATCATTTAAGGTGTTTTGCTTTTCTGTTATTAAGGACAGTTTTTGTATTGTAAGCACCTTAGGGTATACTTCATACCTTAATATTGAAAAGGAGCATGTCTTTGAATTTTTTCTTGAGCTATGTACAATTTGTAATTCCTTAGTGTTTCTATGATCTTTTGTAGACATGCTACTAACATTTGTTCCTCGGGTGCACATCCCAATATATCATTCATATAATGTAATAGCATAACTTTTGGAAATGCTTTCCTTACTCTGGAGTAAGAGCAACAGCAACATACATTTGACACATAGCAGGGCTGTTTCCATATAATGTAATAGCATAACTTTTGGAAATGCTTTCCTTACTCTGGAGTAAGAGCAACAGCAACATACATTTGACACATAGCAGGGCTGTTTTTCATTCCCTATGGCAAAACTGTCCATATCTTTTATAAGGCTCAGCTAAGTTAGCGCTGGGCACTAAAAAGGCAAATTTTTTCATATCCTCCTTATCTAGAGGGATAGAATAGCAACAATCCTTAATGTCTATATCCCAAAGAGGCCATTCTCTAGGCAATTGAGTAGGAGATGGAAGCCCAGGCTGAAAAGTTCCCATAGTTTCCATCTGTTCATTCACCTTTCTTAAATCAGTCAACATCCTCCATTTTCCAAATTTCTTTTTTACAACAAATACTGGGGAATTCCAAGGACTTAGAGTAGATTATAAGTGTCCATGGTCAAGTTGCTCCTGTATATCTAATAAGCCTGAATTTTATTGTTACTTAAAGGCCACTGTTCCATCCACACTGGTGTATTAGTTTTCCATTGGATAGGAACAGGTGAAAGTGTTGGCAGGCCTTCAACAGCAGCTCTGCCTAAAAAACTGAAGTACTCATTTTTAACCCTAATTGTTGTAAAACGTCTCTTCCCCACAGATTGATGGGGATTTTTTTCAACTATAAAAGGAGTAAAAACTGCTGTTTTGCCTTCAAAAGCCCATCTCATAGGGGCAACACTAACTTCAGCTGCTATTGATCCTCCTACACCAGACATGTAGGTGTCTGCTGTAATTTTTGGCCAGTGACTGGGCCAGTTGGCACCTCTAATGACTGTACGATCTGCACCTGTGTCTACCAATCCTTCCAATGGTAGGCCATTTATATAGATAGTGAGCATAGGTCGGTCAGCTGTTTCAGCTGCTGTCCAGTATATTCCTGGATTTTGTGGCTTGGAGTCAGAATCTGGGTGACTATCACCAGGTGATGCTACTACTTCTCCTGGGTAATAAGTCACACATAGTCGACCTGTATTAGTGACTGGGATATTATCTACACATTCCCCAGTTTCCCACATCAGTGTGTGGATGGACACTGTTTTGTATGTACAAAAAGGAGGTGAAATGGTCAAGCCTACTGTGCCTGGAGGCAAGGGATCCACAGGCTGGCGAGATTTCACTTCTTCAGGGGGTATCTCAGTTGTCCCAGCTGCATACAACTCTATGCTCCCCAATTGTAATCCCTTTTTCCCATCAGGTTGCTTCCTGGCTGATTGATTGTGTAATCTCTTTCTCCCATCACATGGCTTCCTGGCTGATTGGTCATGTCTGGGTACTGGACTTCTAGGCACTCTCTGGCTATAGCATCGGCTGCCACCATGCCCCAAGTGTTTTTTGTCTTGGGCCCTGGGGCTGGGCCCCTCATCCCCTTTCCCTGAATCAGTCTACATTCTGAGGCCCAATGGAAGCCTCTGTTGCATTTTTGATATGGGGCATTGGGTCTTGTTCTCCCACCCTGTTTTCCTATTCTGTCTCTATGCCAACACTAAGCTTTCAAATGCCCTACATTGAAAGCATTGACAGGTCTCTCTGGAAGTCCCTTGCCAGAAGGGACCCTGTCTACCCATGTTGGGATCTTGGGAAGTCTGCATCATAGCCTGGCTATAAAAGGCATTAGTGCCCACTGTGGCACAGCATCTTAAGAACTCCTCTAAAGGAGCATCGTTATGTAGTTCTAGTATAATTCTTCTGCATTTTCATTAGCATTTTCATTCATTAGCATTTTCCTTGGCAAGTTGCCTTATCAAAATGTCTGTTACTGCATTTTCACCATTAGTTCTTGTGATAGCTGTCTGCAAACATTCCACAAATTCACCAGAGGGTTCATTTGGCCCTTGTGTTATTTTTGTGAAGGCCTCACTCTTGTCATCTTTATGGGGAGAGAAGCCCATGCTTTGATAGCATTAGCAGCAATTTGCTCATATGATGCTATGGAATAATTAATCTGTACTGTGATGTCTGCATAGGAACCTAAATCTGTTAGTAGGTCACAGGTGATTGCAGTAAGAACTCCACTTTGACTATTTTGTTGGGCTTGTATCCTACAGAGTTCAGTATATTCAGAAAGCCACAACAAGTTTTGTCCAGGTTCTAGGCATACCCTCGCTATAGATTTCCAGTCATTAGGGGTTAAGATTTCAAAAGCCAAATTCCCTTAACATAAGCTGTTGTAGCCCCATAAAGAATGCAAGCGTTTTTCAGGTCTTTGAAGATTTCTATAAAAGGAGCATATTTTCTATTTTCTTGACCTGAAGAGTTAAACTGTTGAATCACAGGAAAAATATGAGCTTGGAGTTCAGTTACATCTCTCCCTTCCACCTTGACTTTAATTAGTCCCTCTTGCAATCTAGTCATAGAAGTGGTTGGATGCTGGGGGGGAGGTGCTGATGCTGTCACTGCCCTTCCCTCCCCCCCACTAACCCCTCTCCCTTCATCCTGAAAGGTGGAGTTGATGGAGTCAATTAACTGCTCCTTAGGTGGGGCTGAAACTGCCACATGCTTTCTATAGCACCACTCCTGGGTGAGGGTGGGGCTGGGGAGTGGAGTGGAGATGGAGGCTTTCCTAACATCTGTCCCATTTCTCTCTTAAAATACTCACCTAAGTTCCTGGTCACCAGAGACTTCTTCAGTGAAAGTAGGGTCCTTGGTTCTCATGCTTGGGCACCAAGTGTGATGATATTTTAAAATCAGCCAGAGTCAGGAATTCAAGTTAAGGGAAAATCTTTGATCTTTATTCTTTGTGGAGATGAAGGGGGATGGCGCTAGGACTGTGTGTGGCCAGGACATGAACCTGGCCATCATTCTCTTTGACTTTCTCTCCCCGCCCCTTTTTCTCCACCCACCAAAGTCATCCCTACATCATTTCCTATACAATACATCAGAATTTGCACAAAGAATGGGCGGGGCCATTCTTTCTCCAAGCATATATTAATAGAGTATGTCCAATTACTATTTAGTCTCATGTGCTTGAGACCTCAGTGCATCAACTCGAGCTTCATTACACTGAAGATTTCATAACTTTTTGTATGTCACAAAACATAAATCTATATAAAAGGAAAATGCATTTTTAAAACTCAAAGTCCATTATTTATTACAGAGTTTAAATTTAATTTTGAAGAAAATTTAAGTTGATTTTCTCATGTTATCCAAACGTTAAATAACCTGCTTCATCCACTTCATTTCACTTTCATATGAAACTTCCAAAGCCTTGACATTTTCTTGTATAATTTAAAAGATAAAATTTGTGATTGTACCAACTCTATAGGAGGATAACTATAAACTCATTTATTCTAAGGCTATAATTCAAGTGTTCATTCTGTAGCAAAATGCATAAAACTAATTCTATTTACAAAGAGGCTATATAATCAACCTTTGCTTTGCCACTGTGGAAGGACCATGAAGATATATACTCAATAATTCAGGCTGGGGATCAACCTACCATCACTGGCAGTTCTTGAAAGGATTGTTATCTACATAGATCTTTTGCCCTGTCTACTCCTGGACCTTATAGATAGAAATATCTAGTAGAATATTAATAAAAAACCACCAACTATTCAACATGATCCATAGTAAATGAACAGAAAATATAAAGTTATCATAAAGTTTATTGAACTGAATTGAAGTTATATAATCAGTTACAATCACAGACTTAGACATATTAAGGCTCCTTATATTTCTAGAACTATGCTATTAGAGTTAAACCTCAGGCCTATTCCCATTCCAGAGACAGAATAATGAATTCACATTCTTCTTTAAAAAAAAAATACTAGAATCAATACAATTACCAAAATTAATGAATTGTATCTTAAATGCATTGCTTTTTTTTTTTTCCCTCAGAAGGCCCTCCTAGAAATGTGCACTTGCAAAGTTTTCTTAGTAGTAATTGTCTTTTTCTTGGGAGGAGAAGGGTTGTAATAAAGAGGAGTGGGTTAATTATACCAGTTTTATGCCACTTGTACTTAACTCCTCCCTCATCCCCCCCCTCCAAATCCTGATGATGATGAGTATGAGAATACTCTTTTGGGGTATTCTTGAAGAGCTATTTTGAACATGAGTGGCCAATTGAGATTTATATTTATATTTCACAAAATCTCTATCCTTCTGACCAAAAGCCTCCCAAGGCACTAGATCATAATATTTCTCTTCTTGAAGTCAATGTTCTTTTAGACTTCATAGTCTCTTTATCTCTCATTGGAGTTGATTTCCAATTGTCTGAAGGGAAATAGAATTATAAACTCTGCTTTTAATATTATATGTGTAATAAACGGCTAGATGTTGCAGCAGATTCTTCTAATCTCTGTTCCTAGGGGAAAAACTTCCATGCTGATAAGCAGTGGGCTCAGGACCATGAGTAATTATTGCACATCTAACCTGGAATTAAACAAACAAACAAAACACTACCAAAAAATTTATTTAGTGTATAATTTCTAAATAACTGGAACTTGTGTCATGAAGTTAAGCTTTCAAATAACTATGATTGTGCTCAAATAACAGAAACTAAGATTTGCTCCATTGCAGTAGCTACATATACTTTCAGTAGTACTAAACTGACATTTATAACTCTGTTCTCAATAACTTTTTTATTCTGTTAGGATCTTGATTTGTTTTATATTGGATGGCTCTAATGTCCTGGTGATAAAGCATATCATAGAATGGGAAATAAGTTTGTCTCATTATACTCACTCTATGCCCAATGCAAATCATTAAAACTCACATTATCTAAGTTGTGGGTATATGAAGGTAATGGAATGTTATTGTTCTATATAAAAAAAAATTAATGGGGAGAGGAGTGGTAGAGTCAAGATAGTGGAGAATATTTCTTCCTGACATTCCTTAAGTCAACACCAGATCAAGTTTTTGAACTGGTTTTTGAATTACAGAATCCACAAATATTTAGCATGTAAAAATTTTTCAGCAAAAACATTTTGGAAGAACTTCAGAACAGCCCTGTTTCAAACAGGCACTGGAGGAGGAGGGGAGGGTAGAGAATGGGAAGGCATCTGTGCAGCACAGGGACCCAGGTCACCTCCAAGAAATGCTCTTAAGCAACACACAACAGTCTTGGCCACTCTGTCCCAGTTCAGAAGCCAGTGGACCAGAAGATTAATTGTAAGATATTCAATGCAAATACAAAAGGTAAATAGTGAGATCTGAACCCCAGAATAACACAGGACCTGGTCATGTCCACCCAGCACCAAAAGTCAGTAAGCCTTGGCCAAGGGCAACCTAAAGCCACTGTTGATTGTAAAGGAAGCTTAGGACAATCTCCCCTTAACCCAAAGAGCAGACCTTAACCCTTTGAAATGAGCAAAAAAGTAAAACAAACTCTGATTATAAATAGCTTTAATGGAGACAGAGATAAGGTCTCAAACCCTGAAGATGTTAAAGGGAAATTTTCTCTAGATGAATCCTCTAAGGGTGATATGAATTGGTCTCAATCTTACAAGGTTCTCTTGAAAGAATTCAACAAGAATATTAAAAGAGGGTTAGAAGAAAAATGGGGAAAGGAAATGAGAACTTTCTAAAAGAGTTAGGAAAAGGAGATAGAGAAATTACTGAAGAAAACTCCTTAAAAAAGATTTAATGAAATGGAAAAATCATATAACTCCTGTCCAAATAGATTTGAGGAAATGGGAAAAGCATATAATTCCTTACAAAATAGTTATGAAAAAAACTCATTGAAAGACAGAATTTGTAAAGTGGAAAAAAAATTCAATGAATAAAATACCTCATTTAAAAATTCAATTGGCCAAATGGAAAAGATTAAAAAAACTAACTGAAGACAATTATTCATTAAAAATTAGAATTGAACAAATGAAAATGAATGACTCAATGAGACTGCAAGAATCAATCAAACAAAACCAAAACAAACTGAAAAAAAAACCAGAAGAAAATATAAATTACCTATTTGGAAAAACAACTTATTTGGAAAATAGATCTAGAAGAGACAATCTAAGAATTATTGGACTACCTGAAAACCATGATGAAAAAAAGGGTCTTGACATCATCTTTCAAGAAATCATCAAAGATAATTGCCCTGATGTTCTAGAACTAGAGGGTAAAATATCCACTGAAAGACTTCTCTGATCACCTCCTGAAAGAGATGCCAAAATGAAAACATCAAGGAATATCGTGGCTAAATTTCAAAATTAACAGATCAATGAGAAAAATATTGCAGGCAGCCAGAAGGAAAGAATTCAAATATGAAGGAGCCACAAACAGGATTACCCAGAACCCAGCAAGATCCACTTTAAAGGATGGAAGAGTCTGGAATCTGATATTCTAGAAGGCAAAGCAACTTGCATTACAACCAAGAATCAATTATTCAGCAAAATTAAGCATTATATTTCATGAAAAAAAAAGATGGACATTCAATGAAACAGATGAATTTCATTTATTTCTAATAAAAACATAGAACAGAACAGATAATTTGATGTTCAAATACAGAATTCAAGAGAAATAAAAAAGTAAAAAGGAGAGAAAAAAAACTTTTTTTAAAAGTTAAAAAAATTAAAATTCCTACGTGGGAAGATGATATGTTTAACTCTTTTGATCTGTATCTCTGTTATAGATATATTTAGAGAGTGCAAGTATAATTTGATTTTATTGTGATGATATAAAAAAGATACTAGAGGAAGACAGGGGATTCAACAGGAAGAAAAAGGAAATGGACTTAAAATGAAATAAATTACATCTCATGAAAAGGCCAAAAAAAACCCCCTCCAATTACAGGTGAGGAAAAGAAGGAGGGAAGAACATTGTGTGAATCTGACTCTCCACAGAGATTTTGCTTAAAGAGAGAATATCAAACATATTTAGCTTCATGAGAAACTTCTCTCACTCTACAAAGAAGTAAGAGTGGAAAGGGGAAAGGAAATGAGGAGGCTAAAAGAAAGGAAAAAAGCAGTAGAAGGGCAAAAGTAAAGAAGCGGGTAAGGGTTGTAAAAGGAAAGTGATATTTGAGAGGGATGGTGGTGAGAAGTAAAATACTGGGGAGGAGGGAAAGAGGGAAAGGAAAGAGAAATGTATAACTCCGGGAGAACAAGTTGGGGATAAATATAGAGTTAGTAATTTTAATTGTGAATATGAATGGGATGAACTCTCCCTTAAAGCAGAAGCAGATAGCTGACTGGATTAAAAGATATAATACTAAAATATGTTGTTTATAAGAAATGCAGTTAAAACAGTGTGATACATACGAATAAAGGTAAAAGGCTGCAGCAGAATCTATTATGGTCAAATGAAGTAAAAAAATAAAATAAAACAGCAGTTGTAATCTTGAGCTCAGATCAAGCAAAAGCAAAAAAAAAAAAAATAAATGATCTACTTAAAAGAGATAAGGAACAAAACTACATCTTGCAAAAGGGGACCACTGATAATGAAGTAATATCAGTATGAAACATAATTGCACCAAGTGGTATAATATTCAAATTCCTAGAGGAGAAGTTAAGAGAAATGCAAGAAGAATTAGACAGAAAAACTATACTAGTGGCGGGGATCTCAACCTTGCTCTCTCAGAACTTGTTATATATGGGCCAGAACTTAAAACAAGGTGTTAAGTCAGTGGAATTGATAGAGACTATAGTTATCTAATTTAGCATGGTTCAGTATGATTGATTTAATCCTACAAGGAGATGTTATGGGCCAGAACTTGAAACAAAATACTGAGTGGAATTGAGGAGACAATGGTTAAATCTAGTTTAGCATTGATTTAATCCTACAACAAATAATGGTTTCCTAGTGATATAACGATTTCTGTATACTCACTGTGGGGTATAGAAGCTCTCAGGGCCAGACACACAAGCCCACTAGAAGCTCTTGGAGCCTCAGCCAGGTTTCAGTTGGGGAGATTTAGAAGCTAGAGAAGGCAGGCAGGAGCAGAAGCTCTTGGAACCAAGGAGAGAGATAGACCTCCAGAAAAAAAATAGCCGAGCACCAAGTGAAGGAGACAAGACTGAAAGAGACAATAAAGGATTTGGACTTTAACTCCTGGCTGCATTTGGGGTGTTTACTGAACTGAAACTAAGTATGCCTCCAGAGACCCCATGAGAACCCCAACAAGAGAATATTACATTTTAGAGAAGAATATTATAAGAACTAGATAAATCAAACCACAAAATATGTAAGAATGAAGTTAAGGAGGTAAATAGAATTCTGGAAAAGTAAGATATGATAGGCCTTTGGAGAAAATTGAAAGGAGACAGAGAGGAATACACTTTTTTTCTCAGCAGTACATGGAACCAATAAAAAAAATCTGCATATTAAAGCACAAAACTTTCAAAATCAAATGCAAAAAGGCAGAAATAATAAATGCATTTTTTCAGATCATGATGCAATAAAAATTACATACATAAAAAGTCCAGTGAAAAATAGATAAAAAATTAATTAAAAATGAAATATTCTAATCTTAAAGAATAGTGGATAAAACAACAAATCATAGACACAATCAATAATTTCATCCAAGATAATGATAGTAATGAAACAACATACTGAAATTTATGAGATGTAGCCCAAGCATTATTATTGATCACAAAATAGATAATTTTTTATTATATTAAGTTTAAAAGGTTTTGTACAAACAAAAGTAATGCAGATAAGATCAGAAGGGAAGCAATGAACTGGGAAAACATTTTTACATTCAAGGGTTCTGATAAAGGCTTCATTTCTAAAATATAGAGAGAATTGACTCAAATTTATAAGAGTTCAAGGCATTCTCCAATTGATAAATGGTCAAAGGATATGAACAGACAATTTTCAGATGAAGAAATTGAAACTGTTTCTAGTCATATGTAAAAGTGCTCCAAATCACTATTGATCAGAGGAATGCAAATTAATTCAACTCTAAGATATCACTACACACCTCTCAGATAGGTTAAGATGACAAGAAAAGATACAGACACTTAACATTTTCTTGCTGTGTTATCCTCGTCAAGTTACTTAACCCTGATTGCCTCATCACAAAAAAAAAAAAAAAAAAAAAGATAATGACCAATGTTGGAGGGGATGTGGAAAAACTGGGACACTGTCACGTTGTTGGTAGGACTGAACAAATCCAACCATTCCGAAGAGCAATTTGGAACTATACTCAAAAAGTTATCAAACTGTGCATACCCTTTCACCAAGCAATGTTTCCCCTGGGCTTATATCCCAAAGAGATTTTAAAGGAGAGAAAGGGACCCACATGTGCAAAAATGTTTGTGGAGACCTTTTTTGTAATAGAAAGAAACCGGAAATTGAATGAATGTCCATCAATTGGGTAATGACTAAATAAATTATGGTATATGAATGTTATGGAATATTATTGTTATGTAAGAAACATTCAGCAGAATGATTTTAGAGAGGCCTGGGGAGAGTTACATGAACTGATGCTAAATGAAATGAGCAGAACCAGGAGTTCATTATATATGGCAACAACACTGTATGATGATCAATTCTGATGGAAATGGCTCTCTTAAAAAATGAAATGATTCCAACCAGTTCCAATTGTTCAATGAAAAGAACCATATATACCCAGAGAGAGGACTTTGAGAACTTAGTGTGGATGGACCACAACATAGCATTCTCACTCTTTCTGGTTTTATTTTTTTGCATTTTGTTTTCTTTCTCGGTTTTTTTTTTCCTTCTCGATCCAATTTTTCTTGTGCAGCAAAATAACTGTATAAATATGTATACATATATTGGATTTAATATATATATATATATATATATATATATATATATATATATATATATATATATATATATATTTAACATGTATTGAACTACCTGCCCTCTAGAGGAGGAGGTGAGGGGAAAGAGGGGAAAATTTGGAACAGAAGGTTTTGCAAGTGTCTGTATTGAAAAATTACCCATGCATATATTTTGTAAATAAAAAGCTTTAATAAATTTTTTAAAAAGAGAATAATAACAAGATGGCAGTCTAAAATTCATAGGATGCACCCAATGCAGTTTTTAGGGAAAGTTTTGTATCTCTAGATACTTACATAAAATAGAGAAAGAGAACAATTGGGCATAAAACTAAAAAAACTAGAAAAAGAACAAATTAAAAACCCAAAGTAAATACTAAATTTGAAATGCTGACAATAAAAAATATGATTAATAAAATTACAAATAAAAATATTGAATTAATAAACAAAACTTAGTTACTTTTATGAAAAAAACAACACAATATATAAACCTTTAGTTAATTTGATTAAGAAAGAAGAAAATCAAATTATTAGTATCAAAAATGAAAAGGGAGAACTTTTGACCAATGAATGAAAAAAATTAGATCTATAATTAGGAAATATTTTGCCAAAATGCATGTCAATAAATCTGATAATCAAAGTGAAATTGATGAATACTTACAAAAATACATTGCCTAGATTAGCAGATAGGAAATAAATTACTTAATTAGTGCCATTTAAGAAAAAAAGAAATAGGACAAGCTATTAATCAACTCCTTAAGAAAAAATCTACAGAGCCAGATGAATTTACACATGAATGCTACCAAACATTTAAAGAATGATTAATTGCAATACTAAGCAAACTATTTGTAAAAATAGGAAAATAAGGAGTCCTACCAAATTCATTTTATGACATATATGTTTTGCTGATACCTAAATCAGGTAGTGTCAAAACAGAGAAAGAAAACTATAGACCGATTTTCCTAATGAATGTTGATGCAAAAACCTTAAATAAAATTTTAGTAATTTGATTACAGCAAGTTATCCTAGAATAATAGATTATGACCAAGTAGGATTTATACCAAGAATGCAGAGCTGGTTCAACATTAGAGAAACTATTAATATAATTGACTATATGAATAATCAAACTTACAAAAATCATGTGATTATATCAATAAGTGCAGAAAAAAGCATTTGACAAAATCCAACATGCATTCCTATTGAAAATACTAGAGAGTATAGGAATAAGTGGAGTTTTCCTAAAATATCAAATATAAAAATGTCAAAAATATAAAACCATCAGCAAGCATCATATAATGGGGATGAAGTGGAACCATTGCCAATTAGATAGGGGTGAAACAATGTTGCCCACTATCACTATTTCTATTTATTATTGTATTGGAAATGTTAGCTTTGCCTATAAGAGAAGAAAAAGAGATTACAGGAACTAGAGTAGGTAATGAGGAAACCAAATTATCACTCTTTACATATGATATGGTGGCATACTTAGAGAATCTTAGAGAATAAAACAAACACCTAGTAGAAACAATTCATAACTTTGGCAAAGTTGCAGGAAACAAAATAAATCCACAGAATTCATTAGCATTTTAATATATTACCATCAGTAGGAGATAAAATGAGAAATTCCATTTAAAATACAGGAGATAATATAAAGTATTTGGGAGTCTACCTGTTAAGGCAAAGTCAGAAACTACATGAACACAACTATAAGACATTTTCTACACAAATAAAGTCAATTCTAAATAAGTGGGAAAATGTCAAGTGTTCATGTGTAGACCAAGATAATATAATAAAAATGACAAAATGACCTAAATTAATCTGTTTATTCAGTGTCATATCAATGAAACTCCCAAGAAATTATTTTTACAGAGCTAGAAAAAAATAACAACAAAGTTCATCTGTAATAACAAAAGGACAAGAATTTCAAGGGAATTAATGAAAAATGCAAATGAAGGTGACCTAGCTATACCAGACCTGTACTTTTACTTCTAAAAGATAGAACTATATTAAGTACTGAGTACATGTACTCAGTACTTAATATAGTTCTACAAGATTCACACCTATGATGATGTAATTATAATAGAGTATATAACAACCAGCAGGGACTGAGTGACAGATTCATTTCATTGTCCACCTCCACCACTTCAGCTGGAGGCTGAAGGGCAAGCCCTCAGACTCAGAGAGATTCACTTTATCTCACAGCACTGTGAGGGTTGGCCTCCTGCATTCTCCCTACAGAGACCAAGGGTGGTCTAAAAGGCTCTACAGAAAGCTGGCCTGGGCCCTAGGCAAGGAAACTAGATTTTGAAGGAGATAACAAAGGATTTGGACTTTAACACCTAGCTAATTTCATGTTGATTACTCTGCTGAAATGAAGGCTATTCCCAAGACCTCCAGAAAACCAACAAGAAGACTAAAAAACTGTCTTTAAAATGTCCAGACTGGGACATTCTGGTTCTTTGTCTAGTTTGATACAGACATGCCAAAGGATCAAGTTCGTCCACTGTATATGAATTGACCCTCTGAGGGGACGCTGAAAAGAGAGAAGGGAGGGAAGGAAGGAAAGAAGGAAGGAAAGAAAGCATAGGAAGAAGGAGAGAGAGGGGAAGGAAGGAAAGAAGATAAAAAGAAAAAAATAGAAAGGGAGGGAGGAAAAGGAGTGATTAAGGGAAGAAGGGAGGAGGTAAGAAGAGTGAGAGAGAAGGATTGTTTTCTATGTACCTGGTGTTGTGCTAAGATTTTTACAATTATTAACTCAATTGATCCTCACAACTACTCTTGAAAACAGGTGCTTTTATTATCTTCATTTTACAGTTTGGAAAACTGAGGTAGATACAGATGAAGTTATCTATCCAGGGTTTTTACGTTCTAACATCTATTTGCCTCATCTAGCATCAAAGTCATTCTTGAATTGTATAATTAGCCCTAGCTTTGTTGGTTACCAGCAACATGACCTAAGTCAAACCATTATACCTTGCCAGGCTTCAGTTTTCTTATCTGTGAAATACTCATTGGAATTCAC
This sequence comes from Antechinus flavipes, assembly GCF_016432865.1. NCBI lineage: Eukaryota > Metazoa > Chordata > Mammalia > Dasyuromorphia > Dasyuridae > Antechinus > Antechinus flavipes. Next base: position 181,156,066 of record NC_067400.1, on the reverse strand, counting down.
ACTGGCTGGAGGCTGAAGGACAAACCTTTGGATTTGGAGACATTTGGAGAGAGCTCTTGGAACCAAGCAGAAAGATAGGCCACTAAGAAAAACTAATTGGGCTATTTTGGAGGAAGCAATGAAAGATCTGAACTTTTAACACCTGGCTGCATTGGGGGTGATTATTTACTTTGAACTGAAACTAAGGATGCCTCCAGAAAACCTCTCTAAGAAACCTGCTCCCACAGAGAACCATTATATTATAAAAAAAGAAGAAGACAACATTTTGGCTAGTCTTCTAAATTTGCTTTAGTTTTAAAAATATTACTATGTTCTCCTGACCTGAAATAGCACAAAAGTATAGGAAGATAGGTTTTGCTATTAATTTTCAATGCCAGCATTAATTAATATCCCATGCTGAAAGATTATGGCCATAGATGTATACCTACAATAATGAGAGAAATTAAAAGAATCTGGCAGTCTGGTGATTATTCTATTCTAAACATCCAATTAAGACATACAATGCCAAAGACTACTCAAGGTTCAAAATTTTCCATGATTTACAACTCAATTAGCAAGCTCTACAGATAGGTGATTCATTGGGTAATGTGGGTAGATGTGTTTATAGGACTTGGTTTATAGAGCATTCATTTCTTAGCTGTGAATCATTAACTTACAAGAATTAGCCAGACACTACACAATATTACTGTCTCCATTAAACAATAAGATATTCCCATAAAACAAGCAGGACTGCTAATTCAAGGAAACGTGTACATGCAAAATGGCAATATCATATCTCCTAGAGGAAAAAAAAAATATTGATACACAGTCATGATTAATAAAGTTTGGTTTAATGGGGACATTGAATTTTTTTCTTTAAAGACAACTTACAATGCAGGGAATCAAAGTTTGAATTCTAGCTGTAATAATTACTAGTCTTGATGTTGGGCAAGTCATTTCACCATTGTGAATCTGTTTTCTCATTTGTAAAAATGGAGAGTGTTCTAGAAACTAAAGAAAACTGGAGAATTGAGAATAGTGTGATCAATAGTGTTAAATTATCTGAAAATACTCAAGTAATTACATAATGACATATTTTGAGAGATTTAAATTCATGGGACAATGAATTTTTTGGTCATTCATTGCAAAACTCAAAGATTGTCCCATTAGTCATGGAGGAATTTTAATTTTATTAATTGGGAGACCATGCATAATGATGAAATTATAGATCTCTGGAATACTTGAGTAATTGTATAAAATGTTTATGTATTCATACATAATAATGATTTATATGTATTAGTTGAGCACTTACTATGATCCAAACACTGTACCAGGCAGAGCAAAAGCATTGAATTGTAAATTCAAAGACAGAGACTAAATATCTCTTTTTATCAATAAAGCTCAATGTCTAGGTGCTTCAAAACAATAGGGATAACAACACAAAAAATTAGAAAATCACTGCTCTCAAGGTACTTATATTACATTATGAGAGGAAACAACGTGTACAGAGAGTAGAGAAAAGATGTTCTTTAAAGATACAAGATGTAAGCTGGCTTTTAAACGATGAGTAATTAGCAGAAAAATACTCCCTCTTGGATAACCTTTACTATCAATATCAAACAACAATGATTATTCACAAAGAATAACAACACAGTGACATAACATGATGGATATAGAACCTACTTCAAAGTCAGGAAGACCTAGGTTCAAATCCTGCCTGTGACAGTATGACAGTATGTATTAGATGATCAATTGATTTAATCTCCCAACATCCCAGGATATTTTCTCATTTAAAAATTAGTTTGATATTACCTTTAAAATGTTGTTGAGTTTCAAATTCTCTCCTTTCCTCCCATCCCACTCCCATTCTCAAGGCAAGCAAAATGATATCAATTATACATGCTAAATCATGTAAAACATATTTCCTTTTTTTTTTTTAATAACTATTTAATGATAGAACTCATGCCAGGGTAATTTTTTACAACATTATCCCTTGCATTCACTTCTGTTCCGATTTTTCCCCTCCCTCCCTCCGCTCCCTCCCCCAGATGGCAAGCAATCCTTTACATGTTGAATAGGTTACAGTTTATCCTGGATACAATATATGTGTGCAGAACCGAACAGTTTTCTTGTTGCACAGGGAGAATTGAATTCAGAAGGTATAAATAATCCAGGAAGAAAAACAAAAATGCAAGCCGTTTATATTCATCTCCCAGTGTTCTTTCTTTGGGTGTAGCTGCTTCTGCCCATCTTTGACCAATTGAATTAGCTCTCTTTATCGAAGTGATCCACTTCCATCAGAATACATCCTGAAACAATATCATTGTTGAGGTACATAATGATCTCCTGGTTCTGCTCATTTCACTTAGCATCAGTTCATGTAAGTCTCGCCAGTCCTCTCTGTATTCATCCTGCTGGTCATTACTTAAGAACAATAATATTCCATAACTTTCATATACCACAATTTACTCAACCATTCTCCAATTAATGGTCCTCCGTTTATTTTCCAGCCACTACTCAAACCATTCTCCCAGGGATGCCACAAATATTTTGGCACATACAGGTCCCTTTCCCTTCTTTAGTATCTCTTTGGGGTATAAGCCCAGTAGAAACACTGCTGGATCAAAGGGTATGCACAGTTTGATAACTTTTTGAGCATAGTTCCAAATTGCTCTCCAGAATGGCTGGATGTGTTCACAATTCCACCAACAATGTATCAGTGTCCCTGTTTTCCCACATCCCCACCAACATTCCACATTATCTTTCCCTGTCACTCTAGCCAATCTGACAGGTGTGTAGTGGTATCTCAGAGTTGTCTTAATTTGCATTTCTCTGAGTAATAATGATTTGGAGCATATTTTCATATGTCTATAAATAGTTTCAATTTCTTCATCTGAGAACTGTCTGTTCATATCTTTTGACCATTTATCAATTGGAGAATGGTTTGATTTCTTATAAATTAGAGTCAATTCTCTATATATTTTGGAAATGAGGCCTTTATCAGAATCTTTGATTGTAAAAATGTTTTCCGAGTTTGTTGTTTCCCTTCTAATCTTGTCTGCATTTGTTTTGTTTGTACAAAAACTTTTCAATTTGATATTATCAAAATTTTCTATTTTGTGGTCAATAGTGATCTCTAGTTCTTCTTTGGTCATAAATTCCTCCCTCTTCCACAGGTCTGAGAGGTAAACTATCCTATGCTCTTCCAATTTATTTATAATCTCATTTTTTTATGCCTAAGTCATGAACCCATTTTGACCTTATCTTGGTGTACGGTGTTAAGTGTGGGTCAATGCCTAGTTTCTGCCATACTAATTTCCAATTTTCCCAGCAATTTTTGTCAAATAGTGCATTCTTATCCCAGAAACTGGGGTCTTTGGGTTTGTCAAACACTATATTATTAAAGTTATTGGTTGTTTTGTCCTTTGAACCTAACCTATTCCATTGATCAACTAGTCTATTTCTTAGCCAATACCAGATGGTTTTAGTAACTGCTGCTTTATAATATAATTTTAGATCTGGTACAGCTAGGCCACCTTCATTTGATTTATTTTCATTAATTCCCTTAAAATTCTTGACCTTTTGTTTTTCCATATGAACTTTGTTGTTATTTTTTCTAGTTCATCAAAGTAGTTTTTTGGGAGTCTGATTGGTATAGCGCTAAATAAATAGATTAATTTAGGTAGTATTGTCATCTTTATTATATTTGCTCACCCAATCCAAGAGCATTTAATATTTTTCCTGTTGGTTAGATCAGACTTAATTTGTGTGGAAAATGTTTTATAGTTTTGCTCAATAAAGTTTCTGATTTTCCCTTGGCAGATAAATTCCTAAATGTTTTATACAATCAGTAGTTATTTTAAATGGAATTTCTTTTTGTATCTGTTGCATTTTTTAGTGATATATAAGAATGCTGATGACTTATGTGGGTTTACTTTATACCCTGCAACTTTGCTGAAGATGTGGATTGTTTCTAATAACTTTTTAGTAGAGTCTCTGGGGTTCTCTAAGAATACCATCATATCATCAGCAAAGAGTGATAATTTGGTTTCCTCATTGCCTATTCTTAATCCTTTAATCTCTTTCTCAACTCTTATTGCCAAAGCTAGCATTTCTAATACAATATTAAATAGTAACAGTGACAATAGGTAACCTTGTTTCACTCCTGATCTTATTGGGAATGGTTGTAGTTTGTCCCTGTTACATATGATGCTTACTGTTGGTTTTAAATAGATGCTACTGATTATTTTAAGGAAAAGTCCATTTATTCCTATACTCTCAAGAGTTTTTAATAGGAATGGATGTTGGATTTTATCAAATGCTTTTTCTGCATCTATTGAGATGATCATATGTTTTTTGTTAATCTGATTATTAAATATGGCCAATTATATTGATAGTTTTCTTAATATTGAACCAGCCCTGCATTCCTGGTATAAATCCTACTTGATCATGATGTATTATCCTGGGGATGATTTTCTGTAGTCTTTTTGCTAATATCTTATTTAAGATTTTAGCATCAATATTCATTAGGGAGATTGGTCTATAATTTTCTTTCAATGTTTTCAACCTACCTGGTTTAGGTATCAGTACCATGTCTGTGTCATAAAAGGAGTTTGGTAGGACTCCTTCATTCCCTATTTTTTCAAATAGTTTATAAAGCATTGGGGCTAATTGTACTTTGAATGTTTGGTAAAATTCACATGTAAATCCATCTGGTCCTGGGGATTTTTTTTTTTAGGGAGTTGATTAATAGCTTGTTCTATTTCTTTTTCTGAAATGGGACTATTTAAGCAATTTACTTCCTCCTCTGATAATCTGGGAAGTCTATATTTTTAGAGGTAGTCATCCATTTCGCTTAGGTTATCAAATTTATTGGCATAAAGTTGGGCAAAGTAACCCCTTATTATTTCTTTAATTTCCTCTTCATCAGTGGTAAGTTCTCCTTTTTCATTTTTAAGACTGCCAATTTGATTTCCCTCTCTACTTTTTCTAATCAGATTTACCAAAGGTTTAGCAATTTTATTGTTTTTTTCATGAAACCAACTCAGTTTTATTTATTAGTTCAATAGTCTTTTTTTTACTTTCTATATTATTAATTTCTCCTTTTAATTTTAGAATTTCAAGTTTAGTAATTGATTGGGGGGTTTTAATTTGGTCTTTTTCTAACTTTTTAAGTTCCAGGCCCAATTCATTGATCTTCTCTTTTTCTATTTTATTCAAGTAAGCTTCTAAGGATATAAAATTTCCCCTTATTACTGCTTTGGCTGCATCCCATAAATTTTGATATGATGTCTCATTGTTGTCATTATCTTGAGTGAAATTATTAATTGTGTCTATAATTTGCTGTTTCAACCACTCATTTTTGAAGATGAGATTATTTAGTTTCCAATTACTTTTTGGTCTATTTACACCTAACTTTTTGTTGAATGTAGTTTTTATTGCATTGTGGTCTGAAAAGAAAGCATTTACTATTTCTGCCTTCCTGCATTTAATTTTGAGGTCTTTATGTCCTAATATATGGTCAATTTTTGTGTAGGTTCCATGAACTGCTGAGAAGAAAATATACTCCTTTCTGTTACCATTCAGTTTTCTCCAGAGATCTATCATACCTAATTTTTCTAATATTCTATTTACCTCTTTAATTTCTTTCTTATTTGTTTTGTGATTTGATTTATCTAAATCTGAGAGTGCAAGATTGAGATCTCCCACTATTATAGTATTGCTGTCTATTTCTTCTCGCAACTCTCTTAGCTTCTCTTTAAGAAGTTAGATGCTATATCACTTGGTGCATATATGCTCAATACTGATATTGCTTCATTGTCTATGGTACCCTTAAGCAAGATATAGTTTCCTTCCTTATCTCTTTTAATTAGATCAATCTTTGCTTTTGCTTGATCTGAGAAAAGGATGGCTACCCCTGCTTTTTTGACTTCACCTGAAGCATAATAGATTCTGCTCCAACCTTTTACCTTTAGTCTGTATGTATCTCTCTGTTTTAAATGTGTTTCCTGTAAACAACAGATTGTAGGGTTCTGACTTTTGATCCAGTCTGCTATCCCCCTCCTCTTTATGGGAAAGTTCATCCCATTCACATTTGCGGTTAAAATAACCAATTCTGCATTTCCTGCCATCCTAATATCCCCAGATTATACTTTTCTTTTTCTTGCCCTCCTTCTCTTCTTCCCTATTGGTCCCACTAACGTCGTGCAGCTCTCCCTCTTTAGTATCCCTCACTTTGAGTCCCTTCCCCTTTCTTATACCCTTCCCTTATTACTCTTTTTCCTTCTCCCTTTTCCTCTCCCACTTTTTAATGAAGTGAGAGAAGAATCTCTGTAAAACAAATATGTCAATTGTTTCCTCTTTGAGCCAACTCTGATGAGAGTAGGATTCACACAATGTTCCTCCCACTCTCTAAGTTCCCTCATATATGATAGGTTTCCTTTGCCTCATTGTCGCATGTAGTTTCCCTCTTTTTTTCTCCCTTCTTCCCTTTTTCTAATGCTATCCCCTTTCCATTTCTACTTCCCTTTTTTATGTTATATCGGTAAGATCAAATTATACATATGATTTTTATGTATATTCACAACAGAAATACAGTTCTCAAGGGTTCCTTTTACCTTTTTCTACTTCTCTTGATTCCTGTTGTTGAAGATCAAATTTTTTGTTTAAGTCTGGTTTTTTCCTTAGAAACAGATGGAATTCCTCTATTTCATTAAATGTCCATCTTCTTCCATGGGAAAAAAAAATACTCAGCTTAGCTGGATAGTTTATTCTTGGCTGCATTCCAAGTTCTTTTGCCTTTTGGAATATCTGATTCCAGGCCCTTCGATCCTTTAATGTTGAGGCAGCCAGATCTTGCGTGACCCTTATTGTTGCATCTCGGTATTTGAACTGTTTTTTCCTGGCTGCTTGTAAAATTTTTTCTTTAGTCTGGAAATTCTTTAGTTTGGCCACAATATTCCTTGGAGTCTTTATTTTAGGGTCTTTTTCAGAAGGTGTTCAATGAATTCTTTCAATGCCTATTTTACCTTCCGGTTCTATTACTTCTGGGCAGTTCTCTTTGATGATTTCCTGTAAAATAGTATCTAGGCTCTTTTTTTCATCTTAATTTTTTGGTAGTCCGATGATCCTCAGGTTATCTCTCCTAGATCTATTTTCCAGGTCTGTTGTTTTTCCAAGTAAATATTTGACATTTTTTTCCAATCTTTCATTTTTTTGGTTTTGCTTGACTGATTCTTGATGTCTCAATGAATCAGTCATTTCTATTTGTTCAGTTCTGATTTTTAGCGAGTTATTTTCTTCATTAGCTTTTTTTACTTCTTTTTGTATATGTCCAATTGAGTTGTTTTGCTCTATGGGATTTTTTTTCCATTTCACTAATTTTTTTTTTTTTTAATGAGTTATTTTCTTTTTCCAATTCACAAATTCTGTTTCCCTGCACTTCTTGGGAGTTTTTTACCTTTTCCAATTCACCTTTCAGGAAGTTGTTTTCTTTTTCCACTTTATCAAATTTTTCTTTTAGTGAGTTATGTGCCTTTCCCCATTTCTCTTCTAGCTCTCTTTTAAGGTTTTTAATAGTTTCTTCCAGGAGAGCCTTTTGTATTGGAGACCAACAATCGTCTGGGGACTGTCTGCTATTAGTCTCTTCAGGGTTGAAAAGCTGTTCTCTTTCGATGTAGAAACTATCAATCGTTCTTTTGATTTTTTTTACTCATTTTGTTAAAGCCTGTAAGGTCTGCCTTCAGAGCCAGAAGGTTACCAGCTTCCTCTGCAGAGCAGTGAAAGGTATATGGATTCTTAGCTGTCCTGCCAACTGGCTACAAAAAGCAGTGAGGTACTGGAATGCTCTGGGAAAGAGTTCCCCACCCGAAAGTAACTCAGGCCTGCAGGGCGGGCTGGAAAAGTGCCCTTCAAAGAACCCTGGCTGCATGAGATAACGACTGCCCTGGAGCTAGACACTGAGCAGTGAGAATTTCACTTCCCAAGCCAAATCCTGTTCTGGGGCTGTGGGTGTTAGCAGTTGAGCAGTGAATGGATTTGCAGGGACAGGAATTGTCTGCCCTAGAAGAGTAGCCAGCTGGGGAGGTTCTATTGCCCCAGGCTGAGCCCCCCACTCTGCTGATCAGAGGCTGCCCAGGCTGAGCCCCCCACTCTGCCCATCAGAGGCTGCCCAGGCTGTGCCCCCCTACCGTGCAGATTAGTAACTGCCCCCGCAAAAGCCCCGAACTGCCAGATGTGGCTGCAGGGCTGTGGTAAAGTCTGCCTGAGTCACTTCCAGGTTTGAGGGGTTACAGCCAGATCGCGTTAGGTTCTGCCATTTTTTAGAGGATCCTCTGTTTTAGGCTTTAATTTTTCTGCCAGTTTACTGCTTTGTAATCAAGGCAGAGCAGTTAGCCTATAGCAGAGTCGTCTCTATAACTTCTCTAACCACAGAGATCACCTCCACTCCTGGTCTGCTCAGGACGCTAGCCTCTCTCTGCCTGTGCTAATGTGATCCTGGCCCCTCAGGACAAACCTTTCCTGGTGATCTTCCGTAAGGGCTGGTAAGTTGTAGTGCTTCTAATCTTCATGAATTTAAGTAGTGAAGAGTTATTTTTGAGGCTGCATTAAATAGTTGGTTATGAGGGGAATGAGAGGAGCTTAGAGAGTCGTGTGTGCCGGCTCCACCATCTTGGCTCCACCCCCGGAAGATGTAAAACATATTTCCATATTTGCCGCATCATGAAAAAGCATCATCATCATAAAGAGAGCAAGAAAGTTATACTTCCACTTGTACTTAGGACTCATCAGTTCTCTCCCTGGAAGTAGGTAGTGTTATATTACTACTAGCCTGTATTATATTGCTATGTGCTTATGCATTTTATGTAATTGCATGAATCATTGGATTTCTTGAGATGAAAAATTGTTGATGAGACTATTGTAGTACTTAAATTTTCATGTTGATTCATGTTATTTGTTACATTACTACTAGCCTGTGTTATATTGTTATGTGCTTATGTAAATTATGTGTAATGCCTCCCATATTGATGGATTTATGTATACCATGTATATCTGTATCAAGTTCTGACCGATATTGATGGATTTATGTGTACCTGTTTCAAGTGAGTCCCTTCAGAAACCCGCTAATCTGATTTGACTTCCTATTTCCTTTGGTATTTTCATCTCCCTTCCTGAGATGTCAGGGAGGGCGTGACCACCTTCTTTTTTGGTGTTTTCACTCCTTTTTTGAACAGTCAGGGAAGGCATGATCACCTTCTTTTTGGGGTTCTCATCTCCTTGAGAAGTCAGTTCTAAAACCCACCCTAGTTCTAAAACAAAAGAAAGGGGGAGATGTTGGAATCTTTACAAATTGTTAAGTCATTAGAGTTGAGATATTTTGGGCCAGAATGTGAAACAAGGTACTATGTAGAACTAGTTGACACAATGCTTGTGTTTACACCTTTACTCATTGGAGTTAACTGTGTAACTTTTTGAATTCACACATCCCCTGAAGCTCTTAGGGCCAGAAAGCACTCTAGGAAGAAACCCATAATCTGGGAGATTGAGAACAAGAAGCCCTCTCTCAGAGGCAAGACATATTCAACTTGGTGCTGGCTCTGGAGGCTGAAGAAAGCAAAGGCAGAAGCAAAGGACAAAACTGAAAGAGCTCTTGAAACCAAGCAGAGAGATAGGCCTCTAAGTTAACCGGGCTATATTGGAGACAATAAAAGATCTGAACTTTTATCATCTGGTTGTTATCTAAAGATAATGGAGCTGCTCACACTGGACATTGCTCTTGTGATAGGATATAAAACCTGTCTGCTGAAGCCAGTGCATCTTTATCAAAGAGTAAAAAATTAAGGGTATAGAGAACTAAATTTAGAATTTTTTCATCTTTAGTCCTTTGAAATCACTTTGTATCATTAAGTCTTTCACAAGTGATCATCATTATAATATTATTGATTTTGTTCATAATGATCTCTGGTTTTTTTCACTTTATTTTGCATCGGTTCATATAAGACTTTATTGGTTTTATTGAAATAATCCCCACCCCTTGTCCTTTTTTTATAGCAAAATATCACAGTTATATGTTACATTTGTTCAGTCAGTCCCCAGTTGATGAGTATCCCCTTAATTTCCAATTCTTTACCATTACAAAAAGACTGGTAATAAATGCATTAATATAGTTATGCCTTCTTTTTCTTTAATCTCTTTTGAGTAATAGGTCTATGACTGGTATTTTTTGGTCAAGGAATATGCCCAGTTTTACAACCCTTTTTAGGTATAGTTCTAAATTATTCTACAGAATGATTAGAGTAGTTCATACCTCCACCAAAAGTTTTTGTCTACCTAGTTTCCCCCTCAACCCCTTGAACATTTGTCATTTTTGATATGCATGTAGTAGTACCTTATAGTTGTTTAAATTTGTATTTATATAATCAATATTTTTTCATATGACTATACATAGCTTTGATAGTTTTTCCTGAAAGCTGCATATCCATGTATTTTGACCATTAAAATGACTTTATGATAAATGTATACATACAAATATCTATTTGTGTATGTGTGTATATATACATCTATGTATGTGTATGTATATATGTGTGTGGTTTTGTGTGCATATATGTATTCACATGCTATAAAATATATATATGACTCAGGGCCTTATGTACTTGAAAAATGAGGACTTAATAAGAGAAATTTGTTTAAATTTCTTATTAATATTAATTGTCTTTGGTACTTTTGAGCAATAAAGTTTCTTTTTATCAGGTATATATTTGCTTTTGCTTGTATGAGGTGATGATTTCTAACCATGTTTTTTTTATTTTTAATTATTATTTCAGATGAAGCATAACAGATCCTGCTCCAGGTATTTCTTTTAAATCTGTGTGGGCTTTCTCTTTCAAATGTATCTATTGAAAAGAACATGGTTTGGGATTATAGTTTCTAATCCACTCTTCTAGCTTTTCTGTTTTATGGGTAAGCTCATTCCATTCATATTCAGTTATGATAGCTATATATTTCTCTCTATCCTATTTTATTCTGTTTATTGCTCTTTCTCTCTCTCTTTTTACCTGTTCCCTTCTAGAGTCTGTTTTGATTTTGATCATTTAATCCTCCTGCCTTTTATCACCTTCATATGTCTTCTCCCTTCCTCTATTTCCTTATTGAGTCAGACAACTGACTATACCCAATTAAATGCATGTGTATGTATATGTTTATAGCCTTCCTTCTTTGAACCAATTCCAAAAGAAGTGAGGTTTCAGCATTATGCAAAATGCCCTCCCCATTTTCCCCTCTATGTTAAACATTGCTCTTTGCATGGTTCTTTAATGGGAAATTATTCACCATTCTAAAGTTCCAATCTCAATTCTCCTAATGTATTCCTGTTTCTTATTCATTTTTTGCTTATCATTGAAACAAAATGAACACATGCATATACCCTCTGTCTATATAGGCTCATTTCAACTGCCTTAATAATGATAAAATTCTTAGTAGTGGGCAGAACCAAGGTGACAGAGAGTAGACAAGTCTTTGCTTGAATTCTTTTTGGGTCCCTCAGATCAACACCAGATCAAGCCTCTGAACTGGTTTTGGAGTGACAAAATCCACAAATACTTAAAGTATAACATATTTCTAGCAGAAGATATTCAATTGGGTACAGGGGTGAGGGAAAAGAGAGAGGAGATGGCCCAGCACAGAAATGTGAATGGACCCAGGGTAGAGAGGCCTCCATTTGCCAGGGGAATCTACCGGAAGGCTGTCTTGGATCATAAGCCAGTGGATTAGTAGATTCATTATTGTGGATGTTGTGAGTTGTGAGTACGCCAACTCTACTACAGAAAACAAATAGTGAGTTCCTGAAACCCAGCATAAGGTAGAACATGGCCACACCCACACAGCATGGCAAGGACCCAGCAGCACAGGCCCCAGTGCAGAGTGAAGACACTGTTGCCTGTAGAGGATACCTGAGATGGTTTTTTTGGATCTTTTGCCCTAAGGGCAGACCTCAACCTTTAAAAATGATCAAAAAAGCAAAACAAACTCTGACCATAGATAACTTTTATGGAGACAGGGAAGAACAGACCTCAGATCCTGAGTTAACTCAAGGCAAAATGTCTCTTGATATGCCTCATAGGGTGATATGAATTGATCCCCATCTCAGAAGGTTCTCTTGGAAGAATTCAGAAAGGATCTTAAAAGAAAGTTTGAAGAAAAATGGGGAAAGGAATTGACAACTTTGCAGTAAAATTTGGAAAAAGAAACAAAGAAATTATCTAAAGAAATCTGAAAAAATAGATGTAGTGAAATGGAAAAATTATATACCTTCTTAAAAACAGATTTGGCAAAATAAAAAAAGAAAACAACTTTGAAAAACAGAGTTTATGAAATGGAAAAAAAATCCAATGAACAAAAAAAAAAAAAAACTCATTTAAAATTTCAAATGCAAAGGGCAAATGCAAAAGGACTTAAAGTCTAACTGAAGAAAATAATTTAGTAAAAATTAGAATTGAACAAATGGAAGTGAATGACTGAATGAGACATCAAGAATCAGTCAAATAAAAGCAAAAAGAAAAAGGAAAAAGAAAAGATAGAAGAAAATATAAAATACTTCTCTGGATAAACAATTAACCTGAAAAATAGATCCAGGAGAGAAAATCTAAGAACTTTTGGACTACTGAAAAGCCATGATAAAAAAAAAAAAAAAGCCTGGACAATATGTTTTTTTAAAATCATCAAGGAAAACTGCCCTGATGCTCTAAAACCAATGGTTAAAATAACTATTGAAAGAATCCATTGATCACTTCCTGAAAGAAACCCCAAAAGAAACCTCCAAGAAATATGATAGCCCAATTTCAAAATTATTCATATCAAGGAAAGAATACTGCAAGCAGCCAGAAAGAAACAATTCAAATATTAAAGAGCTACAATAAGGACTATCCAGGACCTAACAACATCCACTTTAAAAGATGGAAGGGTCTAGAATATGGTCATCTAAAGTGCAAAGGAGTTACCAAAAATCAACTATCCAGCAAAAGTAGGCATTGTCTTTAATGAAACCGATGGACATTCAATGACATAGGTGAATTTCATTTATTTTTGATGAAAAGACCAGAGCAAAAAGGATAATATCAGGCATATTTAGTTTCATAGAGAAACTTGTTTCATCCTAAAAGGAAATAGGAGGAGATAAGGGAAAGGAAATGAGGAGGCTATTAGAAGGCAGAACAGAAGTAGAAAAACAAAGGGATAAGAAACAAGGGAGGAGATGTAAAAGAGGAGAGTTGTTTGAGGGAGGCAGTAGTCAGTAGCAAAACATTGGGGATGAGGGAAAGGGGAAAAGTAAAGAAAAAATTATAACTTGAATAAAATTAGATAGTAGAACATGTGGAGTTGTTAATTTTATTTGTAAATGTGAATGGCATGAATTCTCCTGTAAAATGGAAACAGCAGACTGGATTAAAAGCAAAAATCACTATAATATGTTGTTTAAAAGAAACACATTTAAAGCAGAATGATGCATACAGAGTAAAGATAAAAGGATGGAGCAGAATCTACTATAGTTCAGCTTATGTTTAAAAAAAATCTCAGATCAAGCAAAAACAAAAATAGATCTAAATAAAATAGATAAGGAGGGAAACTACATCTTGCTAAAAGTTACCACAGATAATGAAATAATGTCAATACTATACATATGCATCTAGTGATATAGTATCCAAATTCCTAGAGGAGAAGTTAAGAGATCTGCAAGAAGAAATAGACAGCAAAACAATACTTGTGGGGAATCTCAAATTTACTCTACCAGAACTAGATACATGGAACCACAAAATAGATAAAAAAAGAAGTCTAAAAGAATAGAGTTTTTTAAAAGTTAGATATGATAGACTTTTGCATGAAATTGAATGAAGGCAGAGAGTAATATATTTTTCTCTCTGTGGTGCATAAAAACCTCAAAATCAAATGCAGTAAGGCATCTTTTTCTGATCATGATGCAATAAAAATTACATGTAATAAATAGCCAGGGAAAAATAGATAAAAAATTAATTGGAAATTAAATAATCTTATCTTAAGGAATGAATGAGTGAAAAAACAAATCATAGACACAATAATTTCATCCAAGAGAATGACAATAATGAGGCAACATATAAAAAACTGTAGGATGAAGCCAAAGCTTTAATAATAGGAAATTTTATAATTCTAGATGATTATTTGCATAAAACAGATAAAGAGTTGTAAACAGCTATACCAGACCTAAAACTATATTATAAGCCAGTCATCATCAAAACCATTGTGTACTGGCTAAGAAATAGAGCAGTTGATCAGTGGAATAGGCTAATTTCACAGGATAGAATAGTATCCTATATACTATAGGATATAGTAATCTAGCATTTGACAAACCCAAAGACCACAGCTTTAGGGAAGAATTTATTATTTGACAAAAACTGCTTGGAAAACTGAAAATTAGTGTGGAAGAAATTTGGCTTTGACCCACACCTAAAATCATATGCCAAAATAAAGTCCAAATGGATTCAGGATATAGACATAAAGAGTGATATTATAAACAAATTAAAACAAAGTATAATGTACTTCTCAGTTCTCTGGAGAAGGAAGAAATTTATGGTCAAAGAAGAATGGAAGTCCATTATTAAATATAAAATAGATAATTTTGAATATATTAAGTTTAAAAGTTTCTATACAAACAAAATTAATACCAACAAGACTAGAAGAAAAGCAATAAAGTGGGAAAAATTATATTTAAGGGTTCTGACAAAGGCCTCATTTCTAAAATATATAGAGAATTTACTCAAATTTATAACAATAGAAATCATTATCCAATTGGCAAATGATCAAAGGATATAAATAGACAATTTTCAGATGAAAAAATTGAAAATAATTTTTAGTCATACAAGAAAGGTGCTCTAAATCACTATTGAGCACAGAAATTCAAATTAAGGCAATTTTGTGGTACTATTACACACCTCTCAGATTGGCTAAGATTATAGGAAATGCTAATGATGAATTTTGGAGGGGATGTAGGAAAACTGGGACATGAACATTGTTGGTGGAATTGAGAACTTATTTAACCATTCTGGAGAAGAGTTTGGAACTATGCCCAAACAGCTATCCAACTGTGCATACCTTTAAAATAGCTATGTTTCTACTGGGCTTGTAACCCAAAGAAATCATAAAGAAGGTAAAGGAACCCACATGTGTAAAAATATTTGTTGCAGTCCTTTTTGCAGTGGCAAGAAAATGAAAACTGAGTGGATGCCCATGAATTGGAGAATAGATGAATACATTATGGTATATAAATTTGTGGAATATTATTATTACATAAAAATGATTAGCAGGAAGATTTCCAAGAGGCCTAGAGACACTTATATGAATTGATGCTAAGTGAAATGAGCAAAAATAGGCAATCATTGTACATGACAACAAGATTATGCAATGATTAATTCTTATTGACATGATTCTTCCCAACAAGATGATTCTGACCAGTTAAAGAGAGAACTTTGGGAACTGAGTTTGGCCCACATCATAGTACTTTCACTTTTTTGTCATTGTTTGCTTGCATTTTTTTTTCTCATTATGTGTCCTTTTTGATCTGATATTTCTTGTGTATCACTGTAACTGTGGAAATATATATGGAGAGAGGTTGAAGCTGAGACTGAAACCTCAGAGACAGCAGCAACCATGGGTGCCCACCTGACTCAGAAGAACTTTTTGGACACAGAGGTGGAGTCCAATCTATTGCAGATGCCCAGATTTCCCCTGAATTATGGCTTCTATGGAAGTAAAGAGCATATAATGGTGGCCACACAGCAGAAAATGAATAATACACAGCTACTACTGAAACAGGAGAATTACTGTGCTCACTATCTCATCCAACTACTCAAGTGTAAGCTAGGCAATTTTCCAAATTTCCTGGCCTGCAGCCACAAGACACACATCTGGGACCTCTGTGAGTAGCAAGACTCTGTGGGCTGCATGCAAGTGTTTGAGTGGGAAGATGGTTGCTGGCACAACAGAAGCAGTAACTGAAGAGCAAATATACCCACAATTATATTAAGACCTCAGCTCTGTCCCCATAATGATGTACCAGCTGGATAAATGAATAATGTTTTGACCTTCCAGGCCCCATCAAAGACCTTTGTTTGTCATCACAAAAACCATTTATCTGTATACTGGGACTTCACAGTCTTCCCTAACTTAACTCCCAACTCTCACTCTCGCCTTTCCCTATCTGGTTCCTTTTGGTGCTTGAGAGATTTTGGGAAGAGGCAGAGAATACACAGGTAGGAAATGGATGGCCCTTGAAGCCTGCTCTATGCCTAATGACTGTCTTGAATTTTACAAGTTTTCTCTGCTTTCAACTCTACCATGATTGGAGGATCCCTCCAGCCAGCACCCAGGTTTACACATTTTTGTCTCTTTTTAACTTCCTCAAGCTGGGTAGACATCCTGATATTTACATTCCATGATAAAATAGGAAAAAGCCTTCAGTGAGCTAGATGAGGCTTCTGTGTAAAACTTATGTAAAGATAGATTACAAACACACTAGATTGGGTATCTGTAAGAATAATTAAGCTTTTACAGCATATTTCACCAGAAAAAAAATATGTATAGAGGAATTGCCCACAATTAATATATATTGAATTGCTTGCCATCTAGGGAATAAAGTGGTGGAAGGGAGGGAAAAATTGAAGCACAGGTTTGTGCAGAGGAGAATGTTAAAGATTATCCATGCATGTGTTTTGTTGTTGTTGTTGTTGTTGTTGTTGTTGTTGTTGTTGTTATGTTTGTTTTTTAATTTTATTTTTTATTATAGCTTTTTATATACAAAACATATCCATGGGTAATTTTTCAACACTGACCCTTGCAAAATCTTCTGTTCCAACTTTCCCCCTCCTTCCCCCATCCACTCCCTTAGATGGCAGGAAGTCCCATACATGTTAAATATGTTAAAGTATATGTCAAATACAATATATGTATACCTATTTATACAGTCCTTGTTGCATAGGAAAGATCGAATTTAGAAAGGAGGTCAAAATAACCTGAGAAGAAAAAAAAAAACAAAAATAAAAGTAAACATTAACACAACGAGTAGAAATGTTATGTTGTGGTCCATACACATTTTCCAGTGTTCTTTCTTTGGGTGTAACTGCTTCTGTTCATTACAGATCAATTGGAACTGATTTGGATCCTTTCATTGTTGAACAGAGCCATTTCTATCAGAATGAATTATCATGTATTATTGTTGTTGAAGTGTATAATGATCTCTGGTTCTGCTGATGTCACTTAGCATCAGTTTATGTCTCTCCAAGCTTCTCTGTATTTATCCTGCTGGTCATTTCTTATAGACCAATAATATTCAATAATATTCATATACCACAACTTAGTAGCCATTCTCCAATTGGTGGGCATCCCTTCAATTTCCAGTTTCTAGCCACTACAAAGATTGCTGCCACAAATATTTTTTGTACATATAGGTCCCTTTCCCTTCTTTAATATCTTTTTGGGATATAAGCCCAGTAATAACACTGCTGGATGAAAGGGTACGCACTGTTTGATAACTTTTTGAGTATAGTTCCAAATTGCTCAACAGAATGGTTGGATGCATTCACAATTCCACCAATTGTCCCACTTTTCCCACATCAGCTCCAACATTCATCATTATCTTTTCCTGTCATCTTAATCAATCTGACAGGTGTGCAGTGGCATCTCAGAGTTGTCGTAATTTGCATTCTCTGCAAATTACAATGATTTGGAACACCTTTTCATATGACTACAAATAGTTTTAATTTCTCCCTCTGAAAATTATCTGTTCATATCCTTTTACCATTTATCAATTGGAGAATGGCTTGATTTCTTATAAATTAGAGTCAATTCTCTCTCTATTTTGGAGATGAGGACTTTATTGGAACCGTTAGCTGTAAAAATGTTTTCCCAGTTTATTGCTTCACTTCTAATCCTGTCTGCATTAGTTTTATTTGTACAAAAGCTTTTTAAATAAATATAATAAAAAATTTCCATTTTGTGATCAATAATTCTTTGGTCACAAATTCCTTCCTCCTCCACAGGTCTTAGAAGTAAATGATCCTATGTTCTTCTAATTTATTTATAATTTTATTCTTTATGCCTAGATCATGAAGACATTTTGATTTTATCTTGGTGTATGGTGTTAAGTATGGGTCAATATCTAGTTTTTGCCATACTAATTTCTAATTTTCCCGGCAAATTTTGTCAAATAATGAATTCTTATCCCAAGGGCTGGGGTCTTTGAGTTTGTTAAATACTAGATTGTTATAGTTCTGGACTATTTTGTCCTATGATCCTAATCTATTCCACTGATCAAATAATCTATTTCTTGCCAATACCAAATGGTTTTGATGATGACTGGCTTATAATATAGTTTTAGATCAGGTACATCTAGGCTACCTTCATTTGATTTTTTTTTTCATTAATTCCCTTGAAATACTCAATCTTTTGTTTCTCCATATGAATTTTGTTGTTATTTTTTTCCAGGTCATTAAAATAGTTTTGTGGGAGCCTGATAAATTAGTTTAGGTAGTATTGTCATCTTTATTATATTTGCTCGACCTATCCAGGAGCACTTAATATTTTTCCAATTGTTTAGATCTGACTTTATTTGTGTGGAAAGTGTTTTGTAGTTTTGCTCATATAGTTTCTGACTTTCCCTTGGAAGAGAGATTCACAAATATTTTATACTACTGACAGTTATTTTAAATGGAATTTCTCTTTGTATCTCTTGCTGTTGGATTTTGTTAGTAATGTATAAAAATGCTGATTATTTACATGGATTTTTTTTGCAACCTGCAACTTTGCTAAAGTTGTGGATTATTTCTAATAGCTTTTTAGTAGAATCTCTGTGGTTCTCTAAGTATACCATTATATCATCTGCAAAGAGTGATAATTTGGTTTCGCCATTACTTTAATTCCTTTAATTTCTTTTTCATCTCTTATTGTTGAAGCTAGCATTTCTAATACAATATTAAATAATAATGGCGAAAGTGGGCAACCTTGTTTCACTCCTAAAGATGAATGGTTCCAGTTTATCACCATTACATATGATGCTTACTGATAATCTTAAATAGATGCTATTAACTATTTTAAGGAAAAGTCCTTTTATTCCTATGCTCTCTAGTGTTTTTGGTAGGAATGGGTGTTGGATTTTATCAAATGCATTTTCTGCATCTATTGAGATGACCATATGGTTCTTGTTAATTTGGTTATTGATATAGTGAATTATGCTAATAGTTTTCCTACTATTAAACCAGCCCTGCATTCCTGGTATAACTTCTACTTGGTTGTGGTGTATTATCCTAGACATAATTTTCTGTAGTCTTTTTGCTGAGATTTTGTTTAAGATTTTTGCATTGATGTTCATTAGGGAGATTGGTCTATAATTTTCTTTCTTTGTTTTCATTCTACCTGATTTAGGTATCAGTACCATGTCTGTAGCATAAAAAAAAATTGGTAAGACTCCTTCAGTCCCTATTTTTCAAATAGTTTTTATAGCATTGGAGTTAATTGTTCTTTAAATGTTTGGTAGAATTCACATGTAAATACATCTGATCCTAGGGACTTTTTTTTTTTTAGGGAGTTGATGAATAACTTGTTCTCTTTATTTTTTTTCTAAAATGGGACTATTTAACGAACTTACTTCTTTCTCTGTTAATCTGAGCAACCTGTATTTTTGAAGGTATTCATCCATTTCATGTAAATCATCAAATTTATTGGCATAAAATTGGGCAAAGTAATTCCTAATTATTGTTCTAATTTTCTCTTCATTAATGAGAATTTCTCCCTTTTCATTCTTAAGAATAACAATTTGATTTTCCTCTTTCCTTTTTCAAATCAAATTTACGAAGGGTTTATCTATTTTATTGTTTTTTTTTTCATAAAACTTACTCTTGATTTTATTTATTAATTCAATAGTTTTTTTTTTTACTTTTAATTGTATTGATCTCTTCTTTTATTTTTAGAATTTCAAATTTAGTGTGTGATTGGAGTTTTTTTTAATTTGCTTTTTTTCTAGCTTTTTTTAGTTGTAAGCGTAATTCATTGATTTTCTCTTTCACTATTTTATGCAAGTAAGCCTCTAGAGATATAAAATTTCCCCTTATTCTCATCATGGCTGTATCCCACAATTTTGGTATGATGTCTCATTATTGTCATTCTTTTGGGTGAAATTATTGTATCTATGATTGTCTGTTTCACTCAATCATTCTTTAGGATGAGATTATTTAGTTTCCAATCACTTTTTGGTCTATTTTCCCCTGGATTGAATTAAAAAAATTGAATGCAATTAAATTTTTATTGAATTGTCATATGAGGGTGATTCATTTGCTACTTCTACCTTTCTGCATTTGAATTTGAGGTCTTTATGCCCTAATATATAGTCAATTTTTGTGTATGAACTGCCGAGAAGAAAGTGTACTCCTTTCTGTCTCCATTCAGTTTTCTCCAAAGCTCTACCATACCTAACTTTTCTAGTACTCTATTTACCTCTTTAACTTCTTTCTTATTCATTTTGTCATTTGATTTATCTAGTTCTGAGAGTGCAAGGTTGAGATCTTCCACTATTAAAGTTTTGGTGTCTATTTCTTCTTGCAGCTCTCCTAACTTCTCCTTTAGGAATTTAAATGCTATACCACTTGGAGCATATATGTTTAGTATTGATATTGCTTCATTATCTATGCTACCCTTTAGCAAGTTATAGTGCCCTTCCTAATCTCTTTTAATTAGATCAATTTTTGCTTTTTTTTCATCTAGGTCAAGATGGCTACCCCAGCTTTTTTTGGGTTCACCTGAAGTATAGTAAATTCTGCTTTAGCTTTTTACCTTTATTCTGTATATATCACTCTGTTTCAAGTGTGTTACATGTAAACAACATATTGTAGGATTCTGGCTTTTAATCCAGTCTGCTATCTGCCTCCACTTTATAGGGGAGTTTATCCTATTCACATTTTTGGTTAAAACTATGAATTCTGTATTTCCTGCCATCTTTTTATCTCCAGATTATGCTTTTCTCTTTCCTTTCCCCTTATCCCTCTCCCCAGTAATAGACTTATGAGCACCACTTGCCTCTCGTAGCACTTCCTCTTTAGAATCCCTCCCTTCCCTTGAAGTCCCTCCCCTTTTCTTAAACTTTTTCCTTATTATTTCTGTATTTTCTTCTATTGACCCTAATCCTTCCCTTTTCATTTTTCCCCTCCCACTTTTCAATGAGGTGGGAGAAGTTTCTATATAAACTAAAGATGTCTTAAATTTTCTCTTTGAGCCAAATCTGATAAGAGTTAAGATTCACACTATGTCCAGCCCCATCTCTTCATTCCCTCAGATATAACAAGTTTCCTTTGCCTCTTCATGAGATGTAGTTTCCCTCTTTTTACCTCCACGTTTCTATTTTTCTGGTACAATTTCCTTTTTTATAACCCAAATTATACATGTACTCTTTAGGTATACCCATAACAGAAATACAGTTCTCAAGAGTTCTTTTTACCTTTTTATCTTTCTCTTGAATCCTATATTTGGAGGTCAAACTTTTTGTTTAATTCAGTTTTTTTTTTTTTTTTTTTTTTTTTTTGTCAGGATTTCACTTATTTCAATGAATGTCCATCTTCTTCCCTGGAAAAAAAATGCTCATTTTTGGCTGGGTAATTTATTCTTGGCTGCATACCAAGTATTTTGCCTTTCAGAATATCAGATTCCAGGCCCTTTGATCCTTTAATGTGGATGCTGCTAGATGCTGAGTGATCCTTATGCTGGGTCCTCAGTATTTGAATTGATTTGTTTGTTTTGTTTTCCTGGTTTGTTTCCTGCTTGTAGTATTTTTTCCTTGCTCTGATGGTTCTGGAATTTAGCCACAATTTTTCTTGTAGTTTTGATTTTGGGATGTCTTTCAGTAGATTGATGAATTCTTTCAATCTCTATTTTGCCTTCTGTTTCTATAACATCTGGGTTCTTTGATGATTTCCTGAAAAATAGTGTTTGGCTTTTTTTTTTTTTCATTAGGATTTTCAGGGAATCCAATAATCCTTAGATTATCTCTCCTAGATCTATTTTTTCCAGGTCTGTTATTTTCTCAAGTAGGTATTTAACAGTTTTTCTATGTTTTCTTGTTTTCTTGTTTTTTGGGTTTTGTTTTGTTTTGTTTTGTTTTTTTGCTTTTGTTTGACTGATTTTTGGTGTCTCCTGTAGTCATTCATTTCCATTTATTCAAATCTGATTTTTAATGAATTATTTTCTTCATTTAGTTTTTTTTTTTTCTTTTTGTATTTGTCCAATTGAGTTTTTAAATGAGTTGTTTTGTTTTATGGAATTTTTTTTTTTCATTTCACCAATTTTTTTAAAGAATTATTTTTTTTTCCAATTTACAGATTCTGTTTTCCTTGGAATTGTTTACCTTTTCCAATTCACAAATTCTGTTTTCCTGGGAGTTGTTTATCTTTTCCAATTCACAAATTCTGTTTTTCAGGGAGTTGATTTCTTTATCCACTCTATCCTTTAATGACGTATCCTGACTATCTTGCAAAGCTTTCCTTTCCTTTCCCCATTTTTCTTCTAGCTCTATTTTAAGATCCTTTTAAATTTCTTCTGTGAGAGCCTTGTGTAATGGGATCAGATCATAGCCACTTTTGAAAGTAGAGGCAAACTGTTTTTAGTCTCCTCAGGGTTTGAAGTCTGCTCTTTTTCCCTATAGAATCTATCAATTGTTAGAGCATGCTTTGCCTTTTTGCTCATTTTCAAAACAAAACAAAACAAAACAAAACAAAAAACAAGCAAACAAACAAAAAACCTAAGGTCTGTTTATCTGGGGCAGTGGGATATTCCCAAGCTGCCTCTACAGACAACAGGAAGTGGAAGTGAAGGGGCACTGGGACAATACTCACTGGCTATGCTAGAACTTGAAATCAGGCCCTGAAATCAGCAGCAGTGGAAAGGCATGTACAAGTGCTGCCCTGGGACCAATAACTGCAGCTGTTCCTGGATCACACTGAGTCACTTTGGGTGTTGGGTGGTTGTGGCCAGATCCTGAGAGACTGTAGCATTTTGGAGGTTATAGCCTTTACCCCTTGTGTTTATAGTTTCTCTGCTGATCTACTGGCTTGCTGCCAGGGCAGAGTAGCCAACACTGTGGTAGAGTTCTCCCTGCAGATTTTCTGCTAGCTGAGATCACACCCTGCTCCCCATTGGTCTGCTCAGCCTGACAAAGTTCTCACTATCTTCCTGAGTCTGCCCATGTCCTACCCCCATTCCATTCCAGCCCATGAGCAAAACAGACCTTTTCTGGTGAATTTCGAGATTATCTTCTGTTGGTAATGTGTTGTACTTCCAATATTCATGGGTTCTGATAGTCAAGCACTAATTTTGAGGCTGAATATCATTAAAATAGGTTGAGGGAAAAGGAGAGTTTAGAAAAATGCTTGTGTTCTCTCCTCCATCTTGGCTCTGCCCTCCTCCCCACCATGCATGTGTTTTGAAAATAAAGAGCCTTTAAAAATAAGTAATAAAATACTTTAGCATCAATATTCATTAGGTGAAATAGGTCTATAATTTTTTTTCTTTGTTTTGACCCTACTTAGTTTAGGTCTCAGCACTATGTCTGTGTCATAAAAGGAATTTCATAGGACTCATTCTTTCCACTTTTTCAAATACTTTGCATAGTGTTGAAGTTAATTGCTCTTCAAATGTTTGGTAGAATTTATATATAAATCTAAGTGGCTCTGGAGATTTTGTTCTCAGGAATAAGCTATTAGTTTATTTTAATTTATTGTTCAATTGTTCTATTGTTCAATTTCTTTTTCTAAAATGGGACTATTTAATTAATATATTTTCTTTTCTGTTAATTTGGACAATCAATATTTTTGTAAGTATTCATCCATTTCACTTTGATTATCAGATTAATTGGCATACAGTTGAGCAATATAGATCCCAATTATTGCTCTAATTTCCTTTTCATTGGTAGAAAGTTCTCTCCTTTCATTTTTGATATGAACAATTTGATGTTCTTTCCTTTTTCTAATCTAATTAATTAAACTTATCTGTTTTGTTGGATTTTTTAATAAAACCAATTCTCACTTTCGTTTATTAATTCAATAGTTTTCCTAGTTTCAATTTTATTAATCTCCCCTTTTATTTTTAAAATTTCAAATTTGGTACATAATTGAAGCTTTTTAGTTTGTTCTTTTTTCTAGCTTTTTTAGTTGCATGTCAAATTCATTTATCATCTCTTTATTTTATACAAGTGAGTATCTAAAGATATAAAACTTTCCCTAAAAACTGTTTTGATTGCATCCCACAAAATTTAGTATGTTATCTCATTTTTGTCATTTTCTTGGTTGAAATTATAGATTATATGTATGATTTATTGTTTCACCCACTCATTCTTTAGGATTAGATTATTTAGCTTCCAATGAATTTTTTGTCTATTTTTTCCTGACCTTTCATTACCTGTGATTGTGATTCTTGTTACGTCATGTTCTGAAAAAGATGTGTTTACTATTTCTGCCTTTCTGCCTTTGATTTTGAAGTTTTTATGCTATAATATATGGTCACTTTTTGTATAGGTCTTACACATTGTGGAGAAAAATATATTTTCCTTTCTGTCTACATTCAGTTTTCTCCATGATCTGTCACATAACTTTTACAGAATTCTCTTTACCTCATTAACGTCATTTTTTTTTTTTTGGTTTGATTTATCTAGTTTTCATAGAGCAAGGCTGAGATTTTCCCACTAGTATAGTTTTGCTGTCTATTTTTTCGTGCAGCTCTTAACTTCTCCACTAGGAATTTGGATGCTATACCACTTGCTGCATATATTAGTATTATTATTACCTCATTTTCTATGATCCCTTTTAGCAAAATGTAGTTTTGTTACATGTCTCTTTTAATTAGATCTATTTTTAGACCTATATAATTCATATCTATATTAGTTCTGTTTTTCTCTGTCTCCATAAAAGCTATCTATGGTCAGGATTCTTTTTGCTTTTTTGCTCATTTTTAAAGGTTGAGATCTGCTCTTAGAGTAAAGGGGAGGTTGTCCCAAGATTTCTCTGCAGGGGACAGTGGCTTTACATGGCCCTGGGGTCTGTTCTGCCGACTTCCTTCCTGTGCTGGGTGAAAGTGACTAAGTCCCATTCCTCCCACCCTTCTATCTCCTGGATTTTCGGGGCTTACTATTTGCCTTTTGTATTTTTGTTGAAAGTTTCCCATCTGGTCTGCTGATCCACTTACTTCTAAATGAGGATAGAGTAGCTGTATTTTGGCTAAAAGCCTTCTGGTATTTTTCCCTGGTGTTTGGACACTGCACCATCCTGGATCCTTGCCCTGTGCTTGTGCTCAGCCACCTCCTCCATCCCTGATTGAAACAGACCTTTTCTGAAGTTTTTCCAAAATATATTCTGCTCAAAATTTGTTATACCCCAAATATTTCTATGTTCTGTCACTGCAAAATCATTTCAGAAGCTTGATCTGGTGTTGATCCTAGAGTAGGTAGGAAGATCTCAAACAAAGAACTCTAAATCAGTGAAATCACAAGTAATTTGGGATTCCCAGATCCCATTTCTCTATCCCAAATTATTTCATTGTATTTTAGCTAGAATACAACCTAGAGAACATCTTGTTCAGCCATCTTAATTTACAGATGAGAATATCAAAGCCCAGTAAGGTGATTTGCCTTTTATAGGATAGTCAGTTGTAATAACAGTATCAACAATAGGTAACAAACAATTTTTAATTTTTAAAATATTTAATTAAAATTATCTGTTTCTATCCTCACATCAATCCTTGGTAGTAGGTGCTATTATTATCCAATTTTACAGCTGATAAAACTGAAACAGACAGAAGTTAAATGATGTGAATTAGAGAAATGGCATTTAAAGCCCAATCATCTTATTCCAAACTATCACTTTCTCACTATATCATGCTTTCTTGATTTTTTTTTTTAAGTGGAGATATGGAGGAAGGAGGGATTGGATCCTCTCCATGATTACTAGTATTAACTAATTTATACAAGAAGAATTGTGATATTTTGGGGTGATTGTAATCAAACTGTGTAAATTTCCTCTATGCACAATCTTGAATGGAAGGTTTACTGTGTGCCATGCTATCCAACAGCAGTTATTATGAATTTTGTTGTGGTTTTTATATTTTGTATATCCTGTTACATGTTTTTCTCCTTGGTATTCATATAATCTTGCAAGTTGATAAATATCACTTGTTTGGCACACATGAGCCATTTTCCAGGCCATATACCAAAGAAATATCTAACACACAAACCAATCATGTCAGGTATTTTAATTCATAAAATGCAATATGTGTCTCCCTCTTTAACTAATAAAAATTGAGCAATGTCCCTGGTGGTATATAATGTTTTTACCACTAAATTCAGCCAACCAAATGAGAAACATTATGTACATGGCAAGGAGGGCCCTAAATAGCAGAGTTTCAAATTGATTCTTAGAGAAGAATCTCAATATCAATGTAGCCTAATTATGATTTTTTCAGCTATAACAGGAGCTGTAGAATAAAAGCATATATGAAGAAGTGATTCCCTTGCAACCAGCCTTTGCAACATGAACAATAATTTCCTAGCTGCCTGACAATAATTGGTGTTTTCCCTTGTTGACAAAATTTAATAGAAAAACCAAAAAGAAAATATTTCCCTCCTAGGTACACTCAGCAAACAAAATGAAAAGCTGTTCTAAGAGGCAGCTGACTAAGTCAGTTATTTTTTTTTAACAACAAAACTACTATTGTACAATTGTGTTACTCAGAGATTTAACCTAAGTTGAAATATCAATTTTCATGTATTGTAGTGAAGCTGGGAAGGCCCAGAAGCCTTACTTGCAGAAAAGCTGGCATTTTTAAATGAAAATATATTACAATACCATCATCTTTCTTCTCACTCCTTCCACAAATTATTCATTCAGACAACTAGAAAATTGAATTTACAATTACTGGTGTGGCTAACATACTACAAAAAAGCAAATGCCTGGTGTGCTTTATCAGTTAATTATATAACACATGATGTCAGATCATCGATAAGTGTTCCATTGGATAGAGTGTCTATTGCAAAGCTTTTCTGTAACTTAACTATTCATTTCTTGATTCTGCTTTTGCAGAAGAAGAGGCCCCAGAGTTCCTTAATTTCTTATTCTCTTCTTCAACCTTTTGAATGAAGTTAAATGAGTGTAGAACTTGACAGCAAAGTCAAAATTTGAACCTCATCTGAGAGACTGATATAATATTTGAAGTCCAATGAATAAGGATATTCAAATCACTGGGAATAGAAATCAAAGTTTTTGTTTTATTTTCAAACTTTTTGTGCTTCTAAATCCTAGATGATATGAATATTTTCAAAATTTTTAAAAGCCTCACATGTATTCTGAATACCACATCTCATTCCTTTACTTAATTAACTCTGAACAGTGTATTTTCTAAACTGTTTTCCCAAAGTGACAGTAACAAAGCTAGGAATCAGTGCCTGCCAGCTATAAATCAACTTTTTTTTTTAATATAATGAGTCATCATTTATCTCTGTTCCACAGTGTTTAAGGAGTGATGCTTTCTAACTGTACTTTTAAAGGCAGATTTTGATGTGAATTCAGCAGTTGACATTTAAACAACAAAAATCTGAATTTAAATTTTATATTAACCATTCATAGTTTTACTTTTCTTTGTTTGGCTTTCCTTTTCTTTCCACTTCTCAAGGTCATTTTCAACTATTTTCAAAAACCTTTCTATTTAATCCTAGATTCTTCTTCAGCTTCTCAGATGAAGACCTAAATGATTATTTTTCAGTAAGAGGAAAGTTAGATGAACCTTGTCATATTCCTTAGAGTATAATTCAGCAGTGAATTCGTATCATCAGGATTTAGAAACTAAACAGTTAACCTAATCATCTCCTTTTTATTAGCAAAGCTTGTCCCTCCATACCCTCTCACTTTTCTGAATTTACTGAATATGACCTGCATCTTTTGTCCACTACACCATTACTAACAGCTAATCCCTCTTACTTATTGATAATTGGATAAAACTGAACAACATGCCAACTTCTGAAAATGACACACCGCTGAGGAGCCTATTCAGATTTCCCCAAAAAACCACATTGGTTTCCAAGTTTGGTTCCTTTGTGATATATCAATGGGGAACAAGTGTGAGATTTTCTCATTGCTTAGGAATGTCACCAGTTCTAACCTGTTCCTTATATAACCATGTGAGGGAGTCAGTTGCATAGATGCATACCCCTCATTTCCTCCAGGAAGCCTCATTTCACTCTTTAGAAATGGTGAATTCTGGTGAATTGGTGAAATGAGAATTGACTCTGACAAGTCAATTACCTACATCACTCTTTAGAAGACAATTTAAAACATACAATTTAGGTCGTGAAATCAGCCTAGTGGCATTAGCATAATAGCAATAATTAAATTTTAGATTTTTTTTTCTTTTTTCTAGTACCTAATTTATGTAAGCAATAAAATACAAAATTTGAAATGGAAATAATACTGAGTCCCTGGGATAATAGAGGTTTACCGCAAAATTATGCCAAACGGATTGCTTTATCTGATCTGATGATCTGATAAAAGATAAGGAATGTCATTTGATTCCAGGTTAAAAAAAAAAAAGATGTAGTACTATCATGAATGAAAACTTTATCTACTTATTTTTCAATGAACCTTTGAATTCATAATCTCCTTTCTTTAAAGATATCCCTTCTCTCTGCCCTATCTTGTAACAAAGAAGAAAATAACAAAAAAAGGTCATTCAGTTAATATAAGAAAAGTAAAAGGGGAAAAAATAAGTACTTACTATGTTCCAAATACTGGGCTAATCAATTTACAAATATTAGCTGGCTTGAGCCTTATAACTATTCTGCAAGGGTGAGTGCTGTTATCCACATATTATAGCTAAAGAAACTGAGACACACAGAAGAATAATGTATTATTCAACTTATTCAACAAAGTTGTCATAGAACTATTCTCTGGAGCCAATTGATTCAACTATTATATCAGCCAAGTATGGACAGGTCTTGCAATGTTCAATATGTGTTTATCCTCACTTCCAGAAAGAAGAAAAGTAAATTCATGATTTCAACTCTTCTGAAGACTCAGTTTACTTACTGTGATTACAATTTCGGGGTTTTATTTTTGTTTTTTGCTGTTATATTATTGCTCTTTTTATTTTTACTGTTATGGTCATTTTGTATGTTGCCTTCCTCATTCTACTTATTTCTTTTTGCACCCATTCATTTAAATATTCTATGACCAATATTCAATAGAGGTAAATTAGAAAGTGTTCTGATTTAGGGCCCAGTTTCTTAAACTGTGGTTCATTACACTGCACGGGATCTTAAAAATGATGTGTCATAAAGTTATTATTTTTATTGTATTTCTTCGTACTTGTTTCCTATACCTATATACCCATGTAAAAATTTCTAGTATATGGTGGGAGCAGGTGATTTCATCTTTCTAGCTTCAGCTGAATCAAGAAAAAGTAAGAAAAGATCCTATTCCCTCTCTTTAGAGAAGACATTCTCCCCATAATCTGAGAGCTTTATTGAAAGTGCCCAGTGCCAGGCTACTGCTACATATATTTTCTTTTCATACATGCATCTTTAAGTTTGTCATAATCATTTCTGACACAGTAATAATGCTTTATATTTCATATAACTATAATTTGTTTAGCCTTTCAACATTCATAGGCATTTTCTTTCTTTCCAATTCTTTGAAAACAAAAAAATGGTGAAATGAATATTTATTTTGTTGTATGTGGGATATTTCTGTGGTTGATCTCTTTGCAATATATGCTTAATAATAGGATATTTGGGGTAAAAGATACTGATAATTTAGCAATTTTTTAGAGCATGGTTGTAAATTACTTTCAATAATGGTTGAGTCAATTCATAACTCTTATTAAAGTGATCCTGTAGCCTCCAACATTTTCCCCAGGATTCATCATCCTTCCAATGTTTTGATAGTAGATGAAACTTCAAGTGTTCTATTGCATTACTTGTGTTATAAATAATTTAGTGAACTATTTCATTTCCTGGTTAATACTTTCCAATTACTTTTAAAATAACTACATTTGACAAGATTAGAAAGAAAGGATAAAACTGGGGAAAATATTTACATCCAAAGGTTCTGATAAAGGCCTCTAAATACATAAAACTTCTAAAATATAGAGAGAATTGACTTAAATTTATGAGAATGTAAGCCATTTTCCAATTGATAAATAGTCAGAGAATATAAACAGGAAATATACTTTTATTTAAATATATTATTTTGTTATTTTTTATTTAAAAAAATAAGCTGTATATATTAATTTTAGCTTAATAGAAATATAGTACAACATTTGAAACCTCATTCTCTCTCCAGAGGTAATGTGCCATGCATAGAGAGCCCTGCCAACAGCCAGGAATACCTGTTTAATTATTCATTCAGCTGTGACCTATAACACATATTGGCTATGTGACATAGGCAAGACTCACTTAAACTTTTAGTTCCCTGGATAGTTCCTTCAAATTTTAAGTTCTAGAGAAGGAGCTGATTTGCATTTGTAGATGTTTCCTTACTGACAAGATCCTTAAAATAATGAAATCACAAGTGTTCTTTATCTTTTCTCTTTTTTATATTTATTTTTAATATTTAATGTTATTTATTTTAATGTTGCATTTTCATGAGAAAAAGCCTCTGGGGTGAATATTTGGAGGGAAGGAATTAAAGAAGTGCAAAGTTATAGAAAAGAATTGAATGCTAACAATTGAGAAACAATCAGATATGTTCTCAGAAATTTTGTCTATCACATGCCTATGAGCTGAATACATGAACTTCCTTTAAAAAAAAAAAAACTTTTTATTTTCAATATATATAGATAGATAGATAATTTTCAACATTCACCCTTACAAAACCTTGTGTTCTAAACTTTTTCCTTCCTTTTCCCCCACCTCCACCCCTAGACAGCAAGTGATCCAATATATGTTAAACATGTACAATTATTCTATATATATATATATATATATATATATATATATATATATATATATATATATATATATACATATATATATATATTTTTTTCACAAATATCATGCTGCACAAGAAAAATCATGTCGAAAAGGAAAAAAAATGACAAAGAAAACAAAATGCAAGCAAACAACAACAATAAGAGTAAAAATGCTAGCTTTTGATCCACATTCATTTCTCACAGTCCTCTCTCTGGGTGCAGATGGCTGTCTTCATCACAAGACAATCCTTTTGTCTGTCCTTAATCATTTCATTGTTGAAAAGAGTTATGTCCATCAGAATTGATCATCACATACTCTTGTTGTTGCCATGTATAATAATCTCCTAATTCTGCTCAGTTCAATTAGCATCATGTCATGAAAGTCTCCCCAGGCCTCTCTAAAATCATCATGCTGATCATTTCTTATAGAAAAATAGCATTCCATAACATTCATATGCCATAACTTGTTCAATCATTCAAGAACTGAGAGGCATCCACTCAATTTCTATGTTGTTACCAGTACAAAAAGTACTGCCACAAATGGATCCTTTTCCCTCTTTTATAATCTCTTTGGGATACAAGCCCAGTAGAAACATTGTTGGATCAAAGAGCATACACAATTTCATAGTCCTTTGGACATAGTTGCAACTTGCTTTCTAGAATAAGTTCACAAATCCACTAATAATGTAATAGTGTCCCAGTTTTCCCACATCCCCTCCAATTTTTGTCATCTTTTTCCTATCATCTTAGGCAATCTGAGAGGCAATCTCAGAGTTGTCTTAATTTTCATTTCTCTTATCAATAATGATTTAGAACACCTTTTCATGTGACTAGAAATGGTTTCTTTATCTGAAAATTGTCTGTTCATATCCTTTGATCATTTACTAATTAGAGAATGTCTTGAATTCTTATGAATTTGAGTCCATTCTCTATACATTTTAGAATTGATGCCTCTATCAGAACCCTTGAATGTAAATTTTCCCCAACTTATTGCTTCCCTTCTAATTTTGTCTGCATTGGTTTTGTTTGTACAAAAACATTTTAATTTAAAATAATCAAAATTATCCATTATGTTTTCTATAATGTACTCCAATTCTTCTTTGGCCAAATTCCTTATTCTCCTGACATCTGAAAGGTGAACTGTCCTTTCTTTTTCTGATTTGCTTATGATATCACTCTTTATATCTAAATCATAAAACCATTTTGACATTATCTTTGTATACAGTGTTAGGTGTGGGTAAATTCCTACCTAGTATCATACTAATTTCCAGTTTCCCCAGCAGTTTTTGTGTAATAGTGAGTTCTTATTCCAAGAGCTGGGGTTTTTGGGTTTGTCAAACACTAAATTAACATAGTCATTGATTGCTTTGTTCTGTGAACCTCACCTATTGCACTGATTGACTACTCTATTTCACTTTTTCTCCTTTTTTTAATTAATTTTTTTTAATTTTCAAAACATTTGAATGGATAATTTTCAACATTTACCCCTACAAAACATTTTTTAAAATTTTTCCTTCTGTTTCCTCTGCCCTCTGCCCTATTTGGCAAGTGATCCAATACATGTTAAACATGTGCAATTCAATTATACATATTTCAACAAATATCATACTGAGCAATAAAAATCAGATAAAAAAAGAGAAAGAGAACAAAATGTGAACAACAACAACAAAAGGTGAGAATATTATGTTGTGGTCTACATTCAGTTCTCACTGTCTTCTCTCTGGATGCAGATGGCTTTCTTCATTATAAGACCATTGTAACTAGTTTAACTAACCTCATTGTTGATGAGAACCATGCCCATCAGAATTGAAGATCATATAATCTTGCTTTTGCCGTATATGATGATCTCCTGATTTTGTGCGTTTCACTTAGCATAAGTTCATCTAAGTCCCTCCAGGACTCTCTGAAATCATCCTGCTGATCATTTCTTATAGAACAATAATATTACATTTATGTACCATAACTTGTCCAATCATTGCCCAATTGATGGGCATTCACTCAGTTTCCAGTTTCTTGGCACTACAAAAAGGGCTGCTACGAACATTTTTGATCATATGGGGCCCTTTCCCTTCTTTATAATCTCTTTAGGTTATAAGCCCAGTAGAAACAGAGCTGGATCAAAGAGCACGCACAGTTTGTTAGCCCTTTGGGCTTAGTTCCAAATTGCTCTCCAGAATGGTTGAATAAGTTCACAATTCCACCAGCAACATATTAGTTTGACTACTTTTTTTCTTAGCCAGTACCAAATGGTTTTGATGACTGCTGCTCTATAATACAGTTTTATGTCTGGTACAGGTAGCCTATCTTCATTGGTATTTTTTTCATTAATTCCCTTTAAATTCCTGACATTTTGCTATTTCAGATAAATTTTGTTATTATTTTTTTCTAGATCTGTAAAGTAATTTCTTGGGAGTTACATTAGCATGGCACTAAATAAGTACATTAAGTTAGGGAGTGTTGTCATTTTTATTATATTCCCCTACCCTAGAGGCAAAGGAAACCTATTATATTTGAGGGAAAGAAGGGAGAGGGATGAATACAGTGTATATCATACTATCATTAGAATTGGCTTAAAGAGAGAAATATTAGACATATTCAATTTACAGAGAAACTTCTCCCACCTCATTGAAAAGTGGGAGGGGAAAAGTGAAAAGGGAAGGGATAAGCTAAACAGAAGGTAATACAGAAATTATGAGGAAAAGGAGTGAGAAAGTGGAAGGAACTCTAAATTAGGGGGAAGGATCCCTAAAAGGGAGGGCTGTGAGAGGCAAGTGGTGCTTAAAAGTTTAATACTGGGAAGGGAGGCAAGGGGGAAGGGAAAGAGAAAAGCATAAGCAGAGGTAAATAAGATGGCAAGAAATATAGAATTAGTCATTTTAACCATAAATGTGACTGTGGTAAACTCCCCCATAAAGCAAAAATGGATAACAGACTGGATTAAAAGCCAGAATCCTACAATATGTTGTTTACATGAAACACACTTGAAGCAGGGCAATACAGAGTAAAGGTAAAAGTCTGGAGCAGAATCTACTATGCTTCAGGTGAAGTAAAAAAAGCAGGGGTAGCCATCTGATCTCAGATCAAGCAAAAGCAAAAATTGATCTAATTAAAAGAGATAAAGAAGGCACTATATTTTGCTAAAGGGTAGCATAGATAATGAAGCAATATCAATATTAAACATATATGCACCACATGGAGTAGCATCTAAATTCTTAAAAGAGAAATTAAGAGAGCTGCAAGAAGAAATAGACAGCAAAACTATAATAGTGGGAGAACTCAAATTTGCACTCCCAGAATGAGATAAATCAAACCACAAAATAAATTTAAAAAGAAGTCAAAAAGGTAAATAGAATACTAGAAAAGTTAGATATGGTAGATCTTTGGAGAAAACTAAATAGAGACAGAAAGGAGTACACTTTCTTCTCAGCAGTTCATGCAACCTATTCAAAAACTGACCATATATTAGGACATAAAAACCTCAAATTCAAATGCAGAAAGGCAGAAATAGTAAAGGCAATATTTTCAGATCATGATGCAATGAAAATTACATTCAATAAAAAGCCAGGGGCAAATAGACCCCCCCCCCAAATTTTGAAATACATAATCTCATCCTAAAGAATGATTGGGTGAAACAGCAAATCATAGACATAATTAATAATTTCACACAAAGAAAATGACAGTAATGAGACATCATACAAAATGTGTGGGATGCAGCCAAAACAGCAATAAGGGGAAATTTTATATCTCTAGAGACCACTTGAATAAAATAGAGAAAGAGAAGATCAATGAATTGGGCTTGCAACTAAAAAAGCTAGAAAAGGAAATAATTAAAAGCCCCCAGTCAAACATTAAACTTGAAATTCTAAAAATACAAGGAGAGAATAATAATAAAAGTGAAAGTTTAAAAAAAACTGTTTAATTAATAAATAAAACTGAGATGGTTTTATGAAAAAAAAATAAAATAGATAAACCCTTAATAAATTTTATTTAAAAAAAGGAAAAAGGAAAATCAAATTGTTAGTCTTAAAAATGAAAAGGAATAACTCTCCACTAATAAAGAAGAAATTAGAGCAATATTTAGGAGTTACTTTGCCCAACATTATGCCAATAAATTCGATAACTTAAATGAAATGGAAGAATACCTTCAAAAATATAGATTAACAGTGGAAGAAGTAAATTGATTAAACAGTCCCATTTTAGAAAAAGAAATAGAAGAAGCTATTAATCAACTCCCTAATAAAAAAAATCCCCAGGTCCTGCTGGATTTACATGTGAATTCTACCAAACATTTAAAGAACAATTAACTCTAATGCTATATAAACTATTTGAAAAAATAGGGATTGAAGGAGACCTACCAAATTTTTTTTTATGACACAGATATGGTATTGATATCTAAGCCAGGTAGTTTGAAAAAAGAGAAAGACAATAATAGACCAATCTCCTTAATATTCATTAAAAAATCTTAGCAAAAAGTTACAGAAAATCATCCCCAGAATAATATACCATCACCAAGTGGGATTTATATCAGGAATGCAGGGCTGGTTCAATATGAGGAAAACTATTAGCATGATTGACTGTATTAATAACCAAATAAACAAAAAAAATATCATCTCAATAGAAGCAGAAAAACATTTGATTAAATCCAACATCCATTCCTATTAAAAACACTAGAGTGTATAGGAATACAAGGACTTTTTCCTGAAAATAGTAAATAGCATCTATTTAAGACCTTCAGTAAGCCTCATATGTAATGGGAATAAACTGGAACTATTCCCAATAAGATCAGGAGTGAAACAAGACTGCTCACTATCACCATTACTATTCAATATTATATTAGAAAGGCTAGCTTTGGCAATAAGAGTTGAGAAAAAGATTAAAGGAAATAGAGTAAGTAATGAGGAAACTAAATCATCACTCTTTGCAAACAATGTGATGGTATACTCAGAGAATTCCAGAGATTCTACTAAAAAGCTGTTAGAAATAATCCACACCATCAGCAAAGTTGCAGGATATAAAATAAACCCACATAAGTCATCAGCATTGTTATATATCACTAACAAAACCAAACAGTTAGAGTTACAAAAAGAAATTCCATTTAAAGTAATTATTGATTGTATAAAATATTTAGGAATCTATCTGCCAAGGGAAAATCAGAAACTTTATGAGCAAAACTACAAAACACTTTCCACACAAATTAAGTCTGATCTAACCAACTGGAAAAATATTAAATGCTCTTGGATTGGGAGAGCAAATGTAATAAAGATGACAATACTACCTAAATTAATCTACTTATTTAGTGCTATACCAATCAGATTCCCAAAAAACTACTTTGATGAATTAGAAAAAATAACAACAAAGTTAATATGGAAAAACAAAAGGTCAAGAATTTCAAGGGAATTAATGAAAAAAAAATATCAAATGAAGGTGGCCT
This sequence comes from Antechinus flavipes, assembly GCF_016432865.1. NCBI lineage: Eukaryota > Metazoa > Chordata > Mammalia > Dasyuromorphia > Dasyuridae > Antechinus > Antechinus flavipes. The sequence goes on along the minus strand of NC_067400.1, from coordinate 181,119,645 downwards.
AGCTGTACCAGATCTAAAATTATAGTATAAAGCAGCAGTTACTAAAATCATCTGGTATTGGCTAAGAAATAGACTAGTTGATCAATGGAATAGATTAGGTTCAAAGGAGAAAACAGCCAATAACTTTAATAATATAGTATTTGACAAACCCAAAGACCCCAGTTTCTGGGATAAGAATGCATTATTTGACAAAAATTGCTGGGAAAATTGGAAATCAGTATGGCAGAAACTAGGCATTGATCTACACTTAACACCGTAAACCAAGATAAGGTCAAAATGGGTTCATGATCTAGGCATAAAGAATGAGTTTATAAATAAATTGGAAGAGCATAGGATAGTTTACCTCTCAGACCTGTGGAAGAGGGAGGAATTTATGACCAAAGAAGAACTAGAGATCACTATTGACCACAACATAGAAAATTTTGATTATATCAAATTGAAAAGTTTTTGTACAAACAAAACAAATGCAAACAAGATTAGAAGGGAAACAATAAACTGGGAAAACATTTTTACAATCAAAGGTTCTGATAAAGGCCTCATTTCCAAAATATATAGAGAATTGACTCTAATTTATAAGAAATCAAACCATTCTCCAATGGATAAATGGTCAAAGGATATGAACAGACAATTCTCAGATGAAGAAATTGAAACTCTGTATAGACATATGAAAATATGCTCCAAATCATTATTAATCAGAGAAATGCAAATTAAAACAACTCTGAGATACCACTACACACCTGTCAGATTGGCTAGAATGACAGGGAAAGATAATGTGGAATGTTGGAGGGGATGTGGGAAAACAGGGACACTGATACATTGTTGGTGGAATTGTGAACACATCCAGCCATTCTGGAGAGCAATTTGGAACTATGCTCAAAAAGTTATCAAACTGTGCATACCCTTTGATCCAGCAGTGTTTCTACTGGGCTTATACCCCAAAGAGATACTAAAGAAGGGAAAGCGACCTTTATGTGCCAAAATGTTTGTGGCAGCCCTGTTTGTAGTGGCTAGAAGCTGGAAAATGAAAGGATGTCCATCAATTGGAGAATTGTTGAGTAAATTGTGGTATATGAATGTTATGGAATGTTATTGTTCTGTAAGGAATGACCAGCAGGATGATTACAGAGAGGACTGGCGAGACTTACATAAACTGATGCTGAGTGAAATGAGCAGGACCAGGAGATCATTATATACCTCAACAACGATACTGTTTAAGGATGTATTCTGATGGAAGTGGATCTCTTTGATAAAGAGAGCTTTAATTGATCAAAGATGGACAGAAGCAGCTACACCCAGAGAAAGAACACTGGGAAATGAATATAAACTACTTGCATTTTTGTTTTTCTTCCCGGGTTATTTATACCTTCTGAATTCAATTCTCCCTGTGCAACAAGAAAACTGTTCAGTTCTGCACACATATATTGTATCCAGGATATACTGTAACCTATTCAACATGTAAAAGACTGCTTGCCATCTGGGGGAAGGGGTGGAGGGAGGGAGGGGAAAATCGGAACAGAAATGAATGCAAGGGATAATGCTGTAAAAAATTACCCTGGCATGCGTTCTATCAATAAAAAGATATTAAAATTAAAAAAATAAATAAATCCTCATCATCACCAACAAAATCCTACAGCAAGAGATACAAAGAGAAATTCCATTCAAAATAATTGTTGATAGCATAAAATATTTGGGAATCTATCTGCCAAAGAAAAGTCAGGAATTATATGAGCAAAACAACAAAACACTTTCCACACAAATAAAGTCAGATTTAAACAAACAGATTGTAAAAATATTAAGTGCTCTTGGATAGGCTGATCGAATATAATAAAGGTGACAATACTACCTAAACTGATCTATTTATTTAGTGCTATACCAATCAGACTCCCAAGAAACTATATTAATGACCTAGAAAAAAAATAATAATAATTCATATGGAAGAACAAAAGGTCAAGAATTTCAAGGGAACTAATAAAAAAATCAAATAAAGGCAGCCTAGCTGTACTTTATCTAAAACTATATTATAAATCAGTGGTCACCAAAACCATTTGGTACTCGCTAAGAAATAGACTAGTTGATCAGTGAAATAGGTTAGGTACACAGGACAAAATAGTCAGTCACTATAGCAATCTAGTGTTTGACAAACCCAAAGATCCCAACTTTTAGGATAATAATTCACTATTTTACAAAACCTGCTGTGAAAACTGGAAATTAGTATGGCAGAAACTAGGCATGGACCCACACTTCACACCTTACACCAAGATAAGATGTAAATGGGTTCATGATTTAGGCATAAAGAATGAGATTATACATAAATTAGAGGAACATAGGATAGTTTACCCCTCAGACTTGTGGAGGAAGAAGGAATTTATGACTAAAGAAGAACTAGAGATCATTATTGATCACAAAATAGAAAATTTTAATTATATAAAATTGAAAAGCTTTTATACAAACAAAGTTAATGCAAACAAGATTAGAAGGGAAACAACAATCTAGGAAAACATTTTTATGGTTAAAGGTTCTGATAAAGGACTCATTTCCAAAATATATAGAGAATTGACTGTAATTTATAAGAAATCAAGCCATTCACCAATTGATAAATGGTCAAAGGATATGAACAGACAATTCTCAGATGAAGAAATTGAAACTATTTATAGACATATGAAAATATGCTCCAAATCATTATTAATCAGAGAAATGCAAATTAAGACAACTCTGAGATACCACTACACACCTGTCAGATTGGCTAGAGTGACAGGGAAAGATAATGTGGAAGGTTGAAGGGGATGTGGGAAAACAGGGACACTGATACATTGTTGGTGGAATTGTGAACACATCCAGCCATTCTGGAGAGCAATTTGGAACTATGCTCAAAAAGTTATCAAACTTTTGATCCAGCAGTGTTTCTACTGGGCTTATACCCCAAAGAGATACTAAAGAAGGGAAAGGAACCTGTATGTGCCAAAATGTTTGTGGCAGCCCTGTTTGTAGTGTCTAGAAGCTGGAAAATGAATGGACGCCCATCAATTGGAGAATGGTTGAGTAAATTGTGATTGATGAATGTTCTGGAATATTATTGTTCTGTAAGGAATGACCAGTAGGATGAATACAGAGAGGACTGGCGAGACTTACATGAACTGATGCTGAGTGAAATGAGCAGAACCAGGAGATCATTATATACCTCAATAATGATACTGTTTGAGGATGTATTCTGATGGAAGTGGATCTCTTCGATAAAGAGAGCTAATTCAGTTTCAATTGATCAAGGATGGACAGAAGCAGCTACACCCAAAGAAAGAACACTGGGAAATGAATATAAACTGCTTGTCATTTTTGTTTTTTTTTTTCCCCAGGTTATTTTTACCTTCTGAATCCAATTTTTCTTGTGCAACAAGAGACTGTACAGATCTGAACACATATAGAGTATCTAAGATATACTTTAACATGTTTAACATGTATGACACTGCCTGGCATCTAGGGGAGAGGATGGAGAGAGGGAAGGGAAAAGTTGGAACAGAAGTGAGTGCAAGGGACAATGTAAAAATTACCCATGCTTATATTCTGTCAATAAAAAGCTATAATAATAACAAAAAATAACATTTGAAAAAAATTAATAACTTTGTATTTACCACCATCTTGTTTTCCCAAAATTATACTTTACTTTTTTTTCTTTCTCCTTTTCCCTCTTCCCTAGTATTTTGCTTCTGACTATTACTTACCTGAAATAACCCTCCCCTTTTACAGCCATAACCCCTCCTTTATCCATTTACTCTTCTATTTCTGTTCTCTTTTATTAGCCTCCCTTTTTCTTTCCCCCTTTCACTCCTTCTTCTCTATACATGAGACAAGTTTCCCTGTGAAGCTATGTCTGAAACTCTTCCTTTGAGCCAAATCTGATGAAAGATTCACACAATGCTCATCACCTTCTCTTCTTTCCCTCAATTGTAACAGGTCTTTTTTTTTTTTTTCATCTCCAGAAGATGTAATTTACCTCATTTAAATTCTATTTTCCTCATCTTCCAGTAGAATCCCCTTTCCTCCTTTTGTTTCTTTTTTTATATCATCACAATAAAATCACATTACTACTGCATCCTCTAAGTATACCAATAATAGAGATATGGATCTTAAGAGTTAAATATTATCTTCCCAAATAGAGCTATAAGCAGTTTACCTTTTAAAAGAAAGTTAGTTTCTTTCTTTCCTTTATACCTTTTTATGATTCTTTTGAGTTCTTTATTTGAAGATCAAATTTTGTGTTCACTCCTGGTCTTTTATCAGAAATAAAAGAAATTCCCCTCCTTCATTGAATGTTCATCTTTCCTTGAATGATAATGTTTATTTTTTTCTGGGTAGTGTATTCTTGGTTGCAATCCAAGCTCCTTTTCCTTTTGGAATATCAAATTCCAGGTCTTTTGATCTTTTAAAGTGGATGTTGCTAAGTCCTGGGTAATGCTCGTTAGTACTGCTTGATATTTGAATTGTTTTTTTTTTTTTTTTTTTTTTTTTTTTTTCTGGCTGTTTGCAATTTTTTTCTCCTTGATCTGTTAATTCTGAATTTTAGCTAAAATATTCCTTAGAATTTTCATTTTATCTTCTCTTTCAGGAGGTGATTGGTAAATTCTTTCAATGCCTATTTTATCCTCTAGTTCTGAGATATCGGGACAGTTTTCTTTGACAATTTCTTCATTCTCAAAGATGCTGTCTAGGCTCTATTTTTCAGCATGTTTTTCAGGAAGTCCAGTAATTCTTAAACTGTCTCCCCTAGATCTATTTTCTAGCTCAGTTGCTTTGTCAATGAAGCATTTGACATTTTCTTCTATTTTTTTTCTTTTTTTTTGGTTTTGTTTGATTCTTGAACTCTCATTGAGTCATTCACTTCCATTTGTGCAATCTTAATTTTAGTGAATTATTTTCTTTTGTTAGCTTTTTTTTTATTTCCTTTTGCATTTGACCAAATAAACTTTCAAATGAGGTATTTTGTTCATTGGATTATTTTTTTTTCCATTTTACAAAAGGTTTCATTTTTCTTTTTCCATTTTGTCAGATCTATTTTGTAAGGAGTTATATGCTTTTTTTCCATTTCATCAAATGTATTTTGTAGTGAATTTATTATTTTTGTCTCATTAAATATACTTTTAAAGAGTTTTCTTCAAAAAATTTCTGTTTTTCCTTTTCCAAACTCTCTTGCAAAATTCTCATTTCCTTTTCCTATTTTTCTTCTAACTTTCTTTTAAGATTCTTTTTGAATTCTTCAAAGAGAGAATTTTGAGGTCAAGAACAACTCATTTCACCCTTTGGGGCTTCATCTGGTTTTACCTTTAATATCCTCAGGGTTTGAGGTCTGTTTCACTTTTCCTCCATAAAAGCTATCCATGGTCAGAGTTTGTTTTGTTTTTCTGCTCATTTTTAAAGGTTAAGGTCTGCTCTTAGGGTAAAGGGGAGATTGTTCTAAGCTTCTTCTATAAGCAACTGTGGCATTAGGCAGTGGCCACTGACTTCCAGTGCTGGTTGGGCATAACCAGGTTCTATGTTATTTTGGCATTCAGAGGTTCATTATTTACCTTTTATATTTGCATTGGCTGTTTCACAGCTAATCTGCTGATCCACTGGCTTGTAATCAGGACAGAGTTGCTAAAGTTGCTGCACTTTGGTTAAGAGCCTCGCAGGAAATTCTCCAGCACCTGGATGCCATATTGCCCTGGCTCCCTGCTCTGCTTCTGCCAACTACTCCTTATCTCCCCTCTGCCTGATTGAAACAGACCTTTCTGAAGTTTTTCCAAAATATCTTTTGCTATAAATTTGTTACACTCCAAATATTTGTGGGTTCTGTCGCTACAAAATGAGTTCAGAGGTTTGATCTGCTGTTGATCTGAGGGATACCAGGAGGAGCTCAAGAAAAGATCTATATATGCTCCAGAATCTTGACTCTATTTCCTCAGCCTTCTTCTTAAGCATAATCTTGGCTGCCACTTATAACTATATAACAGAAAGACTGAATCTCTCATTCTCCGGGTAAGAAAATTGATGCTTTCAGAGAACAAGCAACTTTTACAAGATCACAGAGGCAAAAAGTACCAATGCATTCCACTGAGTCACAAGTCTTGCAAAAGAGAATATGCATTACCCAAAGATGGACTTTCAAGATTATAGATGCAAAAATAAAAAGAATCTTATATGTCAACTAAACATTCCTGATTACTAGCCAAATTGCATTTGGGAATCCTCCATCAAGCTCCTCTGCATCTTGAAAGATCTCTTTAATTCAAAAATTCACACCTTATAAATACCCTCTGTAGGAACGCCCTCTGATTTGATGGTTCTGCACAGAAATTCCAGTTAAGGAGTTTACCCAGGTTACTCATCTACCTCCTCTTTTAGGTTTCTCAAATTTCTTGAGGGTAGGGATTGTCATTTCTATGTATTTTTGCATGTTTGTTGAAATAAACACACACACACACACACACACACACACACACACATATATATATGTATGTATGTATGTGTATATATGTGTGTGTATAGATATATATGTATATATGCATATATAGATGAATCTGTGTTTGTATGTATGTATATTTGTATGTGTTTATCTGTGTGTATATATGTATATATATATATATATATATATATATATAGAGAGAGAGAGAGAGAGAGAGAGAGAGAGAGTGTATGTGTATATGTATATGTATATCTGTGTTTGTGTGTTAACAACTAGTCCAATGTCTGCTACATAAAAAGGCTTAATTAAAACACATTGACTGACAGAGCTAAACAGTTTACAGTTTGCTAAACTGGAGTTAGAAGACTTTTCCATGGGCATGTTGGTAGAATGAGTAAAGCCAGACTTTGACTTCAGGAAAGTTGACTCCCAAAATGGTACTCTTTCCTCTGTACCACATTTCCTTCAACATATCATATATCCAACAATAATATTGTAGCTTGACACAAAAGAAGTTCAATGAAGTTAAAGAAACAATTCCAGAGATGTAAGGAGATATATGACCAGACCAATAGTGTGCTAACTTTTTTTATTTAGAAATGTCATCAATATATGAGCAGCTTGGTGAACAATAGGGAATAGCAATAGGGAAGAATCATTTTCTAAGTTCAAATTTGGCATCAGATAATTAAAAGCTATGTGACCCTGAACTAGTCACTTTACTTTGCCTAAGTTTCATTAACTGTAAACTGAGCTGGAGAAAAAAAAAATAGGCAAACTATTCTAGTATCTTTCCTGAGAAAATCCTAATTGGGGTCATGATAGGGTCAGATATAACTGAGATGACTGAAGAACAAAAAATCTATATCTATCTATTTATCTATACCATATTGCTCCCATGTTTATGGAATAAAACTGTAGTCATGAAGTTAATAGCATAGGTGGAATTTGGAATAGAAAATAGAATATTGTTATTACTAACTTTTTTCTTCTTAAATGATTTCAAACATAACCATTTTGTTATTTATTTTAAGGGTGAAGCTTATTTTAATACTTTTAGATTTTTTTAAACAATACAATTGCATTTTATGCCTTAACTACTTCTCAATATTATCTTCAAAATTAATGACTGGTTAAATATTTTTAATTGGATGTTCCAAGTTTTCTCATTCCTGCTCTAAGGAAAACATAAATTTAAAAATTTCAGCCTATACAAATCAATAGTATTCTGTTACCATAGTGTATTCTGGATTTTTCAAGATTGTTTTCTTTTTTTCCTGAGTGTTTTTCCCGGGTGTGTGTGTGTGTGTGAATATTTTAAGAACACTTGCTACTCTGTTCAATTGTCTCTAATAATTCAGTGTAAACTGAACTTACCTTGGTTCAGTACACTGGTTCTTGGATGATTTGTCTTTATGTATGCTAACTTGAAGTCATCTCATTTGAGCATTGTACATTATATTAATAGCAGCACCTTATAAACATTTTGACTAATAGCATATCATAGAGACCCCAGGCCATGTTGAATCAAGGAAGAAAAAGAATTAATCTTGAAATCACACACAAAAAAATCATCTTTATTTGTCTTTCAGATTCCACTATTTATCCAATATTCATGCATTCTGAAAACTGCATACAAATCTATACCTGTTTGGTCCCCTCAGTTCAGTTCTGTTCTAATTAATACAAGTCATAAAGAATATTCAAATGTCCCACACAGATACTAGCCTTTTTTTGAGGTTGTATTGTACATAAAATATAGATAATTTTCAATTTATATTTTAAATTGCATGTTTTAATGTGACTTTATAAAAAAATAGAATCATAGCAAACTGAAGTAGACGGAGTATTATTTATTTATTATTTTAAGGTTTATGCATATATATATTTACATATGTATGCATATACACAAATATATTCTCTAATTTGATACAACAGCCCTGTGAAATGTGTATTATTATTTTCTTCATTTTATGGATGAGGAAACTGAAATTAAGAGAGCTTTAGTAATTTGCCTTGGGGTAAATGATGATAAGTTTTTAAGAAAGAACTAGAACTTGGCTTCCTCACTACAGGTCAGGTTTTCTATTTTCTAAGCTACCTAGTTGTCTCCATTCATTCTAAAAGAATATCAAATGATAAGTCTATTTTTTTAATAATTCCAGACACACTGTATTTATTATTTCTAGCAATGTGTTAGAATAGAAGGACCTCTGGTTTATATCTTGAAGGACCTGGATTTGAGTCAGGAGACTTCCATTTGATGATATCACTGGATCATAATTTAGCCTCTTTTGCTCTAAATTTCCTCTTCTATAAAAAGTGGAGCCAACCTGGATTATCCAAGGTTCCCTTTTAGCTCTATTCAATGATCTTATAATGTTAAAAATGTTTATAATTTTTATAATTTTCCTCCAATTTTTATTATGAGTGTTAACTAATAAGCACATCCTCCTTGAAAAATGTAGGTAAATGAAAATGATTAAAGAACATAAAAAGAGAAAGTATGGTAAAGGTATCCTGAGCTATTTTAAAGAATGTATTATTTAACATTTTTCTTTCTAGTGAAATAATCAACATTTGTATAGCATCTTAAATTTTGCATAAGACTCTACATACATTTTCTCATTTGAACTCTACAATTTATTTAACCTCAGCATGTATAGTGTGATGATTATGCATGACAGCATGATCATTTAATTGTGAACTGGGTTTGCACAGATGATCATGTGTCAGAACTTGCAGTTTAGGAACTGTGCCCAGGAGGTTCCAAAAGCATCCTTTTAGATATTACCAAAACTGCTTTTGTGTTTGAATATAAAACTACACTGAAGGGAAAATCAATCATCTCTATAGAGAGGATTGACCAAAGATTCAATCCTTATAGAACCCTTTTAACCAATAATTTATATGTTGAGAACTAAAACAGTCTAAATTAAATTTAAAAGGAATGTGTACTAAAGAGAAACTTATTAAGAAATCTTCATCTATTCCATTTCAATGAAGAGGGAAGGAAAAACAACCTATATTCTGGATAAATATGAATTTACTTCTAAGCTGAAGTACACAATAATCCCAGTATTTCATCAATTTAGGAATCTCCCCTAGGGAGAAACTCCTGCTACCAATTCAAATTGGCAATTGCTCCACCGTTAGAGTCTTAGTCAATTGCCTGAGACTCTTGGAAAGGGAGGAACTTGTTAGAGTCATACAGGTGATATGTATCCGAAATAAGATTTGAACAGGTCTGCCAGACTCAGTCCAAATCCTTACATTTCCTCTCTATCATCATATTATCTTTTCCAAATTAAGCTATGATTTGGAATTATGAAAGCATGGTTTAATATAGCTTATTTCTTTCCATCTTTAGGCCTAACTGCTAGCTACAAAGGAATAGAGAATATAGCCAATTCTATAGGCAGAATGGAATTTTAAAAAGGGGAGGGGGGTGTGGAATTCAGAATTTAAAGAGTTAATGAAGTAATACTGTTTAAACAGGGTTGCAGAACTCCTATTAAAATGGCAGTCTTATAAATGTTCTTGTATTGTCAGGAATGTTCTGTTGGATGACACTATACTGTGATTTGTACACACAGCGGACCCGAGCTGATGGGTGAATGAAATGATCCATAACCCTCGCTGACACATTTAGAGCAGTTCAGCTGCACACAGAGAACAGTCCATCATTTGCACCCTTCTGTGAAAGCTGGCTTTACCAAGTGTTTCAATGAAATATGTGCAACTTCCCATTTAAATTAGTACCACATGAACCATGAAGAGCACCACAGGTATCCGCTGTACTACCAGCCTCATGCAAAAGTGGCCTGTCTTGTAATGCTCTAACAGGAAAGACATACAACCATTCATCTGTAACATATTAAAACCAGAAGAAATAAATTACTCCATAGATGAAGAATTATTGCTCCTGAGGAGAATGTGCAAAGGTAGTTCTAAAAAGCAGCTTTTACTAAAAAATTATTGCAACAGCATTTGAATTCCTGATGCATACTAAATGGGGTTTCTTGTAATCATAAATCATCATTTTTAAATGGGCAAAATAATGTTCAAACTTTTAGAAAAGGTCTATTTCACCAATTCACTGCCAATTTAGCCTTATCACTGATAGAGATGGCTCTGTGGTCTGTCTCAAGACACACAACAGAATAGCAGGATAAATTTATTTTTTTAATAAGGCCAACCATGAAAATATAACTCTTTGAATAAAAAGTGAATAGTTCTTAGCTTCTTCAAGTGTTTGATCCATACTGTGGAAGCATGAAAGTGAAACTGAGGTGCATATGGGAAAAGGAGCAGCTTTGAATGCTTTGAATGACTGTATGGTGTAATTATACATCTCTATGAGGAAAGGATCTTCTTTGCAGAGAGGTGTCAGAGTAGTTACAAATGTTGGGGAAAGAGTAAAGAAATAAATTCCATTCATCTACCAACCTACCATATACATTACATTTTCACAAGAGCACTGATGTATTAGAATTCATGATAGCATTTATAAGAAATTAAATGCTTTCTTTAAAAGACCTTTCAAAATATTTTGTATGAATCTAAGAAAAGACCTTGTAGTTATCAATGGAGAACCAGCAAGAAAAAAATCAAATTTTCATTATTTTAGTATTTTTGATCAAGGAATAAAACAGACTGAATCCATTCTCTTTTTAGTGCAAAATTGTTCCACTATACTTATTATTATAGGGATATTAAAAATATCCAATCTTTATTCATAATATGATCCTGACAAGAAAGTGCCTTCTATATAAATATTTGAAACAAAGTTGCCCACAATAACTTGTCTTCCTTAAGCCTATCTGTATATTATTCTAAAATATAAATGTAGATGAAATTAATGATTTTTTTTGAAAAAAGTAACTAATTATTTTCTTATGCATACCTACAATAGAAAAATTTTACTTACTACATGTAGAATGAAATTTTCATTCATAGTTTCAAAATATAAAATCATTTTTTTCACATTTATGTATGTCTTATGGCTTAGTGACCATTGGTACAGCATAACCAAGATGTTCTGCAAGTTTATCTCTTTGATGGATTGTTGAGGTCCCTATCACAGGAGAGATAAGTTGAAGAATATGTTAATTAAGTATGCTTTTTTTATTGAGTAATCTTCCCTATATCTTTGAGATCATACCCCATCTATCCTGAGTCTCTCCTGATCACCCAGAAATCAGAATCCAGCTCAGCAGAGCAAGCAGAAGCCAGCCGGAACCCAATCCTCTGCATGACATATTGATATCATTAAATTAAATGACCTTGCCAATAGGGTGAGTAGCTAAAAAGTTTCTCCTTAGATTTTGCTAATCAAACAATGTTTACTGGATTTTTCATGATCATTTCATATCCAAGATGAAACTGGCCATCAATATCAAAACAAGATGAAAGTAGTCTCTTGCTTTCTTCAAGAAAGCCTGTCAGAGTATTCACAATTCTATGGCCTCTTGCATCTGATGGAAAGGTAATTTGAGCTGCAATTTATCAAAACTGCCACTTTTAAGTTGTGTGCAGTCTATTAAATAAAATACTGTCATAAGGCATCCAAATAACACATTTCAGGCAACCCATATTTCTTTGAACAATATCTAAATAATGGAGATAATGAAGAATTATTTGTATCATTGATCATTTCCCAGTTGCTTCAAAATTAAGGGTTCCATATGTTTAAACAGGGAAGCCCCCACAGTAATATGCTTTCCATCTTGCTTTACTACTGCTTACTGCTTGAAATGTTATCCAACACAAATATAAAGACATAAGATAAACCTTTGTAGTAGCATCACTCAGAAAGAACATTGGATGAGGTGTCAAAGATTTAGGTATACAATTAATTCCTTATACATCACAGGACTTAAGAGTGTATCATCCCAATGATCTAGAGAACTTGTGTAAATATTTGGCCTTTGTAGCAGAGAAGTCTGAATTGTTATGGTTTTGGAAGATAAAATATGTTGATATTATTCAACACTATATATACATTTTATGCATTTCTGAGTTGCTAAACTTTTTCTGTGTTATCTGCTGGCTTTTTTATGTTGTCTGTGGCTTCCAAAAAACTCCCTGAAAATTCACATTTAATGTCTTATGCCAATCCTGGATATATTGGAATTGAGATGTGGAAGAGAAAACTGAAAATAACAATAATAAATTACTTAGTGAGTATCCTAAAACAAAGGATCAAAAACAACAAAAATTTACTAAATGCCTTCTATATATTGGCCACTGAGTATAAATAAATAAAAGCAAAATTTCCTCTGTTCTCCAGGAAATTTACTTTGGAATGAGGATGTCAGGATTTTGTAAAAGTTCTAATGCAAAATTAATTCATAACTGTTACAAGGAACAGTGTAGAGGGGAAAAAAAAAAAAAACATACTATCAGTGTGTTTTTGAGAAAGGTCTCATAAAAAGGTGTTGCTAGTTCTGAACCTTAAAGTAAATCAGCGATTCCAAATGATGCAGAGGTAAGGAGAGAAGAAATTTCAAAATATGGAAAGTAGCCAGTGTAAAGGAACAGATATCAGTGCTAAAGGAGTGGGACAAGTTACTAAACTGAACTTTTCTGGATCTCAGTTCCTGTGTAAAATGAAAAGGTTAGATAAGGCAGTCTCTTAGAACTCTTCCAGATTCAAATATGTGACCCTAGAAATGGGTAAAATTATGCCATTTGTGCAGTGATGCTATTTCTAATATAAGTAATAATAAGGTTTTAAAGGTAAGGGGGATCTTATAAGTCATCTCATTGTATAGCCTTTATTTTAAGCTGTAATGACAATATTCTTAAAAAAGAAGCCTTAGAAATCTTGAAGGCCTATTTTTAAATAAGGATTTCATTAAAGATTATCAAGATTTCTCTTATGTTTGTAAAGAATAATTTTATCTGAAGGAGACAAAGTTACTGGACTAATGTATTGGTTTAAAGCAGGGATACTTAACCTTTTCTGTGTCATGGACCCTACTGGCAGACTATTAAAGTGCTTCTCAGAATAAAGTTTTTAAATGCATAAAATAAAATTTATTGTTTTACAAGGAAATAAAGCACATTGATTTCTAAATCATACAGATATACATTATAAGAATAATAATTCTTATTGTGATATAATTTCAGTGACAATTTATTTAATCTTTCTAAATAAGTGACTATCTGTAGAACTTGGATATAATGTGGGTCCTATCTAGCTTATAGAGTTTTTGTGAAAATAAAAGAGAAAATATATGTGAAATAAATTTGTAAACTTTAAAAATGCAATAAAAATATTACAATGATAATTCATATGTTTCATTGATTCCCTAAGTGAAATTTTATCAAAAACACAAATAAATAATAAAGATAAGAACTTGAAACAAGTATTTCAGGTGGAGAACAGTAAATTCTCCAAGAGTTTTGTACTTCCTTTGTTTCCTCCCTTTTAGTCATCTGGGATACACAAAGTATTCTGAGGTGAGGAAAACCATATCTTCTCACACTTAGGAGGCCCTTTTGTGATTTTCTAAATAGAAGACTCCAAAATTATTCTGAAGCAAGGGAGATTAGCAATGAGGAATTGATGGAAATTAAGGGAGTTTTCCAAACCTTGTCATTTATAACCTTGAAATTCTATATAATACATAGAATATTGCTTAAGTATGTCTGAATCCTGGGAAAACATTTTCATTGGTCTTTCCCCTTCAACTCTTAGGGAGAAAATGATTATCTACAATTGGGTCTTTGATCACCCTAAGATTAGACAATAACAATACTGACTGATCTTAAATAATTTTTGTTGCATCTGAATGAAAAGAATATATTTGTTCTATGTTCATTCTCCTCTTGATTATTTTTTGATTTAGTACTTCTACTTGAACAAAAAATTCTAAAGACATTAAGCACTTTTTGAAAAGTACTAAGCGATAAGCATAAGCCATAAATAGCCTTTTTTTGCATTCGCTATTATATAAATTGCCAATTATATATTTACAAGTATGTTTACACTGTGAACTTAGCACGCAATGATGCCAATATAGGGTTTAGACCTGTAATCTATGAATTTCTTCTAATTTTGATTACTATATTTCACTGTGCTTGATTTCCTTGTAAAACAATGAATTTTATTTTATGCATTTAAAAACTTTATTCTGAGAAGCACTTTACTAGTCTGCCAGTAGGGTCCATGACACAGAAAAGGTTAAGTATCCCTGCTTTAAACCAAGCATGAAATCAAATATAGGTCCCTTGAAGCTCTCCATTAGGTTATCCTGCTTCTCCAGATCAGCTCCCTCTCATTGCTGTCATGTTTAAATGGCATATGCAATCCATGACTCAAACACTTTCCCCCTAAGAAGACATGACTATGCTCTTGAGAAACATTTTAACAAAGGGATAGGAAGTTCTGTATATATACACTTCTCCTTTTGCAGGAAAATCCATGTTAATTTTTAACATTTTAGGGGCAGCTACGTGGCACAGTTGATAGAGCATCAGCCCTGAAGTCAGGAGGACCTGAGTATACCTCAGACACTTAACACTTCCTAGCTGTGTGACCCTGGGCAAGTCACTTATCCCCAGTTACCTCAACAAAATAAATAAATAAATATTTTAAGGCATTTCTGTCTTTATTGGTGGCAGGGATACTGAAATACTGATTCAGACAATTTACCCAAGTCAAACAATGATTACAAGTGGAAAGTATCTAATATCTCCCCAAACTGTGCAACGTCATCTCTCAATTTTCCTTTCTCTCTTGTCCGTATATATCCATTGACCATTTATCAATTGGAGAATGGCTTGATTTTTTATAAATTTAATTCAATTCTCTATATATTTTATAAATGAAGCTTTTTTCAGAATTCTTCAATGTAAAACTATTCAATTTATTGCTTTCTTTCTAATCTTATCTGCATTAGTTTTCTTTACACAAAAACTTTCAACTTAATATGATCAAAATTATCTATTTTATGTTCAATGTTGTGCTCCAGTTCTTCTTTGGCCACAAATTCCTTCCTTCTTCACAGCACTGAGAGATTAAACTATCCTAGATTTTTCTAATTGACTTATAATATCACTATTTATGTCTAAATCATGAACCCATTTCAACATTATCTTGGTATATGGTGTTGGGTGCAGGTCAATGCCTAGTTTCTTCTATAATAGTTTCCAGTTTTCCCAGTAGTTTTTGTCAAATAGTGAGTTCTTATCCCAAAAGCTGGGGTCTTTGAGTTTGTCAAACACTAGATTACTATAGTCATTGACTACTTTTTCCTGTAAACCTAACCTATTCCACTGATAGAGTACTCCATTTCTTAGCCAGTACCAAATGGTTTTGAGGACTGCTGCTTTATAATATAGTTTTAGATATGGCACAGTTAGGCCATGATCCTTTGCATTTCTTTTCATTAATTCCCTTCAAATTCTTTATCTTTTGTTCACTCAGATGAACTTTGTTATTATTTTTTCTAGAACTATAAAATAATTTCTTGGGAATTTGATTAGTATGGCACTGAAAAAGTAGATTAGTTTAGGTAGTATTGTCATTTTTATTATCAAAAAAGCTTTTGATATTTTTCCAGTTGACTAGATCTGACTTTATTTGTGTGTAGTGTTTTGTATTTGGGTTCCCAATTTTGCTTTGGCAGATAGATTTCCCAATATTTTATATTACCAATGGTTATTTTAAATGCAATTTCTCTTTGTATCTCTTGCTGCTAGATTTTGTTGGTAATATGTAAAAATGCTTATGATTTATGCATGCGGATTTATTTTGTATGCTGCAACTTTGCTAAAGTCATGAATTGTTTGTAATAGTTTTTGTTTGATAGTCTAGGATTTTCTAAGGATACCATTATATCATCTACAAAAAGTGATAATTTGGTTTCCTCATTACCTACTCTAATTCCTTCAATCTGTTTTTCTTCTCTTATTGCCAAAGCTAACATTTCTAATAAAAACATTGAATAGTAATGGTTATAGTGGGCAGCATTTTTTACCCCTCATCTTATTGGGTACGGTTCCAGTTTGTCCCCATTATATAATGATGCTTGCTGATGGTTTTAGATAAATGCTATTGATCATTTTAAGGAAAATGCCATTTGTTCCTATATGCTTTAATAATGGGTGTTTGATTTTATAAAATGCTTTTTCTGCATCTATTGAGATAATCATGATTTTTATTAGTTTGGCTATTGATATTGTCAATTGTGCTAACAATTTTAATAATATTGAACCAACCCTGAATTCCTGGTATGAATCTAACTTTGTCATAGTGTATTACCCTGGGGACAACTTTCTGTAATCTCTTGGCTAATATTTTGTTAAAGATTTTTGCATCAATATTCCTTAGGGAAATTGGTTTATAATTTTCTTTCTTTGTTTTCACCCTGCCTGGTTTAGCTATCAGTACCATATCTATGTCATAAAAGGAATTTGGTAGGACTCCTTCTTGTTCTATTTTTTTCAACTAGTTTATATAGTATTAGAATTAATTGTTATTTAAATGTTTAATAGAATTCACACGGAAATCTATCTAGCCCTGGAGATTTTTCTAAGGAAGTTAATTAATAGCTTCTTTTATTTCTTTTCCTAAAATAGGACTATTTAAATAATTTATTTCCTCTTCTGTTAATCTAGGTAATTTATATTTTTATAGGTATTCCTCAATTTGATTTAGATTATCAAAGTTATTGACATACACTTGGATAAAATAACTCCTGATTATTGCTTTATTTTCCTCTTAATTGGGGGAAATTTCTTCCTTTTCATTTTTGAGACTAACAGTTTGATTTTCCTCTTTCTTTTTTCTACTCATATTAATTAAAAGTTTTTTCTAATTTATTGGTTTTTCATAAAACCAACTCTTAGTTTATTAGTTCATTTTTTACTTACTTTCACTTTTATTAATTTTCCCTTTTATTTTCAGAATTTCTAATTTGGTTTTTAATGGGGCGAGGTTCATTTGTTCTTTTTCTAGGCTTTTTAATTCTAAGTCCAATTCACTGGTCTTCTCTCTATATATTTTATGCTAGTAAGCATCTAGAGATGTGAAATTTCCCCTAATGATTATTTTGGCTGCACCCCACAAAGCTTAGTACGTTATTTCATAATATCATTCATTATCATCTGTTGGATGAAATTTTTGATTGTGTCTATGATTTATTGTATCACACATTCATGTTTTAGGATTAGATGATTTAGTTTCAAATTAATTTTTGGTATGTTTTCCCCTGGCTTTGATTGCATGTGAGTTTTATTGCATCATTATCTGAAAAAATACATTTACTATTTCTACCTTTCTGCATTTGATTTGGAGGTCTTTATGCCCTAATATATGGTAAATTTTTGTATAGGTTCCATGTACTACCAAAAAAAAAAGTGTACTCCTTTCTGTCTCCATTCAATTTTCTCCAAAGATCTATCATACCTAATTTTTTTAAGTTTTTTTACCTCCTATTTTCTTATTTATTTTGTGATTTGATTTATCTACTTCTGAACGAGAAAGGTTGAGATCCCTTGCTAGTATAATCTCACTGTTTAATTCTTTCACCTCTCTGAAATTTTCCTCTATTTATTTGGATGCTATACTACTTAGTACATATATATTTAGTATTTATATTACTTCATTATCTATGGTTCTCTTTAATATGATAGATTTCCCTTTGTTATCTCTTTTAATTAGATCTAATTTTGCTTTTGCTTGATCCAAGTTTCTAGAATGTTAAGACAGTTTTCCTTTATGCTCTCTTGAAAAATGCTTTCCAGGAGCAATCTGGAATTATGCCCCAAAAGTTATCAAACTGTGTATACCCTTTGATCCAGCAGTGCTACTACTGGGCTTATACCCCAAAGAGATATTAAAGAAGGTAAAGGGATCTGTATGTGCCCAAATGTTTGTGGCAGTCCTGTTTGTAGTGGCTAGAAACTGGAAAATGAATGGATGCCCATCAATTGGAGAATGGTTGGGTAAATTGTGGCATATGAATGTTATGGAATATTATTGTTCTGTAAGAAATGACCAGCAGGATGAATACAGAGAGGCTTGGAGAGACTTACATGAACTGATGCTCAGTGAAATGAGCAGAACCAGGAGATCATTATATACTTCAATAGCAATACTGTATGAGGATATATTCTGATAGAAGTGGACTTCCTTGACTAAGAGAAGATCTAACTCAGTTTCAATTGATCAATGATGGATAGAAGCAGCTACACCCAAAGAAAGAACACTGGGAAATGAATGTAAACTATTTGCATTTTTGTCTTTCTTCCCAGGATATTTTTACCTTCTGAATCCAATTCTTCCTGTGCAACAACTGTTCAGTTCTGCACATATATCTTGGATATACTGTAACATATTTAACATGTTTAAGACTGCTTGCCATCTGGGGAGGGAGGGAGGGATAAAGTCGGAACAGAAGTGAGTGCAAGGGATAATGTTGCAAAAAATTATCCTGGCATGAGTTCTGTCAATAAAAAGTTATTAAAAAAAAACTTTTCAGTTTTTTTTTTTTTTTGGTTTTGTTTTGGTTTTGGTTTTGGTTTTTTTTTTTTTTTTTTTTTTTTTTTTTTGATGACGTGGCTGTCAGGTAGGCCAATCATTTAAAAATTGTCTCTTCCAGATCTATTTTCCAGATCAGCTGGTATTTCACATTTTCTAGAGAGTGATAATTTTGTTGAGTTACCACCTATTGTTCTCTTACCATTGTAGCTAACATTTCTACTACTCTGTTGAACTATACTGGTTATAATGAGCATCCTAGCTTCACAGCTTATCTTATTGGAAATATTTTTAGCTTATGCCTTTACATAATATTTGAGAAACACTCCCTTTATTCCTAAACTCTCTAGTCTTTTTAACAAGAGTGGGGGCTGAATTTTGTCAAAATTTTTCAGCATCTATTAAGCTATTCACATGATTTCAGTTGATTTTGTTACTGTTATAGTAAACAATATTAATGATTTTCCTAATATTCCTGGTATAAATTCTGTGTATAAAGCTTCTGATATATTTCTGTAATCACCTTACTAGTAGTTTCTTCAAAAGTTTTGCATTTATTAGGGTAATTGGTCTATAATTTCTTCCTCTGTTTTAGGTCTTCCTGATTAAAGTCTCTATGTTTGTGTTATAAAAGATGTTTGGTGGTACTCCATTACTTCTTTTCCCAAGTAATTTGTATAAAACTGCAATTAATTGTTCTTTAAATGTTTGGAAGAATTCATTTGTGAATCTACCTGATCCTGGGGAATTTTTTTTTCTCCTAGGGAGCTCATTAATAACTTGTTTAATTTCTTTTTTTTTCTAAGATAGGGTTATTTAGGACTTTAATATTCATTGAATATTTTTAATATGTTCAGAGAGAATCAATGGAGAGGAATCTGAAAAGTTTTATTGTTTCTTAATAAATCATATGTCTTTAAAAAATTAAAATCAGTAAATAAATAAATATGTGCCCTAATAGAAGCAGGGTGATATTTTATTCTTTATTCCTCTCAATTACTCACAACATCATACTGTCCTTTTAAACCTGATTTTTTTTTTTTTTTTAGTCAGATAGACAGATTGGTCTATGCTTTCAACTATAATAAATCCCCCTCTACCTGTTTGGCCTTGCCTTTATCTTTTAATTGAATGTTCATTCTTCTCACCTTTCATTGTCAGCATACCTCACCTTTCAGGACTCCACTCAAGTACTGCTTCTCATAAGAACCTCTTCCTCAATTTTCCATTATGTTAAGTGATAGTTTTCTTGCTCTTGACATTACCATTAAGTGTCTGAATTCTGAAATTCTTTTATCTCATTTTGTCTGATCTGTTAGTTTAGTTTATATAATAACTATATGTATGTATATATTTTGGTAAATTTCATCAGTTTCATTCAGATTAGCAAACATATTTGCATACAACTGAGCAAAATATTTCCCCAATAGATGCTTTAATTTCTTCTTTATCAGTGGTGATTTCACTCTTTCCATTTTTGGTAAATTTGGTTTTCTTTTTACTTTCCTTTTTTTAAAAATTTACATTAACCAAGGGTTTATGTATCTCACTGCTTGTTTCATAAAATCATCTTCCCTTTTCATTCATATTTATCTCACCTTTGATTTCCATGATTTCTAATTTGGTGCTCAATTGGGTATTTTTAATTTGTTCTTTTGAAAGTTTTTTTTAGTTAATCATGTTGTTGATATAAGAATTTAGAGAAATGTATTTCCCTAAGTACTGCTTTAGCTGCATCCCCAAAATTTTCGCAGGTTGTCTCATTGTTGTCATTCTTTTTAATGAAATTATTTATTGTTTCTATGATTTGTTCTTTGACTCAGCTGTTTTATGCTATTACATCATTTAATTTGCTATTAATTTTTAATCTTTCTACTGCCTTTTGTTGAATGTGATTTTTGTTACATTATGAAACAAAAAGAATACCTTTTTATACTTGATTTTGAGGTTTTTATGTTCTATCACAGCCTCTTTTTTATGTGTAAGTTCCATATTCTGCTGAGAAAAGGGTATATTCCTTTTTGTTCCCATTTAGTTTTCTCCAAAATTCTGTCATATCAAACTTTTCTAGTATTATATTTATCTCTTTAGTTTCTTTCTTGTTTGTTGCTGCTGTTGTTGTTGTTGTTGTTTTGGTTGGATTTATCAAGTTCTGAAAGGGGGGCAGTTGAGATACCACAGTAGGATAGTTTTATTGTCTGTTTCTTCTTATTACTCACTTAATTTTCTTTTGGATAATTGGATCATCTACTTCTTGATGAGTATATGTTTTATGCTAATGTCGTTTCATTTTCTATGGTACCTATTAGCAATATGTACTTTTCTTTCTTATCTCATTTAATTAGGTCTCATTTAATTTCCCACTAGTTCAAGTTTTCCTTGATACTTTCTTGGAATATGCTGTCCATTTCCTTCTTTTGATTACGACTCTCTGGTAGTCCAATGACTATTTATTATATTGCCTCTCCTGAATCTATTTTCCAAGACAGTAAATTTTTTATCATGAAATATTTTATGTTTTCTTCTACTTTTCCCATTCTTTTGTTTTTGAATGATTTGTTTTTTGTTTCATGAAGTAATTAACTGCCATTTGCTTGATTCTAACTTTTAAGTTATTGTTTGTCTCAATTGACTTTTGTACTTTTTTTCCCCATTTGGCCAATTGTATTCTTTAAGGAGTGACTTTCTTCAGTGCGTTTTTGAATCTTCTTTTCTCAGTTCTATTTTTTAAGCAACTGTTTTCTTTTTCCAAACTGATGACTCTTTTTCATAATTGTAAGGCATCACTCATCCCTTTACCCAAATTTTCTTCTATCTTTCTTATCAAAACTTTAAGCTCTTTTTTGAGCTCTTTCAGAGTTTGTTATAGACTTGAGATAACTTCCCATTTTGCTTTGGGTTTTTGTCCACGAGTGTTTTAACATGGATGTCCTCTTTATGGAGATGAAAGTTCATGTCTGGCACAACAGCAAGGGGATGAAGTAGGGGGGTGGATGTCTATTGGCAGCTGTAGGTGTCTGACAACTGGTGCTGAGTCCAGCTCCTGATTGCATTATCTTATCTGTGCTGAAGTGAATGAGGTGTTTTTGAATTTTCCCATGGCTAAGCAGTGAAGCAAGTGAATGCTACTGGCTGCCTGTTTGCCTGGGATTATGGTGAAGCATATGGCCGAGATCAGGTGCTGGCGGCTGCCAATTTAATTAGCACTCCTAGGGTAGAGTTCTCCCTGTTTGGGATCTTGTCTTAGCCACACTAGAGCAAGGGAAGTGGAATGTGCTGCTTCCCCTGGCTATGCTGAGGCATGTAGGAAGTCCTGGTCTTCATCTTTGACTGCTTCATTATATCTGGGCCAAGAATCTCCTATTGCTATATAGAGAAGAGGCTTACCATTAGCTTGCTGAGACATTTCCTGTCCTGGATTGCACTCCACCTTTACCCAAATGAAACAGACTTTTCTTGTCAATATTCTAAGGTTCAAAGATTGTTTCACTCCATCTTTCTACTGGTTCTGCTTTTTTAGAATTTGTCCTGGGGAGCCAATTTATGGTTCTTGGGAGGTGAACAAGGGAGAACTATAGAGATTTACTGCTCACTCTGCCTCTTGGCTCCCAGGAGTTAGAAAAAATCTTGGTTGATCTATTCTCCCAAAAGTGACTAGGACACAGGCTCACCACAGCATGAAGCTTATTCCAATTCAACCCTCCAGATACCACACCCAATATTTATGCTAGTGTGTAATATACATGTGTTATAGATCCATGTGTGCATGTTGTCTTCCTGCATGTGTTCTAAGTATTTAGTTATTGTATTAAATTTTGTTATGTGTCATGTCTAAAGTGAAATTTATATTCTTGGTTGCATATGTGCAGGATTGTTATATATGTTGTTGCTATTATGATTAATATATATATATATATATATATATTATGGATGTTGCATATGGTATGGCTAACTGAAAGTAATTCAATTTCACTATCAACATTAAGGACTTTCATAAGTTCTATAATATGGTTACTATTAAATATGTTATATGCTAATTATATATATATATATATATATATACATATGCAACGATATTTTATTTTATTTCTTATAGCTTTCAGGTACTGCAAATTCTTCACTGAAGTAGAGAGTTAATGTAGAGTAATTCATATCTTAATAGTTTCTATTAAAATTGCATATTCTTATAAAGTTAAAAATTCTGAATAAGAGATTATAATAGATGAAACATTATGGTTCCCTTTGAAGGTTTTGGGAATTTACCTTCACTTCACCTTTCATTTGCATGTAGAAATCATAGAACATTAAAAGTGAAACCTTAGATTGAGACTTGGCAAGACAATCTAAAATTATTTTGAAAGAAAGCAAATTGATTTTAAATTGTTAAAAAATTGTGAGATACTTTCTAATCTTAAGTAAACTAGAGAATTGGGAAAACAGGTGTTGGGGAAAAGGAAAAAGCAGGTCAATGATGTTAAATGGCTAAAGGTTTGACTTAGATAGGTAACTATTCTTAAAGGGAATGATTCCTAAATTTATATTGTCCTATAAGAGAGAAAAGTTTCATATTGGTAAGAATTTAGAAAATGATAGAATCTTCTTATGGAATGAAAGAAAATCAAAGTTTGTTCCCAGTATGCTGACAGGTTGAATTTGAATCTGTCTTTCTCCCTGAAAGAACTAAAGCTTAAGTGTCTGGGCTCTAAATCAATAGCCAGATGGGATAACCCACATGTCAACATAAGAAACAATAAGAACTCCATTTGAAGTTAAGGGTATAGATAAGAATAAAATTCTCTAACTATTAGTTCAGTGGAGATGCTTTACATTAACCACAAAATCATTGGATTATTATTCAGATAGACCAATCACCCCACACCCATAGGAAGCAATGCTTAGTAGAGACAATAAGACTACTCAAAGAAAGAAATAGGTCCACTTGGAACAGTGTTATGGCATTATTATAAGATATTGACAGTCCTTCATTGCTAGACACTGAATTATCCCTCCATTCATAAGCCCTGACCACATGTGTTCAGTAAATGGGTTCTTCTTTATTCTTGTTGTTAGGCATATGTGTGTGTGTGTGTGTGTGTGTGTGTGTGTGTGTGTGTGTGTGTGTATATATATATATATGCATATATGGTCTATATAATATTTGGTCTATAATGGTCTATAAATATTTGTGAGAGAATGGTACTAGAAACTAGAATGGCTGGATTTCTGTTTTTGCTGGAGCTGAGAGATGCTACGATTTTCATGGCTTCATGGCTATAGATGGCAAATTTAAAGACAAAATATTCTCAAGCAATGTTTCTTACTATTCTATTTTTAAGTAGTTTTACTCTATAGTAATTGCTTCTCTGATAATAATTTTTAAAAATTATCAATAGGAGTTCATAAGCTATACTACTGAATAAATGTCAAATCACAGAATTATCTTGGTTTGAGTAACTTGGTTTGAAGCTTGACTGGGAGAACACATGTGCTTTCAAAAGAAAACAAAAACTTAAGAAACTATGGAGTTAAGTACATAAAGTTCAGGCTCCGTGTGTGTGTGTGTGTGTGTGTGTGTGTGTGTGTGTATGTGTGTGTTTGTGTGTGTGTGTGTATATATATATATATATATATATATATATTTCTATAAGTTTTCCTCCCTGAATTATCCAAGTAGCCCTGTACTAAATTATGAATTACATTCACCTAGTAATTTTCAACACTATGAGTATCAGATTGCAAATTGCCTTTCATGAATTCTTAATCCTAGGTTGCCTTTTCTTGCTGGGCACCCAGATGTTCATTCAGTCAACCTATGCTAAAGGAATATTAACCACTTTTAATTGGTTTTAAAAACAATTAGGAAGATAACTTCTATAAGGGATATAATGTATTTCAAAGGTAAATCTAAATGGCTTTTGGATATCTCTTCCTTTCTGCTGCCTATAATTGGGAATTATCACTACCATTGGTTTCCTCCATTAACATCTGTAATCAAAAAGTGGCTGCATTTAAAGACTTACCTCAGTCCTCTATCTTCCATCTCACTGAATCAATATTAGAACCAGGGTCAGAATTCAGGACATGCTTTTATGTATTTATATTTTTAAATTTTCTTACTCTTTAAACTTTTCTGGCCTTAATCAACTTAACCAACTAAAGTATAATTCAATCACTTACTCAAATTACTTCTTATAAAATAAGAAATTTGAGACATGTCCATATCACTACTGTTGTAGTCTTCTGGATCATTTTGATAAGCAAGCTATCTGGCACTTTTAAATATTACTATCTAATTTGATAACAGTTTAAAGTGCTTAGCAGAGTGCCTGGCATACCACATGTTGTTATTATTGTTGTTGAGTTATTTTTCAGTTGTATCTGCCTCTGCATGACCACATTTGAGGTTTAGCCATTTTTTAGATGAGGAACTGAGGAAAACTTGGTTAAGTGACTTGCTCTGGGTCACACAGATTTGAATTTACAAAGATGAATTTTCTGGATTCTAGGTCCAAAACATTTGCACTACCTAGCTTCCCTGGAACCTTGTAAGTACTATAAAAATGTTTACTCCCCTTCCCCCTTTCATCCTACTTGTTAATTTACATTAGAATGTAAATTCCTTGAGGACAGATGATTTTCTTTTTCTTACACTTAACATAACATCTTTCTCCTATCTAATGATTTAGATGTAATTTCACTGAATGATTTAAGAATTGAACTTAGTTTTCAATTCAACATGCATTTATAAAGGATTTGTGTTGCACAAGACCCCATTGTATTAAGGATAAATTTTAGTACCTCAACAAGATAGGAAGAATAGATTTGTAAAATTAGCATAATTGATAATGTAGCAAAAATAAATAACATTATCTTAAGAAGGGAGTTTGTGAATTTAGCATAGTTTATAATAAATTTAATATTTTAAGATCATTTTTTCAACTTGGCACAATTATTCCATTTTATTTTTTGTAGTTACTGAACTATTTTGAGTATGTTGTTTTTCTATAAGTTGTTCAATAAGAAAATAAGCAGTAGAATAGCATGATGTAGTAAGCAACATGTGTGTATTTTTCTTAATCAACTGATATGCATATGTGGATCTTTCAATAAGATGATCAAAGAAGACAATCGTTTTTTTCACACTTGGGTATTCATCTGGCAAGTTGTCAAAAATTCTGTCAGTCAATCATTATTACTACCCAGGATCCAAGGAGGCCTTGCTGGAGGCTCAGTTATGAAATGGAGTGGGAAACCAGCTCTATTCATGAGTTAGGAATAGGCTGAAGACTATTCAAGCAAGTTATTTATATTTTAGCTATGTTTGTTCCTAAATTATTTGCCACATAATTTTATTAGTAATTCACTTCAAAATTATTAGACAGAGAAGTAATTCCTTCCAATTTGATATGAAACAATATTGTTAGAACCTCCTAAATGCTGACATTTAGGGTGATGGTTTATTCTTAGGCAGTATTGCTTGCAAGCTTTGATTAATAAAGTTTGATTGCATGCAATGAAAATGGTAAGTCTACTTAGTGTTTCTCTGGCACTTTGTCAGCATATGCTACATTGGTTATACATGTGTCCTGTATCACATAGACAAAATCTCCATATTGTCTCAGTATCTGTGGTTTGGTTGGAAATATTTCATTCAATTGTTCCCCAAATAGTCCTTTATTTGATTCTCTTAACTCTTCTCAAACTCTCCCTCACCTCCATTTTTAAAAAATGTCTTGGAGTAATTATTATTACTGAATAGTCATGGAGTACTTTCCTAGGTGAAGGATATGCGAAGTCCTCTTGCTTTTTTTTTTCCTCCATAAGATTTACTGCAATATAAAAGTGATGTCTTCAATTTACCTCAATCTCTCATTTTTGATGCGGCACACAGTAGGATTACTATCAGGGTCAAGTTGTTTTTCTACTTACTAATATTTAAACTGATTTGCAAAGGAAAGCGTCAAGACTATTGAATATGTATTGGCTTTGGATTTATCTCATTATTTTAACCAAGCTTTCCCCAAATCCCCCTGGAATCATTGTTAGGAAGAATTATACTCCCCCACACATTCTTTTTTTTTTTTTTTCCTTTTGGCCAGATTAGAACACATTTTTACATCAATGAAGTCTGCTTCAGAGGCATATTGCCAAAATGATAATTTGCCACAAACAAAATAAACAAGATGTGAGATTGGAGATCAAATATTGGCAGAAAAGTGGCAAGTTTGCAGAGGATGAGTGAGTTTTCTCCAAGCTCCACTGCTTTTTCTTTTGCCAAAGCAAACAACAACAAAAATAACTAGTTTTTCCCACCACAAAGAAAAAAAATAATGCTAGTATAAAATACAATGTACTTGGAATACTTGCATGGGTGCAAAGAATTTAAGATAATCATTATAAATACAAATGATGGTTGGTAAAGGCAATAATTGATATATCTCTAGCAAAACGAAATAAAATCTATAATTTAAAAGCATTCTGCTATATCTAAGCCAAAGGAAGTTTTCTTTTTCTATAACTTTTGCATCTTGCACGATTTACTCTTCTTTAAGAAAAAAAAAAATGCAAAAATTCCACCACTCCCTCTAGACTCAACTACAGCAGCTGCCTCCCTGTCATAATCAAAACAACAAAATAAATTATGCATTGTTCTTTAAAAAAATTCCTAAGGACAAAATGACTTGATCAATTTAAGAAACAATGGAAATAGCACTTTAATCTTCTGCTGCTGTTCAGCATATAAATGAAATGTGTGTGTAAGTGAGGGAAAGGAGGGCTTAGAGAAGTCAAATTTAGACAGATAAAAGGAATCAAAATGACAAAGCAGAGGGTTAGTAAATATCAGGACAGGAGTAGCAAGCAAAAAACAAAATTGGACAGAATGAATGGCATAACCTAAGGTAGAAAGGGTGGAAATGAGTTAGATAATCAATTGGGTTCAGTAAGAGAGCCACTATTTTTAAGGAAACAAGATAAATGAAAGTGAAAAATGGAATTAAAATAGATAAGGTTGACAATGAAAATGTATTTTCTAAACCTAAGATTATTATAATAGCTAGGATTTATATGTAGCTTTATGGTTTAAGTTTTGGGTAGCTAGGTGGTGCAGTGTATAGATGTTGGACTTGGAGTCAGAAAGACTCATTTTTCCAAATTGCAATCTGACCTCAGACATTTACTGGCTATGTGACCCTGGGCAATGTTTCAACAAAATGATTGACAAAGCCTGTTACAAATGTTTTCTCATTTGATTCTCACAACAACTCTGGGAGGTTGGTTCTATTATTATCCCCACTTCACAGATTAGAAAACAGGCAGAGACTGTCATATTGAAAAATTAATGTCTGAGGGGGATTTCAACTAAGTCTTCCTCACTACAGATACACTGATTTGTTTATTGTGACATTTAACTACAAAGAATAGCACTACTTGTATAAGACAGAGAGAATAGCTTATGTTTCAATAGAAAACCAAACCAAAACAAAACAAAACACTGGATTTAGAGTCAAAGACCCTAGGCTTGGGCAATTCACTTAACTTTTATGGGTCTGGTTTTTCTGGTAAAAATGAGAGGATTGGCCTATATGGCTTCCCTACCAGACTCTCCAGTTTTAAGTTTGCGATCCTATGAATTACAATCCAAACGAAGTAGAGTCAATTGCACTATGTGCATATTAGACATTTTTTTTTCCCTAAAACAAAATGAGGCAAAGCAAAAATGAAAGCTAGACATCAGAGAAGCTCAAGAGGGATTTGGAAAAAGGATGTAAAACAGATTTGGGGAATAGAAAAGGTGAATCACAAAAATCAGAAAAGAATCAGATTGAACTAATGTAAGGAAAATCTTCCCTACAACTTGCCAAAGAATTCAATCAGAGAAAGAACTTAGGAGAGGAGCAGAGACATTTAGAGAATCAAAACTGAGAATCCCCATGGAATAACTGTGGTAGAAGATCTAGGGGAGGTAATGAGGTGTAGGCAGTGTAATGGAGAAGGGAACAAGAGGGAACTAAAATACATGAATAACCAACATAGGGCTAAGAGACCATTTTATATTTAGTTTGTGGTAACTGGCTGATATTTGTAGCTAAGGCCATATAGAAGAGGTTACAAAGAAGAAAACCATGAAGAGCATAAAATAGTATGGTGATATAAAAAAGAAGTTTGAAAAGGAAGTCAGAAGATTTGAGTTTGAAGCACAGGCATTGACATTTTATATCTCTGTAACTTTAAACAATTTGGGGGGCTTCATTTTCCTAATTTGTAAAATGAGACATCTTGGATGACATACTTTATCATCATTTCTTCCAACCCCAAAATACAATGATTTTTAATGAAAAATTAGAAGAAAATGATAGCATGTCTAAAGTTAGAAAGAGGAAGACAGATTCAAACACTAAATTAAAATTTCACAATGGCTCCTTGCAACTTTCACGTTTTTTTTTTTTTTCTGTTCTTTTTAAATCATTATTTACCCATATATGTATTATACTTATGTATAACACATTAAACTGACAAATCTTGAATTTTTGTGTGATTTCTATTGATCATCATATGATTTTATGAAAATTACTTTTAAAAATTAGTATCTATAAAAATGTAGCTCCCATTCCCTTTATAATTGCAGTATAATAAATTAGGACTATATGCCATTAACACTCTTTTATCTAGAATAATCAGAAAATAAAATATTCTGTTCCCTCAAATATTTTTGTTAATAGAAACTAAATATATGAAACATGAAATAACAATTTTTAAAAGAGTCAAAAATATAACAAAATGCACTTTACACTAAGGTTACCTGCATTATAATTGTGACTTTCTTTGCATTGTTTTACCATTATCACTGGTGATATCAATCACAATTATACTGTTAAATTTGATAATAGAAATTTATATGTGAAATTATGCCAAATATATCAGTTTTTATGTTTTTAGCTTATAAATTACATAAACATTGGCTATTTGATTAACTTTTAGAAAGGCATTGCAAAGTAGTTAATATATTTGGATCTTACAGAATAAAAACCTACAGTTATTTTTTATAATTCTTCAAGATGATTTTATATGTTTTGTTAAATTTGAATATATATTATAATCAGTGAAAAGTATAAGTAGTTCTACCTTTTCCCTATTAAAATGAATCCTTGATATGTTCAGAGTTGTTCCATATTACTAAAGGAGATATTTTGTCCACTTCCTCCCAAATTAAAACCCAAAGATGAAAAAAACAATAACCTCTTGCCAGTAAAATAATTTATATGAAATATTTTGTGAATATTGTCTTTAGCAGTTTTTACTTTTCTGGCAAGTTTTTGCAAAGCACTTGGAAAAAAATATTACTCCTGTTGATAAGAGGATATAAGAAGGTATTTGAAACAGATATACTTTCAAGCATCATGAGATCAAATATGGAAATATACTGATTTAAAAGGGTGATGAATATGAAAGTTATAGATCATGAAATTATTTTGTAACTATTCAATTATTACCTATCCTAACAGTACTTACAAAATCAGAAAACATTTCTATTAATTTCATAAGGAACTACTATAGATTGTCCATCATCAAAAAATATTTATTAAACACTCTCCTATATATTATACATTGAGGGATTCTTTCTACCTGAGTAATTTATTTTTACTCTCAATGTTATTTGGAGGACATTCATTTCAGTACTATTTATAACATGGTCCAAATATAAGTAATTCATATAAACTATTTTAAAATGTGATAGCATAGAGTGATAAATGAATAAACCCAATAGGTTATTTATGTAAATTACTAATATAAAATTTAAAGATAATTTAAACTAGATATTAGTATATCCAAGAATTTTTAGCAATGTCAGATGAATATACCTGAGCAGAAGAGAAACGTAGACAGACCTGTTCTTTAGAAATATGAAATTGGGAGCTATATGAGAATGGATTGCAAATGAGAGAGACTAGAATTAGGAAGACAAATGAGATAACTATTTTACAGGTAAAATATGATTCAGAGTATGGCTAAAGTAGTTTAATATGAATAAAGAGAAGGGGCCAAATGTTAGAGATGTTGAAATTTGGGAGTCTTGGACTCCACAAAACTCTACTAGATACATTGGAAGAGAAGAACATTTAATCAAGGATTACATAGGGCCAAGGTTCATGCTCTTTGCAAGGTGTGCATTTTAGATATCCATGAATTAAAGAGTGAAAAACACACACACACACACACACACACACACACAAAAGTAGTACATCTTTATTTTTACTAATTTCTAATGGAAATTTAGCATTTCCCTCCATTATGACAATGAAAAGTAACTAATATGAAAAGTACTTCACAAAATTTAAGTCTTTATAATACAAATAGTAACCATTATATATTAAACTTATGTACTGAGTTTTTCTTGGCTACACATCATAGAGTCTAGGCAATATGCATTTTTATCCACTCTATTTTTCTAGCATACATGAATTAATCAATCTCTTTCATATTCCTAAGTATTTCATTGAAAAAGTTTACTAGTGTTATAGTTTTAAACAAAATTAATGTCATATAATTTGTTAACAAAAGCATTTATAATCCATTATCACAAATAAGGAATTTTTTCATTTGAATTCAATATCTTTCATAACACTCAAAAAATTTAGATTATATATTTCACTCTCTTACTTGATGTAAATATTCAGCAGGTTATTGAGCAAACTTAGGTCAAAGTTATTGAATCTGTCATGGCCTTGAATAATTTTAATATATGCAGTGAGAAACATTGGAGAAAAATCTGAAAATGTTATTTTTTTCATACAATAGTATGTCTTTTATAAATAATAATAAATTAAAATCAGCAAATAAATAAATATATTCCATATTAGAAGCAAGGAGGCCTTCTAATCTTCATTCCTCTCAATAATTTGCAAGATTATATTGTCCTTTTAGACCTGATTTTTTTAGTCAGATAGACCTTCAATGTCATATTTGGCAGATGTGATAAGAGCAAAGGGCTCACTTTTTCAACTACAATAAATCTCCCTCTATCTATTTGGCCTTGCCTTTTTCTTTTAATTGAATACTCTCCTTTCTCACCTTGGATTTGTAGAATACCTAACTTCAAGGGTCCATCCAAGTGCTATCTCTCATATGAACCTCTTCTTGAACTCCCCATATGTAAAAAGTTATCTTTTTTTTGTTATTGCCCATTCCCAACTATTGTCCTACTTCTATGATAGAAAACTCTGAAATTCCTTTATCTCATCTTGTCTGGTCATCACTAGAAACTTTGCCAAGTTTCAGTTTTGCCCGTTCTGTTCTTACAAATAGGTTGTTGAATAGAATAGAATAAAGTCAAATAAATAAACTGACTGGATCTAGAACAAACCAATTTTATCTAGACTCAGCTGGGGTTGGGGCAGTTAGGTGATACAATGGATAGAGCACCAAGCTTGGAGTGAGTAAGATATGAATTCAAATCAAACCTCAGATACTTATTAGCTGTGAAAACTTGGGTAAGTCACTTAACCCTGTTTGCCTCAATTCCTTTACATATAAATTGCACTGGAGAATGAAATGGCAAACCATTCCGGTATTTTTGCCAGGAAAACTCTAAATGGAATCAGAAAGGTTTGTATGATTTCTAAACTATCCTTCCAGTTTAGAGTTATGATTTTATGAAATGCTAATACACTCTATATTTCATAACTCCTTAGTATTCCTCACTCTCCTTTTTCTTTTGCTCCAGCCCCTGATAATCAGATGATACTTCTCTTTATGATATTTCTTTTCTCCTCATCTACTGCTTCTTGCTACAATTATTTTTTAATCTCCTGTTTCTCTGGAGCATATTAATTAGACTATATTCCTTCAAGTTATGATCTTGTCTCTTCTATCTTTCTCAAACTCCTGGGGATGAGAGTGAGGAGGAAAACTGTCTACACTTCTTATTTCTACTTCCTCTCCTTTTACTTCTCAACCTTTTGAGACCTCATCAGAGGTCAAATTGAATTGAAATTGTTTTCTCCAAATACAAAAGTTTATCCAAGGAAAAATATCTCAATTGGTATCTATCTATCTATCTATCTATCTACCTTGCTACCTATTTCCCCCTCACTTTTTATTCTTCTTGTTGTTTTAAAACATTGACAATGCTTCAAAGCAATTGACAGTGTTGAGTACCCTCTCCTGGATGCTATCTCCTCTCTGTGTTTTCATACTACTACTGACTCTTACTTCTCTTCCTCTTTGTCTTACTGCTTGTTCCTAAATTTTTCTGTTGTGTTATCCCTATTATTCTCTGACTTTATGATGGAGTTATCCTTTTATTAATTATGAACAAACTGGATACTTTCTTTGATGAAATAATGTAAGTTATCACTTCCACATTGTGATTTTCTCCATTATGGTTTTGCTATATCACAGGTCACTTTTAAAAATTAAATGGGAATTTTGGGGGAGTTTTGTGGAAACTGAAGATGACAATATGAAGTCCAGTAGATGACACAGAGTTTATGACCTATTAACTTAACCCAGATTTTGCAATGAGATACTGTAGACAATCCAAAAAAGAACAAATCAGATTTCTCTTATATGAAGAAAAACCCCCTCAAAATTATGCAGATTTTTTTAGATCATAGGAACAAGTCATCCCTAATCCTGTGATAGGGAAGGAATAATATGGAAAGGATACCTATTTGTTTTTTATATACTATATAATATATATCTATAGCCTAAAATATTTCACATGACTAATATAAGTTGTATACCTTAATAATTATATTCTAAGAGATTATCATATAGTGAAATACTTTTCTAAAATGTTTTCTTTTTTTTTTCCTCCTGAGGTTGCAAAAGTTGCCATGAAATACTCTGCAATCTACAAAAATCTTATTTAACTTTTAGAGAATATGTGGCATTTTATAAACCAATGGGAATTTAAATTCTCCTCTCTAGATTATAATGTGATTAATTGTATTTTCAACTTCTATTCTTTACCCATTTAATTAAGCCCATTAACAACCCATTTTTGGATATTAATGATGCTAATAATCTGATTCTTCTGTCTTACACTAGGTCTTCATTTCTATTTCCAGTTATTAGTAACTGACTGATGGCAAGAATGCTTAGACAAGTTTCTATAAGCTCTTTCAGTAGCAGCAAATCCTACATAGAACATTTTATAATGGTATAAAAATGATAGATTTAAAGATTAAGAGATGAAAGAGATATTAAAAATTATTCTAACTCTGTCCTTCTGTAGATAAAGAAACTGTAATTCATAGAGGTTTAACCTCAGAGAGATTAAATAATTTGTCCATGATCATTCACATAGAATTAAAATGACAGTCAAGATTTTGTATAAAATTTTCTGACTTCAGATCCACTGACCAATACTACCTAAAGGATATCTTAATTATAAAGTGCTGCAATGGAAAAATGGACTTGCAACCAGAAAAGCCTGAGTTCAAATTTGGACACAAATAATAGTTATATAATTCTAGGCAAGTTGCTTAGCTTTTTGTCTCAGTTTCCTCATCTCCAATTAGGGTTTGCAATAGCACCTACCTTACTAGATTGTCACTATATTTATACTAGCTAACTTACAAAAAGGGACCTTTAAAAAGAAATGAAAAGAGCACTGACCTTGGAGTCAGAAGACCTGGGTCCAAATATTTCCTCTAACATTTACTATCTCTGTGGCCTTGAACAGGTCTCTTAATGTCCCTAATTTCCCATTTCAGCATCTGTAAAGTGAGGGACATAAACTAACTGGACTCTTCTGAAATTATTTTCAGCTAGAGATCCATGATCTTATGGATTATCATTTCTAGAAACAACACAGAGGAAAACAACCTCAGCAGAGTCTCCCCATGGCATGTTTATCACTATTAATTGGGTAGTGACACAGTACAGTAGACAATGTAAGTCTTGGAGTAGACTCCAAGCCTGGAGTCAAAAGAAAACAAATTCAAATCCAGACTCAGAATTAATTATGTGTATGACTCCAAGTCACTTCATTTCCATTTACCTATCTCTTCAATTTTTACAGGGATTAAATGAAATGGTAACTCTAAACCATCTAGCATATAGTAAGTGCTATATAAATGTTATAAATTGTTAATTATATGTCATACTACAATAAAACAATTATACTATTATTCTGCTAAAGAGTTTTAGAACTTCTTATCATCCTCATGGTTCTATCATCACAGTATTAAATAACCATCAAATGAGAACACTCAGGTATTAATGCATCAAGTTAGAACTAGAAAGCTTCCAACAAAATCGGCAACATGTTTTAGTCCTTTTTTTAAAGGAAGTATGCAACCCAGGAGCCCTCATAGAGAAGATTAATAAGCCAGTTAGGAGCTCCTGTGTTATATATGTTCACACAGAAAGAGATCAAAACTCATACCTAAATGCTTGTACACAGTCTTTAAATATAAGATTCTTGAAGTCAAATGCAACAGAAATTTGATGGAGCAATCTCTGTCTTTTTATTTAGAATTTCAAGAAAAATTGAAAGAAACTTTATCATAAGCCTCTAGTGCAGATGTTGATAATAAAAACCTAAACTCTTCAAGATCACAAGAAATTGTAACTGTTAAAAATACTTTCAAAGTGTTAATTTTCTGCTAAAACTTAATTGTTTTAGAATTCCAAATGTCAACACTAACTTTTACCAAAAACAAAATTAAAAAAAAAAAATTTGTTTGTTCCTGCATGTCCAAAATA
This sequence comes from Antechinus flavipes, assembly GCF_016432865.1. Classification (NCBI taxonomy): domain Eukaryota; kingdom Metazoa; phylum Chordata; class Mammalia; order Dasyuromorphia; family Dasyuridae; genus Antechinus; species Antechinus flavipes. The sequence continues at coordinate 181,084,003 of NC_067400.1, read as the reverse complement.
ATGGATAACCTACATGAAATTTCTAATGTACTTTTTCAAGGTGACTGAAATTCTGAAAAGCCCCCTGACTTCTTTATCTAAGATAAAATATTTCTTTGGACATAAACCAATAAAACTTTTGTCCAAAAGTTCTACCCTTACCCAGAGCAGATAACCTCTTCAGTTTTCTTTACTCCAAGGAAGTGGTATTCCAGGATCTTTTATCCACATTAAGAGCATTCCTATTCAACTGGATTTGTTTTAATTTTTAAATTGTTTTAATTTTAAAAATTTTAACATCATTCATCACCCAGTTGAAGTTGTTCCTTAGTCTTCTTTCAGAGACAGCAAGAGAAAAAGACCTGATGTCAGGAAAATCGTAGCTCGAAACAGGACTAAGATGCTGTGAAACACTAGGCAAGTCCATGTTTCTGACTTTTAATCTATTTTAATTTTTTAATCTATTACTCCCTCACTTTCCTTTCCTAATTTGTAAAATGGGCATAAGCATTGATCTCTCAAGGTTGTTGTGAGAACAAAATGAATAGTGCTTAAAGCGTTATTTAATGCTAGACATTATTACCAGGCACCAAAAAAAAAAAAAAAAAAAAAAAAAAAAAAAAGAAAGAAAGAAAAAGAAAGAAAAAGAAAAAAGAAAACTAATTATGTGAATTTGAACTTCAGACACCCTTGCTCATACAGATAGACCTTATAAATTATTATCACAAAATTTAGGAAATAACCTAATAGTGCTTTCACTGATGCTATGGAAGATGAGATGGCATTCTATTTATTTTATTAAATTGTAATATGCAATAATTTTATATACTTGTGAAAGAGTCAGCAGAAGATAAAGCAAAAGGAATAATAGCAGGTTTGTGAACTACCCCCAAAACTGTTTCTATCTGAATTTTCTCAAATTAAGTTAAGGAGGCAGCACCAGCACAAAAAGAATATTATTTTCTTAAGACAGGATATGTCACCATAAGATAGCAAGCAATAAAAAGAATAAGACTTCCTCCCCCCAAAAGAGGAAAATGCTGAGCTGACACCCTCAGAACATAACAAAACAAAAGCATCATAACTCCAGAACCATTTCTGGAACAAAGTATCACACAGCAATTAAAAAAAAAAAAAAACTGACAATGGATCTACACCACTGAATTTGTGTAATGCAAATAAGTGTTTTATCCTTAAGAGAAACTATAAATGACTAAATCCAAAGAGTCATATATAGTCAATATCCTCATGCATTTAGCCAATAGTACCAATGGTATGTAATTTAGTTGGGATAAATGATAATTTTCATAAGGCTTAATTTTGTGACAATAATAGTCATGTTTATGACTTTCTATTGCAATAGAGATTCTCTATTCTAAGAGCAGAATATCTGCTCTTAACCAGATGACATCGAATTAAAATCTAAACTAAATTATATTTTCCTTTCAGTAAGCTCTATGTTAGCTGAATTAGAATTCATGCCACACACAAGAATTTTTAAATTAATAATATTTTACTTGTTTTCAATTCCATGTAAAGATAGTTTTTAGCAAGATTTTTGAGATCCAAAATTTTTCTTCTTTCTTCTTTCTCTCCCCGTTCCCCAAGGCAACAAATATCTGTACAATACCTTTAAAAATATTTCCAAATCAGTCATGTTATATAAGGAAAACCAGAACAAAAGAGATAAAAAAGATGAGAAAGAAAAGAACAACCACAAATAGTGAAAATATTATGCTTTGATTACCTTTCAGTCTTCATAGATCTTTCTCTGGATGAAGATGACATTGAACATCCCAAGTCTATTGGAATTGTCTTGTATTGCTGAGCAGAGTTAAGTCTACCATATTTAATAATCACAAAATCTTGCTGTTACTATGTACAATATTGTCCTGATTCTGCTCATTTTACTCAGAGAAAAAATTAATAAATTAATAAATTCATGGTACATATTGAAGTGGTAGGGTCTTTATCTCAAGAGAACCTACATGTGCAACAATGTTTGCAACATATATATATATATTTCTCTGGAGGTGGATATAATTTTTTCATCATCTGTGCTTTGAAATCATCTTGAATTACATTAATCATCATTTAAAAAGTTGCTATTGTACCGAGGATAGAGCACCAGCACTGAAGTCAGGAGAACCTGAGCTCAAATTTGACCTTTGCACTGTGTATCCCTAGGCAAGTCACTTAACCCTAATTGCCTCAGGAAAAAAAAAAATGCTGACACAATGGGATTGACCCGAGAAGAGGGAAGGAGGTTTGCTAGGCTTTGAGGACACTAAATAGGGAGATGTAGTACCTGGGGTCAGACACTGCCTCTTGGGGCTATGCCCCACCTTCACAAAGGACTTACCTGCGCCTAGGTACCTCTCATCCCTCAGATCCTCCCACATGCCTTGAGCCACATTCCTGGTTTCTAGAGGCTTTTTAATTCTTACATTTCCCCCTTTTTTGTTAATAAGAACGAGCGTTTTCATGTTGATGAATGAGAAGCTCTTCCATAAGCACCTCTAAAGAATTTTCTAAGAATACTTATAAAGCATCCTAGCAAAGTAGGCAAAAGCAAAAGATACAAAAAATGGCAACACAGAGCCTATGGGATACAATAAAAGGGGATGGGAAAGGAAGTATGCTGGATCCAATTACTAAGCCAGACTGACAAGGGTAGTCATTTCTCTGTGCTTTTTCTGGCATCTCCTGGATCATCTCCTTCTCTTCTTTTTCAGCTACTATTTTAATAGGAACAACTTTCCTTTTTCTTTCTGGAATCCAGTAGCCTTCCTCATCAGGACCTGCAAGACATAATATCATGGTGTTCTCCAAAGTACTAAGAATGGACCTTGTCAATGTCCTTCCTCATCCTTCCAAAGGACCTTTTGAATGTTCTCCGGCACTTGAATCACAGTTTTCGTGGAGTTTAGTTTTTTGTCCTGTCTATAAGATTGTGCCAAATATATCATCCCTGGAGAAAGCCTGGTATCCCTATCCAGGCACAAAAAATTGTAAGTATATAAAGTCTTATCTACATCCACCTGTGTGGGCCATTGGCGATTCTGTCTTCTTCCTCCCCCTTTCTGTTTAAGAAGGGTGGCCTTCAGAGTATGATGGGCCCATTCCACTAGGACCTGACCTTGTGGATTATAGGAAATCCCTGTAACATGTTTAATGGTGAATGTGGCAAGGAAGGTGGCCATCTGCTTAGAGATATAAGCTGGACCATTATTGGTCTTTATGGTATTAGGAACTCCGTGAGAGGAGAAACAACTATATAAATGTTTAATGACTGAAAGAATGTTCTCATGGGAGGCCACTGTGGCCCAAAGGAATCTATAAAAGGTGTCAATACAAATGTGGATGGCCATATAGCCCACATGTGTCACATCCATTTGCCACAAGTCACTGGGGAATAAACCCGGGGGATTAATTCCTTTACTAGGTGGAGGAGGGAGGAATGGAACACACTGAACACACTGCTTCACTACCTGATTTTATAATAGCCATTAATATTGTGAGACCATAAAGGCGAATGAGAGAATTAATGGGTAAGTGGAGAAATTCATGGGCACATTCAGGGGATGTGGTGACCATGAGAAAGGAGCATTGAAAGAATGACCTGCCACCTCATTGCCCGCAAATACACCTCCTGAACAGCATTGGTGAGAGTATACATGCAGGATGTAAATGGGATGTTTCCTAGTCTGTAAAATCAACTGCAAGAATCAAGAAATCAAAAATCAAGAAAGTTAGCAATTGAAGAATTCTGAGGTTGTAAGACAGAATCCTCAATGCTTCTGAGCACTGGAACAGCACATAAGCTGTCTGATATATTAATGGGCTCTGGATTTCTCTTACATCCTTTTAAGATGTCATATAAAGGCTGCATCAAAGAAATAGGAATAGGGGCACAAGCCCTTAACCACTGAATTTCTCCAACCAGTTTCTGAAATGGGTTCAGAATATTCCCCTTGTCTAATTGTAAGTTAAGTATCTGATTAGTAACTGTAGAAGTCCCCATGTGGAGTCCCAGGTAAATGATGAGATAGTTATGGCGGATCTTTTCGGGGACTAACAATAGTCTATGTGGAGCAAGAACACTCATGGTCTTTTCGAGCAGGGCAGGGAGATCTTTCCCACTGCTCATTGATAACAGTATATCATCCATATAATGCAGTATCATGGCACAAAGCCATACCTTCCTAATTGGTTTTAGCACTTGTGCTATGTACACCTGACACAAAGTGAGGCTACAACACATCACTTGTGGGAGAACTTTCCATTGGTAGCACAGATCAGGTACTGCATTGCTTATAGAGGAAATGGTAAAAACAAATATTTTATTATCCTTTGGGGTCAGAGAGATGGAGAAGAAATAATCTTGTATGTCTATTACTATAAATGGCCAGCCAGTGGGAATTAGATTAGGAGATGACATGCCAGTCTGTAGGGCTTCCTTAGGTTCAATAGTAGCATTAATGGCCCTAAAGCCCACTAGCATTCTGAATTTTCCAGATTTTTTTTCTTAATAATAAATACAAGGCTATTCCATGAGCTGGATGTTGATTCTATATGTCTGGCCTCCCACTGTTGTTGAACATTTTTACACAAGTGTTGGGCTTTGTCCACTCAGAAAAGCCATTGGAGTACCAAAACCAGGGTGTTAGATTTCTATGTTAATGGTGTGGTCATGATATGAAAGGTGGTGCCCAATGACCCCAATTAAAAATCCTGTGGAGTGGTATATAAACTGAGGCCCCACAACCCTTCACTATGTCCCTGCCCCATAGATTGTACCGAAGGCCTATGAACCAGGGGTCGGGAATATCCCTTGTTTGTCTGCAAACTGCCAGGGCAGGTCTTCTGCTGCAATCTCTTTAAATATAGCATCTGCGAGGGCATCCATTTGAAAGGCGCTGGAGCCGACATTCTCACATCTCTTTCTCATCTCTTCCCGACTAGCCTCCTCATCTACAGTGAGCATGGCCTTCTGTCAGTTAGTATTAGCATTCTTCATTGCCAATTTCTGTATAAGAAGGCTGGGGGCTTCTCTGCCCACTGACATCTCAATAGTCACCTGTAGGTGGACCATAAAGTCAGGAAAAGGCTCATCTGGGCCTTGTTTAATCCTAATCATCAAGGACTTCTGCTTTCCAGAAGCTTGAATTTTGCTAAATACTCGTTGGGTACACTGGGACACAGCTGCATATACGGCTGCATCATATTGCATTTGATCCTCATTTCTTTTATACTTTCCAGCTTTTTGCATTATTTGTCCTAAACTTGTCTGGGAATCTCCAAAGCCTTCACAAGGGGAGCAGAGGGAGGAGGCGAGAGACATATCTCCTCAGGGAGAGTAGGGGAGGAGGGAGAAGGCCATGCCTTGGAAAGGGAGGCAATCTTTCCTTTGTTTGCTCCCTCCTCCTTTGTCTTTTCATTGTCGTTTTCTTTAAGGTCATATGTCTCTCTATTTACTTTCTCATTACTCTTCTTATCCCTGCCCCCTCCTGTTCTGTCATATCCACTTCCTCCTTCTTCCTCACTACCTCTTCCTTCTTTCACGTCACATCCACCTCCTTCGTCTTCCTATTTACTTCCTGATACTTTCCCACAGCTAATTTCTGCCAGCTCCATTCTATGGGCATGGCTGGTTCTGGTGAGTGTGAGCTTACAACCCTCATTTGTTTTATGACTCTCCATTTGCACTTCATTATCTACTTTTAATGAATTGCAGCTTGCACCTCTTAAAGCGCCCCCATTCACTTGATAAATGAGATGATCCTGTTCCTGGATGGCTCCTGGTGTTTCCTTATCATAGGATGCCATCTGACTACCTACTTTCTCCCACTTTTTAAAACCCATTTCCAATTCTACTTGTTTTGCTATTCTAAAAGCTTCTTTTCCTGGCGCCTCCTGGTCTGGGACCCTCACAATAATTTGTCTCATTTCCTTTCTACTCATTTTAGAGCAGAGTTCTGTCTCTCTTCCCACCTGTAGGCCTGCTACATAGTGAGGTCCTAGCCAAAATTGTTCCTATTCAGATACTTGTAGCATCTCTTAATGCTAGCCTAATCTTATAGCTCCCCTTAGAGCAACTCTTAATGCCCATCTGTTGATGGCACGGCTAGGTCACACTTACTAGTCTTCAGGCACCAAAGCGGATAACATAGAGACAGACCACCAAGAGGTAGGGGTGAAGCGAGAGAGAGAACTTTATTCTTAGATAGCACATATTTATACCACATTGAGGATCCGGGGGAAGGGAAGGTCCTCTAGGAACCTGGCATAATAGGATTGGCCAGAGAAGAGGGAGGATGTTGTGCTAGGCTTTGAGAGCACTAAGGAGAGAGATGTGGTACCTAAGGTCAGACACCGCCTGTTGGGGCTATACCCCATCTCCATGAAGGACTCCTCTGCCCCTTGGTACTTCTCATCCCTCAGGTCCTCCCACATGCCTTGAACTGCATTCCTTGCTTCTAGAGGGTTTTTTTTTTTTTTTAACCCTTACAGTGGTGTTAGGTCAAAGGATATGCATGAATTTAGAGCTCTTTGGTTATATATTAACTTTCAGTTTTAGATATACATATATAAATATATATATTATAATTTGGTTATATGTTGGATATATATATATATATATATATATATATATATATATACACTCTGCATGACTCTTATTTTTTGTAAATTTGATTCAATTCACTCTATGTTTGAGAAATGTGGTCTTATCAGAGAAACTTGCTTTGAAAATTTTTTTTTCTACAATTACAATTGCTAATTGTATTTTCTCCCATTTATTCTCTCTCTCCTTTCACTCTGTCCCTTCTCACAAGTCTCTCCCCCAATATGCCCTTTCTTTTATCACTCTCCTCCCTGCCCAATATCCCATTGCCTTTTTATTTTTGTTCTGCAAGATAAAATAGATTTCTATATCCCTCTAAAGCATGTACATCTTTCCTATTTGAGCCAATTCTGCTGAGCAGAAGGTTCACTCATATCCCCTTTCCTCCCCATCTTCTTCTCCGCTATAAAAATTTTTCTTGTCTCTCTCTCTCTCTCTTTTTTTAATGGCAGATAATTTGCACAATTCCATTTCTCCCTTTCCCTTTCTCCTAATACATTCCTCTCTCAGTCCTTAAGTTCATCATTTTAAAAGACATTCCTTAATATTCAACTCACAAGTGTGTCCTCTGTCTATATATTCCTTCTAACTGCCATAATAATGAGTACATTCTAACGAGTTACAAGCATCATCATCTCGTGTAGGAATGTAAACACGTAAATCTTATTAAGTCCCTTATGTTATCATTTTCCTGATTACCACTTTATGTTCTCAAGAGTCCTGTATTTGAAAATCAAATTTTCTATTCAACTCAGGCCTTTTCATTATGTATGTTTGAAAATCCTCTATTTCATTGAATTCCATTAATTGATGTGTGGCATTATACTGTTTGCTTGGAACGAGATTCTTTCTGGAATATCATATTCTAAGCTGTCTGGTACTTTAATGAAAAGGCTGCTAAACCTTGTATTATCCTGACTGTGATTTTACTATAGTTGAATTGTTTCTTTCAGGATGATTGCAATATTTTCTCCTTGATCTGGGAGTTCTGAAATTTGATTATAATAATATTCAGGGGAGTTTTAATTTTGGAATCTTTTTCAGGAGGTGAACAGTGGATTCTTTTAATTTATTTTTTGTCCTATGGTTTTAGAAAATCAGAAGAGTTTTCCTTGATGATCTCTTGAAAAATGTTCAGACTTTTTTTTTTTTTTTTTTTTTTTTTTTTATCATGACTTTAAATTGTGTGTCCTGGATCTATTTTCTAGGTCAGTTGTTTTTTCCAATGAAATATTTCACATTTTTTTTCTATTTTTTTTTATTTTGTTTTACTATATCTTTATTTCTCCTAAAGTCATTAGCTTCAATTTGCTCAATTCTATCTTTTAAGGAATTATTTCTCTTAGTGAACTTTTGTACCTCCTTTCCAAATTGGCCAATTTTGCTTTTTAAAACATTCTTTCCCTCATTAACTTTTTGCATTATCTTTTGTATTACTCTCAATTCTTTCTCTATTTTTTCTTCCATTTGTCTTACTTGAATTTCAAAGTCCCTTCTGAGCTCTGTCATGGTTTGAGGCCAATTCTTATCCTTCTTGGAGGCTTTGTATGTAAGACCTTTGACTTTGTTATTACCTTCTGAGTATGTGTTTTAGTCTTCCTTGTCACCATTAATAACTTTAAATGTTCAGAAACTTTTTTTGAAGTTTCTATTGAAATAGTTATTGGTAATTCTGTAGTTGTGGTTAAGGCTTCTTAAAGTTATCAGAAAAGCTAGATCAGTTTTTAAAACCAACAACAACAACAATAACAACAAAAACTGTTAAGAGGAGAGAAACTTGTCATGATCAAAATGATACAAAGACTAGAATATTTGTGATTTAAAAAAAAAAGTAATATTTTAATTAGAGGAACACAGGATAGTTTACCTCTCAGACCTGTGGAAGAGGAAGGAATTTATGATGAAAGAAGAGCTAGAGATCATTACTGATCACAAAATGGAAAATTTTGATTATATCAAACTGAAAAGTTTTTGTACAACAAAACTAATGCAGACAAGATTAGAAGGGAAGCAAGAAAGTGGGAAAATATTTTTATAGTCAAAGATTCTGATAAAGGCCTCATTTCCAAAATATATAGAATTTTGATTCTAATTTATAAGAAATCAAGCCATTCTACATTGATAAATGGTCAAAGGATATGAACAGACAATTCTCAGATGAAGAAATTGAAACTATTTCTAGCCATATGAAAAGATGCTCCAAGTCATTATTAATCAGAGAAATGCAAATTAAGACAACTCTGAAATATCACTAAGATAATGCGGATGTTGGAAAACAAGGACACTAATACATTGTTGGTGGAATTGTGAATATATCCAACCATTCTGGAGAGCAATTTGGAACTATGCTCAAAAAGTTATCAAACTGTGCATACCCTTTGATCCAGTGGTGTTACTACTATAAGGGGTGCTTATATCCCAAAGAGATACTAAAGAAGGGAAAGGGACCTGTATGTGCAAGAATATTTGTGGCAGCCCTGTTTGTAGTGGCCAGAAACTGGAAACTGAGTGGATGCCCATCAATTGGAGAATGGCTGAATAAATTGTAGTATATGAATATAATGGAATATTATTGTTCTGTAAGAAATGACCAGCAGGATGAATACATAGAGCATTGGTGAGACTTACATGAACTGATGTTAAGTGAAATGAGCAGGACCAGGAGATCATTATATACTTCAACAACAATATTATATGATGATCAATTCTGATGGATGTGGCCCTCTTCAACAATGAGATGAACCAAATCAGTTCCAATAGAGCAGTAATGAATTGAACCAGCTACACCCAGTGGAAAAACTCTGGGAGATGACTATGAACCACTACATAGAATTCCCAATCCCTCTATTTTTGTCTGCCTGCATTTTTGATTTCCTTCACAGGCTAATTCTACAATATTTCAGAGTCCGATTCTTTTTGTACAGCAAAATAACAGTTTGGTCATGTATACTTATTGTGTATTAATTTATACTTTAATATTTTTAACATCTACTGATCATCCTGCCATCTAGGTGAGAGGGTGGGGGGAAGGAGGGGAAAAATTGGAATGAAAGGTTTGGCAATTGTCAATGCTGTAAAATTACCCATGCATATAACTTGTAAATAAAAAGCTATTAAAAAAAAAAGGGTAATTCTTTTACTGATAGAACACACTTTTTTCAGATAAAACAATATCCAAACCACTATTTATGATAAGAAATCTAGTTAAGTCAGGTAAGACAGAAATAATTTCATTAGAATGAAAAGTGTATACTCAATAAATGGTATGAGCATATTTACTTTCAGTGCTCCTGGAAATTTTGTATCCCCTGAGGAAATGATGATGTTTGAGAAATATATTAATATAAAGAGTAGCAGAATCATTCAACAATTGCATAAATTCCTAAATGAATTCTTTCAACATGATACAATATTTTTAAAAATTAAGTTTGTACAGTAGATGGAGGTAAACATGCTTTAGTGACCTGTTTTCTCACATTATTTAAATCCCAGTGAAAACATATGAGTATCTCCTAAAAGATATTGTAAAAATGAAAACTCTCAGGAATATTACAGTCAAATTTGAGACCTCTCAGGACAAGAAGAAAATACTGCAAGAAGTCAGAAAAAAAAAAAAAAAACAATTAAATTATCATGGAGCTACAGTGAGGATAACACAAGATTTAGCTGCTTCTATATTAAAGGATCAGAGGACTTGGAATATGCTATTCCAGAAGGCAAAAGAATTAAGACCAAAACAAAAAAAATTACCTATCCACAAAATCTGAGAGTAATCCTTTTGGGGGAAAATCAACATTCAATGAAATAGAGGATTTTCAATCATTCTTGATGAAAACACCAAGAGCTGAATAGAAAACTTGGCATGAATACAAGACTCAAGAGAAGCATAAAAAAAGAAGAAAAGGAAATCATAAGGAAATAAATAAGGTTACATCATTTACATTCCTATATGAGAAAATACTTGCCAGCTCATAAGAACTTTTCCACTATTAGGGCAGTTAGAAAGAGTATATATAGACAGATGGCACAGGTATAAGTTGAATGTGAAAGAATGATATTGAAAAAAATAAAAACGTGTGAGAGGAATGTACTGGTAGGAATGGGAAGGAAGAGATGGAATTGGGCTAAATTATGTCATATAAAAGTAGCAAGAAAAAGTTTTTACATTGATGGGGAATAAGTTGCAGGTAAAAGGGAGTGAGTAAATGATATTCTCATGAGAACTGGCTCAAACTAGAAATAACATGCACACTTATAGAAAACTAACTTACAGTAATAACTAACTAAAAGGACAGTAGAAGGGTAAAGATAGAATGATAAAAGATAGGGAAGTTTGAGTAAGATGGTAGTCAGAAGCAAAGCACTTTTAAGGAGGGACAGTGAAAGGAGAGAGAGAGAAAAATAAAATAAATTGAATGATAGGATGGAGGGCAATATAATTATCAATAGTAATTGAAAAAACTGGAATCAAGTTTTTCTAACAAAAACCTCTTATCAAACATATAGACAATTGTGTCAAATGTATTATTATTAATATTATTAATGTTATACATCATATACAATATATTATTATTAATTTCCCAATTAATAAGTTAGCAAAAGATATGAATAGTTTTTAGATCAAGTAATCAAAGCTATCTATAACCATATGGGAAAAATGTTCTAAGTCACAATTTATTGGAAAAATGAAATTTAGAAATTTTCTGATTTCTCATAGTTATTAGATTGGCTAATGAAACAGGAAAGGAAACTGACAAAACATTGCAGGATGTGGGAAAAATGAGATATTGATACAATTGGTGGAATTGTGAATTTATTCAATTGTAGAGAAATTTGGAACTATAGCACCATTAGGGCTATATCCAAAAGAATTTGTTTAGAAAGAAAAAAATCTGTATGTACAAAATATCTCTAGCAGCTCTTATCTGGTGGCAAAGATTTGGAAATTTATGAGGTGCCCACCAAATGTGGAATAGCTGAACAAATTATGGTATGTGATTATGATAGAATGCTATTGTGATATAAGAAATAATCAGGGGGATGCTCTCAGAAAAACCTGGAAAAATTTGCATGGCCTAATAAAAAATGAAATGCACTGTGTACAAAATAACAGCAATATTATAAGATGATCAGCTCTAAATAACATAGCTATTCTCAGCAATACAATGATCCAAGAGAGTTCTTAATGACTTAGGATGAAAAATGCTATCCATTCCAGAGAAAAAAACTAATGGTGTCTTACACATAAGTATCCTTAATGTTAAGTTTTCTTTTGCTTGAGGGTTTTGTTTTTATTTATTTGGGGGTGGTAGTTATATTTTCTTTCATAACGTCTAATATGAAAATGTTTTACATGACTACTATGTACAACTTGTATTGAATTGCTTGCCTTCTCAATGAGGGGAGATATGGGAAGGAAAGAAGGAAGAGAATTTGGAACTCAACATTTTAAAAAATGGATGTTAAAATTGTTTTTTTTTTATGAAACAGTGGAAAAAATTTAAAAACTAAACACTTTAATAAATATGAAGAATAATCAAATCTACACTTAAAAAAAATTGACTGCTTTTACAAACTTAATATCTAATGATGAGGAATTAAAGAATATCTGTCAAAATATTGCAAACTCATTTCTAAGTAATATAAAACAACAAAATGCAATAGGAACTCATATTTAGTGAAAAATATATATTATGCAAAGGAAAAGTAGCAACTATATAATACATTACTGTAGGCTTCAAAAATTTAGCACCTAGCACCTACCTAGGAAGATATGGCTTGCTGACTAGAACTACATATCAGCAGCTCATTATCTTTCTAAGAATGACAAACAAGTCTTTAAACTACATCAAAATTTATACCACAGTCACTTAGAATTGCCTACTGTAACACGTGTATAACATGAAACCATAAAAATTTGAGAATAGCATCTTTAGTTGTGTTAATAGACCAAATACTTATCACATTTAACTAAGGAATAATAATCTTTGAAAATGCAGATCCCTAGCAGATTAAATTAAAATCATGTAGGACAAAAGGGAGAGGAGGAAGTAAACATTTATTAATAAACAGGATGAACTTCATATCAACCCCATCATCCTACTTACTAGCAAATAGGTTGAAAAAGTTTACAGTAACTATACAAGAATATATAGGTTTTTTTTTTTTTACTTACAAAAAACAGATATTTTATCTACTTATTCAATAGAATATTAAATATAAAAGAATAATATTATGATAGAGACTTTTTCACAACACTTTCTATATGAAGAAGCAAGATGAGAATACTTTATAATAATAATACTGTTCTTTGTGATAGAAATTTATTTTAAGATTAAAACTTGACAACTTTAATATATTATTCATTTAATACCATTCACAAATAAATATTTTACTTTTTAAAAAGTCATTATACCATCTATTTATAGTTACAGTTCACTCAGAATATTAGTATCAATTAGATGAATAGCCCTTTAGTGATGTTTAATAATTTAATACAAAATGCATAAAATTATTATGTCTTCCACAAAGTCCTCATTGATTCAATAATAAAAGCAACATTAGATCATCATTCATTAACCACTTACAGGTTATTGACCTGTGTTGTAGAACAGAACTAAGGGCAGTCAAGCTTAAAGGAAAAATGTATCTGAATTTTTGTCATGGGTGGGATTAATAGCTTGCTTTTATTGATAAGTCTCTATTTGGCTTGTATAGGCAACCTGAAAAATAGAACACATCAAAGTGATCTCTCTGGAAATAAAAGAGCAATTCTTTGAGTATCCTATTGATTCAAATTTCTTTTTATTTGATGTTCATCATCAAATTTTTTTTAAATGAATTAACTAACTGATATTTAAGATTGAGAGCAAACTACAATTTGCTGCTACTGAGCAAGCTAGCTACCCTTCTTTCTTAGAAAAACTTCATGTAGTTTGGGATATGACTTTTCCTCCTTCCACATGAACTAAATTTGATCAGGCAACTATTTATAAAGCATAAAAGTTGGAGGGGAGGGAAAATAATAAACTCACATTGCAAACTGTAACAAAATACTATTTGTAATTTAAAAAAAAACTCTAAATGAAATAATATTCTATGGGGGGAAAAAAAAACATGCTTTATTGGTAACCATATCCTGTATTTTCCTATTATACAATATAGTTTAAGATTATATTTCCTCTTGTATTAAAAGGAAAAGAAACTAAAATAAATAAATAAATTTAAAACCCCTAAAAGCCTTAATTGTGGCAAACAGAAATAGAGAGAATCATTAATGGAGCTATAACAATCACCCAATCTGAACAGAGTCCTTGACACACTTTGCTAAATGTGAGAGGGAAAGAGGGTGCAATTGATTTCCCATCTTCATGTATTACCTGAATATTTTGGTGTGTAAATAGACATTTACTCCTTATTAATTAATCTCAGAATCTATGAAAATGCTTCAGCATAAGTTCCTGCCAAATGACAAAAATAATCCCTTGAGTTTCCAGAGGTAGAAGTATAAGCTCAATAGACTGCTTTTATTTAAAAACAAATGTCATGGTCATTTGCATGGAGAAGCGAATGGGGTGATGCAGACAGTTAAATAATATGGTGTTTTTCCTCCAAAAAGGGCTTTATTGTTGCCATTATTTTTAGACAATGTTTTACTTTTCATGCACGGTCTTCTGTATTAAACAATAAAAATAATTAAGTAAATTCCAATCTAAAAATAAACTTTAGAATTTGACACAAATATGAACATCATCCATGTCATGAATCCAAATCTATTATCTTCTAGCTTAAGTATAGTGCAACCTTATAACACAAATTTACTTTAAAGTCTAAGAAATATTTTCCTCAAAACAGGTAGTATAATGTGATTATCCTCATTTTCCATATGAAGAAACAGAAGATGAAGGAAGTTAAATTATTACCTCTGTGTTCTATAGTATGCTATAAGGCATTAAGAAGATGTAGGTTGCATCTTAAAACAAAAGTGGAGTGAATACATCTCATCTGTGCATATATAGGACAAGCTATAATATAAGTGAAAAGAATGAAACAATACTGAATTTGGAGGGAGAGGACTAGGGTTGGAATTCCTAGCTATTCTGCTTGCTTACTAGCCCTGAAACTTTAAGCAATCCACTTCATTTCTCTGGGTCTCAGTTTGTTCATCTGTGGCATTGTATTTTTTTTTTTTTAAGTTCTTGATAAGCTTCAAATTCTTTTGTAAGGAACTATGAAATTCCCTCTGAAGGAGATAATATAGGCAGAAAGAGGGATCTAGTACATTTTAAAAGGCAGATAAATTGGTTTTCTTTATCAATGCAATCTTGGACAATGCAAAAACAAAAAAGAAACTTTTTAAATGCTTCCAATATACTTGTTTTTTTCCTTCTGAGGCAATTGGGGTCAAGTGACATGCCCAGGGTCACAAAGCTAGGAAGTGCTAAGTGTCTGAGGCCAGATTTGAACTCAGGTCCTCCTAACCACCTAGCTGCCCCCAATGTACTTTTCTAATAAAAGATAATAAGTATCTCAATAAATAAGTATTGAAGAGCAAATCAACATTTTTCAATACAGTGAACTCTCTTTAAGATCAAGGATAGGTTTTTAAATCGTTATTGCATTTCCAAGTCCAGCATAACTTAGTAAGGTTTGATAAATGCATTTACTTTACTTAAATCCAAAAATGTATTGAATGTTCTGTTGTTATCAAGGAATAATCTTACCCCAAAGGAATGGATCCTCTTGGGAGAAGCATACACACATATGCAGTGTTGGGAGAAGGAAGGGTATGTCAAGGATAGGGGGCCATACTGGAAAGCAAAGAAATTTATTAACATCCAAGGAAGAATGGGCTCATTTGTAGGAGCTTAAACTTTTTAGGGTACAGCTTGAATTTTTATAACTTTTTAAGTTCACAGCTAAACAGCAGCATTCGAGGACAATCAAAGGTAGATAGGTAATATTTTTTTTTCCCAGAAAAGAGAAGGGAAGAGAAAGGATGAATAACTCAAGGAGATAAGGAGTTGGAGTGCCGAGGGAAGGGGAAATACTTGCTGTCCTGTGTCCTGAGCTGGTAATTGTTATGGGAAGACATTCCCTATTCAAGGGTAGAAGGTGACTAAATACCATTAAAGTAGAAAATAGAAGTCCTTTCTGACAAAACTGCTAGGTTGGAGCAAGAAAACAGAATTTTTTTTTTAATCCATGGTCAACAAATAGTTGTTATAATTGTAAATGAGCTTTACACAGTTTATAGTTTGTTTCTCCTTAATTTCCAGTATTATGCACTAGGTAATTGGGAGATTTTTACATCATTAATCAATCCCGAAGTGACAAAATGGTGGTGACTCCAATTTTCCCCCATATTGGACATGAAATACTGGTTGTCAAATTTTCTTCATAAATTGCATTCTCTAATCTTGCCCCTGAATCACTTTAGTCAGATCAAAAGGATATTCAGCCTTGTGTTTTCCCATGAAAAATAAAATTAAAGGACATGAATATAAGGTGAGACTGGAGGGAAAAAGAGTAAAGTTCCTCTCTTGAGACAAAAAACAAAAACAAAAACAAAAACAAAATCCCAGTATTCCACATGCTAATTTCCAACTTTCTGCTATTACAGCTTTGCCACTCTAATAGCAGCAGAAAATAAAGTTCTGTCTCTCTCTCCACTCAAGGGTTCAGCTCAGTATGATATGTTTGAAAGCGCTTATGTTTGACAAGCTCTTTAAAGGACTAATTACCTAAATGTGTCTCATAATGCCTGAAATGTTAGTTAGTTCTGACCTGGTGGGCTTGTTTACCTTTGTCTGCATTATCTTCTCTCAACCATCCAATCAATGACAAAGGCATTGCTAGCATTTATAGCACTCTGTTGTGCATTCATTTACATATTTTCTAGAAGGAGATGTTTGCTGCATCTATCTAGCAAGTAACAAGTTAGGAAATTAAATATTTGCAGGATGAGGAGTCTATAGTATTGATTTCCACAAAAAGTTTGTTTCAATAAATACTTATGGTCTATAGAAAGAGTAAAAAACATGTTAATGAATATGGTTTTTAGAAATATTTTAAAAAGTAAAAGGTAGCTTCTTGTACCAGAGAGAGCTGGCATTTGCACTAAAAAGACCTGAGTCTTAAACCTATATCTTAATATATTCTGACATCATGATTCTGTTCTAGTCATTTAACTTCTAGTCAAAATACTAAGAAGTTTTTAATGACTATATGTTGTAGAGAAAGTGCCAATCTGAATTGATAATTTTCTCACCTGGTTGTTTCCTATATCAGTGATATCAAACTCAAATTGAAATAGGTACCACTAAATCATATGTAAATACTCCTGTGGTATCATATTGATTAAAAAAAAAACACATATTAATATTATCTATATTTTATTGTAGTTTTATTTCTTTTGTTAAATAATTCCAATTAGATGTTAATCTAGTTGGGCCATACTTGAAAATGTTGCAGGCCATATGAAGCATACTTTTATTATTTCTGCCTATACCAGTGAAATCATAAATGGGATTTCTAACCTATTTCTAAAAGTATTCTGTCAAATCCATGGTCTCTTCCTTCTCTTCTTCACTCACTGAAATGTTGGAAACTATATATAGGAATCTACTGAAGTTAAGGAATGGATTTCTAAAATGTTTCTTTAAGTGAACAATCATTTTCAACAGAATTTTCAATAATCATTCTCCTTTGTTTTCCTGCTCATTCATTCTCTTACAATTTCACTGAGCATGACCTAATGAAAACCCTCTACAGCCTACAAACTGCTAACAATACTTCATATAGTAAAACCTCATTAAGCTAATATCTGTTTATTCAAAATACTGCATAATTCAAAATGAGCACTATTCCCAGGTTGAATAAATGCCCTACTATTTTCTAACAAAAATGGTGGATAATCCAAACTAAGTAATTAAAAGTAAGGTTCTTTCAGGTCTTTTGAATTTTGACTTAATGAGATTATACTCTACTGGCTTCAGAGTTTTCTTCCACAGAAATTTTATTGATAATGAATATTTGATTTTCAATACATTAACTGGCATTTTGCTGTTGTGTAAATTCTATTGAACAAAAAAATCTTCTTTCCTTAGAAATAAAGGCCTTTTTTTCCCCTAAACAATTGCTCTATAATATTATCTTTTTAATCTATTAAACCATCTTTGAATTGGGGGCTACCTTTTCAACTTTTGTCAAGGTTGGAATCTCAAAATAACAATAGCAACAAAAAAGAAACAAATAAAATAAAACACCTACAACTAAAGGGAATTTCTCTCAAGGAGAAAATTTCTGAGCCCCATACCCATAGTGCCTTTGCTCTAGAATTCTTATCATTCAATTTCTTAATACAAACTTAGAGGGGGGAAAGGGGTTTCCAAGAAAAGATCAATGTGATAGAAGGCTGTACCACAGCAAAGTTGTGAAGTTCTCATTACCACGTCCTAGTTGCCCAAGTCATCATAAACTTCCTGAAGAAAATTTCCTCATGCTTAACCGATTAGTGGAAAATTTGTAAAGTGAAAGTTAATAAATCATCCTTAATTGATCAAAGAGACTTTGGGTGTTTGTTTTTGCTTATTTGTTTATTTGTTTATTTTTTTATTTTTTTTCTTTTTATTCCTAGGATTTTGCCTAACACCTGGCATACAACAGAAGCTTAATGTATATTGTATTTATGATTATATTCATCACCTTCTAGGTTATCCAGTTGACCTATTTTCAAGGTTAATCTGGTTACCACTAGCTAAATGTAATGATCCTAGGGTTATAGAATTTTACAGGTAGAAGAAACCTTAATATCAACTGCATTTTTTTTTCTCTACAGAATGGGATGGGGAAGGGAATCCTTACCTGAAAAATCAATCTTTCTATGTGGATCCAATGAACTAAATTTGAAAACAGCCTCAAGCCAGCCCAAACCATCCCTATGTCCTAAATTCTTCTGACAATCTGATAAAGACCTTTTCTCAGAAGAATGTTTTTAAATGCATAAAATAAATAGCATTGCAAAAAAATATATATATATATACATATATATATTGAAATAATGATTTAAAAATATTTAACAAGCTTACTGCTTAAGAAATCTCTCTTCTATATTATAATCCAATTTCTAATCCCCAGATCAGCAATATTTTTATGCATATTCACCAATCTAAATACCAGGACAAATAGCCACAATTTAAGGAGATAACCAAAAGTACAAAATCCAAGTGTTTCAAAAGTTTTGTAAAAATAAACAAACAAATAAACAAAAAACCCTTTGTCTAGAATGTTAATGAGATAAGATTTTTCCCAAATCTCAGTTTACCTAAACCTATAGTCATTCAGTGATGACTAGGTAAGAACTGAGGCAGAAGGTTTGCCTTGACAAAAGAATAAATCTGGGAGGGGAAGACCCTCAGAGTTTCTAAGCAGATACTTAATAGATGCTTGTAGACAGATGGTCTAATTGATTTATATCAAATACTTATCTGCTCAACATAAAGTTGAAAGTTTTCTTTAAAAGAAAGAAAGAATGATAACAAAATTTCTCAGAGAAATACCTATATATATTGTCTTGCTGACTAAGACTACTAAATCAAAAAGAAGTAACAAAACAGTTAAAAAGACTTCCCCTGAGGGCTCTGTCTTCTCTAGGACTTTTTTATTAATGATGTTAAGGGCATGGCTTTAGATCCTCATACTGTGAGAATTTTTGGTCATGCTTTGCATAGCCAATAGTAGCTCTTCTTTGTTCATCTGTTATTTGTAATCAAATCCTAGACTAAGATTTTTTTTTTTTCCAACAGGCTTGAACTTGCATTTGGAGCAGCTCAAAGGAACATGTTGTCAGTATTGTTAACAATGATTCAGGACATTTGACATCTGTTTATTATTCACCTTTATGTACTGACAGCTCATGTGGCCTAGCAGCTTTTCAGAATCTTTGGCAATTCTCAAAGCTCAGAATCAAAACTTGTTCAGAATTTCCATAGGGTTACTGCTCCTAAAAGGAGGCTTAAGTTTGCTTCATTGTCTGGGAATGTTTGAAAATTTATCTTCATTGGCACTATTATTATTAATAATGACAATGCACTGTGAGCTAATGATTATATTTTTATGCATTGTAAGAAAACACTTGACACATGAGGCAATATGCTGAGAGGTAGCATGATGTTGTAGAAAGAAGGAATTTTAATAAGAGGAACAGTATTCAAATCTTGGTTCATCTGTTTGACAAAGAATAAGTCACTTTGACTCTCTTATTTGAACTCCATAGTCCCTTCCATTTCTTCTCCCATGATATTCAGGTTTGTCATTGCTGGAAAACTCAGTAAAATGTCTCAGTTGACTCCATAATGACCTCTGGAATGCTTCATCAACCATGAACTTAACTGAGTAGCTTAGTAAAATAGCTCCTTCACACTGATGCGATTTCAACAAAAGATTTTCTTTACCTTCTCCTTCAAAGGAATCATCAGACGAAAATGTCTTTTTTTTTTTTTAAATAAGCAGTGGAGTTTTTCATTTTATGTTATTTCTTTTCCTAATGGAAATATTTAGACATTACAAAGATTCTTTCCTGAAATAAAGTGACAAAGTTTGAAAATTTGGAGGCACAATGGAACATTCAACATATTATTTTCATTTCAGGTTATTTCATTTCAGGTTTTTTTTTTAAAAAAGACCTTTTTTTCCCTCAAATTAAATGTAAGAAAGGTATTTCTGACCTCTGATCTGTCTATCTTATGCTTCATTAAGTTCTTCTCTTCCCTAAAACAGCTTATTGATCCCAAAATGGGTTTGCTGTATCATATGACCCATTCTCAGTGACACTGAAATGTCAAGAACCTTGTCCAGGATGTTGGGTGGT
The DNA here is from genome assembly GCF_016432865.1 of Antechinus flavipes. Taxonomy (NCBI): domain Eukaryota; kingdom Metazoa; phylum Chordata; class Mammalia; order Dasyuromorphia; family Dasyuridae; genus Antechinus; species Antechinus flavipes. The sequence goes on along the minus strand of NC_067400.1, from coordinate 181,063,529 downwards.
GCTTTCCCAAATTTCAAGTTATGGATGGTACCAAATGTATGGGCTTTTAATTTTATGTTTAGCATCATGAAATGCCAAAGCAGACTACTGAGGTCAGATGCCCTTTTCTCTGAAGACAAGAGACTGGAGACACATAAGAAATACTAAATCCCATTATACCTGAAGATACAGTTTCTCTTTGCCTCATTCTTTTAGGTGTACACTAGGAAGAACACCAAGATATAAATTCTATCATCTAGCTTTTCACCTAGTTATCAAAGATCAAGTTTCTGGCAGCAACTATTAGTCAGTCACTATGTTTATCATAGTGTCAAAATGTTACGTTTGGGTATACTCATTTGATTGTTGAAGGCAGGCCAAAGAGTTGCCTTTAAACACAAAGAAAAAGATTTTTCCATGGTCAAAGGATTTTCTTTCTACTGTGTTTAGTTGGACTTCTTCCCAAGCTTGGGAACTACATTCCAAGGGTACAAATAATGTTTTTAAACATAGAATACTGAGTTCATGCATTCCATCCAAATCACAACTAAGAGTTTTTTGAGACCATGTGATAACATACAGTGGGAAGAATAGTGATACTGGAAACAAGAGGACTCCCTTCAATTTTTACCCCTGATGCTTACTACCTGTATGATTTGGAACTGGCAATTTTTACTCCTTGAACCTCAATTTCTTTGCAAAATGAGTGAGTTGGACTAGATGGTCTATGAGAGTACTTCCAGTTGTAGATTTATGATAATATTATATAATTTACATTTAGAAAAAAATTGATTTATGGAAGCCCCATAAAAACTTTTGGAAGTGTTTGTTGTTTATTGATTTGGACTTTTCTGCTCTTTTGTGACTTGAAAAACACCCACATAATTCTTTTAAAATGTATGCTAATGAAAAATTAACAAAAATAAATTAAAAAATTGCTGCAGCATTGATTTCTCCAGGTTTGTTAGACTCCAATAACAAAAATGAAGTTCACATTTCTTCTTTTATTTTTTTAAGCTTTTTAATTTTCAAAAGATGTGGATGGATAATTTTTCAACATTAAACCTTGCACAACCTTGTGTTTCAATTTCCCCCCTTCTTGGACTTCCAGTTAAGATGGCGGAGAGGAGGCACACAGCTGTGTAAGCTCCACTCTTTCTCTCACTATCCATTTCATTTCATTACAAGCCTCTGAATTAATGCTTGACTGAAAAAAAAACCCACAAATAGTTACCAAGAGAATCCATCTTTGAGATTCGTCAAGAAAGGTCTGTCTTTACTGGAGGGCTGGGATGGTTTTAGATCGGGCGCAGGCGGCGGGCAGTGGCAGTGAGAGCACGGGAGCAGACTGGAGAGGGGGTGGGGAGTGATCACAGCCATCTCTGCGGAGAGAGCTTCGCTACAGGATTACATACTTTGCTCCGGCAGCAAGTCAGCAGCCCAGCAGAGAAGCTAAAAACACCTGGGGTGAAGAATACAACCCCAAACAGCTGGAGTCTCTCGGGACCTGGCCGCTCCCCCCTTTCCCCCTCCACAGTGACTCAGCACGCTCTGGGACACACCCAGCCCCTCCCCCAAAGAAAGACTCCAGTTTTTTCTGTTTTTCTTTGCTAGTTTGTCTTTGATTATTAGACAGAATGAGCAAGAAGCTGAAGAGGACTTTAACCCTTGACAGCTTCTATACAGATAGAGAGCAGACTCTAAATCCTGAGGAGACTAAAAACAGACAGTCCCCAGGTGAATCCCCAAAGGAGGAGATCATCTGTTCCTCAGCACAGATGAACCTCATAGAAGTAATTAAAAAGGCTCTCACAAGGGAGGTAGAAGAAAAATGGGAAAAGGAGAGGGAGGCTTGGCAAAAGCAGAGGGAAGCTTGGGAAAAGGAGAGGGAGGCTTGGCAAAAGAGCCTGGAGAAAGTTAAAGAGAGAGTGGATAAAGAAGTAAAATCCTTGAAAAATAGGATTGGTGAACTGGAAAACAAAATTGGCAAAATGGAAAAAAATTCCACAGAACAAAAGAACTCAATGGGACAATTAGAAAAAGATTTTTAAAAAGTGAGTGAAGAAAATACTTCACTGAAAATCAGAATTGAACAAGTGGAATTGAATGACTCGAGGAGACAAGAAGAATCAGTCAAGCAAATCCAAAAAAAATCAAACAATGGAAAAGAATGTGAAATACCTTCTGGGGAAGACAACAGACCTGGAAAATAGATCCAGGAGAGACAATCTGAGAATCATTGGATTTCCAGAAAAACATGATGAAAAAAAGAGCCTGGACACTATTTTCCAGGAAATTATCAAAGAGAAACTGCCCAGAAGTCATAGGAACAGAGGAAAAAATAAACATTGAAAGGATTCATCGATCACCCACTGAAAGGGATCCTAAAATCAAAACACCAAGGAATATAGTGGCCAAATGCCAGAACCCTCAGACGAAGGAAAAAATATTGCAAGCGGCTAGAAAAACCCAATTCAAATATCAAGGAGCCACAATAAGGATCACCCAGGATCTGGCAGCATCCACATTAAAAGATCGAAGGGCCTGGAATATGATATTCTGAAATGCTAAGGAACTTGGTATGCAACCAAAAATAACTTACCCAGCAAGAATGAGCATCTTTTTTCCAGGGAAGAAGATGGACATTCAACGAAGTAAGCAAATTTCATCTATTTCTGATGAAAAAGCCAGAACTTAACAAAAAGTTTGATCTACAAATATAGAACTCAAGAGAAATCTAAAAAGGTAAAGATTAATCTTGGGAACTATATTTTGACTATATAGATGTATAAAGAATACATGTATACCTTGTTCTAGAAATTGATGTGGAAAGGACATTGTACCAGAAAAAGGGTAAAGTGGGGGTAGTACATCTCATGAAGAGGCATAGGAAACCTATTATATCTGAGAGAAAGAATGGAGGGGGATGAATATAGTGGGTATCTTACTGCCTTCAGAATTGGCTTTAAGTGAAAAATCTTAAGACATATTCAATCTATGGTGAAACTTCTCCCACCTCATTGAAAAGTGAGAAGGGAAAAGTGAAAAGGGAAGGAATAAGCTAAGAGGAAGGGAATACGGTAACTGGGAGGGAAAGGGGTAAGATAGGGGGAGGAACTCTAAGGCAGGGGGAGGGATACTAAAAAGGGAAGGCTGTGAGAAGCAAGTGGTGCTCACAAGCTTAATACTGGAAAGGGGGGAAAGGGGAAAGAAGGGAGAAAAGCATAAACCGGGGTTAACAAGATGGCAAGTAATACAGAATTAGTCATTCTAACCATAAACGTGAACGGGGTAAACTCCCCCATAAAGAGGAAGCGGTTAGCAGAATGGATTAAAAGCCAGAATCCTACAATATGTTGTTTACAGGAAACACACCTGAAGTGGGGAGATACATGCAGGTTAAAGGTAAAAGGTTGGAGCAAAATCTACTATGCTTCAGGTGAAGTCAAAAAAGCAGGGGTAGCCATCCTGATCTCAGATCAAGCTAAAGCAAAAATTGATCTAATTAAAAGAGATAAGGAAGGGCACTATATCTTCCTAAAGGGTAGCATGGATAATGAAGCACTATCTATATTAAACATATATGCACCAAGTGGGGTAGCATCTAAATTCTTAAAAGAGAAATTAAGAGAGCTGCAAGAAGAAATAGACAGTAAAACTATAATAGTGGGAGATCTTAACCTTGCACTCTCAGAATTAGATAAATCAAACCACAAAATAAATAAGAAAGAAGTCAAAGAGGTAAATAGAATACTAGATCTAGATAATAGATGATAGATCTCTGGAGAAAATGTAATGGAGACAGAAAGGAGTACACTTTCTTTTCAGCAGTTCATGGAACCTATACAAAAATTGACCATATATTAGGACATAAAAACCTCAAACTCAAATGCAGTAAGGCAGAAATAGTAAATGCATCCTTTTTAGATCATGATGCAATGAAAATTACATTCAACAAAAAACCAGGGGGAAGTGGACCAAAAAATAATTGGAAACTAAATAATCTCATACTAAAGAATGATTGGGTGAAACAGCAAATCATAGACATAATTAATAACTTCACCCAAGAAAACGATAATAATGAGACATCATACCAAAATGTATGGGATGCAGCCAAAGCGGTAATAAGGGGAAGTTTCATATCTCTAGAGGCCTATTTGTATAAAATAGAGAAAGAGAAGGTCAATGAACTGAGTTTGCAACTAAAAATGCTAGAAAAGGAACAAATTAAAAACCCCCAGTCAAACACTAAACTTGAAATTCTAAAAATAAAAGGAGAGATCAATAAAATTGAAAGTAAAAAAACTATTGAATTGATTAATAAAACTAAGAGTTGGTTCTATGAAAAAACCAACAAAATAGACAAACCCTTAGTAAATCTGATTTAAAAAAGGAAAGAGGAAAATCAAATTGTTAGTCTTAAAAATGAAAAGGGAGAACTCGCCACTAACGAAGAGGAAATTAGAGCAATAATTAGGAGTTACTTTGCCCAACTTTATGCCAATAAATTCGACAACTTAAATGAAATAGAAAAATACCTCCAAAAATATAGCTTGCCCAAACTAACAGAGGAAGAAGTAAATATCCTAAACAGTCCCATCTCAGAAAAAGAAATAGAACAAACTATCAATCAACTCCCTAAGAAAAAATCCCCAGGACCAGATGGATTTACATGTGAATTCTACCAAACATTTAAAGAACAATTAACTCCAATGCTAAATAAACTATTTGAAAAAATAGGGATTGAAGGAGTCCTACCAAGCTCCTTTTATGACACAGACATGGTACTGATACCTAAACCAGGTAGGCTGAAAACAGAGAAAGAAAATTATAGACCAATCTCCCTAATGAATATTGATGCTAAAATCTTAAATAAAATATTAGCAAAAAGATTACAGAAAATCATCCCCAGGATAATACACTATGACCAAGTAGGATTTATACCAGGAATGCAGGGCTGATTCAATATTAGGAAAACTATTAGCATAATTGACTATATCAATAACCAAACAAACAAAAACCATATGATCATCTCAATAGATGCAGAAAAAGCATTTGATAAAATCCAACATCCATTCCTAATAAAAACACTTGAGAGCATAGGAATAAATGGACTTTTCCTTAAAATAGTCAGGAGCATATATTTAAAACCATCAGTAAGCATCATATGCAATGGGGAAAAACTGGAACCTTTCCCAGTAAGATTTGGAGTGAAGCAAGGTTGCCCTCTATCACCATTATTATTTAATATCGTATTAGAAACACTAGCCTCGGCAATAAGAGTCGAGAAAGATATTAAAGGAATTAGAGTAGGCAATGAAGAAACCAAACTATCACTCTTTGCAGATGATATGATGGTATACCTAGAGAACCCCAGAGATTCTACTAAAAAGCTATTAGAAATAATTCATAATTTTAGCAAAGTAGCTGGCTACAAAATAAATCCCCATAAATCCTCAGCATTTTTATACATCTCCAACAAAACCCAACAGCAAGAGATTCAAAGAGAAATTCCATTCAGAATAACTGTTGATACCATAAAATATTTGGGAATCTATCTACCAAAGGAAAGTCAGGAATTATATGAGCAAAATTATAAAAAAGTCTCCACACAAATAAAGTCAGACAAATAATTGGAAAAATATTAAGTGCTCTTGGATCGGCCGAGCGAACATAATAAAGATGACAATACTCCCTAAACTAATCTATTTATTTAGTGCTATACCAATCAGACTTCCAAGAAAATATTTTAATGATCTAGAAAAAATAACAACAAAATTCATATGGAACAATAAAAAGTCGAGAATCTCAAGGGAATTAATGAAAAAAAAAAATCAAATGAAGGTGGCCTAGCTGTACCTGATCTAAAATTATATTATAAAGTAGCAGTCACCAAAATCATTTGGTATTGGCTAAGAAATAGATTAATGGATCAGTGGAAAAGGTTAGGTTCACAAGACAGAATAGTCAACTATAGCAATCTAGTGTTTGACAAACCCAAAGCCCCTAACTTCTGGGAAAAGAATTCATTATTTGATAAAAACTGCTGGGATAATTGGAAATTAGTATGGCAGAAATTAGGCATGGACCCACACTTAACACCATATACCAAGATAAGATCAAAATGGGTCCATGACCTAGGCATAAAAAACGAGATTATAAATAAATTAGAGGAACATAGAATAGTTTATCTCTCAGACTTTTGGAGGAGAAAGAAATTTGTGACCAAAGATGAACTAGAGACCATTACTGATCACAAAATAGAAAATTTTGATTACATCAAATTAAAAAGCCTTTGTACAAACAAAACTAATGCAAACAAGATTAGAAGGGAAGCAACAAAGTGGGAAAACATCTTCACAGTTAAAGGTTCTGATAAAGGCCTCATTTCTAAAATATAGAGAGAACTGACTCAAATTTATAAGAAATCAAGCCATTCTCCAATTGATAAATGGTCAAAGGATATGAACAGACAATTTTCAGAGGATGAAATTGAAACTATTACCACCCATATGAAAGAGTGTTCCAAATCATTATTGATCAGAGAAATGCAAATTAAGACAACTCTGAGATACCACTACACACCTGTCAGATTGGCTAAGATGACAGGAAAAAATAATGATGAATGTTGGAGGGGATGCAGGAAAACTGGGACACTAATGCATTGTTGGTGGAGTTGTGAACGAATCCAACCATTCTGGAGAGCAATCTGGAATTATGCCCAAAAAATTATCAAATTGTGCATACCCTTTGATCCAGCAGTGTTTCTATTGGGCTTATATCCCAAAGAAATACTAAAGAAGGGAAAGGGACCTGTATGTGCCAAAATGTTTGTAGCAGCCCTATTTGTAGTGGCTAGAAACTGGAAAATGAATGGATGCCCATCAATTGGAGAATAGCTGGGTAAATTGTGGTATATGAATGTTATGGAATATTATTGTTCTGTAAGAAATGACCAGCAGGATGAATACAGAGAGCACTGCTGAGACTTACATGAACTGATGCTAAGTGAAATGAGCAGAACCAGGAGATCATTATACACTTCGACAACGATATTGTATGAGGACATATTTTGATGGAAGTGGATTTCTTTGACAAAGAGACCTAACTGAGTTTAATTGATCAATGATGGACAAAAGCAGCTACACCCAAAGAAAGAACACTGGGAAACAAATGTGAACTATCTGCATTTTTGTTTTTCTTCCCGGGTTATTTATACCTTCTGAATCCAATTCTCCCGTTGCAACAAGAGAACTGTTTGGTTCTGCAAACATATATTGTATCTAGGATATACTGCAACATATCCAACATATAAAGGACTGCTTGCCATCTAGGGGAGGGGGTGGAGGGAGGGAGGAGAAAAAATCGGAAAAGAAACGAGTGCAAGGGATAATGTTGTCAATATAAAGTAATCATTAAATAAAAATTAAAAAAAATAAAAATTAAAAAATTAAAAAAAAAATTTCCCCTCTTCCCCAAACTCCCTCCCCAGATAGCAAATAATCCAATATATGTTAAACACAGTAAAAATATATCTTAAATCCAATATATGCACACACACACACACACACACACACACACATACACACACACACACACATATATATATAAATGAAAAAATGAGTAGGAAAATAACATGAAAGCAAACAGCAACAAAAAGAGTAAAAATGCTGTTTTGTTCCATACTCATTTCCCACAGTGCTCTCTCAGGTGGCATTTGGCTCCCTATATGGCCTGGATCATCTCATTGATAAAAAGAGCCACAACCATCAGAATTGATATTGTATAATCTTGTTGTTGCTGTGTACAATGATCTCCTAGTTCTGCTCATTTCACTTAGCATCAGTTTATCAGTTCTCTAGACCTCATCCTGCTGATAGTTTCTTATAGAACAATAATATTCCATAACATTCATACACCATAACTTATTCAACTATTCTCCAACTGATGGACATCTATTCAGTTTCCAGCTTCTTGCCACTACAAAGAGGGTTGCCAGAAACATTTTTGCACATATGGGTCCCTTCTCTCCTTTAAGATCTCTTTGGGATACAAGGCTAGTAGAAATACTGCTGGATCAAAGGGATTACACATTTTGATAATCCTTTGGGCATACCTCCAAATTCCTCTCCAGAACTCCACCAGCAATGTATCCCAGTTTTCCCACATCCGCTCCAACATTTGTCATTATCTTTTCTTGTCATCTTAGACAATCTGAGAAATGTGTAGTTGTATCTCAGAGTTGTCTTAATTGGCATTTCTCTGATTAACAGTGATTTAGAGAAATGGTTTTAGTTTCTTCATCTGAAAATTATCTGTTTATATCTTTTGACCATTTAGCAATTGAAGAATAATTTGAATTCTTATAAATTTGAGTCAATTCTCTATATATTTTAGAAATGAGGCTTTTATCAGAACCTTTGAATGTAAAAACATTTTCCCAGTTTTTTGCTTCCCTTCTAAACTTATCTGCATTAGTTTCGTTTGCATAAAAATTTTTTAGCTTAATATAATCAAAATTATCTATTTTTGTTGTTGTTGTTCAATAATGATTTCCTCTTTTTCTTTGGCCACAAATTCCTTTCTTCTCCAGAGAACTGAAAGATAAACCATATCTTGCTTTTCTAATTTGCTTATAATATCACTCTTTATGTTTAAATTGTGAAGCCATCTCGACCTTATCTTGGTATAGCGTATTAGGTATAGGTCAATGCCTAATTTCTGCCTTACTAGTTTTCAATTTTTCTCAACAATATTTGATCAAATAGTGAGTTTTTGTCTCAAAAGATGGGATTTGGGGGTTTGTCAAACACTAGATTTCTATAGTCATTGACTATTTTCTTCTGTGAAACTCGCCTTTTCTACTGATGAACTGCTCTGCTTCTTAGCCAGTACGAAATGGTTTTGATGACTGCTGCATTGTAATATTTTTTTTAGATCTGGCACAGCGAGGCCACATTCATTGGCATTTTTTCCCATTAATTTTCTTGAAATTCTTGACCTTTTTTTCTTCCAGATGAACTTTGTTATTATTTTTTATAGATCTGTAAAATTATTTCTTGGGAGTTTGATTGTTATGGCACTAAGTAGATTAATTTAGGTAGTATTCTCATTTTTATTATATTCACTAGACCTCGCCATGAGCACTTGATATTTTCCAGTTGATTAGATCTGACTTTATTTGTGTGGAAAGTGTTATGTAGTTGTGTTCATATAGTTTTTGACTTTGCCTTGGCAGGTAGACTCCCAAATATGTTATATTATTGATATTTATTTTTAATGTAATTTCTCTTTGTATCTCTTGCTGTTGGACTTTGATGGTAATATATAAACATGCTGGTGATTTTTGTGGATTTATTTGTATCTCTACAGGAGTATTACAAAATGCTTTTGCTCTCAATAATCCTGAGAAGTAAAGATTATACATATTATTTCCCCTATTTTATAGAACAGGCAACTGAGGCATAAGAAGATTGTTATTTTCCCATGACACGTGGCTAATGAAGTAGAAATAATTCTTAACTTTATGTGAAAGAACATACATTTAAATTCTGGTTTTGCTACTTGTTCCCTGTGGCACTTGTGTCATTTAATCTTTGGGGGGCTCATTTGCTTCATCTGTAAAATGAGGAGTTTATACTATTTGACGCCTCAACTTCCTTCTATTCCTAGTTCTATTTTCCTATAATCTTATGACTAGGGTCAGATTTGGACATGGAAAATGAACTCAAGTAAAATGGCTCTCAAACCAATGTTTTCATTTCACTATACCAAGCTGCCTTTTTGATCAATAGCACTCTAACTAGATCCAGCTCAAACAAAGAACATTTACAGGTACTTTAAGGAAGTGGAGAATTATTGTACAGTATCTTTCTAATAGAAATAGCTTTATTGGAGTTTTCTAAGCAATGTACTTTTGCTTCTATGAGATCAATAGGCACTATTCCAGTTTTAGCATTTTCATGTTCCTTTACCAGCAATAACAATTATGGGTTTCTTCATATGATCATATTTAAATGTAAGCAACTTATTGTTCAGGGACTCCTGTGTATTATTAAGCTGAAACAAATACTCTCATTGGGCTTAATGAAATCTATAGACTCACTTGCCACAGAAATCATTACAAATAAGGTGTACACAAATTAGGCCAAGTGAAATCATTAAGTTTATTTTCCAAAATAAAATTAGTCCATCTAAAAGTAATAAACATGGCTTGCCCTGATATAACATTTTCTCCTCTTAATAACTTCTATTTTTTAAATCGATAAAGGTGGCTTTTAGTCTTTCAGTGTTGCTTCTCTTTCTATTTGTTATAATTTGGAGCACTGCACTGGCTTGCTTGGAACACTGATTATGACATGATATGAAATCATCTGGACCTCAAAAAATTCCCACCATCAATATATAAATTCAGATTTGCTTTGCATTGAGATTTTTGTGGTATTTAAGAATGAGATGAGGAAACAGTAAAAATAAGGTCTTTTTAAGAGAAATCATATTTTGTTCCAAAATTTATATTAATATGTAAATTAATAATACTTTAATGAGCCAGAAGATGGTATCAGCAATTCAGGGACCAAAAAAATTTCATCTTTGTGAGTATTTCTAATACCAGCCCATAATATTAACCACTGCCTATCTTCGTTGACAGCCCTTAAGTTTCTGTGACCAAAAGGTTTTATTACCTACTGGTTTGTTTTCTAGTGAGCAACTCTAAGCTCAGGATTTTTCATTTTCTTAGTCTTTGCCAATGGTTTGCCTCTGTGGACATATCTTTTAAAAACCCAGTATTACTTCCATATCATAATGAAGTATTAGAATAAGATTTCAGTGGATAAAGTAGTAACTAGGAATTTTGGCATCTTAGGAAAATTTAATTATTATTGGGGGGTTGGGATAATGAATAGGAGAAAGTGGCTCAGAAAAGGGCGTGGGCCTTTGGAAAAATTATATGATCATAGTTGAAGTTTTGACAAAAGAGAGAATCACCTGAGTGTTCCCCATTCTACTCCAACCTAGGCCAGTTCTCAATCACACTGTCTTGCTTTTTTCTGGAGTCCTAGACCATCATAGAGTGGTTATATACTAAAGATTGTCCAATGAAGCTATACACTTGAGTTCTGTGTATCTTTGATAATTGGGAAGAAGAAAAAAAAAAAAAAAGAAGGAAAAGGAGCAATAGAAGGAGGAGGAGAAGAATAGTTCTAAGTTTTTTTTTTTTCAATTTTAAAATTTGCAAAATAATTTGCTGACTCATTCATATTTCAGCAACTTGAAAGCAGTATTGTAAAAGGGATTAATAAAAAAAAGTGCTTATACCAAAAAAGCCAATAGCAAGAGAAAAACCAAATATGATGGAATTTGTTGCTATGAAATAAAGATCATGGGATAATAAACAGACATTGTTCCAAACTTTTCATAATTTAAATGAGGAAAGCCAAGGAAAAATCAAACAACTTGCTTGTGGACAAAAGATATTATCACTGATGGTTTGCTCTCTAGTGAGCAACTCTAGGCTCAAATAACAAACCCACAGTCAGTTACTGAGTCACAAACTGGAAGACTTTTCAGTTTCTTAGTCTTTGCCAGTGTTTTCCCTCCGTGGACATATCTTGAGGGATTTAAGATTTGAACTCAAGTCCTCTGAATTCAAAATTAGTCCTTTTTTTCATTGCACTACAGTATACATAGACCACTGGGCCTGGAGTCAGAAAGATTTAAGTTCAATGCAATCTCACACAGTTACTTTTTGTATGATTTTGAAAAAGACACTTTATCTCTTTCTGCCTCCATTTCCTCACCTGGCAAATACAGATAGCATCTACCATTGAGGGTTCTCATGAAAATCAAATGAGATAATACTTGTAAAGCACTTTGCAAATTTTGCATGCTTTTTACATGTCTTTATTATTAGCATTACTATTATAGTCATTGTTATTGTTACTTGTAGTGGTAATAGTAGTCATAGTAAGTGTAAACAAATTAGAATCATTCTTTTTACTATCCTAATATTTTGCTGCTATTGTTAAATCATTTTTCAGTCCTGTCTGTGAGTCCTTTTAGATTTTCCTTGGCAAATATATTAAAGTGTTTTGCTATTTCCTTCTCTAGATTTTTTTTTTTTTAATAGAGGAGGAAATTGAGACAAATAAAGTTAAGTGACTTGTCCAGGGTCATACAGCTACTAAATGTCTAAGGCAATTTTAAACTCACAAAGATAAGTTATTCTGACTCTAGGGCCAGCACTCTAGCTCCTGCTGGGGTAAACAACTGGGTTAAAGAGCCTAGTAATAATTGTATCTAAATACTAAAACTAATCCCTCCTCCAGAAAATCAGGCCTCTGAAAATGCCTGTTTTTTTTAGTTTCATCTATAATACCCTTGTCTAGTCTCCTTCTGTTCAAAGTTCAAGTTCAAGATCTTTAAATGAATTCCTTTCTGCCCAGGCACCTTACAGTGATCTTTATTTCCTCAACTCTGCTATGGAATTTAGACAATCCTCATGTATTTCTCATGTATATTTCTTACTGAGTCTTTCCAACTAAACTAAAAGCTGTTTAAGTACAGGGGTCATAGCTTAGTCACTATACAGTGACTGACCACCATACTTTGTATATAATAAAATTTAATAAATGTGTTTATTGATCAGTCTGTATTGAGGATATAAAATATTGTGAAACACACAGAAATAGCATTTTGTTCAAGAGAATTCTGTAGTGTAGATCAAAAGGGTTTAGAATTCCAGTAGATAAAGCTACAGAAGCAGGAGTCTATCTCAATGGGAATTCCCTACCCTCATTAAATTACAGGTAGATAGAAAAGGAAGAGAGTAAGGTGCAAGGGAATTCAAAGATACACACACACACACACACACACACACACACACACACACACACAAATTTTGCCCTTAAGGAGTTTGTGTAATTCCCCTTAGGTCAATGATTATTGTGGTATTAAATAGGCTACCTTCAGAGTCTGGGAGTATGTTGGATAAAAAAAAAAAAAAAAAAAAAAAGACTCTGTGTCTGGAATCTGAGAGGGAGAAGGCCATGAATACTAATTGAAGAAGACTGAACATTCTAGTTTGTACAGCACTTTTTTTCTGCTACTCAAGCTATAATGGATATAATGGTAGAAAGAACACCATATATCGTATGCAAAAATCACCTCTGCAGCTTCAGATGATAATGAGTTTTTTGTGACTCTATTACATGTATTTTTCCATAATCATATTTTGGCTTTTCTGATCCAGGAAGTAGTGGCAGCCTTTAACATTTTTTTTTAATTTGCTTTAGAATTAATTTTTAAGTCTGATCATGAGTCACTACAATTGCCTTAGAGAATGTTCTATTTGAGATAAAAAGAAAAAAAAAATTGCTACTATGCCACTCCATTCCATTTCTTGAGACACAAAGGGGAGAGGTAGGCATTAGCCTACACCCCCTAATTAGTATACTCAACTTCTGCCTACATCTTAACTCACAGCATGCTGCTATTTCATTACTTTACTCATTATTGAACTACTGCACATAAGTTAAAACAGACTATGAATTGCTACTTTCCTTTTGCATAATTGGTATTTTGTAAATATGTGCAGCTAGTTTTAAAATCTTTGAGACACAATAATAGCTAGCATTTAAATAGTGTTTAAAGTTTGCAAAGCATTTTACAAACCCTATTTCATTTGATCCTTACAACAATCCTATAAGGTAGAAAGTTCTTATTCTCATTTTTCATATAAGAAAAACAAGGTAGAGATTAAGAGATTTGCCCAGGGTGACTTAGTTGCTAAGTTTTTGAGGCTGAATTTGCTATCTTCTTGACTTGAGGTTCAATATTATATATCTCCCTTGGATATCCTAAAAATGCATCTGCTTTGGCAGTCAAAAGCTCTCCTCACTATAAAGAAAGATACATGAATACTTTTCTTCTTTATACAATGAAAAAGCAAAGGTATGTGACATGTGATATAATCTTTTCACATATAGAATTCTATAAATAGAATTGTCCATGTGACTTTTCAACAGTAAAGAAGCTTCTTAGTGAAGGGGAAAAACAAAAGGAGAAAGAGAAAGCTGGGGGGAAGTGGGGAGGGGAGAGGAAGAATTACCATTTTTGTGTAATTTAGAGGAGGCATTGCTCTGTGGAAGAAACAGATACCTATTTTTTTTTTCAATTTTAATAGCATTTTATTTTCCCAAATACATGCAAAAATAGTTTTAAACATTCATCATTGCAAAACCTTACATTCCATTTTTTTCTCTCTCTCCCTTCCCCTCAAACACCCTCCTCAAGATACCAAGAAATCCAATATAGATTAAATATATGCAATTCTTCTAAATATATTTCCATATTCATTATGTTTCATAAGAAAAATCAGATCAAAAAGAAAAAAAATTAGGAAGAAAAAAAGACAAACAACAAAAAGGTGAAAATACTATGATTTGATCCACATTCAGTTACCCTAGTTTTCTCTCTGGATGCAGATGGCACTTTCCATCAAAAGTCTGTTGAAATTGCCTTGATTCACCTCACTGTTAAAAAGAGCCAAGTCTTTCACAGTTGATCATCATATATCCTTGTTACTGTGTACAATGTTCTTTTGGTTCTGCTCACTTCACTTAGTATCAGTTCATATAAGTCTTTTCAAGATTTTCTAAGATCATCATTTCATATAGACCTCATTACATTTCATATATACCCCATTACATTCATGTATCATAATTTAATTCAACCATTCCCAATTGCTAGGTATCCACTCAGTTTCCATTCTTTGTCATACAAAAAGGGCTCCTATAAACATTTTTGCATATGTGTGTCCTTTGCCTCTTTTGTGATCTCTTTGGCATACTGACCCAGTAGAGACATTGCTGAATCAAAGGATATGCACAGTTTTATAACCCTTTGGGCATATTTCCAAATTGTTCATCAAAATGGTTGGCTCAATTCACAACTCCACCAACAATACATAAATGTTCAAGGTTTCTCACATGCCCTCCAAAACTTATCATTATCTTTTCCTGTCAACTTAACCAATCTGAGAAGTATGAGAGTTTTTGTTTTATTTTAAATTTGTCTAATCAATAGTGATTCAGAGAATTTTTATATGAGCAAAAATAACTTTCTTCATCTGAAAATTTTCTCTTATTGCCTTTGATCATTTACCAATTGAGAAATGGCTTTTATTCTTACTAATTTAAGTCAATTCTCTATATATTTGAAATGAGGCCTTTAACAGAAACACTGAATTTGTTTTAAAAAAAAATTCTCCCAGTGTTTTGCTTCCCTTCTAATTTTGGCTAAATTCATTTCATTTGTGCAAAAACATTTTTAATTTAATATATCAAAATACATTCTCTAGTTTTTCTAGTTTTGATTTTATTAACTTTTTGTCTAGATATAGGTAGAATATTTCATCATCAGTCTTCTAGAATCATAATTAGTCATTATGTTGATTGTAGTTCTTTCAAAGATTTTTTTTATATTGTGGTTAGCATATAAATTGTTCTCTTAGCTCTGCTCACTTCACTCTTCATCAATTCATTCAAGTCTTTCCAGGTTTCTCTGGGGAAAAATAATTATTTCTTATAGTACAATACTCTTTCTGTATTACTGTCTTGTCCTGGTGGAATGGCTTACATAGATCAGCAAAACTATTAGTTATTCTTTGCAGGATTGCACAAGACAGATAGGTCATAGTGGAAAGTTCAGACCAAAAAAAAAATAATAATAATAATAACAATCTGCTGCAGAAGGAAATAGCAAGCCACTTCAAAATCTTTGCCAAGAAAACTCCATGGATAGGATTAAAATAATAAAAGATATACTACCAGAAGATGAGCCCCTCAGTTTGGAAGGTGTATGACATGTTACTAGGGAAGAGCAAAGGACAGTACAAGTAACCCCAGAAAGAATGATGTGATTGAAATAAACCCAAATGAAAGCTCATCAGTAGAAATGTCTGATTGAAAATGAAAATGAAATGAAGAAATTCAATGAAAAACAATGTCTGATGCTGCTGAGATCAATATTGCATAAGCACCTGAAACTAAGGTAAGCTGAATGTGGTCAGAGAGGAAATGAAAAGTTTAAACATCAGAATCTTGAGTGTTGTTGGGAGAAATATCAGCAATCTCAAATATACAGATGATATCATTCCAATGGCAGAAAGTGATGAAAGAGTAATTTTTAAAATCCAGTGAAGAGCTTAACATTAAAAAGTAAGAACATGAAAGTAGCCCCATAATGTTTGGGGAACTAGAGAGGTAAAAAATGGAAGCAATGTCAAATTTTATATTCTTGGGCTCAAAATTACTACTGACAGTGACTGTACCCATGAACTTACAATGTGTTTGCTCATTGGAAAGAAAGTTATGGAAAATTTGGATAGCATACCAAAAAGCAAAGACTTCACCTTGTCAATAAAAGTTCATGGTTTTTCAAGTAGCAATGTATAGCTATGAGAGTTGGAGTATAAGAAATGTAGCAGAATGCTACATAAATTTTCAAATTGTTGCGTTAAAGATGATTTTTGAGAGTCCTTTGGAAAACATGTTCATCAAATCAGACAATAAAATAAATTCATTCAGTCTTTTCATTGGAAAGATAAATACTAAAGCTGAAGCTTAAAAACTTTGTTCACATAATGAGAATACAGGATTTATTGAAGAAGATCCTTATGTTGGGAAAGATTGAAGACAAAAGGAAAAGGGGATGGTTGAGGATGAAATAGGTAGATAATACATGAAAGCAATGGGCATGATGTTGGGAGATAGTGAAAGCCTAGTATGTGATAGCCCTTGGGCTCATGAAGAATCAGACATGACTGAACAATTGAAAAACAGTATGATAATATTCCATAACATTCACATAACATAATCTGTTCAGCCATTCCCCAATGGATCAGTATTCCTTAGTTTCTAAGCTTTGTTTTGGTAGTGGTTATTGTTACTATGTCACAAAGTACCAGTAAAATATCTGATACACAAACCATATTTTTTTTTTCTTTTTCTTTTCTTTTTCTTTTTTCTTTTCTTTTTTTTTTTTTTTTTGCTGAGGCAATTGGAGTTAAGTGACTTGCCCAGAGTCACACAGCTAGGAAGTGTTAAGTGTCTAAGCCCAGATTTGAACTCAAGCCCTCCTGACTTCAGGGCTGTGCCACCTAGCTGCCCCAACATATTTATTTTTTAAAGATAAATATATATATATGAAAATTCAGAAATATTAGCCTTTGATCCAGCAGAGCACTTGAGTTCAAGTCTAATCTTTGAGAAGTACTTGATTTGTGAGTTTGAATGAGTTACTCACTCTTCAAATACTAAGCATATCTCTAAAAGCATAAATTGGATGAAAGTGCCAATCTTACCAGGAGCTGCTTATATGAGTAAATTTCAAGTCCAGTCTTATTCCTGACATAGTTTTTGACAATGTATTTAATGAAGTAATATATTAGGCAAAATGGAAAGGTACAGATTGCCTCCTATGTACAAGACACTATAGACAGAGGCAAAAAAAACAAGCAAATCTGGATAATGAAGTTCACATCACATGAGGTATACCTTATATACCACTCTACATGAATTTTCTTCTTGCAAGGTTCTTTTTGCAAGAACCTCTTGTCTTGATCACTTAGTTGCCAGTGCTTTCCTTCTCTGACTCCTTTTTATTGAACTATTTTACAATTATTTATTTATTTAAATTTATTCTTCTTAAGTATATTTTATGTAAATACAAAATTATCTCCACAATTCAAAGGAAATTTATTGTTTTGTTTTTTTTTTTTAAGGAAATTTATTGAATTGATTTTTTTTTTCTTTGCTTTGGTCTTACCTGGTTTAGGTATCAGTATCATGTTTGTGTCATAAAAGGAATTTGGTAGAAGTCCTTTGTTCCCTAGTTTTTCAAATAGTTTATATAGTACTGGAGTTAATTGTTCTTTAAATGTTTGGTAGAATTTACATGGAAATCCACCTGGCCCTGGAGATTTTTTCTTAGGGGATTGATTAATAGCTTGTTCTATTTCTTTTTCTAAAATGGGACTATTTAATCTATATTTTTGTAGGCATTCCTCAATAATGCTCTAATTTTCTCTTCATTGGTGGAAAGTTCTCCCTTTCCATTTTCGAGACTAACAATTTGATTTTCCTGTTTTCTTTTTCTAATCAAATTAAATAAAGGTTTTTCTATTTTGTTGTTTTTTCATAAAACCAATAAAAGTTAGCTCACAGACGATTCCCAGGCGTGTGAAAACTACAACACTCTGACTTTCTGCTCAACTTTCTGCCATGGTCTCCCTATGATTCATTCTGGGCTCAGCAGATTATCACCTGCACGATTCAAACAGACCTATTCTGAAGTTCTTCCAAGGTATCTTCTCCTAGAAATGTGTTATACTCCAAATATTTGTGGATTCCTGGACTCCAGAACCAGTTTAGAGTCTTGATCTGATGTTGGTTTGAGAGAAAGTTAGAGGAGGTTAAAGAGAGTTATATCTGCTCTACACCATCTTGGCTCTGTCCCCCAACCCCCAAAGATATCGTAAAACAGGAAAAGGGACTCATGGGCACAAAAATGTTGTGGCATCCCTTTCTGTAGTGACAAAAAACTGGAAACTGAGTTATGGTATATGAATGTTATAGAATGCTTTATTTTTTATTTTATTTTATTGTAGCTTTTTTTTTTTTTTTTTAACAAAACATATGCATGGGTAATTTTTCAATATCGATCCTTGTAAAACCTTGTGTTCCAAATTTTCCCCTCTTTCCCCCCACTCCCTCCCCTAGATGGCAGGTAATCCAGTGAATTTTAAATATGCTAAAATATATGTTAAATCCAACATATGTATACATAATTTTGAGTTATCTTGCTGTACAAGAAAAATAGTATCTAGAAAGAAAAAAAGCCTGAGAAGGAAAACAAAATTCAAGCAATCAACGACAGAAAGAGGGAAAATGCTATGTTGTCATCCACACTCAGTTCCCACAGGCATCTCTCTGGGTGTGTGTTTTCTTTATCATTGAACAATTGGAACTTTTAAAAATCATCTCATTGTTGAAAAAAGCCATGTCTGTCAGAATTGATCATCACATAGTCTTGTTGCCATCTATAATGATCACCTGATTCTGCTCATTTCACTTAACATCAGTTCATGTAAGTCTCTCCAGGCTTCTCTGAAATCATCTGGTTGGTCATTTCTTACAGAACAATAGTATTTCATAACATTCATATATAATAATTTATTCAGCCATTCCCCAACTAATGAGCATCCATTCACTTTCCGATTTCTTGCCATTACAAAAAGGGCTGCCACAAAATTTTTTGCACATGTGGGTCCCTTTCCCTCTTATAAGATCTCTTTGGATATAATAAGCCCAGTATTAACACTGTATGCACAGTTTGATATTTTTTTAGCATAGTTCCAAATTGCTCTCCAGAATGGTTGGATCTGTTAAAAGTTCCATCAACTGTCCCAGTTTTCCCACATCCCCTCCAACATTTATCATTATCTTTTCTTGCCATCTTAGGCAATCTGATAGGTGTATCTCAGAGTGGTCTTAATTTGAATTTCTCTGCTCAATAGTAGTTTGGCACCTTTTCATATGACTAGAGCTAGTTTCAATTTCTTCATCTGAAAATTGTCTGTTCATATGCTTTGACCATTTATCATTTAGTGAATGGCTTGATTTCTTATAAGAGTCAATTCTCTGTGCATTTTAGAAATGAGGCTTTTATCGGAACCTTTGAATGTAAAGATCTTTTCTCAGTTTATTGCTTCTCTTCTAATCTTGTCTGTATTAGGTTTGCTTGTACAAAAACTTTTTAACTTAATATAATGAAAATTATCTATTTTGTGATCAACAATGATCTCTAGCTCTTCTTTGGTCACAAATTCCTTGCTCCTTCACAGATCTGAGAGGTAAATTATCCTTTGTACTGCAAATTTGCTTATATTATTCTTTATGTCTAGATCCTAAACCCATTTTGATCTTATCTTGATATATGGTGTTAGGTGTGGGTCAATGACTAGTTTCTGCCATATCAGTTTCCAAATTTCCAAGCAGTTTTTAATCAAATAGTGAATTCTTATGCCAAAAGCTGGGGTCTTTGGGTTTGTCAAATACTAGATTGCTATAGTCATTGACTATTTTATTCTGTGAACCTAACCTATTTCACTGATCAAATGCTCTATTTATTAGCCAGTACCAAATGATTTTAATGATTGCTGCTTTATAATATAGTTTTAGATCTGGTACAGCTAGGCCACCTTCATTTGCTTTTTGTTTTTCATTAATTCCCTTGAAATTCTTGAAGTTTTGTTCTTCCAGAAAAATTTCATTGTTATTTTTCCTAGGTTAGTAAAAGAGTTTCTTGGGAGTTTGATTGGTATAGCACTAAATAAATAGATCAGTTTAGTTATTATTGTTATCTTTATTATATTTGCTCAACCTATTCAAGAGCATTTGATATTTTTCCAATTGTTTAGATCTGATTTTATTTGTATGGAAACTGTTTTGTAGTTTTGCTTATATAGTTCATGACTTTCTCTTGGCAGATAGATTTCCAAATATTTTATACTACTGACAGTTATTTTAAATGGAATTTCTCTTTGTATCTCTTGCTGTTGGATTGTGTTAGTGAGGTATAAAAATGCTGATGATTTATGAGGATTTATTTTGTATCCTGCAACTTTGCTAAAGTTGTGGATTATTTCCGATAGCTTTTTAGTTGATTCTTTGGGGTTCTCTAAGTATACCATCATATCATCTGCAAAAAAAGTGATAATTTTGTTTCCTTATTACCTACTCTAATTCCTTTACTCTCTTTTTCTTCTTTTATTGCCAAAGGTAGCATTTCTAATACAATACTGGATAAAAATGATGATAGTGGGAACCGTTGTTTTACCCCTGGGAATGGTTCCAGTTTATCACCATTACATTTGATGCTTACTGATGGTTTTAAATAGATGCTACTGACTATTTTAAGGAAAAGTCCATTTAGTCCTATACTCTCTAATATTTTTAATAGGAATGGGTGTTGGTTTTTATCAAATGCTTTTTCTGCATCTATTGAGATAATTATATGGTTTTTGGTAATTTGTTTATTGATATAGTCAATAATAGTTCTCCTAATATTGAGCCAGCCCTACATTCCTGATATAAATCCTTCTTGGTCACGGTATATTATCCAGGGGATGATTTTCTGTAATCTCCTTGCTAATATTTTATTTAAGAATTTAGCATCAATATCCAATAAGGAGACTTGTCTATAATTTTTCTTTCTCTGTTTTCATCCTTCCAGGTTTAGGTATCAGTAACATGTTTGTATCATCAAAGAAATTTGGTAGGAGTCATTCATTCCCTATTTTTTCAAATAATTTATATATTTTTGATGTTAATTGTTTTTGTTTGTTTGTCTTAATGTTTGGTAGAATTCACATGCTAATATATCTGGTCTTGGATATTTTTTCTTAGGAAGTTGATTAATAGCTTGCTCTATTTCTTTTTTTCTAAAATGGGACTATTTAAGTAATTTTTTTCATCCTTTGATAATCTGGGCAATCTATATTTTTGTAGGTATTCCTCCATTTCACTAAGGTTATCAACTTTATTGGCATAACGATGGGCAAAGTAACTCCTAATTATTGCTCTAATTTCCTCTTCATTAGTGGAAAGTTCTCCCTTTTCATTTTTAAGATTAAGTGTTTGATTTTCCTCTTTCTTTTTTTCTAATCTGATTAACTATAGGATTATCTATTTTGGTGTTTTTTCATACAACCAACTCAATTTTATTTATTAATTGATAGGTTTTTTTTTTTTACTTTAAATTTTATTTTATTTTATTTTTTAAGAATTTCAGTTTGATATAGGATTGGGAGGTTTTAATTTGCTTTTTTTCTAGCTTTTTCAGCTGCAAGGTCAATTCATTGATCTTCTCTTTCTCTATTTTATGCAAGTAACATCTAGAGATATAAAATTTTCCCTTATTACCACTTTGGCTGCATCCCACAAATTTTGGTTTGTTGTCTCATTATTGTTATTCTCATGGGTGAAATTATTGTTTCTATGATTTCCTTTTTCACCCACTCATTCTTTACAACGAGATTATTTAGTTTTTAATTGCTTTTTGGTCTATTTTCCCCTGCCTTTTTATTGAATGTGATTTTTATTGATTGTGATCTGAAAAAAAAATGCATTTACTATTTTTGCCTTTCTGCATTTGATTTTGAGGTCTTTGTGTCCTATATATGGTCAATTTTTGTGTAGGTTCCATGAATTGCTGAGAAGAAAGTGTACTCCTTTCTGTCTCCATTCAATTTTCTCCAAAGATCTATCATACCTAACTTTTCTAGTATTCTATTTACCTCTAACTTCTTTGTTATTTATTTTGTGGTTCAATTTATCTAGTTCTGAGAGATAAAAGTTGAGATCTCCCACTATTATATTTTTCTTCTCTATTTCTTCTTGCAACTCTCTTAACTTCTCCTTTAATAATCTCCATGCTATACCACTTGGTGCATATATATTTACTATTGATATTGCTTCATTATCTATAGTACCGTTTAGCAAAATATAGTTTCCCTCCTTATCTCTTTTAAGTAGATTAATTATTGCTTTTACTTGATCTGAGATCAGGATAGCTACTACTGTTTTTTTTTTTTTTCTTTTACTTCACCTGAAGCATGATAGATTCTGCTCCAGCCTTTTACCTGAATCACTCTGCTTTAAATGCATTTCTTGTAAACTACATAATGTAGGATTCTGACTTTTAATCCAGTTTGGTATCTGCTTCTACTTTACGGGTGAGTTCACCCTCTTCACATTTATGGTCAAAACCACTAATTTTATATTTACTGCCATTTTATTTTTCCCTATTATACTTTTCTCTTTCTTTTTCCCCTTTCCCTCCTCCCCAGTATTTTACTTATGAGTACTCATGACTTAATCCTCCCCCCTTTAGAGACCCTCCTCCTTTCTTATACCTTTCTCCTGCTATTTCTGTTTTCCTTTCTATTTAGACTGTCTCTTCTCTTTTTGCCTCTCCTCTCCCACTTTTCTATAAAAAGAAGTTTCTCTGTGAAACCAAAGATGTCTAATATTTTCTGAGCCAAATATGACGAGAGTAAGATTCACGCAATGTCCATCACCTTTCCTTCTTTCCCCCAAATATAATACGTTTCCTTTGCCTCTTTCTGAGATGTAATTTCCCTCATTTTACCTCCACTTTCCCCTTTTGTCAGGGATAACTCCCTTTCCACCTCTAGTTTCTTTTTTTATATTATGACAGTAAATTCAGATTATATATGCACTCTCTATGTATACCCATAACAGAAATACAGTTCTCAAGAGTTCTTCTCTTTTTACCTTTTTATGCTTCTCTTGAGTCCTATATTTGGAGGTTAGATTTTTTATTTTGCTCTGCTTTATCCATCAGAAAAAAAAAAAAAAAGGAATTCACCTATTTCATTGAATGTCCATTTTCTTCCTTGAATAGGAAAATGCTCAATTTAGCAGGGTAATTTATTCTGGACTGCATTCCAAGTTCCTTTTCCTTTCAGAATATCAGATTCCAGGCCCTTTGATTTTTTAAAGTGGAAGCTGCTAGATACTGGGTAATCCCTATTGTAGCTTCTTGGTATTTTTTTTTTTTCCTGGCTTTTTGTAATAATTTTTCCTTGCTCTGATAGTTATGAAATTTAGCCGTGCTATTGCTTGGATTTTTAGTTTTGGGGAGGTGTTTGGTGAATTATTTCAATGGCTATTTTACCTTCTGATTTTATGACATTAGGGCAGTTCTCTTTGATGATTTTTTGAAAAATTGTATCTGGGTTCTTTTTTTCATCATGGTTTTCAGGGAGTCCATTAGTTCTTAGACTGTCTTTCGTAGATCTATTCTCCAACTCAGTTGTTTTCTCAAGTAAATAGTTTATGTTTTTTTTTTTTTTCTTTTTTCTTTTTTTGGTTTTGCTTGACTGATTCTTGATGTCTTATTGAATCATTCATTTACATTTTTTTTTTTTTGCTTCTGATTTTCAGTTAATTATTTTTTCATTTACTTTTTAAATTTCTTTTTGTATTTGTCCAATTGAATTTTTAAATGAATTTTGTTCTATGGAATTTTTTTCCATTTCACCAATTCTGTTTTTTAAGGACTTATGTTCTTTTTCCATTCCACAAATTCTGTTTTCCTGGGAGTTATTTATCTTTTCCATTTCACAAATTCTGTTTTTTAGGGTGTTGTTTTCTTTTTTCCATTTTGTCAAATCTATCTTTTAATGAGTTATATGCCTTTTTTCCAAACCATGTTGCAAAGTTTTCATTTCCTTTCCTCATTTTTCGCCTAGCTCTCTTTTAATATCTTTTAAAATTTCTTCTAGGAGAGCCTTGTGTAATGGGGTTTCATCTGGAGATGATCTGCTTTTAGTTGTGTCAGGGTTTATAATCTGTTGTTTTCTTTCACCATAGAAATTATCTATAGTCAGAGTTCTTTTTGTCTTTTTACTCATTAAAAAAAAAAAAAAAAAAAAGTTGGGATCTGCTTTTAGAGCAAGGAAAGTTTTCCAGGCTTCCTCTGTATGTGGCTGTGCTGAGTCCTCCCTCCATACTGGACAGAAACAGACCTTTTCTGGCAATCTTCAAAATTATCTGCTGTTGCTAATTTGTTGCACTCCCAATATTTGTGAATTCTGCCAATTCAGAACTAATTCAGAGGCTAGATTTGGTAATTAGCTGAGGGTCTTTGGAGAAGATCAGAAAGACGTGTGTGTGTGTGTGTGTGTGTGTGTGTGTGTGTGTGTGTATGTGTGTGTGTGTCCTCTCCACCATTT
Organism: Antechinus flavipes; assembly: GCF_016432865.1. Taxonomy (NCBI): domain Eukaryota; kingdom Metazoa; phylum Chordata; class Mammalia; order Dasyuromorphia; family Dasyuridae; genus Antechinus; species Antechinus flavipes. Next base: position 181,038,727 of record NC_067400.1, on the reverse strand, counting down.
TGGCAATGCCCATATTATTGTTTTATAAGAAATGACATGCAGGATAATTTCAGAGAGACCTGGAGAGACTTACATGAATTGATGCTAAGTGAAAGGAGCAGAACCAGGAGATCATTGTACACAGCAACGACAAGATTATATGATGATACATTCTGATGGACATAGCTCTTTTGAACAATGAAATGATTGAGACTAGTTCCAATGATCTTGTGAAGACAGCCATCTACACACAGAGAGAGGACTATGGGAACTGAGTATGGATCACAACATAGCATTCTCACTCTTTTTGTTATTGTTTGCTTGCCTTTTTTTCTTTCTCCTTTTTCTCTCTTTGTGATCTAATTTTTTTATGCAGAAAGATTATTGTATAAATATGTATACATATATTGGATTTAACAAATATTTTACCATATTTAACATATATTGGATTACTGGTTATCCAGGGGAGGACATGGGGAAAAGAGGGAAAAATTTAGAATACAAGGTTTTGTAAAGGTCAAAGTTGAAAAATTATCTAAGCATATGTTTTGAAAAATAAAAATATTTAATAATATATATATATATATATATATATATAACAAACCAAAAATAAATTTGCAGTCAATAAACATTCTGCAAATAGCCACTCACTAAGAATAAATTGAAATATATGCTGTATAAAAGAGGATATTGCTTTTGTGCATTTTTACTATCTTTTTTGCCTTTTCACAATGCCCATATACATGGTAGATAAAGTGGGCAATGCTGACTTTTTGCTAGTTATTTTCAAAACTAATCTATAACATAGTTTTAATAAAAGCATTTAATATTAAATACTGGTTAAAAGTAAATAAAAACATTTAAGATCATTGGAGAGATAATTATAAGCAAACTTATATAGCTTCTTTTATATAGCCCTATGCTTGTTTAGAAATCATTTAATTCAACAAATTGTTGGGGATAAGTAGTGTTAAATTTTATAAAGAGGCTTAATTGCTAATAAAAGGACCAAGATAAAATTTTAGAGCTTCCTGATTTGTCTACAGTGTCTAGTGCTATGTAGACATATAGATGAAAGAGCAGCCATTGTCAAGTCCTCCTACCAGATGTGCTAGTCCTTCTTGAATAACCTGTGCCCAGCTCCTTCAGATTATTACATACAAGAAACTAATTGTTCCAGTAAGTTTCATCAACTACCAAGTCACTACTATCTTAAGTCACTACTCCTCAAGAGAGCAGATAGGTTAGCATTTGTAGAGTACTTTTAGGTTCATAAAGCAATTTTTATAGGTTGTCTCATTTGAGGTTTCTAACAATTTTTTGTGAATTAAGTCTAAACAGACTCAGGTAGACATATATAGAATCAACTAAGGTACACATCTTATACCAATTATCTTAGCAGAACCAGGAAATATCTCATAAACTTAAATTATGATCTCTTATTTTTTATATATTTAGCAAAACAAAATAAAAAACCTATTTTCTCTTCACAGGTTTCACTCATTGGCTAATTCCTTTAACTACATTCAATCAATCTTGCTTTCTTTTGCTACCTTCCTCTCAGTACCTTGATTACTCTTTTTCTCCTCTGTGATTTCAGTACCCATGTCTCCTATTTCTACTCATTTGCTTTCCCTCTAACTACTCTTTTTATTGAAAACAGCAAAATCATAATACTACAATAAAAATGAAGAAACAGGCAACATCTCTCTGCTGGGCCTCCCTTCAATCTTTCCTCCTTGAATAACAAAAAAAAATTCCTACTCTATTTTATATATTCACATCTTTGTTGTGTTTTCTTAGAAGAACCATTCTTGTGGGCAGTGACTGTGTCCATTTAGATTAAGTTCTGTACAGTGTTTAGTATGCTCCTGCAAGCACTTACACACTCTATTTTCTTTTCATATACTGATTTTTTTTTCCAAATAAAATACATAAAAGACTGACAAGAGGGGGGAAAATGAAAATGACATCTAAAAGAGTCATGTAAAATTCTGTTTTAGCAGCTCCTTATTTGAATTCTAATCTACATCTCTGATTTTAAATTTGTTATTTGGTTGTGAGACTTCTCATCCACGCTCTTGCCTGAACTAGATAAAAAGTGTAACAAGAAAAGAACTGGCATGCTATCAGGAAAATAGAAATAAAGAAACACCGTCTTAAGCAGTGAGTGGACAGCAAATTCTGTAGCCTCTAAGTTTACTATTCAAGCACAAGTAAAAAGAAGTATGCACTTTAATTGTTGTTAATTACTTACTTTAGTATAAATTGGAACTCATTTCAGTTCCTTATTAATTTAGCTCTGATTAGGCTTTCTTTGATTTCAAGGACTTGGTTATAAATCCCTGACTGTTTCTGATAGGGCATTGCAACTCCAGCTATTGAATGGTGACACAGTTTTTATGTCAAGTAAAGTTTGCTTTTTTGTAAATTTATGAATATTGCTACAGTATTAGGTCCAATAAAAAGAGAATTGTGTTTGGATTGTTACCTACTTACCAACAACCCCACAGTTCTCTCTCCAACTAGCCTCCTCAAATTCATTGTTAAAAATCTCTAATTATTTCCATTTGTAACTAAGAGACATTAGTAAAGATTTACAGTTGAATGAATATGAGAAGATTCAGATAAACTTTTGTGGAGTGACTCAACTGAATTTTGTTTTTCTTTTCCTTTTTGCTTCTTTCCCATTCTTCTCTCCAAAATCATTCCTTTAATGTTTTCAGAGAGGCCTGGAGAGACTTACATGAATTGATGCTAAATGAAATGAGCAGAACCAGGAGATCATTACACATGGCAACAAGACTATACAATGACCAATTCTGCCAGACTGGCCTTTCTTCAACAATGAGATGATTCAAATCAGTTTTAATTGTTCAGTAATGAAGAGAATCAGCTACACCCAGAGAGAGAACTATATATGGGAAATGAATGTGGACCACAATATAGCATTTTCACTCTTTCTATTATTCTTTGCTTGCATATCTTTGTTTGTATTTTTCTTTCTAGATCTGATTTTTCTTGTGCAGCAAGATAACTGTATAAATATGTATACATATATTTGATTTAACATATATTTTAACATATTTAATATCTGGACTATCTGCCATGTAGGAGAGGGAGTAGGAGAAAGGACGGGAAAATTTGGAACAAAAGATTTTGCAAGGATCAATGTAGAAAAATTACTCATGCATATGTTTCGTAAATAAAAAGCTATAATAAAAAAATAAAATACATAATATAAAAAAAAATCATTCCTTTAAATTCTCAGTGCTGAAAGGTTCACATACCTGAACTGGAGAATTTATTACCTATAGCATAAATGACCATCCAATTGCCATCTGAAAGCTCCCATGAAGAGGATTCCTCCAGCTCCACAAATAGCCCATTCTACTTTGGGAGAGTTGACAAGATTTTCATGAAATTAAAGGAAAAGTACTAAATCTAATTACATTGGAAGTCCACAAAATATTGTCAAAATATAAGTTGTAAAGTCCTCTTGATTTGCATTTTTCTACAATTTTTCTGTTCAAAAACTGCTAATTCCTTTAGTTAATGTCTTATGACTGGGCCCCAAAATGATTCAATCAAATAATATGGAGTAAGTGCCAATCTTTCCTATCAGCACTTTGTAATTTGGTCTCTGAGAGCTAGATAGTACAATGGACAGTGAAATGAACCTGGAGTCAGGAAGAGTTGAGTTCAAACTTGGCCTCAAACACTAGCCATGAGACTGAGAAAAAGTCAAAACTCTTTGCCTATATTCTCATTGTAAAATGAGTTGGAGAAAGAAGTGGAAAATCACTCCAATAATTTTGCCAAGAAAACCACAAATAAAGTAACGAAGAGTTGGGCAACTACTTAAATTACTGAACAACAACAACAAAACAAGTTTGATTTCTAATTGAGGACTTTGTCACTGAGTAGGACAGATTTTTGGAGTTATGTTTTTAGAGTTTATTTCTATAATGTATACCTCTCTGAAAGGGAAAGCAATAGTAGAAAGTGGAATTGAAGAAAACAAGATGCCCCTATATTTTGCATTGTCTATAAGGTTCCTATGCACTGACTTCAGTTCTTCTGGGCTCCTTGATTTCTTTGTTGTGTGTACTACTGATTCAGTCAATCAACAAGAATTTAAGAATTCAAATCAAACAATCTGCTAAGTCCTAAAGGTAAAAATAAAAGTGAAATGCCAGAGACCATGCTCTTCAAGACCATGTCCTTGAACACTGCCAGAGGCCATGTCCTTGGACGCAGGAGACAAAGAGCTAAGAAGAGCAGCAAACACCCTAAATTCCTGAGATTAGATAATGTGTGTCCCAAGAAATCGGTCATCTCCGCCCAAGATCTAGATAACAGTATACTCTAGGATTTCCGCCACACCTATGGTCCGACATTCTTCTCATTGTAACCCCCCACTCAGAAATCCTATTTAATTAAACTCTCTTCATTCATTAAACAGAGACATTCACCATCTTAAAGCTTGAGTTGCCTCTCTGTCTCTCCGATTCCATTCCAAAGCACGTGGTGCTTTACAGACTGATTGTCTTACAGAGCCTTTGCTCCCCCTCGGCCCTGGTTCCCTTCGATGACCCACTGTTGATGTCCTGCCGGACAGGACAACTGGCGCCCAACGTGGGGCTCTAAGTGGACCTCGGCCCGACATCGCCCCCGAGCATTCCGGGAGAGAATTCACGGTCTCTACGGAACCCCATAAGGGTAGAGGTAAGTTTTAGCGATTGTCGGTAATATGGGATCGTATTTATCTAAAGAACAAATATTCCTTAAAGATCTTAAAGGAAATCTTAAGGAAAGAGGCATAAAAGTAAAAAAGGACCTTATAAAATTCTTTATATACATAGTTAAGGTCTGTCCTTGGTTTATTGTAAATGGCCCTGAAATACACCCCGGGAAATGGCAGAAGGTTGGCCGAGACCTAAAACGAGAAGGGCCAAACGTTGTAAATGTTTTCCCCCTCTGGGCATTAATTAATGAAGTCATTGAAGGAGCCTCTAACAACGGCAAGGTTCGGCAATTACCCCCGGGTCCTCAGATAACTTGGGAAGACGCTGAGGGAAATAAAGGCACTGTCTGCCCTTACATAGTTCCTAATCTACCTATTAACCTATGGGGAAGAGATATTCTCTCACAAATGGGTATTATTATGTACAGCCCCAATTTTGTAGTCACAAGACAAATGCTAAGCCAGGGTTTTCTCCCTCAACAAGGATTAGGGAAGAATAACCAAGGTATCAATCAGCCTTTACAAGTACAGCCGTACCCTGGCCGTGCTGGCCTTGGTTTTCAGAACCATTTTTTATAAGGGCCACTGGTCCGCCCAGCCTGCAGGCGGACAAGATCAAAAAACTCCAGTCTGGTTTGACCAGTGGCCCCTTTCCAAAGAAAATATGTTGCGCCGTCCATAGATCCTTTTCGCTTGAAATACCCCAAACCTGCCACTAGACCTTAACCCTAATTTCATTTAGGTACCCCAAAGCTAGACCTCAACATTTGCTTCCCTGACGAAACAAACACCGGAAGCTAGATAATTTGGCGATCAAACTGGACCCCGACCTTTTCGGGGCACACTCAGAACCAATCTGGGTTTTGAGCTGTTCAAGCAGTATTCTTCCGGGAAGAATCTGCGTTCTTTCTTTGGTCTCACTCTATCTCTAAAGGTAGTGGGGAGAATATCTGTGTTCCGTCTCACCCTACTTCCATTTCAGGTGAAAAGGCTTCTTTGATCTAGACACTCCCCTGTCTCTAAAGTCTTTTCCTGGAGCAGATGCTTTGCTTGAAGAAACTCCCACTGACCAAATCCTTTAGAAAGAGAAAGGCCCTTCCTTTGCATCTCAATGCATTTCTAATCTTTTTTTCCTGTCACCAGATAGTCCTGCTCTCCAGCAGGAACTGTTGAGACACGAGAGGAAGTGTCTCTTTAACACCACCCCAGACCAAAGAGTGGTCATGTGGCCGTTCTGGGGACCCCACCCCTCTTGGGGGTCCCAGGCCAGCGCTCTCTTTGCTCTGTTCTGGGGAGATAGCCGGAGAAACGTAAGAGGAGCTGTGTTTGAGCCCTTCTCCCATGCCACTGTTAAATGCAATGGAGTCTCTAATGGTCAGGCTGTAGCCACGAGGAGAAAGGTCACTGAATTGGGGTGAGTTTAGAGAATGTCTCTGCCCACGGCAGCTACTCCCTGGACAGGGGTAAGCAGTCTTCCCTTCAGGTTTTGCTCTCCCAGTAAGATCTGGGGACTTAGATGAGCTGCCCTGCCTTCAAGTTCCAGCGTGGAATCGCCAGAGGAGCCCTCGCCATTCAAGACGCACTGCGCTGGGTAAAATGGCATCTCTTCCTCCCCCACCCTCGTTCTGGCCTTTTCTCCCCCTTCTTCCATGGAGTGGGGAGTGTAGAACTCGAGGCCTGGTTCGGACCTCTCCCATGTGGCTTGGCAACCTGCCATTTAAATGCTCCTATCCTGTCCCCTTCTTGGGGTTACTGTACAGTGGGGAGATTGGGGACTCAATCTTAATCTTCTCAAATCTCCGGAAAGGTTGTCACCAACTTTTAAAATAGAAATTTGCTAGCAATTTGGACAAGTGGGCCGCGCCCCTTCCAGACATTTACCTGGCTCTTAAAGCCGCAGCTTCTAGCCCTCAGGACGTGTGCTCGTCCTATACATTTAAACGGGACTCAGTTTCCCTGATTTGGTCATCTTGTGTTAATTGTAGAAGCCTCAGAATTACGCTTTCGCATGCTCACAAGGCTGTCTACAAAGATGGGATTTTAAACTGCTCTCGGTTTTTTTCTTAGCTTCAGGGCACTACTTAAAACTTTCTTAGCTGCTTATGGAGAGATAAACTAGGTAAGCCAGGCTAGGTCTGTCTGTCTCACACTTTCCTACCTAACCCTACAGGTGGGAACTCTTTTGCTCCTAATTTTCTTAGTCCTAAAACCTTTTCCTCTTAGCACACTCGGTTCCATTCTTTTCTGGATTGGCATTCTATGTCCCTGCCAACAAAGGATTTTTTCCTGGGCTCCATCCCTGGCCAGATTGCAGCTTCAAGAAAAACCTTTGGAATGATGGCTGGGGAATAAAATTTCAGGTTAAGGCAAATTAAATTCTTTGGAAGATGGCTTTTTATTTCTTTTCTCCCCTCATTCCTTGACTGCAGCAAGAAATGAGTAAATGAGAGAAACTGAAGCCATTTAAGAATTCGGTGAATACCCTTAGGAAAGAAGTCTGCCTTTCCTGTGTGCTTTTCTATGTTCTCTATAGACTTGTTCCCTGTTTTCCCTCCTCCATTCTTTGAGATGCTGAGGGACTAAGATGGGATAGTTTACCTTCCTACTTAGATGGTGTGTTTTCTAGAGGTATTGGGCAACTTGTAACTGAGTTATGCCTTAAAATTTGTCATCTCTGTTGGGCAATTATAAGTTATATGAAATTTGGTTCAGTTACTTGTGAACTTCAAGATCTGTGTAATGTTAAATTTAAAACTATCTACTCAGATAAGAAAGAGAGCTGTATAAGCTGTAAACCCTTTACTGTGATTCTTGGAACTAGATTTTATCTGAAGTCCTTGATTAATGATAACTGATGTAGAAGATAAAATCCTTTGGGACTGCAGCTAATATTTGCTGGGAGTTTTGAGTTCAGGTGTGATTGCATAGACCAGAAGTAGAACTGCCTTAAATAACTATTTTAATTTGTGGCCACACTATGATTGTTGCTAAGCTTTTTTCCTGGGGCTAGAGTTTCTTTATCTAAAGGTTTACTTCGCCCAAGTACTTGGGGCCACTCCCACCTTGCCTTTTGAGAAAGATGACCGGCCTTTTACACTGTATGTTGATGGAAGGCAGGGCTAGGCCCCTGAATTGCGGCTCAAATGCCCGGGCTAATTTGAGCTCGCTGGGAAACTCTTGCAGTCTTGGGGGGATTTGTCGCTCATAGGACTCTGTGAGGCCCTGAGTCTTAAACTCTAGGTCTCTGGACAGGTAGGCTTGGCTAGGCCTTCTAGGGTGACTGGAGTCAATTGGCGACAATTGGCGTGTTTGAGTGTTTTTAGAATTTAGATTCCGTCCAAATTCAATGGGTGTGGCTCAGTCCCAGCCAGCCCTCGCGGAGAGAAATGAGAAAAATGATCAGAGAATATCGGTAGATAGTCCCTTGGGAAACAAATTAAGTAATTGGAACAAACTGCCAAAATATAAAGGAAAAAGCAAGAAAAAGATGATAAGGTATTGCTGCTTTGTCTGGGGTGACAAGACATTGGTGGAGGCACTATTTGGCCTAAATTTGGCTCCCTTGAAGATTGGGTGTGCCAAATACTGAATTTGTGGGTTAATAACAAAGAACCTGTTAATCCAGAGGAGGTTCTATATGCAGGACTATGACTTTCCGGGGCTTCTATAATGTTGAGTAAGAGTCCAAGTGTAAAGGACACGAAGGAGGAAACTTTAAAGACCCAGCAATGGGACCCATTGTTATCTCTCAGTCCTCCATACTTATCCCCACCCCCAGAAGAAAGGAAGGAATTAGATCAAATTCAAAGAGATATCCGAAATTATCCTTTGCCAGGAACTAAAACCCCAAGTCCTAAATTATATCCATTAAGAGAGGTTCCTTCGGCCCAGGGAGGTATAGGATTTGTGAACGCTCCCCTGAGCACCACAGAAGTCAGGGCCTTTAAGAAGGAAATGAGGTCCTTGATAGAAGACCCCACTGGGCTAACAGAACAGTTTGATCAATTCATTGGAATTTGCCTCCTAGGACCTAACATGCTTCCTCCCAAACAGCTTGAAGGCGTTTGCAACCACACCATACCTGTCAACCTGATGTGGCAATATGTGGCCGCTCCTGACGGCTCTTATTTTGCCTGCTCTGCTGGCCTTACTACATTTCTGGATGCCCGATCTTTTATCAAAAAACGCGATTACTGCGTTTCTGTCTTTCTCTTCCCTCATATTAATATATACCAGGCCGATGATTTCCTTGATATCTGGGAAAGAAAAAGTATTGGCAATTTCAGGACCAGGAGGGAACCCCTTACTGCATTAACCCTGACCGTCCTCCTTGGCCTAGGAGTGGTAGGAACGGGGACGGGTATAGCCTCCCTCATACAAAATGACAAACAATATTCCCAATTGAGCGCTGCTATAGATAAGGATTTGCAGGAATTGCAAGCAGGACTTAAACACCTTAAAGACTCAGTAGCATCCTTAGCTGAAGTCGTCCTGCAAAACAGAAGAGGCTTAGACCTTTTCTTCTTACAACAAGGAGGTCTTTGTGCAGCCCTCAAGGAGGAATGCTGCTTTTATTCAGATAAACTTGGCCTTGTTGAAAACAGTCTACCAAAAGTTAGGGACAGTCTGGAAAAAAGAAAACAGGAAAGAGTAAAAAATGAATCCTGGCATAAGAACTGGTTCTCCACTTCCCCCTTGCTATCCACTTTTCTCCCTAGTATTCTCGGCCCTCTTGTGGGACTCCTTCTCCTCCTTTTGGCCCTTGGGCCTTTAATAAACTAACCACTTTGGTTAAATATCAAGTAGATTCTGCGATCACAAAAAGACACATCTTTTATCATCAGTTACGAGACCAAGACACCTTGGAACCTAAAGAGAAGATCGAACCACTCAAATTCACTGAACAGCTCCTGAAACAGACAGGGTGTCAACGATTGAGAAAATTGTTGTTCTCATGTAATGTCATGGAATCTGTATAACTGTAGTCTGTCATATACGTTCCATGTTCTGTGTGGTTTGTCTGTTATGTTGTTGTCTGGAAAACAACGTTGCAACTGTACATAGTAAATTGGAGCTCCATGTTTGTTTGTGTGTGTTTGTGTTAAAAGTTAAAATAAGCTTGTAAGAGATAAGGATTCAGCCTCTGTGTTGCAGACTTAGAAAATATCAAGAAGCTTGAAAAATCTTTCTCTCTCTCTCTCTCTCTGTCTCTGGCTGACTGCAGCAGCCTGTGAGAAAAAGGGAGAGAAAAGAAAAAAAAAATATATATATATATATATATAGATTGAAAGGGATTTGAAAGTTTGGAAAGTTAATATACAGCAGTATGCTAACATTTAAAGGAAAGACGTTTGAATAGAATATCTAGGCATTCTCTGTGAAGGCAGAGTAAAACACTAAATGGGCTTCCTTGGAAATTCACCTAAGCCGCTTTGGATTTTGGAATGGGAAAAAGGAATTCAAGGTGAAACATTTCTCTCTGAGGGTGGGGAGTTTTTCCAGGACTAATCTGCCCCTAATCTGTTTTTGCTGATTTAAAAGCTTTGTTAAGTTTTAAGAACAATGATTAAGGATAATTTGCATGTCTTTAAGGAAAAGCCTGCTAGAGTAAAGAACTATAAAATTCAAGCTTAGCCTGGCCTAGGCAATAAATAGCTCTAGAGATAAGATGCTAATCGCTGTTAAAGAAAGGTGGTAGAAGAAACTTACTTTGATTCAGTTTGTTACCTTCTGAAGTTTGTTAACACGAGTTAATACTTTAAATCCAGCTCTGCTGGACATGTGTGGATTTTTGGAGGTTTATTATTCACTATAGGGTTGAATCTTACAGGTTTTTGATGGGAAAAGGACAAGAGGAATGCAGGTGAGTTAGGAAGGACTGATTTGCAAGGGAAATTAAAGGTTCGATTGGTATCAGAAGGGTGAAAGAAAGACTTTTGGGAGTAGGTGAAGAGGTGGGGGAAGGAGTCACCCACCCCCACTGCCTTCTGCTACTTCTCCAAAGGAGTATCTGGGAAGGAAAGTTCTTTAAGGAGATTGTTTAAGTATGTAGTCAGAAGGAAAGAGAAAGTTGGAAATGGGTGGATTTGGGAAGAAACCTGATATTGGGAAACTGATGGGTTAAATCTTGAAAAGGATCCCCATGTAGAAAATTGAGTGGGGAACCTGAGGGAAGTTTTTTCTAGGGGGTCAGGAGTGGGGGAAGGATGGACATATGGAATCTTCTCCGCCCCTCACCTCCCTGAGTATGTTCCTGCCGCTTTTTTCTTAACTGATTTACAGCCAGTGCAGCAAAGTGTGATTTTTAAGGACATGCTTACTTTAGCTTAATTGATTGAATATTTGTTTCTTCATAAAGGTTTTCTTGGTTAAGAGATATGGTCGTAAATATGATCCATAAAATGTGATCCATACTTTGGTCTGAGTATTTCTAAAAGTTTAATTGCTATGTTAAAAAACCTTCTTGAATTCTTTCATGTGGAATTGGGTTTTTTGTATAAGTTTAAATTGATTGTATTGGGTCATTCTGAGGTTATTTAAAGGGTCTCTGAACATAATAGTTTTTTCTCTTTGTCCTTTTGAAAATGTTTGTTACAATATGCAATTTGGGATATTTTTCTATGTATTGGGTATTTTAAAAGCAAAATGATTTGTATGTATAATGCTCACTTATGTAACATCTACCTAGATATGATAATTGTTCTAAGTTGTGAACTTACTGAGACAAAATTGCTTTCTGTTATGACTTATAAGGATATGATAAATAATTGTTTAAGATTTATCCGAAATTTGATGACATCTGTTGTTGGAGTCTTTGGGCTTAGAGTTAATTCGCTAATGCTATTTGGGAGTTTTAAAGCTCCACCCTGTGACAGTTAATGGGACAATTGATTGATAAGCTGTTAAAACTCAATTGCTTATGTTATGTTATAGTTATGTTCTTGAATTTTTCCTTCTGTAACTGATCTCTCTGATCAGAGCAATGGTCAATAGAATTGTTAATGCAATTCAATTATGTCATGCTTTGCTATTTTCAGTCTGGTTATATGTAATCATTGTATCCTAAATGCTTGGGCAACTATTTCGCCTAGTCATCTGTCTGTTACTGGATATTTGTGTTTTGTTTCTTTAAAGTTTCTACATGATAAGTGGACAATTAACAGAGGTCTGTAAGACTGCAGCTGTTTGCTTGGCCTGTAAAGCAAACTTGTCTCGTCACATAGGAAACTGCTGGCCAATCCATTTTGGCCTCCTCATGTTTTGCAACAGTCTGGTGAACTGAGTCTTTCTATCTGAGACTGATCCAATCTTTATGTGTTAGATTTGTGTTTTTGTTTTAGATTTTGGTCAAATTACAGATATTGACTTGCTTCTGGAACCTGGATCAGCTTTGATCAGCTTTGATTGCCAGCATGACACACCCACTCTGCAAGGAATGAGAGCCTCCTATCACTTCACAGCCTGAAGCAGCAGTTTTAAAATGAGACCATGGACTTGATCCTGCATCGAGTGTACTTTGGACTGATATGAGGGACTTTGGGAATGGTTGATGACTGACTGTTAAACCTTACCTGGATCATCTATTACTGTGTGTTTAAGACTTGGGATGGGATTTGTTAAAACTGTAATTGCTGTTATGTTTGAGGGCTTTGAAGGAAATGCTACTGTATTAGTCTGTTATGTATAGGGATTTTGATTTGCTCTTGGGATTTATATCGGGAATGGTCATTTGAAAAGGGGAGGTAGAGATAGAACATTGGGGAAACTGGTATATTTTTTCAATATACCTGAAAGAATGGGAACTCTTAGCTCCTATTCACTTTGCCTTAAACACTCTTGCCCCACCTCCTCCTCATATCCATACAAGGTCTGGTCTCAGGTATTGCCCCCCCTGCATTCAGTAAATAAGCTGTGGGTGAGCCAATGACGGGATTATTGTGGCCCCATATTTCAGGATCATCATACCCTCTGGCTGCAGGAACACCCAATGACGGGATTATTGTGGGCCCGTTTTCCAGAAGCACACCCTGGAAGTTTGATGCTGGGGTGCTGGGACGGATGCCGCCCACATAGCCTAAGACAGGGGTCCTGCCCTTCTCTGGCCTTCTAAGGTCGGATTACTTGGGTACTGAATGTGGATGCCGGCCACATAGCCTAAGACAGGCCTCCCACCTATTTAATAATAAGGAAAGGGGGATATGCCAGAGACCATGCTCTTCAAGACCATGTCCTTGAACACTGCCAGAGGCCATGTCCTTGGACGCAGGAGACAAAGAGCTAAGAAGAGCAGCAAACACCCTAAATTCCTGAGATTAGATAATGTGTGTCCCAAGAAATCGGTCATCTCCGCCCAAGATCTAGATAACAGTATACTCTAGGATTTCCGCCACACCTATGGTCCGACATTCTTCTCATTGTAACCCCCCACTCAGAAATCCTATTTAATTAAACTCTCTTCATTCATTAAACAGAGACATTCACCATCTTAAAGCTTGAGTTGCCTCTCTGTCTCTCCGATTCCATTCCAAAGCACGTGGTGCTTTACAGACTGATTGTCTTACAGAGCCTTTGCTCCCCCTCGGCCCTGGTTCCCTTCGATGACCCACTGTTGATGTCCTGCCGGACAGGACAGTGAAAATTGTCAGATCATGATCAGTAATTCAAATACTAGAGATATTTGTGGGGTCCAACAGATATTGATTTACAAAGGCACATATTAACATTACTTAAGTTTCATTGTATTTTTATATCATGAAATATTTCCTGACTACATTTTAATCTGGTTCAGACTACATTTGGGGGTACCAGAGCAGTATTTAGGCCATTTTACTAAAAACTAATTAAGTATATACTAACCTACACATGAAAAATAGATATTAATCTCTGAAGGAAAGAATAATAGAAGCATCTAAGGGTCAGAACAAAGTTTCATATAGAAGGTGGGGTTTGAGAATACAGGACTGAAAAAAGTGAACAACCACCAACCAGAACACCATAACAACCTAAGGGAAGCCAGAGAAGCTTAAAAGGTGGAGATGTGGAGAGAGAGCTTGAAGAATAAGTTCATGCATGACTTAGCTTCATTTATTATTTTAATTTTAATTAATTTATTGTTTTCATTTATTGCCTAGGGCACTAAAAATGATATGACTTCCTTTGGGATATAGCTAAGAAGTATTTAAATCAGAATTTGAATTGCACTCATTTTTACTCCAATTTAAATTCTCCATATACTATGCCAAGCTGTCTTTCTAATGGTGACCTATTCATATACTCTGCCTAATTTACAATTATTTCTATTTCAATGTCCTTCCATTATATGGATTTCTATGGTCTGTAGTATGCATGAAATAATTACCTAAGCTCTGTTTGAATTTTTTCTATTACATTCCTTGTTATGAAAGAATTTCTTATATTAGATCTGAAATTTCCCCTGTTACTGGTGAATAAGTATCTATAAATTTGAAAAACAAATTAAAATTTGTATTATGGAACATTTGGTGGTAAATAACTTTTCCTATGTACAAAAAGAGTTCTAGATATCCAAATGCATATCTGAGGGGCCTCCAAATAACATGACCTATATTAAAGTCAATTATACCAGAAAACATATTGACCTCATATGCTACCAATCTGTGACAAAATTGGGAATCTCTGCTATTTCTAATAACTAACTCTTGGATTCTCCTTGCAAAATATCATTATTCAAAGAGAAAAATGACTGTGTTTTTTCTTTGAATGGCAAACTGCACATCTTAGCTTTTATTTCCCTCAACTACCTTCATTTATAACTTTCTTGAGTACAAACAAGTTATGGAGAAACAGAAGTAGTTAGCTACACAAGAACAATACATTTCATTACAATAATTTGAGTCAGTTTATCCAATTTAGATTCTTAGACAACATTGGCAGTCATAAAATGTGAATTCAATTGAACAATTATTTGTTTTTTATTTTTTATTTTATTATTATTATAGCTTTTTATTTACAAAACATATGCATGGCTAATTTTTCAACATTGATCCTTGCAAAACTTTCTGTTTCAACTTTTCCCCTCTTTCCCCCAATTCCCTCCCTTAGATGGCAGGTAGTCCAATACATGTTAAATATGTTAAAGTATATGTTAAATCCAATATATGTATGTATACATATTTATTCAGTTATCTTGCTGCACAAGAAAAACCTACAAAGAAAGAAAAAAAAAACTTGAGAAGGAAAACAAAAATGCAAGCAAACAATAACAGAAAGAGTAGAAATGCTGTGTTAAGGTCCACACTCATTTCCCATAGTTCTCTCTTTAGATGTAGTTGACTCTCTTCATTACTGAACAATTGGAGCTGGTTTGAATCATCTCATTTGAACAATTATTTGTTTTTTTTTCTCTTTTTTTTTAACATTTTATTTTATTTAATAATAACTTTATATTGACAGAATCCATGCCAGGGTAATTTTTTTTACAACATTATCCCTTGCACTCGCTTCTGTTCCGACTTTTCCCCTCCCTCCCTCCACCCCTTCCCCTAGATGGCAAGCAGTCCTTTATATGTTAAATATGTCACAGTATATCCTAGATACAATATATGTATGCAAAACCGAACAGTTCTCTTGTTGCACAGGGAGAATTGGATTCAGAAGGTAAAAATAACCCGGGAAGAAAAACAAAAATGCAAATAGTTCACATTCCTTTTCCAGTGTTCTTTCTTTGGGTGTAGCTGCTCTGTCCATCATTTATCAATTGAAACTGAGTTAGGTCTCTTTGTCAAACAAATCCACTTCCATCAGAATACATCCTCATACAGTATCGTTGAAGTGTATAATGATCTCCTGGTTCTGCTCATTTCACTTAGCATCAGTTCATGTAAGTCTCGCCAAGCCTCTCTGTATTCATCCTGCTGGTCATTTCTTACAGAACAATAATATTCCATAACATTCATATACCACAATTTACCCAGCCATTCTCCAATTGATGGGCATCCATTTAATTTCCAGTTTCTAGCCACTACAAACAGGGCTGCCACAAACATTTTGGCACATACAGGTCTCTTTCCCTTCTTTAGTATTTCTTTAGGATATAAGCCCAATAGAAACACTGCTGGATCAAAGGGTATGCACAATTTAATAACTTTTTGGGCATAATTCCAGATTGCTCTCCAGAATGGTTGGATTCGTTCACAACTCCACCAACAATGCATCAGTGTCCCAGTTTTCCCTTATCCCCTCCAACATTCATTATTATTTTTTCCTGTCATCTTAGCCAATCTGACAGGTGTGTAGTGGTATCTCAGAGTTGTCTTAATTTGCATTTTTCTGATCAATAATGATTTGGAACACTCTTTCATATGAGTGGTAATAGTTTCAATTTCATCATCTGAACATTGTCTTGAACAATTATTTGTTAAGGATCATCATATTCAGGGCATAGTGTTTGGTTCTGAGAGATGCAAAAATTCTGTTAGCTTGAGAAGCAAAATAGTAGAGTTGAACCAAATGGAAAGAAACACAACAGTTGCAATCAACAGCCAGAAGTGCATCTGTAGTTCCTCTCTATCTGCAGTATAAAGAAGAAAAAGCACTTCTTTCTGGTATTTATAAAACCATTTAATTCATACTGACTATGCCATTTGGAAAAGAGGAGAGAATAATTTGGGATATTGCCACAACAGACAAACAAGACTACAGATGATCCCGATTACATTTTTCTTTGATAATCCAATCAATATTTATTAAGAACCTACAATTTTCCAGGGACTGGCATACAAGGAAAAATATTTTAAAAAGTGTTTTTGTTTGGCTATTAATGTCTCAACTTCAAGAGCATTTCATTCTATACATATAGGAATATATATAGAATAAATACAAGTTATTTAAATGAAGTGGTCATGGAAAAAGAATGCTGATAGTGGTGAGGTAATTGAGAAAGGGGGATCAAGAAAGTCATTGTATAAAAGACACTGCTGAACTGTATTTTCAAGGAAGTGAGGGATATTATAAGATGCAAATAAAGAGGGAATCCTTTCTAAACATGAATGGAAGGGTGGCTAATGAAAAGCTTTTAGATGAGAAATAGAATAGAATGTGTGAAGAAAAGGGAGGTCAGTTTAGCAAGAGTATAGAGAGTGAGAAAAGGAATAATGCATAACATGGTTTATTTAAAAATGAAGAATATTAAAAGCTATACACATTTTTTTTTCCTTAGAGTCAAAAGTTTGTAGCTAGCAAATCATTTTCCCTATTTTGTTAGCATTATTTTTGGGGTACACATACATAATTTAATAGAAAGAATTCTGTGTTTGTCGTCAAGAAAATAAGTTTGAATCCTAGCCCTGCCTTTTACCACCTGTGAGAATTCAAATAAGTAACCTGGCCTCTCTATCTTATTTTCTTTATTTGTAAAATAAAGGCTTGATCACATGACTTGTAAAGTCCTTCCCATGTCTATAGTAATGATCTTATTTTGCCCTCATAATGTAAATACTTTAAATCAGTTTTGTTTAAAGGGTGGATGAAAGCTGTTTTTCACTTTCTGAACCTAGAGATCTTAAAAGGAATAAGGATGTCTACTCACATGAGACAAGACAGTGGCAGAAATCACATGATTGATATGAAAAAAGAAAGAGGAGTCAAAACGGAGATCACATTTTGTTTTTAAATATGAGGCAAAATTCTCAGATTAAAGATGGGGGGAAGTGGCATTGGAAGTTAGAGGAGAGATGAAAAGGTTTGGAACAATGGATTATAAATTCATAATTCAGGTATAGAAGAATTGCCTAGCAGCAGAGAAAGCCCTGCATGCAATATAAATTTGTGGTGGACTCAGCCAGAATGGTTGCATGATTTTCTCTACCTCCATTGAGCATAGGAGCAAAGGTGATAAAAGGCATGTCTAGGTGTAGGTAAAATAAAGGAAGGTAGAGATTCAAGAAAGTCAGAGAGTGTGAAGAAGGGACCCCAAAACTCTCAAACTCCTTGAAGGAGAAATTCTCTTTGGACTCTGCCTCAGTGAGGGACCTTGCCTGAGGGAAACAAGATAAATAGCTTCATTATGTTATCTAGGTGGGGTTGGTTCAGTTCTGAGCAAAAGAATTTCAACCCTATTCAATTAAAGAAACTCATTCAATTCTATTCAAATTCAGCTCAAGCTAAAACCCAGCTTGTAGCCAAAACTCCTATTATAAAAGAGCCAAGCTAAAATTCTCTCTTTGCAGAGATTCTAGACATACCATGTAGGCCATGCTATGCCATGCTATGACAAGGAAGCCTCTGCCCACTGGAATAATATTCCCTCTCTTTACCCTCTCTTTACCCTCACCTATTTCCCTAACAAGACTTTATGCTTTTCTGTCAGGATTTCTAAACTTACTTCCCAATCTCTGTAATAAACCTCTCTTATTGATCTAGGTTTTCAGGTTTGTAATTCCTTTATAGAGAATCTCTGTGCCTCCAAAAAGGGGTTCCCCAAAACTCCATACTCTTGCTCTGACTCCTAAGGATACAGGGGAGCCAAACCTCTCCATTTGGTTCCCTGAATTCCAAACCTGCCACTAGACCTTATCATTTAACTCCCTGACCACCAGAAACCCTAATCTCATTTTGGTTCTCTATATCTAGACCTCGTCATTTGGTTCCAAAACCTAAATCATCATATGTTTGGTTCCCTGAAAGGGAACCCCAAAAACCTCATCAAGAAGTGTTGAATAAGTTAACCAATGCTAAGATGAAAAAAAAAAATAAATAAAGAGGAGAGTGATTAATGCAGGGGAGATGACCTGAAAGAGAAATAAAGGATCAAGAGATTACATGTCAAGGTCAGAAAAGTAGGGTGAATTCAAAAAAGAGGTTAAAAGCCAACAGAAGGGGATTTCAGAATTCTTAATGGTAGACATTGTATATTTAAAGATGATTACAGGATTAAAGTTATGATCCATCTTTGTGACTTTGTGACTTTGATGACAACTTTGTAGGAAGTGAGCAGGTTGAGGAACTGAGGGATCGTGTTCTTGGAAAGTAAGTTAAGGTTAAACTTCTCTGAATTTATGGCTAATATTCTTTAGAATGTTAAGAAAGGAAGGAAGGAAGGAAAAAAAAGAAAGAAAAAAAGGAAAGAAGGAAGGAAGAGAAAAGAAGGAAAGCAGGAAGGGGAAAAAAAAACAAAGGAAAAGAAAAAGAAAAAAGTATATACATTGAAGTCCTCTACCATGAGAGCAGGAAATGGGAGGAGAGAAATATTGTGAACCATGTACAGAAATAATATGTGTGTGCAAATATGAACTGTTTTTGTATTTTGTATGAAAAACAGTGGATAGAATGTTAGCTTTTGAATCAGAAATATACAAGATTCAAAGCCTACCTATGAGATATATTAACCTTCTTGCCATTGTGACACATGGATTTAAAAACTGATCTTAATTTCCCAATATCATAAGTAATTCTCTCCAAGGATATAAATTGCAGAGACTATGATTAGGTATTGGCAAATGGAAATTCCTCATTAATGACTTTCTCATGCTCAGATTTAGCATATATCATATTTTACTTTCTCCTAGGCACTGTGCTAGGAATTATCAAAAGAGAAATATGAAATATATCCTAACCTTAAATATTTTCTTGGATTAGAATATATATACTATACATATGCCTTTCTTGTTAACTTATTTTCTAACTAATATCAAAGGTATGTAATCATCAACCTCTTATATGACTAACAGATAAATTATATTAATCAGAAGTCCTACCAAATTCTTAAATGTGATTTCTTAAATCTTCTTACAGTTATCCCTTTCACATCATAGGAGCTAGAGGGACCCACCACTTGTGAGATCTGGAAAATCCATTTAAATATTCTGGCCTTCCTTTTATACTAGAGAAGAAGTCTAACTTTTTTTTTTCTTTTATGAGGTGTTTCTGATATCTTATTGTAAAATTTGGATTAAGTATTGGGTCATAGACTTTGTGTTGTGTGCTGGTCTTCACATGTCATCTTCAATTTTCACAAAACTCCCTCAAAATTCCCATTTTGCTTTTTATGCCGATCAATGATATATATATATATATATATATATATATATATATATATATATATATATATATATATATATATCCATATCTCCATATCTCCATATGGAGAAATCACCATGTGAATGGATAATTGTAAAGACAAAGACAATTTATAGCTTCAGATAAAGAAATTGTTTCATGCCAAAATCTTTTATGAGCTTCTTCCAAGAAATTTTCTATAATGCTTGTTAGACTAATCTCTGCCAGTATCTATTCTTAGTCATCTTGGTTTCATAGATCTTTTGAGGGAAAATTCACAAAGATATTAGTTTAGGGAACCTATTGATATACACTTCAGTTCTCCCCTCTAACCTAGAACACCAGTTCCAGTATAGAGATTTGTATAGGGGATCTAATGATGTAACCAGTATATATACATCTTTTTAGCAAAGTACTTTGCTTAACAACAAACAATATATCAGAACCAAAGTATTTTTCCCTTTTGAAATTTATTATTTTTGTTTGCAGTTCTACAGGTGCTATGTAAACAAGAACTAATCCAGGGGCAGGGTCCATGTGTTTCCTCAAATGCTTTTGCTTTAGAGCCCACGCTCTGCTCTGATCTACAGGAGAATTATGAGCATTGTGTGCTCTTTATTGATAAGATGGCTAAACAAAATTACTTCAAAACTATTGTCTTGGGAGGATTTGGGAAAGATTGTGGTCAAAAAATGTCAAGTTCTCCAGATTTCTCCCTCAAATAGTACAAAATTGCACCTCGGGGCAAATAGACTAGTGACAAACAAGAAAAGCCCATAGGAAAGATCTCCAGGACCAGGTTTTAATCTGTATGAAATGTAAATTACTGTTGTACTAAAATAGCAAGTGGGGAGCCCTGGATATAACTGGGTTTGGAGGTAGCTTCAGCTAAAATCACAGGAACTTTCACCTCCTGGACAGTGTGAAAAGTCAGGGGTCTGAGTTTGGGAAGACTGAGGAACCAAAATTGAGAGGAAAGCCAGGTTCAACTGTACTGCAGAGACTCAGACCCTGGCAGAGAAGGCACCAGGACACCTAGTGAGTGAAGTAGCAGTGGGGCAGGAATACTGCTGGCTCTGGGCACTTGCAGAAGGGTAGAGCAGTTGGTTTGGGGTTCCAGGTCAGAGGGGAGAAATGAAGTGAAACCAGAAACACCATTCTCACCATTCCAGGATCATAATAATAGTTTTCATTAATATATATATGTTTGAGAGAGAAAAAGCAGCAGGCAACTAAGAAAGAACCCAAGTATAGAAACAGTATGGGAATAAGAGAATATTGGAGTTAATTTTCAGAGGAAGACAGTGAAATTTAAAAAAAAAAAATCTCTTCTACTTCAAAGAGTAATGTTAGAGGGCTATCTTCTCTGAAAGAATATATGCAAGAACTCAAAAAAGACTTCTGAAATCAAATGAAAGAATTTGAGGAAAAACTAAAAAAAAAGGAAAGAAAAAGAATCAACCAAGAAAAACAAGAAGATTATGAAAAAAAAACTTAACCATCTAGAAGAGGAAATACAGAATTTTAAAGGTGTAAATAATTCTTTGAAAATCTGAATTAGACAAGGGGAAGCAGTGAAGCTATGAGACACCAAGAAATGACAAAACATTATAAAGAATGAGAAAATAAGACATAATATGAAACATCTTATAAGAAAAATGAAAGATCTGGAGAACAGATTAAAAAGAAAAAATATAAGAATACAATTATCATTTAGGCAGTCCAATGATTGCCTAAAAGTTGTGACCAAAATCATGCAAAAATAATGCAATAGTCCCACAATGATAAAACATGAGGGGAAAGTAAAAAGAGAAAAAAAAAAAAAAAGATCACCACTTCAAAGAGGTACTACATAGAAAACACATAGGAATATTATTGCGAAATTTCAAAAACCCATATGATATGGGGATTTTCAAGAGAAAATCCTACAAAAAACAAACAAGCAAGCAAACAAAATACAATTAAACTACTGGGGTTACAATTAGAACTTTACTGAATTTATCAGTAGCCACAATAAAAGACTGCAAATCCTGGAATAATATATATCAACAATTAAAAGAACCAGGCCTATGGCCAAAAATATCATATTCAGCAAAATATTGAACCATAATATTGAATGAAAGAAAAGGACATTCAAGAAACTTGCAGATTTTCAGGATTTTGTTTCAATCAAACCCAAATTTCATATACAATTTAATAAAGAAGAGCCAAGACAAAAGATTAATTTCAAAGGATTCAACAAAGATAAGTTGTTTATGTTTTTCAATGAAAACGTATTCTGTATGTTTAAGACTGATATCAGTAATTGGGTAGATCAAAAGAAAGATTGGGACAAAGCTCTAGTATGATTTGACTTTAAAACGTAAAACTGTCTAAGAAAAGGTAAAAATAGCAATTAAGCTATATGAATGAAGTGCAGAGGAAGAACCAATACAGAGGAGAAGGAGGACTGTTAGTTCTCACTCACATCTGAAATAGGTTAAAGAGAGAACAAAATATTATGGAAAAGGGATAAAAAAATCTTTAAAAGACATTTTTAAAAAGCTATAGAAGTGTGTATACAGGATTTATGGCACTGGGAGGATGTGTGTAGATTTATAGGAAAGGAATAAAGAGGAAGGAAAAGAGTGGCGTAAGATGAGGTGGGTTACAGGAGAGTGTTTAGATTAATGGGAATGGAATAAGAAAAAAGGAAAGGATAGGGGGAGAAATCAAGGGAGTGATCCATGGGGGGAATTAAGTAATAGGAAAATAAGTTAAGGAATAAAATTAAAGTAAAAGAGTTAGCAGAGATAGGAAATAAAAGATGTATACAAATACTACAACAAGGATCAGGATTAAAATTTAATAGAAAAAAAAAGGAAGGCTAGTAATCACTGATCTCAGGCAAAGTAAAATTTAAAGATTCAATCAAGAGAGAAATCTACATTACATGCCAGCTATATTAATATTAATATGAATGCATGTTTACATATACATAAACATAAACATATATACGTGTGTATATGTATGTAGATTATGTGTGTGTGTGTGTATAGATTATATATGTATTTTTGTGTGTATAGTTGTGAATATGTGTGTCTATATCAACATATCCATTCTTAACTACAGCCTTTTGGAGGGAGATGAGGTGATGAAAGGGGGAAAAAAATAAATAAAATGTGAACAGCAGAGAACAAAAGAATAACCTTCAAGAAAGCAAAGAAAAGAAGGAAAGCCATTAATATAATCATTTCTATTATTGTATATGTTAATTTAAAATGAAAATTTATTTTTTGCATAGTCTGAATCCTCCCTGATGTTCTAAGCTGGGCAGATTACAACATTTTTTTTTTTTTCTTTTTTTGCCTTTCTTTTTCTATCTTATTTTTTAATTTTATATTTAATTAAAAAAAAAAAATATTTCTTACCACTTCCAAGGGTGTCTGGGAATTCCTTGCTGAAAGGAGCACTACTAATCTATCCAGGGCTATAGAGATGTCTACTACTGTTTGTTTCTTATGTTTCAGTGGTTTTTCAGTCATGTTCCACCCTTGTGACTCCATTTGGAGTTTCCTTGGCAAAAATACTAGAGTTGTTTGCCATTTCCTTCTTTGGCTCATTTAATAGTTGAGGAAATTGAGGCCAAGAAGTAAAGCAAGTTGCCCAGTATCACATAGCTAGGAAATATCCAAGCTGATATTTGAACTCAGATCTTCCTAACTCCCAGAGTAGCATTCTATCCACTACACTATCTAACTACCCTAGCTACTGAAAATACAAAGATAAAAGTAAAAGTTCCTGGTCAAAATTATTTCAAATTATTTTGCAAAGATAAAACATGTACACAAATAATGATAATTTAAGTTGAAGTAGGAAAAAAACACTAACTGAGCAAAGTATGCAAAGCTTTTTTGGAGGTAGAACTGACCTTACTCTTGAAGGGCAATGAAGATATAAGGGATGGAGGTACAAAGTGAGATTCCAGGTACGTATGAAGGCATGGAAGTCCATAGATGCAACTTGAGGGTTAGCTAGTCATCTAATAGGACCGAGATATAGTTTTTTTTTTTTTTTTTTTGATGGCAAATAAAATCACATAAAGATGGGGTAAGAACATAGTAGTTCTCATTGCCAGATGGGTAATTTATGTTTTATCCTACAGACTTTGGGAAACCTCTGAAATCTTTGGAACAAAAGAGTAATATGAACAGAAATGAACCATTGGAAATTATTTCAATTCCTAAATAAAGGATGGATTGGAGAGAAGAAGAGAATTGAAGCAATAAGACTTATTAGGAGGTTAAGTCATTTTATATCCTAGTTTGTTCCCATTAGTCATTTAACAGGTGTAATGAAATCACTAGGATCAAATCATTACTTTCCTCCTCATCACAAGTATACCGGGTGAATGTGTATTCTCAACAACTCTTAATGTACAAGTATCCTGTATAACTATCAATGTGAATTAAGGGTGTGATATGGGATTGACCTACATCTCCCAAATATTTGTAGTTTACTTCTTTTTAAAGATTATCTCAATAGTTATATATTTTGATAATAATCCACAAATTTACACAGATGCACAGATAACTTGAGCTTGTACAAAAAGAAACAAGAAAGAATTTTCTTATAGAGACTTTCACCTCTGGACAGCATATAAAGTCAGGAATCTGAGTTTAGGAAGACTGAGTGAATCTCTGCTGATTAGGAAACCATACCCTTCTGTGCTGCTGAGACTCCATCCTAGGCAAGAAGGAAATGTGCAGAGGCAATGGGGCAAGGAAACTGCAGGTTGTCAGCATTTGCTGGAGATGTAGCTCTTGTTTTGGGGTTCCAAGTCAGAGGAGAGAGCTCAAGTGAAGCTAGAAGCAGCATAATTAGTAATGCTGACATTAATACCTCTCATTAAAAAAATGAACCAACAAAGAAGAAAGTATCCTGCCATAGAGACTGGAGTAAAAAAACAAACAAACAAACAAACAAAAACAAACAAAAACTTGTACCCCAAAGAGTGATATGAAATGACTCTTTACCCAGAGAGAATTTATAGAACTCAAAAAAGAATTTAAAAATCAAATGAGAGACATTGAGAATAAACTAAATAATTATAATAATAAATAAAAATAAATTATGTTTATTATAGGGAATTTCTCCAATATTATGGGGACAAAAAGCTAACCAAGGAAGAGAAACAGAGTCTTAAAGACAAGAATAACTCTTTGAAAATTATAATTGGGAAAGGGAAAACCAATGAAGTTATGAGAGACCAAGAAATAACAAAACAGATTCTGAAGAATGGAAAAATAGAACAGAATGTGAAACACCTTACAAGAAAACCAACAGACTGTGAATTATGGAAAAATAGAACAGAATGTGAAACACCTTATAAGAAAAACAACAGATTAAAAGAACAGATCAAAAAAAGAAAATATAAGAATAATTGTACTGCCTGAAAATTGTGACCAAAAAAAGAACCTTTCTATAATAATGTAAGAAATAATCCAAGAAAATAGTTCTGGAGTGATAGAATATGAGGAGAAAGTAGAAATAGAAAAAAATCCCCTGATCATCACTTTAGACACTTTGTGGAAAACACATGGGAATATTATTGCCAAATTTCAAAACCCCTGCATCAAAGAGAAGATTTTTCAAAAAACAAGAAAAAAAGAACAATTTATATCACTGGAGCTACAATTAGAATTGTACAGGATTTAGTAACAACCACAATAAATGACCTCAGGTGCTGGCATCATATCTACTGACAAACAAAAGAACTAGACCAACAATATTATGTATAATATTAAATGAGAAAAAAAATGGTCATTCAATTCAATTCAATTCAAAACTTGCAGATTTTCAGGACTTTCTATCAATAAACCCAAATTTAATAGAAAATTTAACATATGAAAGTCAATATCAAAAGTCAATTTTGAGGACCCCAACATGGGACAAATAGTATATATATATATATATATACATTTAATATGGGAAATGTATACTATACATTTAAGATTGACATAACAATAGGGTAGCTTGAAAGAAAGGTTGGGGCAGTTAAGGCAAAAATAATAATTTTATTATACAAATGAAGCACAGAGGAGGAATCGACACAGAGACATTAGAAAGGGGAGCAGGGCTTATAGTTCTGAAAACCTATTCACATCATGAATGGGGCGAATAAGCAACACTACATATATATCATGAAGGGTATAGCATCCTCCAAAATATATAAAGAAATAAGGGGGAAAGAATGGGCAGATGGGGAAGCAATCTGTGAGGGAAGAACACAAGGGAGGGATCCATGGGGGGAAGTAGGTTAAAAAAAGAAAAATTTTCTTAAAAAAAATCACATAATTATAGAAATCCAGAATCTCAGACCTGTATTTCAGTTAAATGTTTTAATGTTGAACCATCTGGCCTCAATATCTCAGAGGAGGAGAAGTCATAGATTAGTACCCTTCTGTGCTCTAGCTAATCAAGGATATTGTGTCAACTATGAATATTTCTGCATTTTAACATTTTGTTTTGTTTTTATTAATATGAACAATACATTTTTCCTGTGATACACAAATTTATTTTCATTTATTTTGTAGAATAAGGAGGAAAGAACTTCAAGATATGCATTAAAATATTCTTTTTAGAGGTAAACTAAAGCAAGCAAAAATGAATTTAATATTTTCAAGCAAAATTCTACTTTCCATCTTATGACCAATAATATACAATTCTTGAAATCTACCCTTTTCAAATTTTGATAACATTAATTTTAATACTCACACACTGAGTTCATTAAAGCAATAGACTGTCTCTTTTTCATTCTTGTAACTAAAGGCTGAAGGGTATTTTTTCATGGGTTGCCACACAAGATATTGAACTTTCTCTTCCCAAGATGTATGTTGAATTGGAACAGATCACACTTTAGCCTAGCTACTTTTCCATTTATGCATAGAAGCAGACTGGATTTATTTGTAAGTGAAACAATTTAATTTGATGAATTCATTTAGATAGAAGCAATTACATGCTAGAATGGATAGAGTATGGAACTTAGATTCAGAAATATTTAAGTTCAAACTGACCTTTGACACTCAATTGCTTTATGAACTTGGACAAATCACTTAACCTCTGCTCTAGTTTACTTGTTTATAAATTAATTGGGAACAATACTAGCATCTGGGCACTGAGCTGGCAAAGTGGTTTGAGCACCAGACCTAGAGGCAAGAAGACTCAGATTCTTTAGTTCAAATCTATTCTTAGTTATATGATTCTAGGGAAGTCACTTAATCTTATTTGCCTTAGTTTTCTCATGTGTAAAATAAGCTGGAGAAAGAAATGACAAACCACTCCAAAATCACTGTCAAGAAAATCCCAAATGGAGTCATGAAAAGTCAGACATGACATGAAAACAACAAGAATACTAGCATTTGTCTCTCAAAGTTGTGAGGATAAAATGAGAAAATTCTTAGCACAGTGTCCAACACCCAGTAAGCCCTTAATACTGTGCGTTTTTTCTTATCTACTTTAACATTTTCATATGTTAAATATTTAGAAAATTCTAATAAAGGTTTTGTAGAGAGAAGAAAGAAGTCATATATGTGGCAATAACACCTATATTCAATCAGTTGCCAAATTGTTATTTCTACTAATCATTCACTTTTTCTCTCTAGTGATATAATTACAATTATAATCCTGCCTTCATCATATCTCCTAATCCCTCATACAAGTCTCTCTCACATTGCAATTCATTTTATACATTTTATGCTAATTTTATAAAGTATGGATTGGATCATATCATACCCCTGCTCTCAGTATACTCTATCACCTTCTGTTGGAATCCTTACAAAGTGTTAAGTCATCAGAATTGATAGAGACAATAATTATCTAATTTAGCATGGTTCAGTATGATTGATTTGATCCTACGAGGAGATGTTATAGGCCAGAACTTGAAACAAGGTACTAAGTAGAACTGATAGAAACAATGCTTATGTTCACACCTTTAGAGAACTCATATAAGCAAGAAGCTCTCAGGGCCAGAGAGCACTCTGGGACAGACACGGAGCACTCTAGGAGATACTGAAGCCCACAAGCTCTCTTTCAGAGGCAAGACAGATTCATTCTAACTTTCACCTTGGTGCTAGCTGGAGACATTCGGAGTTGAGCTAGAGGAGTCAGATCCATTCCATCTTCCACCTTTGTCCTGGCTGGAGGCTGAAGGGAGCAGAGGCAAAGGACTTGCGGCAAGAGCTCTTGGAAGGAGAGAAAAGGCTTCCAGAAAACTAGCCGAGCCCCAAGTGAAGGAGATAAGATTTTGGAAGAGATAATAAAAGACGGTACTTTATTCCTTGGCTACATTTGGGGTGATTATTGATTTGAACTAATACTAGGGCTACCTCCCCAAGAAACCTGCTCTCAGAGAGAACCATTATTATTTTAAAGAAGAGAAGAAGACCACAACCTTCATTTTGCCTTTAATATAAAAGGTAAATTATTCTGCTTATCTTTTTAAAATATTTCCACCCTGAACCCAGTTAAACTTTCCAATATCATTCTTTCCCTTTTCTCTCAGTTATATTGAAAATTGATCCTTTAATGTTTCCCAATTTGTGTTGCCATTAGTATTTCTTCTTCATGTCTGATGACATAGTCTCTTCCTGCCTTTGTCATCTGGAGTGCTACTTCACATCATTCTGTTTTTATTGTTCAATTATGTCTGGCTCTTCATGATCCCATTTGATGTTTTCTTGGCAAGGACAGTAGAGTAGTTTGTCCTTTCTTTCTTGAGCTCATTTTACAGATGAGAACACTGAGGCAAACAGTTAAGTGACTCGGCCAGCATTACAGAGCTAGTAAGTATTTGAGTCCACATTTGAATTCAGGAAGATGAGTCTTCCTGATTGCAGATCAGGTGCTATAAACTATTTGACTACCTAGTTACTCCCTAAAAAACTGAACTTTAGAATTCAAATGCGATGTGTCCACTGCCATTGATCTGAAAACAATTCAACACTGAAATGAGGACTAAACAATTAAATTGATATTTATAAATAAGACAAAAACAGGCAAATCATTTAACCTCTCCCTAAATTTACTCTGCTATAAAGGGGGTTAAATGATTTGCACTACCTCAAGCACTACTTAGTGAGAATTAAATGAAATAATAATTGTAAGTCATTTAACAATATGCCTAGAATATAAAAGATATTTATTAAATACTTACTTTCTCTCACCTGCTCTTCTTTACCCTGCCCAATTTTTGCTATACTCAGCATCTACCTGTTTCTATCATTATTTGTTTAAAAAAAGAAAAGAACAAAGAAAACACACACAGAGAGAGAGAGAGAGAGAGAGAGAGAGAGAGAGAGAGAGAGAGAGAGAGAAGAGAGAGAGAGAGAAGAGAGAGAGAGAGAGAGAGAGAGAGAGAGAGAGAGACTTTGAGGCATTCTGTATTTTTCTTTTTTTCTTTTTCTTTCTTTCTCCCCCCTTCCCCATTCAATGACTATTCTGGCCAAATAAGTCATTACTTGCCAGATAACCTTGTGGTGATGTACCTTTGCATACTTAACTATACTTATCTTCAGATAGAAAATAGTCTTATTCTAGAACTTTGTTCAAACAAGTAAATAATTAAAATCTATGTATACTTTTTGATCTCTATAGTTAAAACCAGGATAATTTTCCACTAATGTGGAATTCTTCTAAAATATAATTTTGGTCAGTGATATATGAAATATTTAAGAAAGGTCCTACTATAGAAACAATTAAATGGCTAATACACCATTATCATTATTATTACTATTAATAATAACCCATATACAGCATTAGCTGTGAATCAGAGGTACTTTGAAAGCAAAGACTACCATAATTGTTATTGTCATCATAAAACTTCTCTAACAATAATAATAACAATTATTGTTATAGGTTTGCCTACCGAATAAATCAGAAGTTCTGAGAAAACAAGGTGGGGGAAACTTATAATTAAACTATTCCTAAGAGCTTTATCAATTTTAAAACTACTTTAAAATATAATTGTTTAATAAAAAGATGCTAAATATGAACTCTTTTCCCTTTTTCAGGACATCCATGTATAGAAAATATAAGCAGTATTGTTCCTTTAGATCAAAGGTGAAGATCACCGAAGACAATTATCTTCAATATAATTAAAGAGACTGATGTATGAGCTTTACTTTTCAAGCCAAGTTCATTTATAATCTGCTCCAAGTCAACATCCATATTCAGAAGAGTCCTCAGTGGTTCTCCTTGGCCCTTTCCCTGAGTTGTCTTTTTTTTTATGCAAAGTAAGCTATTCAATCACTGCAGACTGAAGCAAAATATTCTCCCAGTTGCTGTTCAAAAATTTCCAGGTTCAACCAGCATTTGAATTCTTCATCCAGACCTTAAGAAGCATTTCTCTTGCCCCCACTCCTGCCCTAATATTTGCCTTCCTTTGCTTTGCCAGAGCAGACTTCAGTGTGCCAGGAACCCATGGTGTTTGAGCTTCATTCAATGTGGTTAGGCAGTATACAAACTGGGAATGTTCCTCCCCGAACAGTCATTAATCATCCAAAGCCTTTATTATAGCATTAGAAATATTACAACAATAAGCAATTCTATTGAGTTATGACATCATTTTCCCCCCTAACCAACTTTCTTTGCCTTTTACCACAACAGAAGTGTAGATGGGGGAAGAGGTAACCTGGAAATGGGGGGAGAGGGAAGACAAAGATAAACCTCATACAAGTTTCACCTCACTAACCACCTAATTGGTATCACCCCTGGGGTGAAATGTTGCAACACCCTAAAACCATTTATGACAGGAAATGAAAAATTCCATATCCAATTGGAACTATGGGGATAATTTAGGAAAGCAAAATGCAATTATCCAATTAGGAATTTAGCCAGAACAGCAAGGTTAATCCCCCTTAGTCCTTTGAAAAGAGCCCATGGGATCTTTAATGACAACAAGGGGTCAAGACCTGTGTTTTACAACTCTGGCCAAAAAAATTATTCAGACTTGTCTCTTGCTCATTCAGGGGAATAAAAAAAAAAAAAAAAAAAAAAACAGACTGAGACTGAAGCTGAAAGACTCTAAACATAAAGGAAAATCTTCCCATGTATTCAATTTTTTTTTCAAAATAGCCAGTTTTATCTTATTCTATATAACAAATCAAAAAGATCACAACTTAGAATTTTTTTCCCTCTCTAAGAGAGGTAAGAACTGAGATTAACTCTGATCAAGGATGGTATGGTACTGTTCTAAATACACGAGAAAGAGGAGCATGACATCAAATGCTGACTCAGAGGTTTGGAATGTTGTACAGATCTCTGGCTTCTTTCCAGATTTTCTGGTAAACTCTGCCAGCTTGGCAAACTAGGGAATTTGCTATGGCAATTTTTCAAATAGGGAATAGTCCAAGGAAAGAGTGTTTCTACATTTAAACTATCCAGAACTGATGGCAGAGGCCTTGGTAGCAAACTTTCTGACTCATGTAAGAAAAAAGTTTCTATTAAATAGGGACTAGAGAGTATATTTGCATGTATTTCTTCTATCCCATCAGATACTTGGAATCCTCATTCCAAAACTCTGGCTAAATTAAGTAAAGGATTATAATTTTCAGTTTGGGTAGCATATGCTATGGGACTATTGTATACCATCAACCAGCAGAAAGAAATTCAAGGGACTTTTTATTCAATACAGAGTAAAGTCATATTTATTTCAGAGGGGAGTGGATTTTTTGTTAGGGTTCTAATACAAGATCACTAGGCAAAACTATTTAAATTTTAAAGCCCAAGAGTGTTTAAGCAGAAACACACACACACACACACACACACACACACACACACACACACAGTCCTTGACATCTAAAAGTTATCTCTGATGAATTTGCTGCAAAACGAAGACTATTGTATTAATTTTGAATTCAGAAGATCTAAAGTTTTTAGCTATTCTCAATTCAATTTCTGCTTGTGAGGTAACAGGAAAAATAGCTTTAAAGTAGTCTATTGAGTCTATTGAGGGTCAGAGAAATGATCTAATCTAATTGGTCACAGTCAAAAATCCAACTAAGGTATCAAAGTGGAATCTATATATATATATATATATAATATATATATATATAATATATATATATATATATATATATATATTATTTGTCATTATAAATGAGTAGAATTCTGTGAATGCACGTTAATGTCTCATAATTTAGTCTTATGGCATTGGCACTTATATAACACATTAGCAAAAACAAATAAACAACTGCAACCATTCCCAAACTAAAACATTTTTAAGGCATGAAGCATAAAATAGGTAGAAGCAATATACATTTTAGTCTGCTATTAAAGAGATATTATTGTTGACCTGAGCTTTTTCTATTCTAAAAGATGGCAAAATCATTTTTACCACAATAAATTGCAAACATCTAAACAATGCTGTTGTTTTCTGTAAAAGGCAATTTTAAGAACTATATACAGTAGAAGGCAAGTTGCAGCAGTTTGCACATTATTGCATATCTCAGAGTTAAATTGGTCTTGATAACAAAAGACTGATAATAAAAATAATTTACTACTTAAAATCCACAGACATTGTTTTTGTAGAATAAATAGCAACCTTGGCTAACATGCTCTCTTTTAGAAACTTACTCTCTTCACTGAAAATGTTTTGTTGTCTTAAAAATATATTGAAGTCATGGGAGGGATAAGGATAAGGATTAAACCTGTAATTTCATTTGGTATCAGAAACTCCTAAATGAAGAAACTCAAATGCAGATCAGCAATTTTCATCTGTAATTTTCATCTTAGAGAGTTGTCCAGGGTACATTAAAACACTGACACCAAGTCACAGAGAGCCTTTTGGTGTCAGAGGTAAAATTTGAATGCAAATCTTCCCTGATGCTATGTATACTACATTTAAATCCCTATTAGTTTAGAGCTAGCTTTATTACTATCCTAATTATTAATAAAATATGGTGTGGTATAGTGTGCTGGTCATAGACTCAGGAAAATCCGGGTGTGAATCTCGCTGCAGGTAACTACTGGCTAAATGACTCTACTTAAGTAAGGTCTTTAAGTTTGTTTTTTTTTTTTTTTTTTTTTTTAGGTCATTTTTCTCATTCCTAAAAATGGGGGTTATAAAATTGTAAAGAATAGAGCAATGTGCATAAAGTACTTTGCGAACCTTAAATTTATATATAGTGAGTATCATCATCAGCAGCAGCAGCAGCAATCCATTTCTAACAAAGAAAAATCAACAAAGTCATTTGATATAGCTTCCTGACTAAGTTTAAGTCTGTGTAGATCTGGGGGTACAGTCAAGATGGCAGAGTAAAGTCAAGAAATTGCTTAAGCTCTTCCAGTTTCTATCAAAAACCACATGAAACCAAGCCTCTGAACAGAATCTGATGGAATGAAATCACTCTCCAGCTCAAGATGGGCTGGAAAAACTTCAAGAAAGGTCAGTCTCACTGGGGTGAAAGGGATATTCAACCCAAGTCAGATAATCTCTGGGAAAATCAGTAAGGGGGTCTTAATCACAGCAAATCAACAACCAAGACCCTCAGTCCTAGCTCAGTAGAGGAGCAAATGAAGGGGAGGGGGTGGGGGTGGGAGGGGAGTTAGAAAGCTTTCAGTCCCAGCTCAGAAAGCAAACTCTTCAAAATCAAGCTATTTTCTGTAAAGAACAAGCAAAGCTACCCCTTTAAACACAAGGGGACCCTGTGCTCAAAGACAAGGCTTAGAACTGCACAGGAAACTTGGAACAGCACCTTAACCAGAGAAGCAGAGCTCCACCTTAAAAGTTAAAAAAGAGGAAATTCTAAAAGGAAAGAAAATGAACAAGAAACAAAAAAAAGAACCTTGACCTTAGAAAGCTACTATGTTGACAGGACAGACCAAAACACAAAGAACAGAATATCCATGAAACAAATCTCAAAGAGGAAGATAAATTGTTCTCAAGTCCAAAGAGGCTTCTTAGAAATGCTAATAAAATAATTCAAAAGGCAAATGAGAAAGGCAGAAGAAAAATTGAGAAAAGAAATGAGATGTATGCATGGTAGAGCCAATAACTTGGAAAAGAAAAAAAAAATTTGACTAAAGAAAACAAGTTTTTCAAAAAGGAGAATAAATCAAATGGAAAAAAGATACACATTTCTGAAGAAAATCACACATTAAATACTAGAGTGGGTCAAATGGAAGCTAATGACTTTGCAAGACAAGCAGAATCAATCAAACAAACTAAAATCAATGAAAAAATGGAAGAAAATGTGAAATACTTCATTGGAAAAAACAGCCGACCTAGAGAATAGATCCAGAAGAGACTCTTTAAAAATTATTTTAGACCATGACCAAAAAAAAAAAAAAAAGAAAAGAAAAGAAAAGAAAAGAAAAGAAAAGTTTGGGTAGCATTCTATAAAAGGTCATTAAGGAAAACTGCCCCAATATCTACAAACAGGGTGAAATACTCATTAAAAGAACCAATGGATCACTCCTGCAGAGATCCCACAAGGAAAATCCCAAGGAATATTGTTGTGAAACTCCAGAACTATAATCTCAAAGAAAAAAAATCACCAGAATCAAAAATTAAAGAGGGGAACTTACCACCAAGAAAAAGAAATTTAAAAAAATAATAATTAGGAGATATTTTGCCCAACTCTATGGCAGCAAGTCTGACAATTTAACTGAAATGGATGAATGTTTACAAATATATAAAGTGCTCAGGTTAACAGAAGAGGAAATAAAATACTTAAGTAGTTCCATTTTTTAAAAAAAGAAACTGAACAAGTCATCAATGAACTACCTAAGAAAAAATCTCCAGGGCTAGATGTGTTCACAAGTGAATTCTACCCAATATTTAAAGAATTAATTCTAATATTATGTATTCCAAAATTATGTAAATTATTTGGAAGAATAGGTAAAGAAGGAATACTGTCAAGTTTCTTCTATCACACAAATATAGCACTGATACCTAAACCAGGAAAGACAAAAACAGCAAAAAAAAAAAAAAAAAAAAAATTACAGACCAATCCCGCTAATAAATATTGATGCAAAAATTTTAAATAAAAATATTAGCAAAGAGATTACAGTAATTTATCAGCAAGATAATAGACTATGACTGCTATGATTTATATCAGGTCATTTTTATTTACATAAAAAAGTTTTCTTAATCACTGTTGATTAGAGAAATGCAAATTAAAATAACTTTGAGATACTACCTCACAGCTCTCAGACTGGCTAAGATGACAGGAAAGGATAAGATAACTGTTGGAGGGGATATATGAAAACTGAGATACTAATGCATTGTTGGTGGAGTTGTGAATGATCTAATCATTTTTGAGAGCAATCTGGAATTATGCTGAAAGGGCTATAAAACTGTGTTTACCCTTTTAGCCAGCAATGCCATTACTGGGTCTTCATCCCAAAGAAACCACAAAGGAGGGGAAAGAATACACATGTGCAAAAATGTCTGTAATGGCTAAGCAAGTTGTAGTACGTGAAGATAATGGAATATTATTGTTTTATAAAAAATGATGAACAAGCTGCTTATAGACAGGCCTGGAAAGATTTATATGAACTGATGCTGAGCAAAACAAGCAGAACCAGGAATACATTGTACACAATAATAGCAAGAATGTTCAATGAACAACTTTGGAAGGCTTGGTTCTTCTCAGTAGTTCAGTGTTCCAAAGTAGTCTGAATAGACTTTAGACAGAAAATGCTGTCTTCAAATAGGAAAAACAAACAAACAACAACAACAACAGCCACACACACACACAAAACAAAACAAAACAAAACAAAACAACAACAACAAAAAAAAAAAACTAAGGAGACTGAATGTAAATCAACACATGATATGTTCCCTTCTTTTTTTATCCCTCCCTTTTGCTCTCATTTTTCTCTCCCAACATAATTCATAAAACAATGTGTATTAAAAATAAACCAAAAAAAGTGTGTCTGTGGATAGCTATATTATTTAACATACATCTTTTTTTTATTCTCTTTTTGAAGATTTCTTAGAATCAAAGACTCCAAAAGATTTCTCATTTGTCCATTTTACCTTTCTCAAAATCATAAAGAACTATTTGTCATCATTCTGTTCAGGGTATCCCAAAATTCTTATTGCCTTTTTAATTCATCACATTTAAGACTTTGGCAATACCCTATAGTTGAAGGAAATAATGTGCCTCCTCCTTACCTTTCTCTTCCCTTTCTGATTTAAAAAAAATGCTCGCTATAACATCTACTTAATGTGTCTGCCTCGTATATGCTTTTTGATAATCTTCAATGTTTTCATAGAAGTGTCATGACTGGCAGCATTGAACACATTTCATCATGCTCAACCTATAAATCTTGCTTTTGACACTGGCTGTGTGGCATGAGCAAGTCCCTCAATTTCTTTGAGTTTCTATGTCTTCATTTCTAAAATTGTTAAAAAAAAAAAATGCCTGTTTTATTTATCTCACAGGGTATGCTAATGTCTGAACAAAACATCTTTTTTTAAGTGTCATGACAAAAATTGAATCTAGTAACTAAAATAACATGCATTATATTTACATTCATTTACACACATACATTTCTAATTACTTCATGAACCTTTTATGTCAATTACATTTTCTTATATTATAGGTTTAAACTATTTCCTCTGTAATTCAAACCCTGAAGATTAGTATGGAATGGACATGAAGAAAAATCAGGAATCAGACCAGAGTAGCAGATCTGGTAATTATGATCTGAAGATTTCTATCTGAGACTATTACTTAGCAGTGATGTGGTTATTCCTTTTTTGCCTTTGTCAGTCATTGATATAGATGAAGTTAAGCAAGCCTGGGTGAGGAGCAAAATATTTTGGAGAATTGTGAAAGGATTAGTGTTGTCTACACTCAGAGCTGCCATTGACATGAAAATGAAAAGAAACAAGATTATGTTGCATGGCTAGATGGAACAGTATTGTATGAGACCTAATGGTGTAGTCAAAAATGTTTGTGTAGGTAATTTCATACAATGGGAAAGATTAACAAAGAGCTAGATTTTACCAATACCACTCATACTGGGCACTCAGACCTTGATCTCATCCCATAGCAATGATGGGGAAATATTGTAGTGGCACAGAGTATCCTTCAAAGCTCCTGGGATCAATTATTCCCAGCATTCTGGGAGTCCACATCTAGTTTATACTGATAAAAGACTTTTTGGAACAAGAGGTAACTTCACCATCACTATGTGCTAACAAAGCTTCTTCAGGCTACTTTCTTGAATGCTATATTGTGTATCAGAATCATACCTTTATCACCTGAAACTTTGCAAACTCCAGAAAATGGTGGCTGTATTAATTCATTATGAAAAAAGATTAGTAAGACTTTTGGTTATATCTTAAACAAAAAAGGGTAAAATTCCTAAAAAATAATTTTCTAGAATCAGCTCATGGCCAAGGAAGCATTAGAGACAGAGACACTAGTAATGTGCTGTTGGTGAAGCTGTGAGTTGAAACAATTTTCCTGGAAAGCAATTTGAAATTATGCAAAGAGAATTGACCAAATGTCTGAATTTTTTGACTTAGAGAGTTCATGCTCTCTCTCTCTCTCTCTCTCTCTCTCTCTCTCTCTCTCTATATATATATATATATATATATATACACATACACACACACACACACACACACACACACACACCTCAAGAAAGTTAATTCCATAAAAGAAAAGCTTCACATATTCCAAAAAAATTATAAAAATATTTTTTGTTATAGCAAAGAATTATGAATGAAGGGTCAGCTTGGTGGCGCGGTGGATAGAGCACCAGCCCTGAAGTCAGGAGGACCTGAGTTCAAATCTGGTCTTAGTCACTTAACACTTCCTAGCTATGTGATTCTGGGCACGTCACTTAGCCCCAATTGCCTCATTGGCAAGGGAAAAAAAGAACTATGCATGGAGTGGATGCCCATATAATGGACTAAATAAATTGTGATATATGAATGTAATGTGACAATTCTCAACTGTGAGAAACTACAAATAAGCTGACGACACAGAAGTATTTAAGCAAGCACACAAATATGAGAGCAATATAGACAATTATGAGAACAATCTAAATGGAAAGCACAACACAAGAATTCAAACTTAATGCTATAAAATTATAATGACCAAGTCTGACCTCAAATGAAAGATATGAAAGAATTTCTCTACTTTCTCTTTTGTATAGATAGAAGACTATGAGCATGGAATAGTGTATTGAAAATTATATTTTTGGCTTATGTTGCTTTGTTTTGCTAATTCCCTCCTTTTTTATTCCTTATAATACAAGATATGTATCAGAGAGTGAGTGAAGAAATAGTAGAAAATATTAATGATGTAAAAACAAAAGTTATGAATGAAAGTGCATTTTAAATCAATCTTCTGTCTGAGAGAAAGACCTCTTAAATCCTGAGCATGTCTTATCTTCCTTATATTTTAGAGTCTTAGGATAAAGCATTAATGATTCCTCCCTCCCATGATGGTATTCGAGAGAAATTTGAGAAATATATTAGCATTAAGGACTCTTCATCTGGAAAAGAACAAGGCAGAAGAGAGAAGAGAGAAGAGATAGAAATGTTTACGGATATATACACAAATATGCATATGCATATATACACATTATTTATATACATATATGTTATGGGCCAGAACTCTGAACCTGAAACAAAGGATGCTTACAAGGTACTAAGTGGAATTGAGGAGACAATGGTTTAGCATGGTTCAGTATGATTGATTTAATCCTACAACAAATAATGGTTTCCTAGTGATATAATGATTGGTGTATACTCAATGTGGAGCACGTAAGCAGGGACTGAGAGCCACAAAGAAGAAGCTCTCAGGGCCAGAGAAGACAAGTGCACTAGAAGCTCTCAGAGACTGAGACAGATTCATTCCATCTTCCACCTTTGTGGTGGCTGGAGGCTGAAGCACAAACCTTTGGATTCGGGGAGATTCAGAGGGCAGAGAAGACAGGAGAGAGCTCAAGCTCTCAGAACTAAGGAGAGAGGTAGGCCTCTAAGAAAACTAGCAGGGCCCAAAGTGAAAGAGATAGGACTTTGAAGGAGACAATAAAGGATTTGGACTTTAACCTCTGGTTACTCGTGTAGTGATTACTGAACTGAAACTAAGGCTGTTTCCCAGAGACCCCAAGAAAACCAAAAGGAGAACATCACACATTTATATGTATATATAAAAATATATACATATATACACACAGAGTGATATACATATGAACAAATACACATCCATCAATATCTACCTATATGTATAAATGGAAGATAAAGCTTAGTTTTGCCTCTACCTACTGTCACAGTGGTTTTGATTTGTATCTTTATGAAGAAAAGACTTGGTTCCCCAAGATAAAGTCAAAATGTGTTCATGACTTAGGCATAAAGAATGAAATTATAAATAAATTAGAGGAACATAGGATAGTTTACCTCTCAGACTTGTGGAAAAGGAAGGGATTTATGATCAAAGAAGAACTAGAGATCATTACTGATCACAAAACAGAAAATTTTGATTATACCAAACTGAAAAGTTTCTGTACAAACAAAAACTAATGTTTGTTAGGAAGAGAAGCAATAAACTGGGAAAATACTTTTACAGTCAAAAGTTCTGATAAAGGACTCATTTCCAAAATATATAGGGAATTGACTCTAATTTATAAGAAATCAAGCCATTCTCCAATTGATAAATGGTCAATGGATATGAACAGACAATTCTAAGATGAAGAAATTGAAACTATTTCTAGCCATATGAAAAGATGCTCCAAGTCATTATTAATCAGAGAAATGCAAATTAAGACAACTCTGAGATACCACTACACACCTATCAGACTGGCTAGAATGATAGGGAAAGATAATGCGGAATGTTGGAGGGGATGTGGGAAAACAGGAACACTAATACATTGTTGGTGGAATTGTGAATACATCCAACCATTCTGGAACTACGCTCAAAAAGTTATCAAACTGGGCATATCTTTTGATCCAGCAGTGTTACTACTGGGCTTATATCCCAAAGAGATCATAAAGAAGGGAAAGGGATCTGTATGTACACGAATGTTTGTGGCAGCCCTCTTTGTAGTAGCAGCCCTGGTATTCCAGAGAAATTTGAGAAATATACTAGCATCAAGGACCTCTTCATCTGGAAAGGAACAAAGAAATTTAGACAGTAACAACCTTGATGTAACCTGTGATGAAATGCAGTAATCAGATATGAATCACTTTGGAAATGGGGAAGAATTTAAAGTGGAGTACTATAATTCTTTAAGTAACATTTGAAATTAAAAGTTCCATAGCTTCAATTATGAAAAGCATAATTGAATTTTTGACATTTTTTAACAAAAAAAGATTATTTTAAAAATGTTTTTCTTAGATTTTGAGAGGGTAATTTCAAGTTCCTTGATTTAAAAAAAATGAAATAGCAAAACACAGGTTTTTAAAAATAGAGAAAAACAAACACACAAACTATGATCCATGTAGTTTACAAATGTTTTATTAAAATTTTGTCTTTACATCACATCATATTCTAGATACATTACATCGCATTTCCAATATTGACATAATCTTAAAAACAACTTTACAAATATTAGCTATATTCAAATGAATTGAATCAATGAGGTTCTATTAGGCAGATGATTCCTAATGATTGTTGAATCGCTAACATGCTAAATTTCTATGCATAGCCATATATGGACCATAGGATGGATGTGCGGGCATATTTATGGTTCTGAGTGTTTATTGAATGCCTAGTATTGAGTGCCCTTGTATTGGGGAGTATATTGCATCTGTGCATTAATTTCAGTGGGATATGATCTTATCTAGTGTTCAAAAGCGAATGAATGAATTTTCAGACTTTTCCTATTTTAAGTCCAATGAGAGAAATTCATATACTGGAAGAAATATATATATAATTTAAAAATAATTAGATAAATTTCTTTTTTTGGGGGGGAGGGGAGTTTTGGGAGGGAAAGGTTTAATAAGAAAGGATAAAATTAAGTAGCACTGAGGGTAAGGAAATAAGTGACAGTATCACCAATAGAGTAGAGAAACAAACTCATTATAAACTTGTAGAAAAGATCTAGGCCACACAAGGCCATAAGTGATTACTTTGGAACCAAGTCTTTTCTTTCTTTTTTTTTTTTTAATTTTTAATTTTTTTTTCATTTTAATAGCCTTTTGTTTACAGGTTTTATATATATATATAATTCCAAAATGCTCTCCAAAATGGCTGGATGTATTCATAATTCTACTAACAATGTATCAGTGTCCTAGTTTTCCCACATGCTCAACAATATTCAGCATTATCTTTTCCTGTCATCCTACCCAATTTGACAGGTGTGTAGTGGTATCTCAGAGTTGTCTTGATTTACATTTCTTTGATTAATGATTTGGAGTATCTTTTCATATGGCTAGAAATAGTTTCAATTTCTTCAACTGAAAATTGTCTGCTCATATCCATTGACCATTTATCAATTAGAGAATGGCTTGATTTCTTATAAATTAGAGTCAATTCACTATATATTTTGAAAATTAGGTCTTTATCAGAACCATTGACTGTAAAAATGTTTTCCCAGTTTAGTGTTTCCCTTCTAATCTTATCTGCATTAGTTTTGTTTGTACAAAAGCTTTTCAATCTGATATAATCAAAATTTTCTATTTTGTGACCAATAATGATCTCTACATCTTCTTTGGTCACAAATTCCTTTCTCCTTCACAAGTCCGAGAGGTAAACTATCCATTTTGACCTTATAAGTGTGGGTCAATGCCTAGTTTCTGCCATACTGATTTCCAATTTTCCCAGCAGATTTTGTCAAACAGTGAATTCTTATCCCCAAAGCTGGGGTCTTTGAGTTTGTCAAGCACTAGATTATTAAAGTTATTGACAATTTTGTCCTGTGAACCTAACCTGTTCCACTGATCAACTAGTCTACTTCTTAGCCAATACCAAATGGTTTTCATGACCACTGCTTTAGTTTTAGATCTGGTACAGCTAGGCCAATTTTATTTTATTTTATTTTTTTATTAGTTCCCTTGAAAGTTTTGACCTTTTATTCTTCCAGATGAATTTCATTGTTGTTTTTTCAAGGGCATTAAAATAGCTTTTGGAAAATCTGATTGGTATTATAAGCACTAAATAAATAGATTAGTTTTGGTAGTATTGTCATCTTTATTGTATTTGCTCGACCTATCCAAGAGCACTTAATATTTTTCCAATTGGTTAGATCTGACTTTATTTGTGAAGAAAGTGTTTTGTAGTTTTGCTCATATAGTTCCTGACTTTCCCTTGGCAGATCGATTCCCAAATATTTTATACTATCAGGAGTTACTTTAAATGGAATTTCACTTTGTAACTCTATTGGATTTTGTTAATGATATATGAGAATGCTGATGATTTATGTAAGTTTATTTTGTATCTTGCAACTTTGCTAAAGTTGTGGATTATTTCTAAGAGCTTTTTAGTAGAATCTCTGGGGTTCTCTAAGTATACCATCATATCATATGCAAAGAGTGATAATTTGGTTTCCTCATTACCTATTCTAATTCCTTTAATCTCTTTCTCAACTCTTATTGCCTAAGCTAGCATTTCTGATATAATATTGAATAGTAATGGTGATTGAGGGCAACCTTGTTGCACTCCTGATCTTATTGGGAATGGTTCCAGTTTATCCTCATTACATATAATGCTTATTGATGATTTTAAATAGATGCTACTGATTATTTTGAGGAAAAGTCCATTTATTCCTATTCTCTCAAGTGTTTTTTTGTAATGAACTGAAGCTCGAGTTGAAGCACTGAGGACTATGAGTCACCCAGGAGAAGTAGTAGCATCAGGTTTACTCATACAGAATCCTAATAAGAAACCTGGTTATAGTCACCCAGATTCTGACTCCAGACCACAAAATCCAGGAATATACTGGACAGCAGCTGTAACAGCTGACCGACATATGCTCACTATCTATATAAATGGCATACCATTGGAAGGATTGGTAGACACAGGTGCAGATCATACAGTCATTAGAGGTGTCAACTATCAGAACAGAAGTGAATGCAAGGGATAATGCTGTAAAAAATTA
The DNA here is from genome assembly GCF_016432865.1 of Antechinus flavipes. Classification (NCBI taxonomy): domain Eukaryota; kingdom Metazoa; phylum Chordata; class Mammalia; order Dasyuromorphia; family Dasyuridae; genus Antechinus; species Antechinus flavipes. The sequence continues at coordinate 180,995,925 of NC_067400.1, read as the reverse complement.
CCCTGGCATGCATTCTATCAATAAAAAGTTATTAAAAAAAAAAAAAGAGGTGCCAACTGGCCCAGTCACTGGCCAAAGATTAAAGCAGACACCTACATGTCTGGTGTAGGAGGATCAATAGCAGCTCAAGTTAGTGTTGTCCCTATGAGATGGACTTTTGAAGGCAAAACAGGAGTTTTTACTGCTTTTATAGTTTAAAAAAATCTCCATCAATCTGTGGGGAAGAGACGTTTTACAGCAATTAGGGTTAAAAATGAGTACTTCGTTTTTTTAAGCAGGACTGCTGTTGAAGGCCTGGCAACACTTTCATCTGTTCCTATTTAATGGAAAATGATACACCAGTGTGCATAGAATAGTGGCCCTTAGGTAGTGATAAAATTCAGGCCTTATTAGATATAGTACAGGAGCAGCTTTAACAAGGGCACTTATAACCTTCTCTAAGTCCTTGGAATTACCCAGTGTTCGTTGTAAAAAAAGGAATCTGGAAAATGAAGGATGCTAACTGATTTAAGAAAAGTGAACAAACAGATAAAAACTATGGGAACTCTTCAGCCTGTACTACCATCTCCTACTCAATTGCCTAGAGAATGGCCCCTTTGGGTCATAGATATTAAGGATTATTTCTATTCTATCCCTCTAGACAAGGAGGATATGAAAAGATTTGCCGTTTCAGTGCCCAGCTTTAACTTAGCTGAACCTTATAAAAATATGAATGTACAGTTTTGTCACAGGGAATGAAAAACAGCCCCACTATATGTCAAATGTATGTTGCTGCTGCTCTTGCTCCAGTAAGAAAAGCATTTCCAAAAGTTATGCTATTACATTATATGGATGATATATTGGGATGTGCACCTGAGGAACAAATGCTAGAAGCATGTCTACAAAAGACCATAGAAACACTAAGATATACAAGTTGTACATAGCTGAAGAAAAAATTCAAAGACATGCCCCTTTTCAATATTTAGGATACAAAGTATACTCTAAGGTGCTTACAGTACAAAAATGTCCTTAAGAACAGAGAAGCTAAACTCCTTAAATGATTTTCAGAAATTGATAGGAGATATCCAATGGATGCGACCAGTGTTAGGCTTGACTACCTATCAGTTACAACCATTATATGACATTTTAAGGGGAGACAGTGCTTTAAATTCACCATGCCAGCTTACCAAAGAAGCTCAAGAGGCTTTGAGAAAAGTTGAACTGGCTTTATCCAATGTGATTGAAAGAGTCACTCAAAAACCCTTGAAAACATCCGTTTTTGCCACACAAGAGGCATCCACAGCAGTCCTTCCTCAAGGAGACAGTGTGATAGAGTGGGTGAACCTCCCGGCACAACCAGAACAAAGCCTTACTCCTTACCCAGTGCTTGTGCCTAGAATTTTATTAAAGACCATTACATAAGCAGTACAATTATCTGGGACAAGACCTGACAAGATATACACCTTTTATACCAATATACAAATTAATGTGTGCTGTGGGACCATCCCAGAGTGGCAAATTTTATTGGCCATGGCTCCAAATTTTACACATGGGTCTCCATTAAAGATAACCAGACTATCACATAATTGGCAATGGATTCTTTTTTTTTTTTTAATTTAACTTTATTTAATGATAACTTTATATTGACAGAATCCATGCCAGCGTAATTTTTTATAACATTATCCCTTGCACTTGCTTCTGTCTTGATTTTTCCCCTCCCTCCCTCCACCCCCTCCCCTAGATGGCAAGCAGTCCTATATATGTTAAATATGTTGTAGTATATCCTAGATACAATATATGTTTGCAGAACCGAACAGTTCTCTTGTTGCACAGGGAGAATTGGATTCAGAAGGTAAAAATAACTCGGGAAGAAAATCAAAAATACAAATAGTTCATATTCGTTTCCCAATGTTCTTTCTTTGGGTGTAGCTGTTTCTGTCCATCATTTATCCATTGAAATTCAGTTAGGTCTCTTTTTCAAAGAAATCCACTTCCATCAGAATACAGCCTCATACAATATTGTTGTCGAAGTGTATAATGATCTCCTGGTTCTGCTCATTTCACTTAGCATCAGTTCATGTAGGTCTCGCCAAGCCTCTCTGTATTCATCCTGCTGGTCATTTCTTTCAGAACAATAATATTCCATAACATCCATATACCACAATTTACCCAGCCATTCTCCAATTGATGGGCATCCATTCACAAACAGGGCTGCCACAAACATTTTGGCACATACAGGTCCCTTTCCCTTCTTTAGTATCTCTTTGGGATATAAGCCCAGTAGTAGCACTGCTGGATCAAAAGGTATGCACAATTTGATACCTTTTTGGGCATAATTCCAGATTGCTCTCCAGAATGGTTGGATTCGTTCACAACTCCACCAACAATGCATCAGTGTCCCAGTTTTCTCGCATCCCTTCCAACATTCATCATTTTTTCCTGTCATCTTAGCCAATCTGACAGGTGTGTAGTGGTATCTCAGAGTTGTCTTAATTTGCATTTCTCTGATCAATAGTGATTTGGAACACTCTTTCATATCAGTGGTGATAGTTTCAATTTCATCATCTGAAAATTGTCTGATCATATCCTTTGATCATTTATCAATTGGAGAATGGCTTGGTTTCTTATAAATTAGGGTCAGTTCTCTATATATTTTGGAAATGAGGCCTTTATCAGAACCTTTAACTGTAAAGATGTTTTCCCTGTTTGTTGCTTCCCTTCTAATCTTGTTTGCATTAGTTCTGTTTGTACAAAGGCTTTTTAATTTGATATAATCAAAATTTTCTATTTTGTGATCAGTAATGGTCTCTAGTTCATCTTTGGTCACAAATTTCTTTCTCCTCCACAAGTCTGAGAGATAAACTATCCTATGTTCCTCTAATTTATTTATAATCTTGTTCTTTATGCCTAGGTCATGGACCCATTTTGATCTTATCTTGGTATATGGCAATGGATTCTTGAAGAAAAAGTTTCTAAAGTTCCTCTTAAAGGACAAATTATCTTTATAGATGCATCCAAACATAATATTTGTTCTGTATACTCTCATGACTTAACTCTAAAGAGAGTAGTCAGAACTCCTTTTCAGTCCACTCAGCAGAATGAATTGTACGCGATCATTCTAGCTCCTACTCATTATCCAGGAGACATAAATATAATATCTGATTCGGCCTATTCAGTAGGTGTGGTGCAAAGAATTGCCACAGCCCAAATAAATTGCATCCTCTAATATATATCAGCTCTTTAAGAAACTTCAAGAGCAAGTGAGAAAGCATCTAGGTAAGATTTATATTTTGCATGTCCACTCTCTTAATGGACTTCCCTGTCCCATTTTTGATGGTAATTCAAAGGCAGATAGCCTTCTAACTATGTTGGTCAATACTCCTTTATTCCAAGAAGCCCAGGCATCTCATTCCAAACATCATCAAGCTGCTCGAGCTTTACGTTTACAATTTGGAATAACAAGAGTGGAAGCTAGGAGCATAGTAAAAGCCTGTATGGCTTGCCTTCCTTTCCACGCTCCCACACTGCCTCCAGGGAAGAACCCTCATGGTTTGAGACCCAATGAAATCTGGCAAATGGATGTGACCCATTATAAATCTTTTGGTCATCTGTCTTTTATTCACGTTGTGGTAGACACCTTTTCAGGATTCACTTTTGCAGTACCAGCAGCAAAAGAGACAGCCCGAGTGGTCACTGAATTCCTCATACTATCATTAGCCATTATGGGTGTGCCACAAGCAATAAAAACAGACAATGGTCCTGCATATACTTCCAAACATTTTGCACACTTTTGTGCACAATATAAGATTTTACATACCACTGGCATACCCTTTAATCCTCAAGGACAGGCAATAATAGAGAGGAGAAACAGAGACATTAAGATGCTCCTTCAAAAACAAAAGAAAGGGGGAGCCACAGGTAACCCTAGAGAACTTCTAAATCTAGCCCTTTATACTATTAACTTCTCGATTTTTGACAAAGATGCACTGGCTACGGCAGACAGGTTTTATAACCCACTGGAAGGGAAGTATCCAGTACAAGCAGCTCCACTATCCTTAGATAATCGCCAGGTGATGTGGAGAGACCCAGAAAGTGGTGAATGGAAGGGACCAGATAGGTTAACTGCTTGGGGGAGAGGGTTTGCTTGTATCTCTACAGGTGGAAAAGGAATCAGATGGGTGCCAATGAGCCTTATTCACCTTGTCCATTGCAGAGAGATGGAGCAGACCCTTGAAATGAAGGAGAACACCCAAGAAATACCAAGTGGTTCTGTTGCTGATTGTGCTCACCATTGAAAGAGCATGGCAGTTATGAAATTTGAATCATGGACATAGAAAATTGTTGGACTTCAAAACCCTCAAGAATCATTGGATTCTCTGAGACATGATAAGATGATTGTAGGACTTGAAAACCTTCAGGAATCATTGGATTCTCTGAGACATAAGATTGTTGTAGGACTTGAAAACCTTCAGGAATCATTGGATTCTTTGAGACATAAGACTTGAAAGCCCTCAGGAATCATTGGATTTTCTGAGAAATGATAAGACTGTTACAGGACTTCAAAATATGCTGGAATCATTGGATTCCCTAACATATAAAAAGACTTTTGCAGGACTTCAAAAACTTGGGGGGATCATTGGATTCCCTGACATGTGAAGCAATGGACAATAGATTGGTTTTGGACTATCTCGTGGCTGCTGAAGGCGTATGTGTGACTGCTGTTTACATACTCTTCTTCTAGGACTTCTGGCAATCTTTTACAACACCATGTTGATTTATATTGTTTGTTATACCATTACTTGCATGTACAATTCATGTTTGTTACACCATATCGAGCCTGCACTGACTGTGGGGAGGGTCATCACTAGTAGCCTCACCGTTATTGCTATGTGTTTGTGTAATACCTCCCCATGCTGATGAGTTTGTGTATATTAAGACCCTTCAGCCCAGAAACCTGCTAGCAACCCCCACTTCCCTTTGGTGCTTTTCATCTCCCTTCCTGAGATGTCAGAGAAGGCGTGATCATCTTTTTAGTGCTTTCATCTCCCTTCCTGAGAAGTCAGGGAGGGTGTGATTACCTCCCCTTGGGAGCTCTGACCTCCCTGAGGAGTCAGGGATGGCATGACCACCTGTGTTCTAAAACAAAAGAAAGCCAGAGATATAATGGGCTGAGGCTTGAGGCGATGCACTGAGATCCCAAGCACATGAGGCTAAATAGTAATTGGACCATACTCTATTAATATATATACTTGGAGAAAGAATGGCCCCCACCCACTCTTTGTGCAAGTCCTGATGTGTTGTATAGGAAATGACGATTTTGGTGGGTGGAGGCAGGGAAGTGGAAAGAGAAGCAAAAAGAGAGAGTGCTGGCTGGTTTCTTAACACAGCTGCTTGCATTGCTATCACGATCCCCTCTTCACCTCAAAAAGAATAAAGATTGAAGATTTTTCCCTTAACCTTAATTCCTGACTCTGGCTGATTTTAAATACGCAATCATCACAGTTTTTAATAGAAAGGGATGTTGGATTTTATCAAATGCTTTTTCTGCATCTATTGAGATGATCATATGATTTTTGTTAATTTGGTTATTGATATAGTCAATTATGCTACTAATTATTCCAATATTGAACTGGCCCTACATTCCTGGCATAAATCCTACTTGGTTGTGGTATACTATACTGGGGATGATTTTCTGTAATCTTTTTGCTAATATTTTATTTAAGATGTTTGCATCAATATACATTAGGGAGTTTGGTTTATAATTTTCTTTCTCTGTTTTCAACTTACCTGGTTTAGGCATCAGTACCATATCTGTATCATAAAAAGAATGTGGTAGGAGTCCTTCATTCCCTATTTTTTCATTTAGTTTATATAATATTAGAGTTCATTGTTCTTTAAAAGTTTGGTAGAAATCACATGTAAATCCATCTGGTCCTGGGGATTTTTTCTTAGGGAGTTGATTAATAGCTTGTTCTATTTCTTTTTCTGAAATGGAACTATTTAAGCAATTTACTTCCTTCTATCTGGGAAGCATATATTTTAAGGTAGTTATCCATTTCACTTAGGTTATCAAATTTATTGGCATAAAGTTGGGCAAAATAGCTCCTGATTATTGCTCTAATTTCCTCTTCATTGGTGGAAAGTTCTGCCTTTTCATTTTTAAGACTAACAATTTTATTTTTCTCTTTTCTTTTACTAATAAGATTTACCAAAGGTTTATCTATTTTATTGGTTTTTCATAAAACTAAACTCAGTTTTATTTATTAAATCAATATATATATATATATATTACTTTCAATTTTATCTATTTCTCCTTTTAATTTTAGAATTTCAAGTTTAGTATTTGATTGGGGGGTTTTAATTTGCTCTTTTTCTAGCTTTTTTAGTTGCAAGCCCAATTTTTGGTATGTTGTCTCATTGTCATTCTTTGGGGGGAAATTATTCATTGTATCTATGATTTGTTGTTTCATCCATTCATTCTTTAGGATGAGGTTGTTTAGTTTCCAATTACATTTTGGTCAATTTACCCCTAAATTTTTGTTGAATGTAGTTTTTATTGCATCATGAGCTGAAAAAATGCATTTACTATTTCTGCTTTTCTGCATTTAAATTTGAGGTCATTATGTCCTAATAGTTATGTCCTAATATATGGTAAATTTTTGTATAGGTTCCATGGAAGAAAGTATATTCCTTTCTGTCTCCATTCATTTTTCTCCAAAGATCTATCATACTTAAATTTTCTAACATCCTATTTAACTCTTTAACTTCTTTCTTAGTTGCTTTGCAGTTTGATTTATCTAATTCTGAAAATACAAGGTTGAGATCTCCTACTATTATAGTTTTGCTGTCTATTTCTTCTTGCAACGAACTCTCTTAACTTCCCCTTTAGGAAGTTAGATGCTATACCACTTGGTGCATGTCTATACTATCCTTTAGCAAGATATAATTTCCTTCCTTATCTCTTTTAATTATATCAATTTTTGCTTTTATTTGATCTGAGATAAGGATGGCTATCCCTGCTTTTTTTATTTCATCTGAAACATAATAAATTCTGCTCCAGCCTTTTACCTTTACTCTGTATGTATCACCCTGCTTTAAATGTGTTTCCTGTAAATAACATATTGTAGGGTTCTGGTTTTTGATCCAGTTTGCTATTCATCTCTGTTTTATGGGAGAGTTCATCCCATTTATGTTTACGATTAAATTTACTAAATCTGTATTTCCAGACATCTCATTATCCCCAGATTATACTTTTCTTTTTCTCTCCCCCCCACCTCCTTATCCCCCTCCACAGTATTAAACTTATAGGCACCACTTGTCTCATGTAGCTCTCCCTCTTTAGAATCTCACCTCCTTTGAGTCCCTTCCCCTTTCTTATACCTTTCCCTTCTTTTCCTTTTCCCTTTTGCTCTCCCACTGTTTAATGAGGTGAGAGAAGTTTCTCTGTAAACCAAATATGTCTATTTTCTCTTTGAGACAAATCTGATGAAAGTAAGATTCACACAATGTTCCTCCCCCATTCTTAATTCCCTTAGATATGATATGTTACCTTTGCCTCTTCATGGGATGTAATTTATTCTTACCTCCCCTTTTCCCTTTTTCTGATACTATCCCCTCTTTACTTCTACTTCCCCTTTTTTATATTATATCAGTAAAATCAAATTATATATGTACTCTTTATGTAAGTTCATAACAGAAATACAGTTCTCAAGAGTTCTTTTTACCTTTTTCTGCTTCTCTTGAGTCCTATACTTGGAGGTCAATTTTTGTTGTTGTTGTTGTTGTTTAGCTCTGGTTTTTTCATCAGAAACAAATGAATTTACCTGTTTCATTGAATGTTCATCTTCTTCCCTGGAAGAAAATGCTCAGCTTAGCAGGGTGTTTATTCTTGGCTGCATTCCAAGTTCTTTGGCATTTTGGAATATCAGATTCTTCGATCCTTTAATGTGAAAGCAGGTAGAAAATGAGTGATTCTTATTGTAGCTCCTTAGTATTTGAATTGTTTTGTTTTATTTTTCTGCTGTTTGCAATATTTTTTCCTTAGTGTGATAGTTCTGAAATTTAGCCATAATATTCCTTTGAATTTTCATTTTAGGGTCTCTTTCAGAAAGTGTTTGGTGAATTCTTTCAATGCCTATTTTACCTTCTGATTCCATTCCATCTGGCAGTTCTCTTTGATGATTTCCTGTAAAATAGTGTCTAAGCTCTTTTTTTCATCCTAATTTCCAGGAAGCCCAATAATCCTCATCTAACTCTCCTAGATCTGTATTCCAGGTCTGTTGTTTTTCCAAGTAAATAGTTAACATTTTTTTTCTATTTTTTTTCTTTTTTTCTTTTTTTGGTTTTGCTTGACTGATTCTTGATGTCTCAACAAATCATCCATTTCTGTTTGTTCAGTTATGCTTTTTAATGAGTTATTTTCTTCATTAGCTTTTTTATTTTATTTTATTTTATTTTTTTTACTTCTTTTGTATGTGCCCAATTGAGTTTTAAATGAGTTGTTTGGCTTTATGGAATTTTTTTCTAATTCACTAATTTTTTAAACAGAATTATTTTATTTTTCCAATTCACAAACCTACTTTCCTTGGAGTTCTTTATCTTTTTTAATTCACAAATTCTGTTTCCCTGAGAGTTCTTTACCTTTTCCAGTTCACATTTCAGAAAGTTGTTTTCTTTTTCTACTTTATCAAATTTTTCAGTTAGTGAGTTATATGCCTTTTCCATACTCTCTGGCAGAGCTTCTCTTTCCTTTCCCCATTTTTTCTTCTGGCTTTCATTTAAGATCTTTTATAATTTCGTCTAGGAGAGCCTTGTGTGATGGGAACCAAGTTACATCCCCCTTTGGGGTTTTGCCTGGAGACTGTCTGCTATTACTCTCCTTGGGGTTGAAAACCTACTCTCTTTCTGTATAGAAACTATCAATAGTTAGCAGTCACTTGGCTTTTTTATTCATTTTTTAAAAAGCCCTTAGGATCTGCCTTCAGGGCAAGGAGGTTATCACCTTCCTCTACAGACAGGGATAAATAGATGGACAGTAGCTGTCTTGCAAACAGGCTGCAAAGAACAGCCAAGCTGCAAAAATGCTCGGGGAAGAGCCTAGCAGCAGAAGTGTCTTTACCCTGGGAAGAATGGCCATGCTGCAAAAGTTCTACTGCTCCGGGGAGAGCCCCTCCCCTCCTGTGCAGATTTGTGGCTTTCCTGGGCAGAGCCCTCTTGCTGTGCAAATTTGTGGCTACTCAGGGCAAAAGCCCCATGCTGCAGAATGTGGCTGCACAGCTGTGCTGTGGTCCATGTTGAGTCACTTCCAGTGCTGGATGGGTGTGGCCACATCCTGTTAAATTCTAGCGTTTTTTTTTGGAGTACACTCTACCTTTGGTGTTTGTGTAACTTCTCTACTGATCTGCTGCTTTGCAACCAAAGCAGAACAGCCAACTTGTGGTAGAGTCCTCCCTGCAAATTCTCCACCCACTGAGATCACCCCCACTTCCAGTCAGCTCAGTGTGCTTGCTTCTGTGTTCTGCCTCCCTGCCTGCGTTGGCCTGATCCTGCTGATCAGAACAAATCTTTTGTGGCAATCTTCCAGATTATCTTCAGCTGATAATTTGTTGTACTCCCAATATTCATGGATTTTACCAGTCAAGCACTATTTCTGAGGCTGAATTTGGTAATTAGTAGTGAGGGTAGAAGGGGAGCTTAGAATTTTGCATGCATTATCTCTGCCATCTTGGCTCTACCCCTCAACACATAATCTCTTTGTTGCTTTAACTTTGAGTTTTCAGTATCAATTGGTAATTATTTTATGAACCTTCTCTGTTGTCTCCTTTCAACTTGGAAATGATCTTTATATCCATTCACAAGGTACTTACCATATATGAACTTTTATTTCACTTATTTGCATTCTTTTCTTATAATTTCATTATTGCAAATTCCTAAATGACAAAAAAGGGATTATAGTATGCCTTTTAACTTTCCAATGCTCAGAATGTGCTTTGCACATATTTACTCAAATGGATTTGTGATCTCATCAACTCAAAAATTATTGATAGTCATATAGATTAGTGAAGTCAGACTCAGATATTAATAGGAGACCACTAAAGTATATATAAGCATCTTTGCAAACTTCATATTGAAAATTTGTATTTGTGGGTTGGAAAGACTCTGCTGTAAAACATGCCTGGAAGATGTCATTTTATTCTACTGAATCTTGGGAGTGTGTGTGTTGGGGGGTGAATGGAGGAGAAATCAGTACACCATAAATACAAAGTGATCTACATTTTTCTGTTAATTTTGAAATGTTAAAAAATGTGGTGTATTTTTGAATATGGCTTGCCAAAGTCTGCTTATACCCTACTAATGGTATGTTGAAATTATATTTATGCACTGAATGAACCTCATAAAGATTTTGTGTACATAGGAAAGTATGTATATAGATCAGTTGTTATTTTTGATTGACCTCCCTTTTAGTACTAATAAAACCTGAGAGTTTTAAAAATACTTTTGGTATTTTTATCTCCTCCAGATGCCTTGACTATCAATTTTAACACCTTCACAATTTTATCACTTTCAGAATGGATCTCCTGTTTGGCTACTTAGTCTAAACCAATTACTTTCCCTAAGTTCATTCTTTTTAGATGAATTTCTTCCTTGGGCATAAGCACATATGGAGATGTAAAGTTAGACTACAAGAATAAGCAGTTCCACTCTACTTGGGAAGAAACAATTTGTTACAATGGTTTTTACAATATTTTCCATTTTTTTTGGTAGTTAGCCATCCTCCCATTTTCATCTCTAAATACTCTTGTGATAACTTTGTTTAGTTATATCTTTGCAACATTTGAACTAGTTTTAACTTTCATTGATCTTTCTGATTAACAATTAATAATTGTCATATTTTCATCATGCTTCTTTGTAAGATTTTACAAATGAATTTATGTTTTAACCTGATGTTGACTTTGGAACCCATCTAATTATCAAATGTAGGTTACATGTTAAGTTACCTAGTTACTTCTGGTCTCCTTTTTGTAGAAATTAATTTAAATTGATTGAATGTAAATTTATACATAATATTATACATGCACCTAATAATAATAATAACAACTAATCTTCATATAGTACTTTGTTTTGAAAAAAAAAAAAAAACTATGTCAATGGTATCTTCTTTTGTACTGAAAAAAATCCTAAGTGATAGGTATAATTATTATCCCCATTTTATTCCTGAGGAAAATGAGATACAGAAATATGTCTGAAGCCATATTTGATGACTTTCAGACATCAGGTATAGTTCTGTATCTACTGTGTCACCTGTCATCCAATGATAATTATTATATTAGATGTTTAGTAAATCTTTCAAAATTTGAATATGTGAATTGCTAATTACAGAATAACAGCTAGTATTTCTGTAATATCAAAATAGAAAAAAATTGCAATTTTGAAATACATTTACTGACTGCTTACAAATATAAACATTGAAAAAATAAAAATTAGTATACAACAACTGAGCAACTGCTCTCTAAAACCAGAATATTGGAGTTGAAAAGAGTTTTAGTAATTATATAGGGCAATCATCACTTTTTATGGATGAAGAAACTGAGATATAAGGAGGTTCAGTGATTTGCCCAAGTTCATATACTAGATAATGGCAGAACTTAATTAGAACCCACTTCTCCCTACTCCAGTTCATTACCCTTTCCATTCTTTGATAGAATCAGTACAATATAATTCCAAATTAGAGCAAAATCTGCAGGTTCTCATTATGCCCAGAGTACTCTTTTTGACTTTTACTGTGTTTGATCTCCTCCATCACATTGACAAATATCTCTGGTAAGTATCTGCCTTTTTGTTTTAGGCTTTACCTGATTTTTATTATCACAAGCTTGGTGAATAAGATAATTTCTCCTATTAAATCTTACAAAAGACCTTGGAATAATTTTTATTCATGGTTAGGAGATAACATATTGTAAATGAAATGATGAGGTAACATTCTGTTTTACTGAATGAAATCTTTGTTTTTTAAACAACAAACAATAAGCACAATGTGATCTGAATTTCTGATAACCTTGTCATTATTCGAAAAGCAACAATTACAATCAATTTTAAACAGTTTGTAAATGGAAACAGTTTAAAACATATGTTGTACTTGTAGTATTTTCTAAAGTTGTTTGAACTACTTATTCTCTATCCCTACTTATGTTATAAAAATTTCTATCATTATTCCATCATAGATGAAAAAACTGATGTAGAAGAAGGGGGTTGATGGAACCTAACCAAGGTTACATGGCACCTAAGCAAGATGGCTGGAATTACAGGCTCCTTGGTCTTCAAACAGTCCTAATGGTAAGCTAGTCTATTATATATTTCCCTATGTCAGTTGTGTAGTTCCTTAAATAAATTTAATCTGTTAGGAATCTGTTCTTCCATAAAGATCTGATAAACATGTAATGTTTTTCCTCAACATTAAATCAGATGGGTCAGTGATTGAATACATAAAACGATGCCTAAAGTGGCAGTCAGTGAAGTCACTGAGAAAATAGCAGTGCTCTAAATCATCCAATAGAATCAACAGATAATTGTGTTCAATATACTTATAAAAACCAGGAAATGTGAGCTTTAGTGTATGTGAGTAACATGCCCCCAATACCATGTTACTATGAGTCTCTTATCTTGAAAATGACCAATAAATGCACTATCTTGCTGTTGAATGAATGAAATACTTATTTTTGGAATACATAAAAGTATAACAATTCATAAGTGTTAAGACTAAGAAGCATTCTTATTTATTATTTACATCCGATAGCATTGAACAATCTCTCCCAGGGGCAATAGAGCAAAGATAGATTCATTTGGTATCGTTTAGATAAACAGGCTGGGATAGAATTAATTTTATGGTCTTATCAAGATTCCTTCTCATGACAATATAGGTTGTGTGGAAGTAATGAAACTTGGCAAGAATCAGAACCAATACAAGAAATTCTGAATAGCTCTGAACAGCCCACACACACCAAAAATGATGGCATGAGGGGAAAAACTGAAGTGCAATACAGTTTTTAACACCATTTTTCCCAATTTTTTTTTCTCCTGCTCTTACCAAAAGATTTACTTACAAATTAAACAAAGTTTAAGCTCATTCAGTCTATGCTGCCAAATGAGGAAAAATCATTTCATCATTCTGAGCATCTAAGTTATGCATTAGGCAAATAAAAATGGAACAATCTGGACCCATTCTATGACATACTAAACAAAAGGTATTTTGAAAATAACTTAAATAATTAATTACCATATAAAATAGAATGATAATGGTACTGTATTTTTTTTAAAAATAAAGCTTTTAGCAGAGACAAGATCGCAGAGAGGACACCCATTTCCTTCTGAGCTTTCCTGCTTTCCTCACACTGTTTAAGAAATTCAGCCCAAAATTAGTGCTGGACTGTCAGAATCCATGAATATTGGGAGTGTAACACAATAGAACAGACGATAATCTCAAAGATCAGCAGAAAAGGTCTGTTTTGGTTGTAGGCAAACAGGAGAGGAGGCCAGGTACAGCCACAGGCACGCAGAGCACAGAGGCCAGCACAGACTGAGCAGACCAGGGGTGGGGTGTGACTCTGTGTTGCCAGAGAATTTGTGGGGAGAACTCTACCACAGTGTTGGCTACTCTGCCCTGTTTGTAAGCCAGTAGATCAGCAGGGAAATTAGAAAACGTCCAACATAAATGGAGACAGAAGGCAAAGAGTGTACCCCAAAGTGCCATAGTCTCAGGGGACCTGGCCACACCCACCCTGCACTGGCAAGGATTTAGCATGATCCTAGCCCAGCCACTGCTGCTTCACTGCCACTTCCTGGTACCTGTGGAAGAGGTTTGGAAAACCCTCATTTCCCCAAAAGTGTACTCCAACATTTTGTTTTAAAAAATGAGTAAAAAGACAAAGCTCAGTCTAACTGTAGTTAGATTCAATAGTAAAAAAGAAAAGATTTAAACCCCTGAGAAGACTAAAAGCAGATTTTCTCCAGAAGAAAGGGTGGTATAACCTGGCTGCCACTATGCAAAACTCTCCTAGAAGAAATTTAAAAGGATCTTAAAAAAGAGCTACAAGAAGAAAGGGGAAAGGAAAGGAAAACTCTGCAAAAAGCTTTGGAAAAGGTATATAACTCATTAAAAGAAAGATTTGATAAAGTGGAAAAAGAAAAATACTTCATGAAATGTGAAATGGAAAAGGTAAAGAACTCCCAAGAAAACAGAATTTATGAATTGGAAAAAGAAAATAACTCCTTTTAAAAAAAACTGGTGAAATGGAAAAAAAATACATATAACAAAACAACTCATTTAAAAACTCAATTGGATAAATACAAAAAGAAACCAAAAAACTAAATGAAGAAAATAATTCATTAAGAATCAGAACTGAACAAATGGAAATGAATGATTCAAGGAAACATCAAGAATTAATCAAGCGAAACCAAAAAAGAAAAAGAAAAAGAAAAAAGGAAAATAGGAAAAAAAAAGTTAAATACCTACATTGGAAAACAACAGACCTGGAAAATAGATCTAGGAGAGATAATCTAAGGATTATTGGACTCCCTGAAAAACATGATGAAAATAAGAGCCTAGACACAATTTTTCAGGAAATCATCAGAGAACTGCCCAGATGTCATAGAATTAGAAGGTAAAATAGCCATTGAAAGAATTCATTGAACACCTCCTAAAAGAGACTCCAAAGTTAAAACTCCAAGGAATATTGTGGCTAAATTTCAGAACTATTGGCCCAAGGAAAAAATATTAAAAGCAGCCAGAAAAGAAAAGCATTTCAAATACCAAGGAACCATAATAAGAATTACTCAGGATCTAGCAGCATCCACATTAAAGTATTGAAGGGCCTGGAATCTGATATTCCAAAAGGCAAAGGAACTTGGAATGCAGTGAAGGATAAATTACCCAGCTAAACTGAGCATTTCTAGGGAAGAAATGAACATTCAATGAAACAGGTGAATTCCATTTATTTCTAATGAAAAAAAAAAACTTAACTAAACAAAAAAATTGACCTCCAAATATAGGACTAAAAAGAAGCATAAAAAGATAAAAAAAAAAAAGAACTCTTGAGAACTGTATTTCTTTTATGGGTATACATAAAGATTACATGTATAATTTGATTTTATTGTTACAATATTTAAAACGGAACTAGAGGTGGAAAGGAGATTATACCAGAAAAAGAGAAAAGTGGAGATAAAAAGAGGGAAATGACATCTCACAAAGAGGCAAGGGAAACTTATTATATGAGAGGGAAAGAAGGGAAGAGGATGAACATTGTGTGAATATTACTCTCATCAGATTTGGATCAAAGAGAAAATATTAAACATATCTGGTTTACAGAGAAACTTCTCCCACTTCATTGAAATGTGGGAGGGGAAAAGCAAAAGGAAGGGGTAGGCTAAATAAAAGAGAATACAGAAATAGTAGGGGAAAGATTTAAGAAACCTTTTTTAAGGGGAGGGACTTTAAGTGGAAGGGAGGGATTCTAAAGAAGGAGGGATGCGTGAGACAAGTGATGCCCATAAGTTTAATTCTGGGGAGGGGCTTAAGAAGGAAAGGAAAGAGAAAAGTATCATCTGGGGATAATAAGGTGGCAGAAAATACAGAATTAGTAGTTTTAACCATAAATATGAATGGAGTGAACTCTCCCATAAAGGAGAGGTAGATAACAGACTGGATTAAAAGCCAGTCCTACAATATGTCATTTACAGGAAACAAATTTAAAACAGGGTGATACATACAGAGTAAAGGTAAAAGGCTGAAGCAGATTCTATTATGCTTCAGGTAAAGTTAAAAACAAAACAAAACAAAACAAAACAAACAAACAAACAAAAAAAAAACATGGGTGGCCATCCTGATCTCAGATGAAGCAAAAGCAAAAATTGATTTAATTATAAGAAATGAGGAAGGAAACTGTATCTAACTAAGGAAGACCATAGATAATGAAGCAATATCAATACTAAACATATTTGCACCAAGTGATATAGCATCAAAATTCCTAAAGGAGAAGTTAAGAAAGCTGTAAGAAGAAATAGCAAAATTATAATAGTGAGAGATTTCAACCTTGCACTCTCAGGACTAGACAAATCAAACCATAAAATAAATAAGAGAGAAGTCAAAGATGTAAATAGACTACTAGAAAACTTGGTATGGTAGATCTTTGGAGAAAACTAAATGGAGACAGAAAGGAGTGCATGTTCTTCTTGGCAGTTTATGGAACCTATACAAAAATTGACCATATATTAGGGCATAAACAACTCAAAATCAAATGCAGTAAAGCAGGAATAGTAAATGCATCCTGTCCAAATCACTCTGCAATACAATCTACATTCAGGAAAAAGCCAGGAGAAAATATACATAAAATAATTGGAAACTAAATAATCTCATCCTAAAGAATGAATGAGCCACACTTAACACCGTACACCAAGATAAGGTCAAAATGGGTTTATGACCCAGGCATAAAGAATGAGATTATAAATAAATTGGAAGAGCATAGGATAGTTTACCTCTCAGACCTGTAGAAGAGGGAGGATTTTATGACCAAAGAAGAACTAGAGATCATTATTGACGACAACATAGAAAATTTTGATTATATCAAATTGAAAAGTTTTTATACAAACAAAACAAATGCAGACAAGATTAGAAGGGAAGCAATAAACTGGGAAAACATTTTTACAATCAAAGGTTCTGATAAAGTCCTCATTTCCAAAATATATAAAGAATTGACTCTAATTTATAAGAAATCAAACCATTCTCCAATTGATAAATGGTCAAAAGATATGAACAGACAATTCTCAGATGAAGAAATTTTAACTATTTATAGACATATGAAAATATGTTCCAAATCATTATTAATCAGAGAAATGCAAATTAAGACAACTCTGAGATACCACTACACACCTGTCAGATTGGCTAGAGTGACAGGGAAAGATAATGCAGAATGTTGGAGGGGATGTGGGAAAACAGGGACACTGATACATTGTTGGTGGAATTGTGAACACATCCAGCCATTCTGGAGAGCAATTTGGAACTATGCTTAAAAAGTTATCAAACTGTACATATCCTTTGATCCAACAGTGTTTCTACTAGGCTTATACCCCAAAGAGATACTAAAGAAGGGAAAGAGACCGGTATGTGCCAAAATGTTTGTGGCAGCCCTGTTTGTAGTGGCTAGAAGCTGGAAAATGAATGGATGCCCATCAATTGGAGAATGGTTGAGTAAATTGTGGTATATGAACGTTATGGAATATTATTGTTCTGTAAGGAATGACCAGCAAGATGAATACAGAGAGGACTGGCGAGATTTACATGAACTGATGCTAAGTGAAATGAGCAGAACCAGGAGATCATTATATACCTCAACAATGATACTGTTTGAGGATGTATTCTGATGGAAGTGGATCTCTTCGATAAAGAGAGCTAATTCAGCTTCAATTGATCAAAGATGGGCAGAAGCAGCTACACCCAAAGAAAGAACACTGGGAAATGAATATAAACTGCTTGCATTTTTGTTTTTCTTCCCGGATTATTTATAACTTCTGAATTCAATTCTCCCTGTGCAACAAGAAAACTGTTCGACTGCACACGTTTATTGTATCCAGGATATACTATAACCTATTCAACATGTAAAGGATTGCTTACCATCTGGGGAAGGGGGTAGAGGGAGGCAGGGGAAAAATCGGAACAGAAGTGAATGCAAAGGATAATGTTGTAAAAAATTACCCTGGCATGAGTTCTATCAATAAAAAGTTATTTTAAAAAAATGAATGGATGAAACAGCAAAACATAGGCACAATTAATAATTTCTCCCAAGAGAATGACAATAATGAGCTGACCAACCAAAATTTGTAGGATGCAGCCAAAACTGTAATAAGGGGAAATTCTATTCCCCTCTAAAGGCTTAGTTGCATAAAATAGAGAAAGGGAAGATCAATGAATTAAGCTTACATTTAAAAAAAGCTAGAAAAAGAAAACAATTTAAAACCCCCAATCAAACAGTAAACTTGAAATTGTAAAAATAAAAGGAGAGGTTAATAAAACTGAAAGCAAAAAAAAAAAAAGCTATTGAATTAATAAATAAAACTAAGACTTAGTTTTATGAAAAAACAACAGAATAGATAGATCTTTGGTAAATTTGATTAGAAAAAGGAAAGAGGAAAATCAAATTGTTAGTCTTAAAATGAAAAAGGGAGAACTTGCCACTAATGAAGAAGAAATTAGAGCAATAATTAGGAGTTGGGTTGCCCAATTTTATATCAATAAATTTGATAATCTAAATGAAATGGATGAATACCTTCAAAAACATGGGATGCCCAGATTAACAGAGGAAGAAATTAATTGCTTAAATAGTCCTATTTTAGAAAAAGGAATAAAACAAGTTATTAATCAACTCCCTAAGAAAAAATCCCCAGGATCAGATGGATTTTTATGTGAATTCTGCCACACATTTAAAGAACAAATAACTCCAATGCTATATAAACTATTTGAAAAAACAGGGAATGAAGGACTCGTACTTATGACACAAACATGGTACTGATACCTAAACCAGATAGGATGAAAACAGAGAAAGAAAATTATAGACAAATCTCCCTAATGAATATTGATGCAAAAATCTTAAATAAAATATTGGCAAAAAGATTACAGAAAATCATTCCCTGAATAATACACCATGACCAAGGAGGATTTATACCAGTAATGCAGGGCTGGTTCAATATTAGGAAAATGATTAGCATAATTGACTATATCAATAACCAAATTAATAAAAACCATATGATCATCTCAATAGATGCAGAAAAAGCATTAAACCCAATACCCGTTCCTATTAAAACACTAGAGAGCATAGGAATAAATGGACTTTTCCTTACAATAATCAGCAGCCTCTATTTAAAATCATCAGTAAGCATCATATGTAATGGGGATAAAATGGAACCATTCCCAATAAGATCAGGAATGAAACAAGGTTTCCTACTATCACCATTGCTATGCAATATGGTTTAAGAAATGCTAGCTTTCACGATAAGAATTGAGAAAAAAGATTAAAGGAATTAGAGTAGGTAATGAGGAAGCCAAATTATCACTCTTTGAAGATGATATGATGGTTTAATTAGAGTACCCCAGAGAAACTACTAAAAAAACTATTAGAAATAATGCACAACTTTAGCAAAGTTTCAGAATACAAAATAAATCCATGTAAATCATCAGCATTTTTCCACATCAGTAACAAAATCCAACAGCAAAAGATACAAAGAGAAACTCCAATTAAAATAAATATCAATAATGTAAAATATTGGGGAATCTATCTGCCTAGGGAAAGTCAGGAAGCATATAAGCAAAACTACAAAACACTTTCCACACAAAGCCAGATCTAAACAAATGGAAAAAAATATCAGGTGTTCTTAGATCAAGCAAATGTAATAAAGATAATAATATTACCTAATCTATTTATTTAGTGCTATACCAAGCAAACTCACAAGAAACTATTTTACTGACATAGAAAAAAATAACAAAATTCATCTGGAACTACAAAAGTTAAGAATTTCAAGGGAACTAATGGAAATTTAAAAAAAAATAATGAAGGTGGCCTAGCTGTACCAGATATAAAATAATATTATAAAGCAATGGTCATCAAAACCATTTCTTACTGGCTATAGGTTAGGTTCACAGGACAAAATAGTTTAATAACCATAGCAATCTAGTGTTTGACAAACCCAAAGATCCCAGCATTTGGGGTAAGAATTCATTATTTAACAAAAATTGCTGGGAAAATTGGAAATGAGTATGGCAGAAACTAGGCATCGACCCACACTTAATGCCATACACCAAGATCAAGTAGAAATGGGTTCATTATCTAGGCATTAAGAATGAGATTATAAATAAATTAGAAGAACATAGGATAGTTTACCTCTCAGACCTATGGAGAAGGAAGGAAATTTGACCAAAGAGGAACTAGAGATCATTATTGATCACAAAATAGAAAACTTTGATTATATCAAATTGAAAAGTTTTTGTACAAATAAAACTAATACAAATAAGATTAGAAGGGAAGCAATAAACTGGGAAAACATTTTTACAGTGAAAGGTTCTGATAAAGCCTCATTTCCAAAATATATAAAGAATTGACTTTAATTTATAAGATATCAAGCCATTCTCCAATTGATAAATGAGCAAAGGATATGAACAGACAATTTTCAGATAAATAAATTGAAACCATTTGTATTTATATCAAAAGATGCTCGAAATCATTATTGATCAGAAAGGTGCAAATTAAGACAACTCTGAGATACCACTATATACCTCTTAGATTGGCTAAGATGATAGGAAAATATACTGAACAATGTTGGTGGGGATGTGGGAAAACTAGGACACTGATACATTGTTGGTGGAATTGTGAATACATCCAACTCTTCTGGAGAGCAATTTGGAACTATGCTCAAAAAGTTGTCAAACTGCACATAGCCTATGATTCAGCAGTGTTACTTCTGGGCTTATATTCCAGAGAGTTCTTGAAGAAGGGAAAGGGACCCACTTGTGCAAAAATATTTGTGGCAGCCTTTTTGTAGTAGCTAGAAATTGGAAATTGAATGCTTGCCCCTCAACTGGAGAATGGGTGAATAAATTGTGGTATACAAATGTTATGGAATATTATTGTTCTCTTAGAAATGACCAGCAGGATGATTTCAGAGAGGCCTTTACATGAACTGATGCTGAGTGAAATGAGCAGAACCAGCAGATCATTATACACTTCAACAATACTATATAATGATCAATTCTGATGGACATGGCTCTCTTTAATAATGGGATGATTCAAACCAGTTCAGTAATGAGGAGAATCAGCTACACCCAGAGAAAGAATTATGAGAAATGAGTGTGGACCACAACATAGCATTTCCACTCCTTCTATTATTGTTTGGTTTCATTTTTGTTTTCTTTTTCAAGTTTTTTTTTTTTTAACTTTCTTTCTAGATCCTATTTTTCTTGTGCAGCAAGATAACTGTATAAATATGTATATATAAATTGTATTTAACATATACTTTAACATAGTTAACATAGTATTGGACTATCTGCCTTCTAAGGGAGGGGGTGGGGGAAAGGAGGGGAAAAGTTGGAACAGAAGGGTTTACAAGGGTCAATGTTGAAAATTTACCTATGCATGTTTTCTAAATAAGAAGCTATAATAATAGTAATAGTAATAATAATAATAATAGTAAATGATTATCAACAAAAAAAATTAAAGCTTTTTATTTTCAAAACATATGCATGGATTATTTTTGACATTCAATTCTTTCTCTCCCTTCCCCTATCTTCTCCCCTAGATGGCAAGTAATCCAATATATTTTAAACATATGCAGTTCTATACATATTTCCACAAGTATTATGCAATACAAGAAAAATCATATCAAAAAGAAAAAAAAAACTGCATGCAAACAATAATACAAAGAATGAAAATAATATACTGTGATCCACTCTCAGTTCCAACCATCCTCTCTCTGGGTGCATATGTCTCTCTTCCATCACAAGACCACTGGAAATGGCCTGAATCATCTTATTGTTGAAAATAGCCACATCCATCAGAATTGATCATCAGATAATCTTGCTATTGCTGTGTACAATGATCTCCTGGTTCTGCTCACTTCATTTAGCATCAGTTCATGTAAGTCTCTATAGGCTTCTCTGAAATCATCCTGCTAATTTTTTCTTGTAGAACAATAATGTTCCTTAACATCCATATACCATAACTTATTCAGCCATTCTCCAATTGATGAGCATCCACTCAGTTTCCAGTTTCTTGCCATTATAAAACGGGATGTCACAAATATTTTTGTACACTTGGGTCCTTTTCTCTTTTTTTTTGATCTCTTTGGAATACGAGACCAGTAGAAACACTGCTGGATCAAAGGATATGAACAGTTTGATACCTCTTTGGGCATAGTTCCAAATTGTTCTGCAGAATGGCTGGATCTGTTTACAATTCTCACCAATAATGTATTTGTATCCCAGTTTTTCCACATCCCCTCCAACATTCATCATTCTCTTTTACTGTCATCTTAACGAGTCTAAAAGGTGTATAGTGGTATCTCAGTGTTGTCTTATTTTGCATTTCTATGATCTTTTTCATATGACTAGAAATGGTTTCAATTTATTTAACTGAAAATTGTTCATACAATGAAGTATTTTTAAATAGTGATATGGACAAGCTAGAAGAGATAAAGATAGTAAAACATTACAAAGTCAAACTTATCAAGTAAGGCAGAAATAATAAAAAGTGTTGGATGTTGTTTAGAAAATAGAAAAACAGATCAATGGAAGGCAAAACCCTGTAACAATTGAATCCAGTGTCCAAAAATTAGATAAGTCTCAGGATAACAAAAAATGGTATAAAAAATGAAAAAGTTTCTTAAAAACAAAAAAATTGGTTTAGAGCAGGGTTATACAGCATATAACTTTAAAAATCCCACATGATTACAATGTTTTTATATATCTATATCTATATGAAACCAAATGACAAATAAAAAATTAAAAAAAATATTATTAAAACAATTATGGCTATGGAGAGAATATTTTCATTAAAAAGGGAGAATGTATAGTGTTACAAAAGAAAAAAAATAAACTATTTCAATTGCATGTGCTTCTTACAAGCTTTTGAATATTAAAAAAAAATCCATGTTGAAATATTAAGAAGGAAAATTGTAATGTGGAGGAGAATACTATATAGCATGAATCCTTTCTTCAAGAAATGATATTGAAAATATTAGAAACTAGCCAGCACAAAATAACATAACCAAATGAAGTTTATTCCATATTATCAGTTGGCAAATGATACATTAATGATATAGGAACTATTGCTGAATCAGCTTTATATGCATAGTTAGATTGCTGACTCACTAAAGCAAAGAGAAAAAATAATAATAAACACGTTGCCATACTCTATCTTCAAATATCTCAGGGACATACATAATTATTGTTTTATAAGGAAGAGGTGGACTTTCTTTTTTTGTTGAAAAGTATTATTTTTCTTTTTTATTTAAAACTTAAATACAAAAATAAGAAAAAAAACAAAATAGTGGGGAAAAGGCAGAAAAAGAAAAAAAAAACTGTCACTTGCTCAGTAGAATCAGGGAGAATTCAAAACATGCAAAAATCTATTTCCATAGAAGGCATTATTTTCATTACTGTGCATCTTTTCTTTCCTTCTGTATAGTTTTTTTTTTTTTTTATTGTAATTGTTCTCTGTTCTGTACTTTTTTGTTTTATACTTTTTTCCCCTTTCATCTCCCTACTTCCCCCAAACAGGCTAGAGGGTAGGAATGTATATATTTATATAGATAGATAACATACCAGCACACAAACATACACACACCACTACATGTATACATATGTATATATTTATATATACATATGTATAAAGACATACATAGACACGCATTGAAAACAATAATACTATGGCTGACATAATGTAGATTTCTTTCTTGGTTGAATCTTTAAGTTTGATTTTGAGATCAATGATTACTAGTTCTACTTTTTTTCTAATAAATTTTACTCCTAATCATTGTTATTATGTTTGTGTATATTTCTTATCCCTAACTCTTCTATTTTAGTTCTACTTATTTTGTCTTTCTATTTACTTAACTTGCTTTCCTCCCACCACACCCCCCACCTGTCCCATAGTTTTCTCTTCTCACTCTTTCTCTCCCTCTTTATCCCATTCCTATTAATCTACACACTTTATCTCAATCCCATCAATGTAAATATCCTTATGCACATCCCTTTATTTTATGCCACCCTTTCCATCCCTTTTTATCCTTTTACCATGAATCCACACACCTTATCCACTGCATAAATCTACACACCCTTTCTATACACCATCTTACCCTAATCCCTTAACCCTCTTATTTCTTTGGAACTTGCTGTACCCTTCTTGGTATATTTGTGTGTAATGTGTGTATGTGTATATTGTTGTTGTTGTTCCTTATTTAACTGTTGTTGTTGTTGTTCCTTATTTAACCCATTCCTGATGTAAGTAGTTTTTCTGAACTACCAGCTCTCCACCCCTATCTAATTGCTCTGTGCAGGTTCTTCTGCACCTCATTTGTGAAATACGGAAGAGATGAGGATAGACAGAAACTTAAGATTTTATTCCTCTTTAGGGAAAGGAGATGTGCCAGCAAGGCTGACAGGATGACACATACAACTTCTTAAGTTGGTATTTCTCACTTCATTTGTATAGCATAATGATCATACTCAAATAAGCCTAAATCTTTCTTTTGAATTACTCAATTACTAATATCAGTCTTAGACATATGATTGTCATTTCCATGTTTAAAATATAAAAAATTTGTCCTTACTGAAGCCCTTGAAATTCATCTTTGATGTTGTCTCTTATAGGTTAAATTTTCTATTGAGTTTAGGTTCATTTGATACAAAATCCTGAAAATCTGATAGTTCATCGAACATCCTTTTTTAAATTTGATATTATACTTAATTTTGCTGCATATAATAGTATTTTTCTTTCCAATCTTTCTCTTTTTATTGTGAGTTCCAAATACTTTCTCTCCCTCATATTCTGAGAAAGCAAGCAAAATGATATCCATTACACATGGAAACTCAAGCAGAATATTTTTCCAAACCAGCTACCTACCACAAAAAAAAAAAAAATTCTTAAAAAAATAAACTTCAGTTTGAATTCAGAATATATCACCTTTCCTGTATCATGAATCCTTTGGGATTATCTTAGATAACTGTTTAGACCAAATAAGTCAAGTCTTTCATAGTGATCATTATTGTGATTATGTACAATGATCACCCAGTCACTTTGCCTCAGTTCATAAGTCTTTTTTTTTTTTCTGAAGCCACCACAAACTTACTGCACAATAGTACTCTTATCAAAATTATATTCCACATCTTGTTCAGCCATTCAACAATTGATAAACATTCCCTCAATTTCCAACTCTTTGCCAAGAAAAAAAAAAGCTATTATAAATTTATGTATAGGTCCTTTCCTATTTCTTTGATCTCTTTGGGGTATAGACCTATATTAGTATGGATGGACTAAATGATATACACATCCCTTTAGGCATAGCTCCAAATTATTCTCCATAACTCTCCCTAGAGTGCATTAGTGTCTGCATTTTATGTCATCCCCTTTTAGCCTTTGTCCTTTCTGATTTTTATTTGAATTTCTCTCATGAATAGTGATTTAGAATGTTTTTATCATATAATTAAAGATAGCTTTGATTTTTTCTTCTAGAAACTGTTCATATCCTGTCACCATTTATCAATTGAAAAATGACTTTAAAAAAAATATGAATTTGACTTAGTTCTATATATATTTGAAAAATAAGAACTTTTATCAGAACTTTATATATATTTTAATAATATTCATTGTCAGATATCTTTTTATTAAATATGGTTTCTCTGATTATCTCTTTTTTTTATGTCATACCCATAATCTTAATTTTATGTTTTTATTTTTTTAAAATAACTTTTTATTAATAGAACTCGTGCCAGGGTAAATTTTTACATTATCCCTTGCATTCACTTCTGTTCCGATTTTTCCCCTCCCTCCCTTCACCCCTTTCCCACATGGCAAGCAATCCTTTACATGTTGAATAGATTACAGTATATCCTGGATACAATATATGTGTGCAGAACCTAACAGTTTTCTTGTTGCACAGGGAGAATTGAATTCAGAAGGTATAAATAATCCGGGAAGAAAAACAAAAATGCAAGCAGTTTATATTCATCTCCCAGTGTTCTTTCTTTGGGTGTAGCTGCTTCTGCCCATCTTTGATCAATTGAAACTGAATTAGCTCTCTTTATCGAAGAGATTCACTTCCATCAGAATACATCCTCAAACAGTATCATTGTTGAGGTATATAATGATCTACTGGTTCTGCTCATTTCACTTAGCATCAGTTCATTAGCGAGTTAATCAACTCGCCAGTTCTCTCTGTATTCATCATGCTGGTCATTCCTTACAGAACAATAATATTCCATAACGTTCATATACCACAATTTACTCAACCATTCTCCAATTGATGGGCATCCATTCATTTTCCAGCTTCTAGCCACTACAAACAGGGCTGCCACAAACATTTTGGCACATACACGTCCCTTTCCCTTCTTTAGTATCTCTTTGGGTATAAGCCCAGTAGAAACACTGCTGGATCAAAGGGTATGCACATTTTGATAACGTTTTGAGCATAGTTCCAAATTGCTCTCCAGAATGGCTGGATGTGTTCACAATTCCACCAACAATGGATCAGTGTCCCTGTTTTCCCACATCCCCTCCAACATTCTGCATTATCTTTCCCTGTCACTCTAGCCAATCTGACAGGTGTGTGGTGGTATCTTAGAGTTGTCTTAATTTGCGTTTCTCTGATTAATAATGATTTGGAGCATATTTTCATATGTCTATAAATAGTTTCAATTTCTTCATCTGAGAATTGTCTGTTCATATCTTTTGACCATTTATCAATTGGAGAATGGTTTTATTTCTTATAAATTAGAGTCAATTCTCTATATATTTTGGAAATGAGGCCTTTATCAGAACCTTTGATTGTAAAAATGTTTTCTCAGTTTATTGTTTCCCTTCTAATCTTGTCTGCATTTGTTTTGTTTGTACAAAACCTTTTCAATTTGATATAATCAAAATTTTCTATGTTGTGGTCAATAGTGATCTCTAGTTCTTCTTTGGTCATAAATTCCTCCCTCTTCCACAGGTCTGAGAAGTAAACTATCCTATGCTCTTCCAATTTATTTATAATCTCATTCTTTATGCCTAGGTCATGAACCCATTTTGACCTTATCTTGGTGTATGGTGTTAAGTGTGGGTCAATGCCTAGTTTCTGCCATACTGATTTCCAATTTTCCCAGCAATTTTTGTCAAATAGTGCATTCTTATCCCAGAAACTGGGGTCTTTGGGTTTGTCAAACACTATATTATTAAAGTTATTGGCTGTTTTGTCCTTTGAACCTAACCTATTCCACTGATCAACTAGTCTATTTCTTAGCCAATACCAGATGGTTTTTTCGTAACTGCTGCTTTATAATATAATTTTAGATCTGGTACAGCTAGGCCACCTTCATTTGATTTTTTTTTTCATTAATTCCCTTGAAATTCTTGACCTTCTGTTTTTCTATATGAACTTTGTTGTTATTTTTTCTAATTCATCAAAGTAGTTTTTTGGGAGTCTGATTGGTATAGCACTAAATAAATAGATTAATTTAGGTAGTATTGTCATCTTTACTATATTTGCTCACCCAATCCAAGAGCATTTAATATTTTTCCAGTTGGTTAGATCAGACTTAATTTGTGTGGAAAGTGTTTTGTAGTTTTGCTCATAAAGTTTCTGATTTTCCCTTGGCAGATAGATTCCTAAATATTTTATACAATCAGTAGTTACTTTAAATGGAATTTCTTTTTGTAACTCTAACTGTTGGGTTTTGTTAGTGATATATAAGAATGCTGATGACTTATTTGGGTTTATTTTATATCCTGCAACTTTGCTGAAGGTGTGGATTGTTTCTAATAACCTTTTGGTAGAGTCTCTGGGGTTCTCTAAGTATACCATCATATCATCAGCAAAGAGTGATAATTTGGTTTCCTCATTGCCTATTCTTATTCCTTTAATCTCTTTCTCAACTCTTATTGCCAAAGCTAGCATTTCTAATACAGTATTAAATAGTAACGGTAATAGTGAGCAACCTTGTTTCATTCCTGATCTTAGTGGGAATGGTTGTAGTTTGTCCCCATTACATATGATGCTTATTGTTGGTTTTAAATAGATGCTACTGATTATTTTAAGGAAAAGTCCATTTATTCCTATACTCTCAAGAGTTTTTCATAGGAATGGATGTTGGATTTTATCAAATGCTTTTTCTACATCTATTGAGATGATCATATGGTTTTTGTTAATTTGATTATTAATATGGCCAATTATACTGATAGTTTTCCTAATATTGAACCAGCCCTGCATTCCTGGTATAAATCCTACTTGATCGTGGTGTATTATCCTGGGGATGATTTTCTGTAGTCTTTTTCCTAATATCTTATTTAAGATTTTAGCATCAATATTCATTAGGGAGATAGGTTTATAATTTTCTTTCTCTGTTTTCAACCTACCTGGTTTAGGTATCCATACCATGTCTGTGTCATAAAAGGAATTTGGTAGAACTCCTTCATTCCCTATTTTTTCAAATAGTTTATAAAGCATTGGGGCTAATTGTTCTTTGAATGTTTGGTAGAATTCACATGTAAATCCATCTGGTCCTGGGGATTTTTTTTTAGGGAGTTGATTAATAGCTTGTTCTATTTCTTTTTCTGAAATGGGACTATTTAAGCAATTCACTTGCTCCTCTGATAATCTGGGAAGGCTATATTTTTGGAGGTAGTCATCCATTTCGGTTAGGTTATCAAATTTATTGGCATAAAGTTGGGCAAAGTAACCCCTTATTATTTCTTTAATTTCCTCTTCATCAGTGGAAAGTTCTCCTTTTTCATTTTTAAGACTGCTAATTTGATTTCTCTCTCTCCTTTTTCTAATCAGATTTACCAAAGGTTTATCTATTTTATTGGTTTTTTCATAAAACCAATTCTGAGTTTTATTTATTAGTTCAATAGTATTTTTACTTTCTATATTATTAATTTCTCCTTTTAATTTTAGAATTTCAAGTTTAGTAATTGATTGGGGGTTTTTAATTTGGTCTTTTTCTAACTTTTTAAGTTGCAGGCCCAATTCATTGATCTTCTCTTTTTCTATTTTATTCAAGTAAGCCTCTAAGGATATAAAATTTCCCCTTATTACTTCTTTGGCTGCATCCCATAAATTTTGATATGATGTCTCATTGTTATCATTATCTTGAGTGAAATTATTAATTGTGTCTATAATTTGCTGTTTCACCCAATCATTCTTTAAGATGAGATTATTTAGTTTCCAATTACTTTTTGGTCTATTTACACCTAACTTTTTGTTGAATGTAGTTTTTATTGCATTGTGATCTGAAAAGACAGCATTTACTATTTCTGCCTTCCTGCATTTAATTTTGAGGTCTTTATGTCCTAATATATGGTCAATTTTTGTGTAGGTTCCATGAACTGCTGAAACGAAAGTATAATCCTTTCTGTCACCATTCAGTTTTCTCCAGAGATCTATCATACCTAATTTTTCTAACATTCTATTTACCTCTTTAATTTCTTTCTTATTTGTTTTGTGATTTGATTTATCTAAATCTGAGAGTACAAGGTTGAGATCTCCCACTATTATAGTTTTGCTGTCTATTTCTTCTCGCAACTCTCTTAACTTCTCTTTAAGGAAGTTAGATGCTATACCACTTGGTGCATATATGTTTAATACTGATATTGCTTCATTGTCTATAGTACCCTTAAGCAAGATATAGTTTCCTTCCTTATCTCTTTTAATTAGATCAATCTTTGCTTTTGCTTGATCTGAGATAAGGATGACTACCCCTGCTTTTTTTTTTTTTTTTTTTTTTAACCCCTGCTTTTTTGACTTCACCTGAAGCATAATAGATTCTACTCCAGCCTTTTACCTTTACTCTGTATGTATCTCCCTGTTTTAAATGTGTTTCCTGTAAACAACAGATTGTAGGTTTCTGACTTTTGATCCAGTCTGCTATCCGCCTCCTCTTTATGGGAGAGTTCATCCCATTCACATTTATGGTTAAAATAACCAATTCTGTATTTCCTGCCATCCTAATATCCCCATATTATACTTTTCTTTTTCTTGCCCTCCTTCCCTTCTTCCCTAGCATTAAACTTATTGGTCCCACTAACGTCATGCAGCTCTCCCTCTTTAGTATTCCTCCCTCCTCCCTTTGAATACCTTCCCCTTTCTTGTACCCTTCCCTTATTACTCTTTTTCCTTCTCCCTTTTCCTCTCCCACTTTTTAATGAAGTGAGAGAAGAATCTCTGTAAAACAAAATGTAAATTGATTCCTCTTTGAGCCAACTCTGATGAGAGTAGGATTCACACAATGTTCCTCTTCCTCTCTAAGTTCCCTCATATATGATAGGTTTCCTTTGCCTCACTGTCACATGTAGTTTCCCTCTTTTTATCTCCCCACTTCCCTTTTTCTGACATTATTCCCTTTCCATTTCTACTTCCTTTTTTTATGTTATATCTGTAAAATCAATTTATACATATGGTTTTTATGTATATCCACAACAGAAATACAGTTCTCAAGAGTTCCTTTTACCTTTTTCTACTTCTCTTGATTCCTGTTGTTGGAGATCAAATTTTTTGTTTAAGTCTGGTTTTTTCCTTAGAAACAGATGGAATTCCTCTATTTCATTAAATGTCCATCTTCTTCCGTGAAAAAAAATACTCAGCTTAGCTGGGTAGTTTATTCTTGGCTGCATTCCAAGTTATTTTGCCTTTCAGAATATCGGATTCCAGGCCCTTCGATCCTTTAATGTTGAGGCAGCCAGATCTTGCGTGACCCTTATTGTAGCATCTCGGTATTTAAACTGTTTTTTCCTGGCTGCTTGTAAAATTTTTTCTTTAGTCTGAAAATTCTGAAGTTTGCCCACAATATTCCTCGGAGTCTTTAGTTTAGGGTCTTTTTCAGAAGGTGTTCAATGAATTCTTTCAACACCTATTTTCCCTTCCGGTTCTATTACTTCTGGGCAGTTCTCTTTGATGATTTCCTGTAAAATAGTATCTAGGCTCTTTGTTTTATCATAATTTTCTGGTAGTCTGATAATTCTCAGGTTATCTCTCCTAGATCTATTTTTCAGGTCTGTTATTTTTCCAAGTAAATATTTGACATTTTCTTTTAATCTTTCATTTTTTTGGTTTTGCTTGACTGATTCTTGATGTCTCAATGAATTAGTCACTTCTATTTGTTCAAATCTGATTTTTAGTGAGTTATTTTCTTCATTAGCTTTTTTTTTACTTCTTTTTGTATATGTCCAATTGAATTGTTTTGCTCTATGGAATTTTTTTCCATTTCACTAATTTTTTTTTTTTTTTTTAGTGAGTTATTTTCTGTTTCCAATTAGCAAATTCTGTTTCCCTGTACTTCTTGGGAGTTCTTTACCTTTTCCAATGCACATTTCAGGAAGTTGTTTTCTTTTTCCACTTTATCAAATTTTTCTTTTAGTGAGTTATGTGCCTTTCCCCATTTCTCTTCTAGCTCTCTTTTAAGGTTTTTAATAGTCTCTTCTAGGAGAGCCTTTTGTATTAGCGACCCACAATCGTCTGGGGACTGTCTGCTATTAGTCTCTTCAGGATTGAAAAGCTGTTCTCTTTCTGTGTAGAAACTATCAATCGTTCTTTTGATTGTTTTACTCATTTTGTTAAAGCCTATAAGGTCTGCCTTCAGAGCCAGGAAGTTACCAGCTTCCTTTGCAGAGCAGTGAAAGGTATATGGACGGGTAGTTGTCTTGCCAGCCGGCTACAAAAAGCAGCGAGGTACTGGAGTGCTCTGTGAAATATTTCCCCACCGGAAAGTAACTCAGGCCTGCACGGCTGGGCTGGGAAAGTGCTCTTCAAAGAACCCAGGCTGTGTGAGATAACGATGCCCTGGGGCTAGACACTGAGCAGTGAGAGTTTCATTTCCCTAGCCAAATCCCGCCCTGGGGCTGTGGGTGTTAGCAGTTGAGCAGTAAATGGATTTGCAGGGACTGGAATTGTCTGCCTGAGAAGAGCAGTCAGCTGGGGAGGTTCTATTGCCCCAGGCCGAGGGCCCCACTCTGCTGATCAGAGGCTGCCCAGGCTGTGCCCCCCTGCCGTGCAGATTAGTAACTGCCCCTGCAAAAGCTCCAAGCTGCCAGATGTGGCCGCAGGGCTGTGGTAAAGTCTGCCTGAGTCACTTCCGGGTTTGAGGGGTTACAGCCAGATCTCGTTAGGTTCCAGCGTTTTTTAGAGGACCCTCTGTTTTAGGCTTTAACTTCTCTGCCAGTTTACTGCTTTGTAATCAAGACAGAGCAGTTAGCCTATAGCAGAGTGGTCTCTATAACTTCTCTAGCCACAGAGATCACCCCCGCCCCGGTCTGCTCAGGACGCTAGCCTCTCTCTGCCTGTGCTAGTCTGTTCCTGGCCCCTCAGGACAAACCTTTCCGGGTGATCTCCCGGATGGGCTGGTAAGTTGTAGTGCTTCTAATCTTTATGAATTTAAGTAGTTAAGAGTTATTTTTGAGGCTGCAATAAATAGTTGGTTATGAGGGGAATGAGAGGAGCTTAGAGAGTTGTGTGTACCTGCTCTGCCATCTTGGCTCCGCCCCCCTCTGATTATCTCTTTTAATTAGATCTTTTTTTTTTTTTTTTATGTTGTCTGAGGTCATGATTGCTACCATCTGCCTTTTTTTATTTCAGCTGAAACATTCTGTTCTAGCCTTTTATTTTAAATATGTGTGTCTATTTGCTTCAAATTTGTCTTTTGTAAACTTTTTTTTTTGATTCTCCTTTCTAATATATTTTACTAATCTGTTTCTGTTTTATGGATGGATTCATCTCATTCACATTTACTGTTTTGATAATTGTTTATTTCTATCTATCCTATTTCTTTTGTTTATCTTTCATTCTCTTTTTATCCTGTCCTTCCTAAAAGTCTGTTTTGTTTCTTTTTTGTTTCTTTTTTTTTTAATTTAAATTTTATTTTATTTAATAATAACTTTGTATTGACAGAATCCATGCCAGGATAATTTTTTTACAACATTATCCCTTGCACTCGCTTATGTTTCGTTTTTTTCCCCTCCCTCCCCACCCCCCCAGGTTGGCAAGCAGTCTTATATACGTTAAATATGTTGCAGTATATCCTAGATACAATACATATTTGCAGAACCGAACAGTTCTCCCGCTGCACAGGGAGAATTGGATTCAGAAGGTAAAAATAACTTGGGAAGAAAATCAAAAATGCAAATAGTTCACATTCATTTCCCAGTGTTCCTTCTTTGGGTGTAGCTGTTTCTGTCCATCATTTATCCATTGAAACTCAGTGAAGTCTCTTTGTCATAGAAATCCACTTCCATCATAATACATCCTCATACAATATCGTTGTCGAAGTGTATAATGATCTCCTGGTTCTGCTCATCTCACTTAGCATCAGTCCATGTAGGTCTCTCCAAGCCTCTCTGTATTCATCCTGCTGGTCATTCCTTACAGCAATAATATTCCATAACATTCATATATCACAATTTACCCAGCCATTCTCCAATTGATGGGCATCCATTCATTTTCCAGTTTCTAGCCACTACAAACAAGGCTGCTACAAACATTTTGGCACATACAGGTCCCTTTCCCTTTTTTAGTATCTCTTTGGGGTATAAGCCCAATAGAAACACTGCTGGATCAAAGGGTATGCACAGTTTGATAACTTTTTGGGCATAATTCCAGATTGCTCTCCAGAATGGTTGGATTCGTTCACAACTCCACCAACAATGCATCAGTGTCCCCGTTTTCTCGCATCCCCTCCAACATTCATCATTATTTTTTCCTGTCATCTTAGCCAATCTGACAGGTGTGTAGTGATATCTCAGAGTTGTCTTAATTTGCATTTCTCTGATCAATAGTGATTTGGAACACTCTTTCATGTGAGTGGTAATAGTTTCAATTTCTTCATCTGAAAATTGTCTGTTCATATCCTTTGACCATTTATCAATTGGAGAATGGCTAGATTTTTTATAAATTTGAGTCAGTTCTCTATATATTTTGGAAATGAGGCCTTTATCAGAACCTTTAATTGTAAAGATGTTTTCCCAATTTGTTGCTTCCCTACTAATCTTGTTTGCATTCGTTCTGTTTGTACAAAGGCTTTTTAATTTGGTATAATCAAAATTTTCTATTTTGTGATCGGTAATGGTCTCTAGTTCATCTTTGGTCACAAATTTCTTTCTCCTCCACAAATCTGAGAGATAAACTATCTTATGTTCCTCTAATTTATTTATAATCTCGTTCTTTATGCCTAGGTCATGGACCCATTTTGATCTTATCTTGGTATGTGGTGTTAAGTGAGGGTCCTTGCCTAATTTCTGCCATACTAATTTCCAGTTATCCCAGCAGTTTTTATCAAATAATGAAATCTTATCCCAAAATTTAGAATCTTTGGGTTTGTCAAACACTAGATTGCTATAGTTGACTATTCTGTCTTGTGAACCTAACCTTTTCCACTGATCAACTAATCTATTTCTTAGCCAATACCAAATGGAGTCTGTTTTGTTTCTAATCACTGTCTTTCTAATTCATCCTTCTTTTATCATCTCACTCTACCATATTGCTTATCTTTCTATTTCCCAAATAGGTTAGATATATTTCTATATTCAAGTGTGTGTGTGTGTGTGTGTGTGTGTATGTTCGCTTTCTGAACTAATTCCAGTGAAAGTGGGGTTCAAAAACTTCCCACCATATTCCATTTCCCTTTTCATTATAAAAGCTCTTTTATTGCACATTTTTTTTTACATGAGATAAAATTCCCCATTTTACTTTTCCCTTCCCCCTTCTTCTAATGCATTCTTATTTCTTAGGATCCCAACATAATTGTATCACAACCAGGCCCTATACCTATGCAGGCCTTTTAATTGCACTAATAATAATGATGAAGTTGTTAGGGGATATATACTTACACACACACACACACACACACACACACACACACACATATATATCATCTTTTCATATAAGGATTTGAGTAGTTTAATTCTAACAAGTCACTTATGATTACTCTTTCATGGTTAATTTTATATATATATATATATTTCCTTTGCATCTTGATTTGAAATATCAAATTTTCTATTCAGTTTTGGTCTTTCCATCAGAAATGCTTGAAAGTCATCTATTTCAATAAATATTCATCTTTCCCCTCAAGGTTTATAGTACTCAGTTTTGCTAGCTCTTTTGCTTTATGAAATACCATAATCTAAGTCCTATGCTCTGGGAATTGGCTAAAATATTTTTGGGAATTTTTTTAAGGATGTCTCTTTCTGAACATTAAAACAGTAGAAATCTAAGATATCCAGGGATTTTTGACGATTTCTTGAAATTTAACCTGATGGGCAGTTTATTTTATTGATTATGGCTTTCAGGTGGTTTAATAATCCTTAAATTATTTTTTCTAAGCTATTTCCAGGTCAGTTATTTATTAGTTTGTTAATTTTTGATATGTTTCATAATTTTTTTCTATTTTACCCTCTTTTCCCCTTGTTTTATTTATTTTTACTGCCTCATAGAATGATTATGAATGGGATGTATTGAATGAAGTTTTCTGAGTTTGAGACTAAGTCCTATGATCCTTATTCCCAGGCCTTGAACCTGGGAATGCAGGTGAAGTTACAAGAAGTAACATGATCCAGTATCCAGTCAAAAGGTTTGAGTCTTTTCCTGTTTTAGTAGGTGCTCAACGTCAAGCACATGGCAGGAGTTGGGATGCCTTCTGGGTATATTGAACCTCTCCTTGCAGGGACTAAATAAATACTTTCTCTTTGTACCTGAAGATGTCTCTAATTAGTTAATTTGGGAAATGGGGTTTTGCACCCATTCCACACAATTAGCTTTCATTTGTCCAAATTTACTTTCAAGGAATTCTTTCTTCATTGAACTTTTGTATCACTACCATCCCTCGAGTCCAATCTGAGCAATTGTGCTTTTAAAAAAAAAAAATTCTTTTCTAAAGTGATTCATTTGTGCTTTTTATCCTTAAGCTAAGTCTGGTGTGTGTGTGTGTATGTGTGTGTATGTGTGTGTGTGTGTTTGTGTGTGTGTATCCATGTTTTCTTATTTCTCTTTACCAAAATAATTCCTTTTTTGTAATTTGCTTGTGAAGGCAAAGCCAAAATAATGGACAGATGGAATGATGGAAATTCTTGAACTCTCCCCAGTTTCCCTCAGAACCAATATTAAATCAAGCCTGTAAGAAAATTCTGGAGTGACAGAAATCATACAAAGACAGAATGAAATAATTTTCCAGTTAAAGATAACATAGAAGGACCTCAGGAAAGGTAGCTGTTACCCATTAACGAACTTAGCATAGTTCCATATCCAGTCATCTTATCTATATCTAGCCAATGAACCCTGATAGTTCCAAAGAAGAGTCAGGCTGGTAATCTTGCAAGAACTCCCTCCCTCAAATCCAATTCAATTGCATGTCATGACATCACCTCCCTAGTGCCAAGGTTGTCTTTAAGAATGAAGGACAAAAAGTAACCTGTGAGTAGTAACTCTATGAGTAAAAGCTGCCTATGGAGGACTCAGCTACTTAGCTAGATTCCTTTCTTCCTTCCTGTCTTCCTCAATAGTTTGAGGTTAAAGGGACAGATTTCTTTATTTCTTTCTTAAGTACCATACCTAAAACAAAACCTCTCTGAGTCTCATTGATTGGTCAAGAAGTTTCCAGGCAAAAACCACTTCAGTCTTTTTATTGACTTTTATTGTTTCAGAGTAAATGGAAATAAAAATTGTTGTTTAGGTCAGAAACTCTAGGGTCTTCCACTCCTACATTTATGACACAAAAAAAGAATATATTATAAGATGAGAAAAGGGGAATGCAGAATAGGGTAAATTAAATCAGATGAAGAAGTACAAAAGATTTTTTAGAATAGAGGGAAAGAAGGTAGCAGTGATCATTGCTTAAAGCTTTCTCTCATTATATTTGGTGAAAAAAGAGAATAACAAAAATATTCATTTTAAAGAAAACTCCATTTATTCCTATGTTCTCTAGTGCTTTTATTAGGAGTGGATGTTGTATATTGTTAAATACTTTTTTGCCTCTATTGAGACTTCAATAGATTCAGAAAAAGCCTTTGACAAAATCTGTATGTAATGGGGATAAACAAGAAACATTTCCAATAAGATCAGGTGTGAAGAAAGGTTGCCCACTATCACCATGTCTATTCAATATTGTATTAGAAGAAAAAGAAATTAAAGGAAGTAGAGTAGGTAATGAGGAAACCAAATTATCATTCTTTCAGATGATATGATGGTATACTTAGAGAACTCTAAAGAATCAACTAAAAAAAAAAAAACTACTAGAAACAATTCACAATTTTAGCAAAGTTGCAGGATAAAATAAATCCACATAAATAATTAGCATTTTTAAATGTTATTAACAAACTACAGAATCAAGTTATACAAAGAGAAATTCCATTTAGAATAAGTATAGTTAATATAAAATATGTGGGAGTCTATCTGACAAGGCAAGGTCATGAACTATAGGAATACAATTAAAAATACTTTCCACACAAATAAAGTCAGATGTAATCAACTGGAAAATATCAAGTTGATGTAATTTTGTGGTCTCCTGATTTTAGGAGGGTTTCTGTTCTTGCAATAAATCAGTGATCTAGATTTTCTGACTTTGTGGAGTCTGCGTCAGAAAATTCTCACACCCAATCTGTCTGATTCTGACCATCCCTTAGATAGTTTCTGACTTCAGGATAGTCCCATAGATCAAATTCCTCAGACAAAAGAGAATAAGACTACTCCTCAGTTCTTTGTTGACTGATAATCTGGTCAATAATAATCTGGTCAATGAGAACCAAATTCCTTCCTACCCTATTAGCCACAGAATTAGCATATCTATGATAGAAGTTCTCCTTGCTTCTGTTTCTCTGCTGAATTCCCTTACCATTCAGTCCATGTAATGTAATGGCATTATAATTACAATAAAATTTTGCCCCTTGTCTAAGGAGATGGGTTCAAGCCTTCAACTTCTTTTGAGACACCTCATGATATCAGTTTGTGATCTCAAACCTTTCCCAGCCTCAACACAGTGCTCATGGATAGGCTGAACTAATATAATAAAAAGGACAACAGTACCTAAATTAATCTACTTAGTGCCATAACAATCAAACTCCCAAGAAAATATTTTTATAGATCTAGAAAAAATAATAACAAAGTTCATATGGAAGAATGAAAGATCAAAAATTTCAAAGGAATTAATGAAAAAATACAAATGAAGGTGGCCTAGCTGTACTAAACCTAAAACTATATTGTAAAGCAGTGGTCATCAAAACTGGTTTAGTACTAGCTAAGAAATAGAGTAGTCAATCAGTGGAATAGGTTAGATTAAGAAGACACAACAGTCAATGACTATAGTAATCTGGTGGTTGATAAACCAAAAGATCCTAGCTACTGGGATAAGAACTCACTGTTTGACAAAAATTGTTGGGGGAATTGGAAATTAGTATGACAGAAATGCTCTATATCACTATTGATCAGATATAGAGAGCCAGAACTCTGAAGAGGTATACTTGAATCTAGGACAGCATGGTGCTTATGGTGATGTAATAGTTGTGTATGCTCAGTCTGTTGTAGTGATATAATTGTACTGAGGTATTTAAGGGAGTCTCAGACACAGAAGACTCTATCAGTTATAGCTCTCAGCCACAGACTCAGAGAAGACTTCAGGCTCCAAACTTCAGATGCCAGACTCCATCTTCTATTAGCCTCCTGGTAACTATCCTGCTTCCTTCACTCCTCCACTAAGACCAAGGACCTGGTCTGATCCCCAGGTCCTCCAGAGAGCTTAACCAGACATTACAATCAGAAAAATGCAAATTAACCCAACTCTGAGATACCCCTCCTCACCTCTGAGATTAGCTAATACGAGAGGAAAAGATAATGACTAATATTTGAGGGGATGTGGGAAAACATTGTTGGTGGAACTGTGAGTGGGTCCAGCCATTCTGAAGAGCAATTTGCAACTATGCTCAAAACATTATCAAACTGTGTATACTCTTTGATCCAGCACTGTTTCTTGTGCGCTTGTATCCTAGAGAAATCATAAAGAAGGGAACAAGACCCACATGTGCAAAAATGTTTTCATAGTGGCAAGAAACTGGAAACTGAATTGATGCCTATCAGTTGGAGAATGGCTGAATTAAGTTATAGCATATAAATGTTATGGAATATTATTGTTCTATAAGAAAAAATCAGGTGGACGTTTTAGGAAGGCCTGGAGAGACTTATATGAACTGATGCAAAGTCAAATGAACAAAATGAGGAGATCATTGTACATGGCAGCATCAATATTATATGACATTCAATTCTGATGAATTTGACTCTTTCCAAAAATGAGATAATTGAAGCCAGTTCCAATGATCTTGTGATGAAGAAAGCCAAATACACCAGAGAAAGTACTGTGGGAACTGAATGTAGATCACAACAACATTCTCACTCTTTTTGATGTTCTTCACTTGCATTTTGTTTTCTTACTTATTTTCTTTCCTGTTTGAGCTGATTTTTCTTGTGCAACAATAAAATTGTATACATATTTTTTCACATTAAAAAAAATTTGTTTCACTGATTCTTGATATCTCATGAAGTCATTCACTTCCAATTGTCCAATTTTATTTTTTAATGAATTGTTTGCTTTGGCTAGCTTTTTTTAAACCTCCTTTTGCATTTGGCCAATTGTACTTTTTTTTTTTTTTTGATAAAATGCAAATGTTTATTTTCTCCTTCCAAAATAGCCCGATTACTTTTTCTTTTTCCTTTTTTTTTTTTTTTTAAACTATTTATTGACAGAACCCATGCCAGGGTAATTTTTTACAGCATTATCCCTTGCACTCACTTCTATTCCGATTTTTCCCCTCCTTCCCTCCACCCCTTCCCCCAGATGGCAAGCAGTCCTTTACATGTTAAATAGGTTATGGTACATCCTAGATACAATGTATGTGTGCAGAACCAAACAGTTCTCTTGTTGCACAGGGAGAATTGGATTCAGAAGGTATAAATAACCCCAGAAGAAAAACAAAAATGCAAGCAGTTTATATTCATTTCCTCGTGTTCTTTCTTTGGGTGTAGCTGCTTCTGTCCATCCTTGATCAATTGAAACTGAATTAGCTCTCTTTATCGAAGAGATCCACTTCCATCAGAATACATCCTCAAACAATATCATTGTTGAGGTATATAGTGATCTCCTGGTTCTGCTCATTTCATTAGCATCAGTTCATGTAAGTCTCGCCAGTCCTCTCTGTATTCATCCTGCTTGTCATTTTTTACAGAACAATAATATTTCATAACATTTATATACCACAATTTACTCAACCATTCTCCAATTGGTGGGCATCCATTCATTTTCCAGCTTCTAGCCACTACAAACAGGGCTGCCACAAACATTTTGGCACATACAGGTCCCTTTCCCTTCTTTACTATCTCTTTGGGGTATAAGCCCAGTAGAAACACTGCTGGATCAAAGGGTATGCACAGTTTGATAACTTTTTGAGCATAGTTCCAAATTGCTCTCCAGAATGGCTGGAGTGTTCACAATTCCACCAACAATGTATCATGTCCGTTTTCCCACATTCCCTCCAACATTCCATATTGTCTTTCCCTGTCATTCTAGCCAATCTGACAGGTGTGTAGTGGTATCTCAGAGTTGTCTTAATTTGCATTTCTCTGATTAATAATGATGTGGAGCATATTTTCATATGGCTATAGTTTTAATTTCTTCATCTGAGAATTGTCTGTTCATATCCTTTGAGCATTTATCAATTGGAGAATGGCTTGATTTCTTATAAATTAAAGTCAGTTCTCTATATATTTTAGAAATGATGGCCACTTGTACTTTTAAAGGAGTAGTTTTGTTTAGTTGATTTTTTTTTTTCTATTTTGCCCATTCTATTTCTTAAGAAGCTGTTTTTTTTTTTTAAATTTGTTTTGTTTTGTTTTGTTTTGTTTCCATTTCAACAGTTCTATTTTTTAAGGAGTTGTTTTTGTCAGTACATTTTTTCTTCATCTGGCCAAATTTAATTTTTTTTAGGAGTTCTTTGGTCAGTTTCTTTGCTTCCTTTTTTAAACTGCTGGCTCTCCTCCACTCCCCCTCTCCCCCTTATCCTGCCCTAAGCTACATAGTTCTTTTGCATAGCTCATTTCTAGCTCTCATTTCTTTTCCCCATTTTTCTTCTATTCCTTGATTTTTAAAATCTTCTTTAAGCTCTTCCAAAAAAACATTTTGAATTTGAGAATAGTTCTTATCCCACTTTGAGGCTTCACAAATAGGTGTTTTTGTTGTTGCTCTGCTCTTATGGGTTTGTGATTTCTTTTTTATCACTTTAGTATTTTTCTAAAGTCAGGCTCTTTTTTTTTTTTTAAATTTTTATTTTTTATTTAATGATTACTTTATATTGACAACATTATTCCTTGCACTCGTTTCTTTTCCGATTTTTTTTCCCCCTCCCTCCCTCCACCCCCTCCCCTAGATGGCAAGCAGTCCTTTATATGTTGGATATGTTGCAGTATATCCTAGATACAATATATGTTTGCAGAACCGAACAGTTCTCTTGTTGCATAGGGAGAATTGGATTCAGAAGGTATAAATAACCCTGGAAGAAAAACAAAAATGCAGATAGTTCACATTCGTTTCCCAGTGTTCGTTCTTTGGGTGTAGCTGCTTATGTCCATCATTTATCAATTGAAACTTAGTTAGGTCTCTTTGTCAAAGAAATCCACTTCCATCAAAATATGTCCTCATACAATATCGTTGTCGAAGTGTATAATGATCTCCTGGTTCTGCTCATTTCACTTAGCATCAGTTCATGTAAGTCTCGGCAGTCCTCTCTGTATTCATCCTGCTGGTCATTTCTTACAGAACAATAATATTCCATAACATTCATATACCACAATTTACCCAGCCATTCCCCAATTGATGGGCATCCATTCAATTTCCAGTTTCTAGCCACTACAAATAGGGCTGCTACAAACATTTTGGCACATACCTTTCCCTTCTTTAGTATTTCTTTGGGATATAAGCCCAATAGAAACACTGCTGGATCAAAGGGTATGCACAATTTGATAATTTTTTGGGCATAATTCCAGATTGCTCTCCAGAATGGTTGGATTCGTTCACAACTCCACCAACAATGCATTAGTGTCCCAGTTTTCCCGCATCCCCTCCAACATTCATCATTATTTTTTCCTGTCATCTTAGCCAATCTGACAGGTGTGTAGTGGTATCTCAGAGTTGTCTTAATTTGCATTTCTCTGATCAATAATGATTTGGAACACTCTTTCATATGAGTGGTAATAGTTTCAATTTCATCCTCTGAAAATTGTCTGTTCATATCCTTTGACCATTTATCAATTGGAGAATGGCTTGATTTCTTATAAATTTGAGTCAGTTCTCTATATATTTTAGAAATGAGGCCTTTATCAGAACCTTTAACTGTGAAGATGTTTTCCCAGTTTGTTGCTTCACTTCTAATCTTGTTTGCATTAGTTTTGTTTGTACAAAGGCTTTTTAATTTGATGTATTCAAAATTTTCTATTTTTGTGATCAGTAATGGTCTCTAGTTCATCTTTGGTCACAAATTTCTTTCTCCTCCACAAGTCTGAGAGATAAACTATTCTATGTTCCTCTAATTTATTTATAATCTCGTTCTTTATGCCTAGGTCATGGACCCATTTTGATCTTATCTTGGTATATGGTGTTAAGTGTGGGTCCATGCCTAATTTCTGCCATACTAATTTCCAATTATCCCAGCAGTTTTTATCAAATAATGAATTCTTTTCCCAGAAGTTAGGGGCTTTGGGTTTGTCAAATACTAGATTGCTATAGTTGACTATTCTGTCTTGTGAACCTAGCCTTTTCCATTGATCCACTAATGTATTTCTTAGCCAATACCAAATGGTTTTGGTGACTGCTGCTTTATAATATAATTTTAGATCAGGTACAGCTAGGCCACCTTCATTTGATTTTTTTTTTTCATTAATTCCCTTGAGATTCTCGACTTTTTATTGTTCCATGTGAATTTTGTTGTTATTTTTTCTAGATCATTAAAATATTTTCTTGGAAGTCTGATTGGTATAGCACTAAATAAATAGATTAGTTTAGGGAGTATTGTCATCTTTATTATGTTCGCTCGGGCCGATCCAAGAGCACTTAATATTTTTCCAATTATTTAAGTCTGACTTTATTTGTGTGGAGACTTTTTTATAATTTTGCTCATATAATTCCTGACTTTCCTTTGGTAGATAGATTCCCAAATATTTTATGGTATCAATAGTTATTCTGAATGGAATTTCTCTTTGTATCTCTTGCTGTTGAGTTTTGTTGGAGATGTATAAAAATGCTGAGGATTTATGGGGATTTATTTTATAGCCAGCTACTTTGCTAAAATTATGAATTATTTCTAATAGCTTTTTAGTAGAATCTCTGGGGTTCTCTAGGTATACCATCATATCATCTGCAAAGAGTGATAGTTTGGTTTCTTCATTGCCTACTCTAATTCCTTTAATCTCTTTCTCGACTCTTATTGAGAGGCTAGTGTTTCTAATACAATATTGAATAATAATGGTGATAGAGGGCAACCTTGCTTCACTCCAGATCTTACTGGGAAAGGTTCCAGTTTTTCTCCATTGCATATGATGCTTACTGATGGTTTTAAATATATGCTCCTGACTATTTTAAGGAAAAGTCCATTTATTCCTATGCTCTCAAGTGTTTTTTTATTAGGAATGGATGTTGGATTTTATCAAATGCTTTTTTTTTGCATCTATTGAGATGATCATATGGTTTTTGTTTGTTTGGGTATTGATATAGTCAATTATGCTAATAGTTTTCCTAATATTGAACCAGCCCTGCATTCCTGGTATAAATCCTACTTGGATACTAGTGTATTATCCTGGGGATGATTTTCTGTAATCTTTTTGCTAATATTTTATTTAAGATTTTAGCATCAATATTCATTAGGGAGATTGGTCTATAATTTTCTTTCTCTGTTT
The DNA here is from genome assembly GCF_016432865.1 of Antechinus flavipes. Classification (NCBI taxonomy): domain Eukaryota; kingdom Metazoa; phylum Chordata; class Mammalia; order Dasyuromorphia; family Dasyuridae; genus Antechinus; species Antechinus flavipes. The sequence continues at coordinate 180,952,251 of NC_067400.1, read as the reverse complement.
TCAGCCTACCTGGTTTAGGTATCAGTACCATGTCTGTGTCATAAAAGGAGTTTGGTAGGACTCCTTCAATCCCTATTTTTTCAAATAGTTTATTTAGCATTGGAGTTAATTGTTCTTTAAATGTTTGGTAGAATTCACATGTAAATCCATCTGGTCCTGGAGATTTTTTCTTAGGGAGTTGATTGATAGTTTGTTCTATTTCTTTTTCTGAGATGGGACTGTTTAGAATATTTACTTCTTCCTCTGTTAGTTTGGGCAAGCTATATTTTTGGAGGTATTCTTCTATTTCATTTAAGTTGTCGAATTTATTGGCATAAAGTTGAGCAAAGTAACTCCTAATTATTGCTCTAATTTCCTCTTCGTTACTGGTGAGTTCTACCTTTTCATTCTTAAGACTAACAATTTGATTTTCCTCTTTACTTTTTTAAATCAGATTTACTAAGGGTTTGTCTATTTTATTGGTTTTTTCATAGAACCAACTCTTAGTTTTATTAATCAATTCAATAGTTTTTTTTTTTTTTTTACTTTCAATTTTATTGATCTCTCCTTTTATTTTTAGAATTTCAAGTTTAGTGTTTGACTGGGGCTTTTTAATTTGTTCCTTTTCTTGCATTTTTAGTTGCAAACCCAATTCATTGATCTTCTCTTTCTCTATTTTATACAAATAGGCCTCTAGAGATATGAAACTTCCCCTTATTACCGCTTTGGCTGCATCCCATACATTTTGGTATGATGTCTCATTATTATCGTTTTCTTGTGTGAATTTATTAATTATGTCTATGATTTGCTGTTTCACCCAATCATTCTTTAGTATGAGATTATTTAGTTTCCAATTATTTTTTGGTCTACTTCCCCCTGGTTTTTTGTTGAATGTAATTTTCATTGCATTGTGGTCTGAAAAGGATGCATTTACTATTTCTGCCTTACTGCATTTGAGTTTGAGGTTTTTATGTCCTAATATATGGTCAATTTTTGTATAGGTTCCATGAACTGCTGAAAAGAAAGTGTATTCCTTTCTGTCTCCATTACATTTTCTCCAGAGATCTATCATATCTAACTTTTCTAGTATTCTGTTTACCTCTTTGACTTCTTTCTTATTTATTTTGTGGTTTGATTTATCTAATTCTGAGAGTGTAAGGTTAAGATCTCCCACTATTATAGTTTTACTGTCTATTTCTTCTTGCAGCTCTCTTAGTTTCTCTTTTAAGAATTTAGATGCTACCCCACTTGGTGCATATATGTTTAATATAGATAGTGCTTCATTATCCATGCTGCCCTTTAGCAAGATATAGTGCCCTTCCTTATCTCTTTTAATTAGATCAATTTTTGCTTTAGCTTGATCTGAGATCAGGATGGCTACCCCTGCTTTTTTGACTTCACCTGAAGCATAGTAGATTTTGCTCCAACCTTTTACCTTTAACCTGCATGTATCTCCCCGCTTCAGGTGTGTTTCCTGTAAACAACATATTGTAGGATTCTGGCTTTTAATCCATTCTGCTAACCGCTTCCTCTTTATGGGGGAGTTTACCCTGTTCACATTTATGGTTAGAATGACCAATTCTGTATTGCTTGCCATCTTGTTAACCCCGGTTTATGCTTTTCTCCCTTCTTTCTCCTTTCCCCCCCTTCCCAGTATTAAGCTTGTGAGCACCACTTGCTTCTCACAGCTTTCCCTTTTTAGTATCCCTCCCCCGCCTTAGAGTTCCTCCCCCTATCTTACCCCTTTCCCTCCCAGTTTCCGTATTCCCTTCCGCTTAGCTTATTCCTTCCCTTTTCACTTTTCCCTTCTCACTTTTCAATGAGGTGGGAGAAGTTTCACCATAGATTGAATATGTCTTAAGATTTTTCACTTAAAGCCAATTCTGAAGGCAGTAAGATACCCACTATATTCATCCCCCTTCCTTCTTTCTCTCAGATATAATAGGTTTCCTATGCCTCTTCATGAGATGTACTATCCCCACTTTACCCTTTTTCTGGTACAATGTCCTTTCCACATCAATTTCTAGAACAAGGTATACATGTATTCTTTATACATGTATATGGTCAAAATATAGTTCCCAAGATTAATCTTTACCTTTTTAGATTTCTCTTGAGTTCTATATTTGTAGATCAAACTTTTTGTTAAGTTCTGGCTTTTTCATCAGAAATAGATGAAATTTGCTTACTTCGTTGAATGTCCATCTTCTTCCCTGGAAAAAGATGCTCATTCTTGCTGGGTAAGTTATTTTTGGTTGCATACCAAATTCCTTACCCTTTTGGAATATCATATTCCAGGCCCTTCGATCTTTTAATGTGGATGCTGCCAGATCCTGGGTGATCCTTATTGTGGCTCCTTGATACTTGAATTGGGTTTTTCTAGCCGCTTGCAATATTTTTTCCTTCATCTGAGGGTTCTGGCATTTGGCCACTATATTCCTTGGTGTTTTGATTTTAGGATCCCTTTCAGTGGGTGATCGATGAATCCTTTCAATGTTTATTTTTTCCTCTGTTCCTATGACTTCTGGGCAGTTCTCTTTGATAATTTCCTGGAAAATAGTGTCCAGGCTCTTTTTTTCATCATTCTTTTCTGGGAGTCCAATGATTCTCAGATTGTCTCTCCTGGATCTGTTTTCCAGGTCTGTTGTCTTCCCCAGAAGGTATTTCACATTTTTCTCCATTGTTTGATTTTTTTGGATTTGCTTGACTGATTCTTCTTGTCTCCTCGAGTCATTCAATTCCAATTGTTCAATTCTGATTTTCAGTGAAATATTTTCTTCACTCACTTTTTAAAAATCTTTTTCTAATTTTCCAATTGAGTTGTTATGTTCTGTGGAATTTTTTTCCATTTCGCCAATTTTGTTTTTTAGAGAGCTGTTTTCTGTTTCCAGTTCACTAATCCTATTTTTCAAGGATTTTACTTCTTTATCCACTCTCTCTTTAACTGTCTCCAGGCTCTTTTGCCAAGCCTCCCTCTCCTTTTCCCAAGCTTCCCTCTCCTTTTGCCAAGCCTCACTCTGCTTTCCCCATTTTTCTTCTAGCTCCCTTGTGAAAGCCTTTTTAATCACTTCTATGAGGTTCATCTGTGCTGAGGAACAGATGATCTCCTCTTTTGGGGATTCACCTGGGGACTGCCTGTTTTTAGTCTCCTCAGGATTTAGAGTCTGCTCTCTATCTGTATAGAAGCTGTCAAGGGTTAAAGTCCTCTTCAGCTTCTTGCTCATTCTGTCTAATAATCAAAGACAAAGTAGCAAAGAAAAACAGAAAAAACTGGAGTCTTTCTTTGGGGGAGGGGCTGGGTGTGTTACCGAGCTTCCTCTCCAGACTGCAGGGGGCAGCAGTGAGGCACTAGCAGGACTGTGTGTGCCTGCACTCTGAGATCCCTGAGCATGCTGAGTCACTGTGGCGGGGGGGGGGGGGGGGGGGGAGGGGGGAGGGGGGGGAGGGGGGAGGCGGGGGGGGCCAGGTCCCGAGAGACTCCAGCTGTTTGGGGTTGTATTCTTCACCCCCAGTGTTTTTAGCTTCTCTGCTGGGCTGCTGACTTGCTGCCGGAGCAAAGTATCCAAACCTGTAGCGAAGCTCTCCCCGCAGAGACGGCTGTGATCACTCCCCACCCCCTCTCCAGTCTGCTCCCGTACTCACTGCCGCTGCCCGCCGCCTGCGCCCGATCTAAAACCGTCCCAGCCCTCCAGTAAAGACAGACCTTTCTTGGAGAATCTCAAGGATGGCTTCTCTTGGTAACTATATGTGGGTTTTTTTCATTCAAGCATTGATTCAGAGGCTTGTAATGAAGTGGATAGTGAGAGAAAGAGCAGAGCTTATGCAGCTGTGAGCCTCCTCTCCGCCATCTTAATCCAGTCAGGCTCTTTTTTTTGCATATGCTTGTTTTTAAAAATTGAACTCTGTTCCTAGAGCACAGGAAAATGTTCTGACTTTCTTTTTTCAAGGGAGAAGGGTCTCTCACTGACTTTCCACCTTAGGACTAGTAGTACTGCAGCCTTTGTTAATTCTCTGGATTGGCCTGGCCTAATCCCTCATGTTATGCCAGGGATTGAGATTCACAACTTGCTTTCTATGATTGGGTGAGAAGTTTCACAATTGGTTTAATGAGCTACTAACTTTCTGAGCCAAAATAGGGTATCTAATGCTGCTATATTTTAGCTAAGAACCACCCTTTAGATTTTCCATTCCTGTGCTAGGCCCAGCACCCTCCTGCCCAAGTTAGATAGGCCTTTCCTGAAGTCCTTCCAAGATATAGTAAGCTGGAACATTGTTTCCTTCCAAATGTTTGTGGGTTCTGTCACTCCAAAATCTGTTCAAGGGATTGATTGAATGTTGATTTTGAAGGAAGCTGGGAAGAACTCAAGCAATGTTCTGGCTTCTCTCCACCATCTTGCCTCCACTGAAATGGATGAATATTTACCAAAAAAATATAAACTGCCCAGATTAACAGAAGAAGAAATAAAAATTTTAAATAACCCCAGTTTAGAAAAAGAAATTGAACAAGTCATCAATGAACTCAGTAAGAAAAAAATCTTCAGGGCAACTCTACCAAATATTTAATGATCACTTAATTGCAATATTATATATATAAATAAATAAATAAATATATATATATATATAATGTATGTATAATTTGGAAAAATAGGAGTTCCACCAAATTCCTTTTTTGACACAAACATGGTACTGATGACTAAAGCAGAAACAGTCAAAATAGAGAAAATTAATTATTGATCAATTTCCTTGATGAATATTGATGTACAAATTTTAAATAATTTTAATTTAATTTAAATATTAAATAAAATGTTCCTAAAGAGGTTACAATTTATTATCAGGATAATATATTATGACCAAGTGGAATTTATGTCGTGAATGCAGGGCAGGTTCAATATTAGGAAAACCATTAGCCTAATGAACTATATCAATAACAAAACTAAAAAAATTATATGATATTTCAATAGAGGCAGAAAAAGCTTTGAGCAAAATATAGCATACATTACTATTTCAAACACTAGAGAATATAGGAATGAATGAAGTTGTCCTTAAAATGTATGTTTTAAAAATATGTAGCATCTATCTGAAGCCACCAGCAAGTATTATCTGTAATGCAGATAAACTAGAAGCCTTCCCAATAAGATCAGTGATGAAATAAAGAGACTGTTATCATCAGTTCTTTAGTATGACAATATGGTATAAAAATGTCAGCTTTGGCAATAAGAAAATAAAAACAAATTGATAGAATAAGAAATGAGGAAACAAAGGTATTACTCTTTACAGATGCTATGAAAGTATATTTAAACAATCCTAGAAAATCTTTTTGAACTGCTAAACAATTTCTTGCAATAATTAACAACTTCAGCAGTTTCAGAATATAAACCAATCCCACAGAAACTATCACCATTTTTCTATATATCACCAGCAAAGCCCAGTAGCAAAAGATAGAGAAAATCCATTTAAAATAACAGCAAGCAATATGAAATATTTGAGAGTGTTTCTGCCATGACAAATCTAGGCACTATATGAACAATAATAATAAGGTCAAATCTAAGAAAATGAAAAAAAAATATTTCATCATGGGCAGGGTGAGCTAATATAATAAAATGATATTTTACCTAAATTAATCTACTTATTCCGTGCTACACTAATCAAACTAATCAAAATATAGAGGAAAAAATGGCAACAAATTTCATCTGGAAAAAGATGATCTCGATGTACCAGATCTAAAACTGCATTACAAAGTGGCAATCATCAAAAATATTTCATACTGACCAGAAATATAGTGGTGGATTAGTGGAATATGTAAAGTACATAAGGCAGAATAGTAAAGGACAATAGTAGTCAACTATTGGATATATCCAGCTTGTAGGATAAAAACTCACCATTTGACAATAACTACTGTGAAAGCTGGAAAATAGTATGGCAGAAACTAGGTATAGACCATCATTTTACACCTCTGCCAACATAAGGTCAAATGGAAACATAAAGATTTTAGTATTTTTTTTTTCTTGACTTGATAGTTTTCAGATTTGGCTAGAAATTATCAAGAAAACTTGTCCTGATGTCCTGGAACCAGAGGATAAAAGCATGAAAGAATCCACTAATCACCTCAGAAAAGAAAACACAATATAAAAAACTCTAAGCAACAAATCTGGTAAGTTTCAAAGCATCTCTGATAAATATATAGAGATTTCTCTATATTTTTTTCTCATTTCTCAAATATATAGAGAAATGAATCAAAATTATAAGAAAAGCTACTCCCAATTTATAAATGGTAAAAATTACATGAACAGACACTTCTTAGATGAAGAAATCAAAGCTATCTATAGGTATATGAAGAAGTACTCTAATCATTTTAATTCAATAAATGCACATTAAAACAACTCTAAGATACCACCTCATATATATCAGATTTGCTGATATGACAGAAAAGGAAAGTGATAAATGGTGGAGAGGATATGGGAAAATTGGAGCACTTAAGTACTTTGGTAGAGCTGTGATTTGGAACTATGGAAGTGCATACTCGTTGACTTGACAATACCACTAGTAGGTCTGTATCCCAAAGAGAACAGAAAAAAGAAAAAAGGATTTAACATGTGCAGAAGTATTTATAGCAGCCCTTTTCATGGTGGCAAAATATTGGAAACAGAAGGAATGTTTATCATTTGGAGAATGGCTGAATAAAGCATGTTTTATGAATATGATGGAACAGTGTAATGCAATAAGAAATGATGAAAAGGAAGATCTCTTAAAAACCTAGAAAGATTTGTAGAAACTGATGCAAAGTGAAATGAACAGAACTAGGAAATCATTGTAAATTGTATTAGTAAAATTGTGTGATGATCAAGTATAATTGATTCAGCTCTTTTAAGCAAAACAATGATTGAAGATAAGTACAAAGAAATCATAAAGAAAAATGATATCCTTAACCAGACAAAGAAATAATGTACTCTGAATCAGATTGAAGTATATTTTTTCAGTATTCTTTTTTGGGCTTTTTTTTTCTTTTGATCTGTTTTTTCACAACTGTGACTAATATAGAAATATGCTTTACATGATGACCCATGTATAAACTACATCAAACTGCCTATCATCTTTGGAAGTGGGAGGAAAGGGAAGAAAGGAGAGAGAAAAATTTAAAACTCAAAATCTTCTATAAATGAATGCAAAATTTTCTTGACATGTAATTGGGAAAAATACTATTAGAAATATTTGGCAACAGTGTACTAAATCACTGTAGATTATAGAAGACCAACAATAGTTAATAACAATTATTATGTGACTTGGTAGCCTGAAGATTGAATAGTAAGTATATCAGAAGTAGTAATAGTCCCTTCATATCATAAAATGTCCTGATGAATTCATATAATATATCATTTTGGAAGATGGCCTTTATCACAGTCCAAACTGTTGTTCCATATTGGCCAAAGTGATTAATAAAACACTGATAACATTTTAAATAAATAAGCTGCTTGGAAAGAAAATCTTTCAAGATATAGAGATCTGGGAGACAAAAATCATATGGAAAAAAGAATTAAGTTTTACATACACACAAACATACACACACACACACACACATACACACACTTACACACATATTTAATTCCTGTTGTTCTCTACTACAATTGTACCAAGGATGTTTTCATTGAAACTATGGGGCATCAGCTTGTATCCTCATATTTTTTCCAACTATATAAAGCAAGTATTTTAGCCTTGTTATGCAATTCTCTGTGGAATGATGAATGTGAAAGAATAATAGCAAGACAGATACTTGACCATTTTTAGCTGAACTTCATTGTACAAGATAAAAAAAAATTAATGTACTATCTTAAGGTTTTCAAAATTTTTTACAACTATTATAGCATTGAACTGAGCTAAAATCACATATATGATTTTCTATATCCTAGAAGTCCTAAAGACAGCCTTGGAAAGAGGAAGAAATAAAGATGGGTTAAGTGAATAAAAAATATAAATTAGAGGCATAAGATATGGATTATAGGAAGATTTGTAAGCAGCTTTGGCTTGCTTAGATATGAAGTAGCAAAATTAAAGAAGTCATATGCTGAAATAGTCTTATTTTTTCATCCTCTCCCTCATTTATCACAAGCAATAAATATGTTTTTCATAGAAGCAAAAAGTAAAATAGTTATAGAAGCTGCAAGGGCTTGATTTTTCTTTATTTCAAAAGATTTTTCCACTATCAATATTTTTTAATTGAAGAGACTTCATTTTTTATTTTTATTTTTAAAACATTTAAAATTATTTTATATAAGTAGTCAGTAAATATTAATGAAAAATTATGAATCAAACTCCAAGTAAAAAAAATCATATTTCATGCTAAGATACATTTTAAAAGGAGCTAATTTAATAAAATCTTGAAACAATAATTATTTTAATGTGTTTCCCCGATTATATATTAAAACAATTTTAACATTTTGGAAATAAAGAGTTTAATTTCTACTCTCTTTCTCTCTCTCTTCCTCTCCCCTTTCTTTCCTACCCTGCCCCTTGGACAATATATATTTAAAGCTTTATTTTTTAACATAAAAACATTTTTTCTTTTTTTTTTTTGACACTAATCTCAGTTTTTTATTTTTATTTTTAATTTTTTAATAACTTTTTATTGATAGAATGCATGCCAGGGTGATTTTTTACAGCATTATCCCTTGCATTCACTTCTGTTCCGATTTTTCCCCTCCCTCCTTCCACCCCTTCCCCCAGATGGCAAGAGTCCTTTACATGTTGAATGGGTTGCAGTATATCCTAGATACAATATATGTGTGCAGAAACGAACAGTTAAGAAAACTGCACAGGGAGAATTGAATTCAGAAGGTATAAATAACCCGGGAAGAAAAACAAAAATGCAAGCAGTTTATATTCATTTCCCAGTGTTCTTTCTCTGGGTGTAGCTGTGTCTGTCCATTTTTGATCAATTAAGGCTCTCTTTATCAAAGAGATCCACTTCCATCAGAATACATCCTCAAACAGTATCGTTGTTGAGATATATAATGATCTCCTGGTTCTGCTCATTTCACTCAGCATCAGTTCATGTAAGTCTCGCCAGTCCTCTCTGTATTCATCCTGCTGGTCATTCCTTACAGAACAATAATATTCCATAACATTCATATACCATAATTTACTCAACCATTCTCCAATTGATGGGCATCCTTTCATTTTCCAGCTTCTAGCCACTACAAACAGGGCTGCCACAAACATTTTGTCACATACAGGTCCCTTTCCTTTCTTTAGTATCTCTTTGGGGTATAAGCCCAGTAGAAACACTGCTGGATCAAAGGGTATGCACAGTTTGATAACTTTTTGAGCATAGTTCCAAATTGCTCTCCAGAATAGCTGGATGTAAAACAATTTTTCTTTGAAAATTCCACAGATTCAGACCCAGCAGGGTCATCTGAGGTCATCTAGTTCAGCTTCTTCATTTTACAGAACTATAGATTAAAGATAGTTAGATTTAATGACATGTCCAGGTTCACAGATATGGTAAAAATCAAATGCAGGATCTGAATTCAAACCAGATCGACAGACTATAATAGAATAAGTGTACTTTCTAAATATATATATCAGGCTTCCTGCCTCCGTGGGAAGAAATTCATGAAACAAAATAGGAACTCCTCTCTGCCTCACATTTTCTTTTCCAATAAAAACAAATTAACACAAGACATAATGTGATATGTGACTTAAGTGATTTAAAAAAAATGCCATCAAAAGATGGATCACAGGTAATGATAAAATCTTTTCTGATGTTTTTAATTTTGCCTAGCTGCAAGTTTTCCATGGTTTAGTGATAGTGTGCAGAGAAGATGGTATTTTATACGAAACCACCTTAAAGGCCAATCTATCACCCCCAGATGGTGAATAATGCACAGGAAAAGTGGTTAACATTAGGGATTATATCAACCCCTTCACTTTGTGCTCTGAAAGTCTTATATTGTTCCCCAGTCTGAACTATTATTTTTTCTGGAAATTGCTTCTTTAATGTATAATACCAAATACAAGAGACATGATGCAAACACTCGACCATTATAGTAATTATTTCTAATACTACATCCAAAAAGGGCTTATACCAAAAGTCAGCATTCAATGTTGTTATTGAAAACTTAAATAGTTTGAATATCGGAGACTTTACTGAGCAGTTAGCATATTCATGCCATCTTTATTTCTTTAGTTATGAAGCAAGTTTAGTGGTGCCATACTCCAAGAATATGAGAAGGATATACTGGGAGAGAAAGTATAAGCAATGTCATAATTATTATATGTTATTTTAGAAATGGCTTTTTTTTTCTTTTCCAAATCAAAACAAGTTATTATTCATACATAGTTTTTCTAAAAATAAAATAAAAATAAAATCAAGAAATTAAAAAAAAAAAAAAGGTTATGTGATTGTATCACAATCATTTGTGACATTTTTGTAAATAAACCATGAGATCACTGATGTAAAGGTGAAGTGGGAAAAGTTAACCATTCTGTTACTATTTAAATAAGACATGTGAATTTGTAGTTATAATCCAATTCTTTATATTTTTGGAAACCTTCTATTACTATGGTGAATAAAACACATTCAATAGTTAGACTAAATTCAAGTCTTGAGAGGAATAGTGATGGGAAAGGGGAGATAAAAGAATTGTGTTTTTTAAACTATTGACTGTGGCCTAATGATAGGTGAATGGCAGTTGGATCTCCTGCAGTGTGTTTATGATACTATTTCCTGGTAGTTATGAATTAGTAATTCTTTTCAGGAGGTTTAATAATCTTTAAATATCACCTCATTAATATGCCTCAATAGTGCTAATATTTTCATTATTCTTGGGGATATTTTGTTTTGTTGATTTAAAATGGCAAGAATAAATAATGGGAAGGGCAATAAAGTGACACAGTAATTAGAATACAGTACTGGAGTCAGGAAGACTCATGTTCTTGAGTTCAAATCTGGTTCAGACACTAATTGTGTGACCCTGGACAAGTCATTCATCCCTGTTTGGCTTAGTTTCTCACCTATAAAATGAATTGGAGAAAGAAATGGCAAACCACTCCAGTGTCTACCCCAAATGGGGTCAGGTGATTTGGACTTGACTGAAATGACTAATCAATAACAAGAAACAATGGGAGAGTTCTCTATTTCATGAAAATTTCACTTTTCAGGGCTTCGATGCTTTCAAGGAGTATTTTTTGCAACATTATCCATAGAGTCAGCCAGGTTGATCTTGGAGAAAAAGACTAAATAAGAGTTTATTGTTATGCTTACAAAACGATAGGTTTGTTTTATTTACTTACCATGAGTAGAGGAGTGATAATCATTACAGGAAATTATACAATTTAGATAAAATGGGTCCATGGTCTGCTAGAGCTTTATTACTGTATGTAAATGAGTAGAACATAGAGAATTTTACAATCAGCCCAAAGGAGGGAAGAGAGAAGGGCGAAAAATTTGGAAGTCGGAATCTTTTAATAAATGTTGAAAACTATCTTTACATTTAATTAGAAAAAAATTAGAATACTATTTAGTAAAGCTAAATATAGGTATAGATATCAATAGATAGATATAGTCATCCTGACAATGTTTTGTATTTTATGAGGGGAAAATGTTAAACATAGTTCACTTAAGATTATTGTCTATGGGAAGACAAAATTGTTCAGCCTCTGTCATCCTCCTATCATCACTATTAAGAGATATGGATTTGAAGGCATTATGAACAATTCAATTAAAGAAACATTTATTAAGCTCTTATAGTGCATGAGGATTGAATGGCAATTTTCACAAATCTAAGCAAAATGTGATTAGAAAAATGTCTCATAAAAGAAATATCATAAAATGATTCCAAAGTCAAATACAAATGTTTAAATCTTGAATGTTTTTGCATCTCTTTTCCATTAGCAACACAACTGAGAGTAGACTTTTGTACCCTGAAAGAATAGATATACCTCCTTAGCACACACTTAATTCTCAGAGTATATTATTCTCTCCCAGACTCACTGTATGGTAATGTTTTTAATTCATATTAATTCCTACTCCTGTAGACCATAACTATGCTGTTGCCCTCAGTATTTTGTTTTGTTTTGTTTTTTTTCCCCTAGATTCAGAAGCAGGATGAATACAAATCATTGGAAGGAAGTATATCCTAGGTATTGCCTTCCTTCAGGGAAATTGAAAAAAAAAAGTTTTCATCTCAAAAAGATCAAAGAAAAAGTGAGGCAAGCTAGGGGGAAAAGTAATTTTTTTTTTGGCACCAAGAAGGGAAAAGAGGGAATAGGCAGATTTTTGGCAGAACGGAATGTGTTAATCTGCAGTGAAAGTATGATTTTAAAAAATATTTCTCAGCTGCACATCTGAAAATTTTTATGCTTTTAATTTTTCTTTGGAAATTTAAAATTTTACAACCCATATAAATATAATTATATCAGTTTTTTTTTTTCCATCCCATAGTCATCATGCCCACTGAAGGCAGTGGGAATTATGTATGGATGCAAATAGGATAGACAGGGTAGATGACTACTGAAAAGAATTTAGAAACATTTCAACAAACATACTTGCAAATATTTTTGGTATTTTAAAAAAGTAGGACACATATGTTAAACTCAAATGAAGAGGGCCTTAAAGGGAATATCCAAGTGCACAGTTTGCTTCTATATTTGTGTGAGCCATTTGGTTAAGTATTTTGCAAAATATCTACACTTTATTTTCCAGTCCTTCTGGAAGTTTCAAAATACTGTATGCCTTACAATAGACTTTTCAACATATGTGTAAGCTATAGTGTGAAAATAATCGTGGAAATAATTTGAGATCTATATAATTCCACAATCTACTTTCCTTGAGTTGGCTGAATATATTTTGTTTTTTTTTTTCCTTTAATGTAAGTATACATAGGAAATGATAAAGTGTTTCACACAACACATTTTGATCTGTAATCATGAAGCAATGCATTTCTGCAGTGAAGCAGCATTGCCAATCACAGGAACTTAAGAGATGCCATTTAATAACACCAAACACAAATAGCTCTAGATGTTTCTTATATCTAGAGTTGGCTTTGAAGTTAGGTTGAGACATAGAGAAGAATTTGAAACAGAATTGTTGCTCATCTCCCGATTTTTATTTTGATCTCCAAAATTTGTAATTTCTGAGAAATTTGGTGGATTTACATGAAAGTTGGATAGTCATGGCTTCCTTTGAGACTGATATGTTCATCATTTAATTTATTTACGAGCATTGACTCTTGTCTCTAATCATTGTTCGTGTTTTCCAACAAATTCCAGTCCAGTGTTGCCAGAAACTGGGTATTTCATAATTTTTACTGACTAACTATTCTGGAAAAAGGAATTTTGGTATTAATGCATGATTCTTTTCCTCTCACTTTTCTGTGTGGAAATCTTTTGCAACTCATACTTAATTAGATTATACCTTCCAACTCAAAGCAGAAGACATATTGTTACAAGAGCCAAGCAGTACCGGAACATGCTTTACTAGTCCCTCCATCCCCTGTTTTCTTCCATTGACTCACCTAAAATGTTTCAAAGAGGAATAAAAGACAAAGTATCACTGAGTGCTAACATTCTCATATTTGGAAGCTAAATAAATATTTCATGATGATGAATGTTCTTAAGTCTTAATGGAGGAGAGGCTTTATACAAAAGTATTCTAATTATTCTTATAATTATAATTAAAACAGTACAAGTATCTTAAAGGTCAGATTATCTTACTCTTGTCTTTGTATCCCTGTTGTTTATTATAGTAACTTAAATATAATAACAAATTAATATTGATTGAGCACAGTATATAATATAATTAACTGCTTACAAATCAGGCCAACTCTAGGCAAAGGTAACATGCTTGTTATAATAATTCATTTATTTATTATGCTATTTTTGGGCGGGGTCAGAAAAAATCATATGCCTATCATAGTGTCTTATGATCATTTACCAATTTGATAAGTATTTTTTCTTGGTTGGGGGGTGAGAAGAATTTGAAAAAAAAAACAATCTGTTTTGATTGTTGCAACATATAGCATATGAATTGAAATATAAAATGACTTCTTGAAAATACATAGGATTAAAACTTTTTTGAAAATTCTAAATTACTTCCAAGGTCACCATTGTTCTAAAAGTTTGAAGCCATAAAGCATATTTTCAGCTGCTTCATATATTATAAGGGGCATTTAGGATTTATTCAGTACAAGCATTCTATACAATGTTGTTAAAGTAGTCCTTCTAATGATACCATCTATTGTGTAGCCTGTTTGGGTTTTTTTTTTTTTTTGTTTTGTTTTGTTTTGTTTTTTTTTTTTTTTGTTGTTGTTGTTGTTGTTGTTGTTGTTTTAATCACTGTCCTTAGATGGAAGGAAAGAAGGAAAGAGGGAGGAGAAGGAGGAGGAGGGAGACAAAACATAACCTGTCAAGAGGATTCGCCTTGAGAAGGTTGAAACAGGAGGGAATGACATGACAAGCAAAAAAAAAGACAAGTTCACAAACCAAAGTTGGAGGATTTGGGATTAATTGAAATCCTCAAGTGGTGCATGGTAAGTGACTGCCTATTTAGAGCCAATAGATAGGTTTCCGTGAGGTTAAGGAAGCGAAAAATCCCATACGAAGCTAGTGAGATGTTAAATTCTAATTAGAAGTGTTAATTAAAAAAAAAAAAAAAACATTTTCAATTTCATCAGTGAGAGTGCTTTTGTTGTTCTGATTCTCTTTGCTACAGTGAATCCTAAGTATCCTAACTCATTTTAACCGATATTATTTAGGCTATATATATATATATATATATATATATATATATATATATATATATATATAGACTATGGCCATAGCAGCTTGGATTATGAGTACTGACATGATAAGAGGTTTAGCTTTTCACTGAAAACCCATTTCATAAACCCATTTTCAGGGCTTTTTAGGAAAGTCATAGAAATTCATCTTGGCCACAAAAGTTTCAAAATTCCAAGTTCAGAAGTCTAAAGAAAGAACTTTTTTTTTCTTTTTTACTTTTTACAACATCCCTTTTTCTGCTCCTGCTTTTTGTTCCCAAGATATTTGTATCTTATGAAAAGATCTAAAAGTTTAAATATTAGTGATGCTTCTTTCCCTAATTCATCTTTACCTAAAAAGTCATAATGTTATTTAATGTGCCATTTTATAGATTATTAGATCATAATATTGATTAGGCCTTTGAAGAACATCCGAATTTAAGCAGCCACAATTGATGTTTCAAAATTGATTGTGACACATGCATTATCATTTATAATACTTCAAATGAATATACAAATGTATAGTAAGATTTAAAAAACTGAATGGTATTAATCAATAAACTTCCAAAATTTTACAAAATTTAATGTCTCCTATTTTGATTACTTTTTAAATAATAATTTAAATTATTGCATATTTAAAGATTACATGATCTAATGCAAGGAAGAAGCTGAAACCCAAAGAACTGAAATTTTTGACATTGATAACTTAACTTCTTCTTTAGTTAAGCACAAAAGCTTTGCATTTGAAGGCAATGTGAGAGTGACTCTTGGCTTTGTTCCTAAGTATGAGTCTTTGGGCTGGGGGTGTATCATTTATCTACTCTGGGTCTTGCTTGGTTTTACCTTTCACAAACTAAGAGAACTCTCCTAGATAATTTCAAAGGTACTTTCTGATTAGAAATCTTGTGCTCTTGACCTTTTGAAACTTTTATGGCTGATATTATAATTTTTTAAAAAAATCTATAGGGATTCCTTTGTACAAAAATGTGTTTGTCATTCAGAAGCAATATCAACTCATACTTTCTTAGAGAGGTTTTTTATGCTGTTTTGAAATGTTTTCTATAGCTAAAATTGTTAGGCATACTTAATGCATAAAAATAATAAATTTTAAAGTTGTGAATGTCCTTCAAATCACCTTATTACTCCTTGCAAACTATTAGTGTGGGTAAGTTTCTACCTGTATTGTGTGTATGCTATTTAAAGCAAGCATTAAATTTATATGAGACTTAAGTAAGAATCTTATAATAAAAAACAGTAAATTTGGAAATATAAGTTGGATCTGTAGCTTGTGCTTAGTATGTGGGTGAACTCAGATTTCATTTCTCTAAGCCTCAGTTTCCTCATGTGTAAAAAAATGGATTCAAAAAGTCTTATCATTTAATGAGAATGCCCATAAGATTCAGTTTCCAGGACTAACTTTGGGTTCCGTCCAAGACTCCCATGGGAACTGTACTGAGATACTTGAAGTAATCAAGACCTAGATGTTGCAGCTGCAAAATGACAGCCAACATTGGTCCCACACTGTAAGTGTCAGAATGCTGTTGGGTCTTAGAAGAAAAATCAAAGCAAGTGAGCTTGGTGTCTGGGTAGAGTTCCATTTCAGGATGACTAGAATTTTTCAAGGAGAGGCAAGAAGGTTCAGGGGAAAAGAATAGATTTCTTTTGGAAAAAGAGTTTCACTTGGATAGCCTCTGCATATAAGTAAACAACATAGAACACATTTGTTTACTAAATGCATATATAATATATAATCTATACATCTATATCTGCATCCAAGAAGCCCATTTTCAGTTATAAGCTCATTTATGAAGAAGCCAAAGAATTTTGCCCAAATTACATTTTCTTTTTGGTATTTTTTAGTATTATTTAAGAGTTGTTAAGGGGAAATTATACATGACCTTTTCTAAACTTTGTAAAAGATATTTAAATTTTATTAGTTTGGTTTTTAGTAATTTGTTTAATGTAATTTTTGTGAAGGAGATTCAGTAAGTTTGTATAAGCCTATTTTAATTTATTTTCCCTTTAACTTTGCCTGAGGGAGATAACAGGAGAATAGTGACAACAGGTATAGTACAAGGTTAGGCAATGTCTGATATCCTGTTTTCATTTTTCTGAAAATGAAATTTACTATGTTTATATTACTATAACATTAATATAATAATACAAATGATAATCATGATAAATATGGTAATTTTATAGTATTGTCTATTCTTAGTAGTACAGTCTCTGAAAATTATACTAACAAGAACAGTTGTCTTCATATTAGTTGCAAAAGTTTAGGACCAGATCTGACTCAAAATTAACAGGTATTAAATTCCAAAGTTTTTTTTTTTTTTTTTTTTTTTTTTTTTTTTGTTTGTTTGTTTTCTGGCTTTATTTTCTTTTCTTCCACAGTTCAGGCTGCTAATGTTTTCATGATATCTTCTCTCACACCCCATTAGACATTTTGTGACATTAGTCCTTTATATTTTATTGCTCCTTTAATTCTCCCACTAAATCATTTCCCAAAACTATGCTAGTGGAGTTCAAGCCCTGGCTAAAACCAGAGACAGACTGCATATTTGTGTTAGGAAGATTAGTCTCAGGAAATTCAGAGAATAGGTTTGTCAAGCAATGATGATTTTTTTTGGCAGGAATGGGGAAAGAGGAACACAGAAATTAATGAAAACTATCTATAAAGGCCAATAAAAATTATGCCCTATAGCCATGGAAGATGAATTCCCAGATCCTTGAATTCTAAGCCAATTAAATACTATCTCTAATTATATAATTAAAAACTTTACACTTTATTAAAGCCATTTCAAGTATTAGTCAGCAAATGATACTAAATTTGCATAACAGGGGATACTATTTATATTTCTCAGCTCATATGCTATGTGTGGCCACTTAAAATAACTATGGGTAATGGCTTTGATTAGGTATGCAACATAGGTAGCCTATATTATTTTTAATAATTTCATTATATTTCCATTTATTTACTTGCTATCATTAATAATTTTAATCTCTGGAAAAATGAAAATACTTAGTAAAACTAAAAATATTTGTTCTGTCTTGCTTTTTCACTATATTTACTAAATTTAGTGACCATATGTAGTAATATTTTTCAAACTTCAAGAGGTGCCTCTTTATTTGAATATATTAAGATATGACAAAGTAGTATCTGTTTGTTGAGATTTTGTAGATCCCAATCATATTTGGTTCTAAATATTTGTCTCTTTAAGTTAAAAATTACTTGACATCAGATAAACTAGAACAAGCTGATTTTACTTGGGAGACCTAATTGTTAAAATTTCAATATGAGTGTACACCTCAGAAAGCAGCAAATGCTACAAATCAGCATTTTGCTTTTTTTATTTTCCTGTTTGTTCAAACTTGTAATGATCGCATATTTAAAATCAGTCGGAGTCAGGAACTCAGGTTAAGGGAAAAATCTTCAGTCCTTGTTGAAGTGAAGAGGTGAAAAAAGATTGCAATAGCAATATAGGCAAGAAGGATTGCAATAGCAATATGGGCAGCTGCGACAGGAAGCCAGCTAGCAGAGAAAGAGGGCCTGAGCTCTAGTCCCCTTGCTTTTTCACTCCCCTGCCTCCACCCACCAGAATCGTCATTTCCTATACAACACATCAGGACTTGCACAAAAAGTGGGCGAGGGCCATTCTTTCTCCAAGCTTATATATTAATAGAGTATGGTCCAATTACTATTTAGCCTCATGTGCTTGGAACCTCAGTGCATCAACTCAAGCCTCAGCCCTCTTTCTTTTGTTTTAGAACACAGGTGATCATGCTATCCCTGACTCCTCAGGGAGGTCAGAGCCCCCAAGGGGAGGTGATCACATCCTCCCTGACTTCTCAGGAAAGGAGGTGGAAAGCACCAAAAAGGAGGTGATCACACCCCTCCTGACTTCTCAGGAAGGGAAGTGAAAGCACTAAAAAGGAGATAATCACGCCCTCCCTGACATCTCAGGAAGGGAGATGAAAAGCACCAAAGGGAAGTGGGGGTTGCTAGCAGGTTTCTGGGCTCAAGGGTCTTATTATGCACAAACCCATCAGCATGGGAATTATTACACAAGCACATAGCAACAAAGCAAAGGCTATTAGTGATGACTCTCCCCACAGTCAGTGCAGGCTTGATGTAGTGTAACAAACATGAATTTTTCACCTAATTAATGGCATAACAAACGATATAAATCAACATTGTGTTGTAAAAGATTGCCAGAAGTCCTAGAAGAAGAGTATGTAAACAGCAGTCACACATAAACCTTCTTCAGCAGCCAAGAGATAGTCCAAAACCAATCTATTGTCCATTGCTTTGCATGTCAGGGAATCCAGTGATCCCCCCAAGTTTTTGAAGTTCAGCAAAAGTCTTTTTATGTCTTAGGGAATCCAATGATTCCAGCAGATTTTGAAGTCCTGTAACAGTCTTATCATTTCTCAGAAAATCCAATGATTCCTGAGGGCTTTCAAGTCTTAAGTCTCAAAGAATCCAATGATTCCTGAGGGATTTAAAGTCCTACAACAATCTAATGTCTCAGAGAATTCAATGATTTCTGAGGGTTTTGAAGTCCAATGATTTTCTATGTCCATGAGTCAAACGCCACAACTGCCACACTCTTTCAATGGTGAGCACAATCAGCAACAGAACCACCCGATGTTTCTTGGGTCTTCTCCTTCGTTTCAAGGGTCTGCTCCATCTCTCTGCGATGAACAAAGTGAATACGGCTCGTTGGCATCCCATTCCTTCTCCACCTATAGAGATACAAGCAAACCCTCTCCCCCAAGCAGTTAGCCTATCTGGTCCCTTCCATTCACCACTTTCTGGGTCTCTCCACATCACCTGGCGATTATTTAAAAATAGTGGAGCTGCTTGCACTGGACACTGCCCTTCCAGTGGGTTATAAAACCTGTCTGCCGGAGCCAGTGCATCTTTGTCAAAAATCAATGTTAATAGTATAAAGAGCTAGATTTAGAAGCTCTCCAGGGTTACCTGTGGCTCCCCCTTTCTTTTGTTTTTGGAGCAGCGTCTTAATGTCTCTGTTTCTCCTCTCTACTATTGCCTATCCTTGAGGATTAAAGGGTATGCCAGTGGTGTGTAAAATCTTATACTGTGCACAAAAGTGTGCAAAATGTTTGGAGGTGTATGCAGGACCATTGTCTGTTTTTATTGCTTGTGGCACTCCCATAATGGCAAATGCTTGTGTGAGGAATTCAGTGACCACTTGGGCTGTCTCTTTTGCTGCTGGTATGGCAAAAGTGAATCCTGAAAAGGTGTCTACCACAACATGGATAAAAGACAGACGACCGAAAGATTTATAATGGGTCACATCCATTTGCCAGATTTCATTGGGTCTCAAACCACGAGGGTTCTTCCCTGGAGGCAATGGAGGAGCGTGGAAAGGAAGGCAAGCTGTACAGCTTTTTACTATGCTCCTAGCTTCTTCTTTTGTAATCCCAAATTGTAAATGCAAAGCTTGAGCAGCCTAATGGTATTTAGAATGGGATTCCTGGGCCTCCTGAAATAAAGGCGTACTGGCTAACATAGTTAAAAGGCTATCTGCCTTTGAATTCCCATCCAAAATAGGGCCTGGGAGTCCAATATGTGAGTGGACATGCAAGATATAAATCTTACCTGGATGTTTTCTCACTTGCTCCTGAAGTTCCTTAAAGAGTTGATATATATTAGAAGCTGCAAATTTTATTTGGGCTGTGGCAATTCTTTGTACCACACCTACTGAATAGGCTGAATCAGATATTATATTTATGTCTCCTGGGTAATAAGTGAGAGCTAACATAATCGCATATAATTCATTCTGCTGAGTGGATTGAAAAGGAGTTCTGATACTCTCTTTATCATTAAGTCATGAGAGTATACAGCACAAATATTGTGTTTGGATGCATCTGTAAAGATAGTTGGTCCTTTAAGAGGAACTTTAGAAACTTTTTCTTCAAGAATCCATCGCCAATTATGTAAAAGTCTGGTTATCTTTAATGAAGACCCATGTGTAAAATTTGGAGCCATGGCTAATAAAATTTGCCACTCTGGGATGGTCTCACAACACACATTAATTTGTGTATTGGTGTAAAAGGTGTATATTTTATCAGGTCTTGCCCCAGATAATTGTACTGCTCGCTTAATGGACTTTAACAAAATTCTAGCCACAAGCACTGGGTAAGGCGTAAGGCTTTGTTCTGGTTGTGCTGGGAGGTTCACCCATTCTATCACACTGTCTCCTTGATGAAGGACTGCTGTAGGTGCCTCTTGTGTGGCAAAAACTGATATTTCCAAGGGTTTTTGAGTGACTCTTTCAACCACATTGGATAAAATCAGTTCAACTTCTCTCAAAGCCTCTTGAGCTTCTTTTGTAAGCTGGTGTGGTGAATTTAAAGCACTGTCTCCCCTTAAAATATCATATAATGGTTGTAACTGATAGGTAGTCAAGCCTAACACTAGTCGCATCCATTGGATATCTCCTATCAATTTCTGAAAATCATTTAAGGTGTTTAGCTTCTCTGTTCTTAAGGACAGTTTTTGTACTGTAAGCACCTTAGGGTATACTTCATATCCTAAATATTGAAAAGGAGCATGTCTTTGAATTTTCTCTTCAGCTATGTATAATTTGTAGTATCTTAGTGTTTCTATGGTCTTTTGTAGACATGCTTCTAGCATTTGTTCCTCAGGTGCACATCCCAATATATCATCCATATAATGTAATAGCATAACTTTCGGAAATGCTTTTCTTATTGGAGCAAGAGCAGCAGCAACATACATTTGACACATAGTGTGGCTGTTCTTCATTCCCTGTGGCAAAACTGTCCATTCATATCTTTTATAAGGCTCAGCTAAATTAACACTGGGCACTGAAAAGGCAAATCTTTTCATATCCTCCTTATGCAGAGGGATAGAATAGAAACAATCCTTAATATTGATGACCCAAAGAGGCCACTCTCTAGGCAATTGAGTAGGAGATGGAAGTCCAGGCTGAAGAGTTCCCATAGTTTCCATCTGTTCATTCACTTTTCTTAAATCAGTTAGCATCCTCCATTTTCCCGATTTCTTTTTTAGAATGAACACTGGGGAATTCCAAGGACTTCGAGAAGGTTGTAAATGCTCTTATTCTAGCTGCTCCTGTATTATATCTAATAAGGCCTGAATTTTATCGCTACCTAAGGGCCACTGTTCTATCCACACTGGTGTATCAGTTTTCCATAGGATAGGAACAGGTGAAAGTGTTGGCAGGCCTTCAACAGCAGCCCTGCTTAAAAAACCAAAGTACTCATTTTTAACCCTAATTGTTGTAAAACGTCTCTTCCCCACAGATTGATGGGGATTTTTTCAACTATAAAAGGAGTAAAAACTCCTGTTTTGCCTTCAAAAGTCCATCTCATAGGGGCAGCACTAACTTCAGCTGCTATTGATCCTCCTACTCCAGACATATAGGTGTCTGCTTTAATCTTTGGCCAGTGACTGGGCCAACTGGCACTTCTAATAACTGTACGATCTGCACCTGTGTCTACCAATCCTTCCAATGGTAGGCCATTTATATAGATTGTGAGCATAGGTCGGTCAGCTGTTACAGCTGCTGTCCAGTACATTTCTGGATTTTGTGGTCTGGAGTCAGAATCTGGGTGACTATCACCAGGTGGCTTATTAGGATTCTGTATGAGTAAACCTGATGCTACTACTTCTCCTGGGTGATGTCACACATTGTCTACCTATATTCATGACTGGGATATTATCTACACATTCCCCAGTTTCCCACATCAGTGTGTGGATGGACACTGTTTTGTACGTACAAAAAGGAGGTGAAATGGTCAAGCCTACTGTGTCTGGAGGTAAGGGATCCATAGGCTGGAGAGGAACAGATTTCACCTCTCCAGGGGGTATCTCAGTTGTCCCAGCTGCATACAGCTCTATTCTCCCTAATTGTAATTCCTTTCTGCCATCAGGTTGCTTCCTGGCTGGTTGACTGTGTAATCCCCTTCTCCCATCATATGGCTTTCTGGATGATTGGTCATGTCTGGGTACTTGACTCTCTGGGTGCACCATTGGCTGCCATCATGCCCTAAGTGTTTTTTGCCTTGGCCCCTGGGGCTAGGCCCCTCATCCCATTTCCCTGAATCTGTCTACATTCTGAGGCCCAATTGAAGTCTCTGTTGCATTTTGGACATGGGGTATTGGGTCTTGTTCCCCCACCCTGTTTTCCCATTCTATCTCTATACCAACCTTGAGCTTTTAGTTGTCCTACTTTTCCACACTGAAAGCATCTACGAGTCTCTCTGGAAGTTCCTTGCCAGGAGGAACTCTGTCTTCCCATGTTTGAATTTTGGGAAGTCTGCATCATAGCCTGGCTATAATAGGCACCTGTGCCCACTGTGTCACAGCATCTTATGAGCTCCTCTAAAGGAGCATCCTTGTGCAGTCCTAATATAATTCTTCTGCAAACCTCATTAGCATTTTCCTTAGCAAGTTGCCTTATCAAAATGTCTGTTATTGCATTTTCTCCATTTGTTCTTGTGATAGCTGTCTGCAAACGTCCCACAAAGTCAGCAAAGGGTTCATTTGGCCCTTGTGTTATTTTTGTGAAGGCCCCACCCTTTTCATCTTTATTGTGGAGAGAAGCCCACGCTTTGATAGCATTAGCAGCAATTTGCTGATATGCTGCTACAAAATAATTAATTTGTACTGCGACATCTGCATAAGGACCTACACCTGTTAGTAGGTCACAGGTGATTGCAGTATGAACTCCACTTTGACTATTTTGTTGGGCTTGTATCCTACAGAGCGCATTATATTCAGAAAGCCACAAGTAGTTTTGTCCAGGTTCTAGGCATATCCTTGCTATAGATTTACAGTCATTAGGGGTCAAGATTTCAAAAGACAAATTTTGTAATAGCATCTTAACATAAGCTGATGTAGCCCCATAAAGAGTGCAAGCTTTTTTCAGGTCTTTGAGGATTTCTATATCAAAAGGTGAGTATCTTCTACTTTCTTGACCTGAAGAATTAAACTGTTGAATTACAGGAAAAATGTGGTGTTGAAATTCTGATACATTTTCCCCTTCTTCTTTGACCTTAATTAGTCCCTTTTGCAATCTACTCATGGGAGCAGCTAGATGCTGGGGGGGAGGTGCTGGATGCTGGGGGGGGGGAGGTGCTGGTGCTGTCACTGCCTCCTCCCCCCCCCCCCACTACTCCTCCTTCCTCCATCCTGGAGGGTGGAGTTGATGGAGGAGAGTCAATTACCTGCTCCTTAGGTGGGGCTGAAGCTGCCTCAGATTCACCACACCCTTGAGCCTCACTTAAGTCTCTATGCCCTGTGGGGATATGGCCATTAATCTGTTCTTTGTCTTCCTCCTTTATCTCAGGCTTCCCCATTTGGCTATTCCTAGAATTTTTACCTTTTCTCCTAGAACTTATACAGTATCTTGAGGCCAACTGTATCATATTATATAATAGAATGCCTTGATGGAAACTGAATGAGGACCGTTTTCATTGTTATATGTGGAGGAGAGCTGTTGACCAACCAATGCCCAGTTATCTAGAGAGATTTGCTCTTCCTCTAAGAACCAAGGGGAGGTGTGTTTTAATGTACCCAGAAGTCTAGCTGCCTGTTCCCAAGTTACAAGTAACCCTTGATCTTCTATCAGCTTAAGCAGGCTTTCTATAGCACCACTCCTGGGTGGGGCTGGGGTTGGCGGGGTTGGGGTGGGGGATGGAGAATCTTTACCTAGGATCTGTCCCATTTCAGCCAAAAAAGGTTACTAATTTAGTCTTTAAGAAAATAAGTTCCCTGTTTGTCTTACACTCACCTATGTTCCTGGTCACTGGAGACTTTTTCAGTGAAAGTAGGGTCCTTGGGCCCCACGCTTGGTTGCCAATTGTAATGATCGTGTATTTAAAATCAGCTGGAGTCAGGAACTCAGGTTAAGGGAAAAATCTTCAGTCCTTATTGAAGTGAAGAGGTGAAAAAAGATTGCGATAGCAATATGGGCAAGAAGGATTGCAATAGCAATATGGGCAGCTGCGACAGGAAGCCAGCTAGCAGAGAAAGAGGGCCTGAGCTCTCCTCCCTTTCCTTTTTCACTCCCCTGCCTCCACCCACCAGAATCGTCATTTCCTATACAACACATCAGGACTTGCACAAAGAGTGGGCGGGGGCCATTCTTTCTCCAAGCTTATATACTAATAGAGTATGGTCCAATTACTATTTAGCCTCATGTGCTTGGAACCTCAGTGCATCAACTCAAGCCTCAGCCCATTACACAAACTTAAGGAAAGAAGAAGAAAAATTAGTAATGCAGATGAAACTTAAAAGTGTGTTGTGTGTTCTCCTCCTTTCCTTTCCTTATTTTCTCCTCTCTTCCTTCATTTCTCCCTTCTTCTTCTACTCCCTCATACCTCCATTTAATATTTAAATTATGCCTCCATCAGTGTGTTTACACTTAACTTTTAGAAATTAATCTTCAATCTTTTGCACCATTTCTCATAGCTTTCTGATATATCTCTGTCACTACAAGAAAATCTTTTTTACTATCTAAAAGAATTGAGTGTTACTCATAAACTTGAAGATTTCACTGTACATTTACTTATCCAGGTCATCTATAATTTTTCAAATAATATAAATTCAATTACTAATCTCTGGGGAAACCCGCTGAATATTACTTCTGCATACAAAATAATAACTTTTAGCAAATAGCCCTTTAAGTTTTTAAATGAGATATATTATTATACAATCCTCACAGCAATCCTGAATGAGTACTTAAGATATCCTTATTGTACAGTTCAGGAAACTGATTTAAGTGACTAGCCCATGGTCACATATTTATTACATATCTGATGTTGTATTTGAACTAAGGTTTTTTGGGATAATATTCGTAAAGTGTTTAGCACAGTCCTTGGCACACATTATTGCTCAGTCTTTTCAATTGTGTCTAACTCTTCATAACCTCATATGGAATTTTCTTTACAAAGATACTGGAGTGGTTTGCCATTTTCTTCTCCATCTACTTTTATAGATAAGGAAACTAAGGCAATCAAGATTAAGTGATTTGTACAGGTTTACAAATTTAGTATGTGTCTAAGGCAGATTTGGGAAATGAATCTTCCTAACTCTATCTACTATGCTACCAAAAGATACTATATAAATGTGTATTCACTTTTCTTTCCCTAAGTCTTAACTCTATTCCTAGTGCTTTTTCAATTGTTTCAAGCTACTTAATGAAAATAGCTATTTTAAGGATTCAAGTTAATGACCTTTAGCTATTTCTGCTGTACTAACATACCGTGTTTCCCCAATAATAAGACACTGTCTTATTATTTTTTTGGACAGAAAAACACCAGAGGGCTTATTTTCAGGGGAGAGCTTATTTTAATGAACATTGACAGCAATTTTAATAAACAGGTAAATGTGAACAAAAAAAAGTACTTTTATTCAATAATGATCATGTCATCTTCTTCAACAACATCGTCATAAGTGTCCATACCCTGAATTCCGTCCTGGATGTCTTGCGCCTCTATTTCCTTCAGAAGAAGTGGACCTTAATCTATCATGTCCAGCAATATAGCTCTCTTTAAATGAACATGTCTTGTCCAGGTAACCTGCTCGTAGTGCCTTGGTGACACAGCTGTCAGTTATTTTATCCCATGACTTCTTCACCCAAGTCATGATTTCTTGCAGACAGGACTTCACAAAGTTTCCACGCTGATTTCTTTCCATTCTATTTTCAATGTAGTCATTGACTTCCATGTGCAAATGGTCCTTGAATGGCTTGTTTATTGCAATATCAAGGGTCTGGAGATAAGCAATCATTCCTTCAGAAATCATTACTTGATCTATTCTTCTCTCTGCAAGGAAGTTCTTCATTTCTTTAGCATGGTGAATGCTGGCTGAGTTCTTCTTTTATCCTCCATCATGCCCCCTGAGTTCTTCTTTTATCCTCCATCATGCCCCTTTTATCCTTCATCATGCCCCTCACTCCAGCTTACATACCGGGTTTTTATGTTGTGCTGCCTCAGCTCTCCTCCGCAGCATTGCTCTCAATGGTGCCATCAAGCAAATCACTGGGGAAGAACAGAATGACGCGCTCACTGCTGCAGCTCTGATTGGATGCAGCTTGGGGGGGGAAAGGGGGACGGTGCATACAGAAGATACCGTAATGTAGCATGTAGCACAGGGGATCACCTTCACTACAGTAGCAATCTCATTAGGGCTTATTTTTGGGGGAGGGCTTATTTTAGAGGAATCTTACACAGTAAGGGGAGGGCTTATTTTCGGGATAGGTCTTATTATTGGGGAAAATATTAACAGGTATCTATTTATCCATATCCTTTCCAAAATTATCTACATTATTTCCAAATTTAACATTTATTAAATACATATTGCTTACATGGATATACAAATTTATCCCTATTATCAAAGAGTGGGGAGAATCAGATATAAAAAGAAATATCTAGAAAACTAAATGGGATATGAAAAGCATTCAAGACAGCTACACAATTTTATGATGATCAAATGCAATAATATTTGTAATGTATTCAGTACAGTGTTAGCACATAATAGGTATTTAATAGCTACTTATTTCCTTTCTTGAAAAAATTCTGGGAAGGAAAAGTTGTTGACAACCAAGGGGATTAAGCAAGTTTTCATTGAAGAAAGCAGAATATTAGAAATTAACCCAGATCTTGAAGAATGAATACCATTTTACATAGGTAAAGGGAAAGCATGATTAAGATGAAGGCAGTGTCAAGACATCAGAAACATCAGAGCAGAAAAAAAAAAAAGTGATGCAAATGCTATGGTAAATAGTAGAGTTTGGTGGAATCATAAAGGACATGAAAGGAAATAGAGTGAGATGAGGCTATAAGAGCATTTTAGAAGCAAGTTGAAGAAGCTTGGAGTGACAAGCTAAGTATCTTTGATTTTATTCAGTACATTCAAGATTTGGGAATAGTAAAATGCTGTGTGAGATCTCTGCATAATCTATTGGTACAGAAATAGATTGGAAGCAAAAAACTGTCCAATCACAAGTTCTGACCCCAATTGCAAAGTTGCATATCTAAATGCGTCTCTACATCCATATAAATTATCAATCTCGATCCCTATCTATCAATATGATATATAGAAGGGTAACACAAGGAATCCCACTCCTAACAGGAATGATCCTCCTAACATGACAAAAAATTGCCCCCACATCTATCTTCTTCCAAATTGCCCTGTGCCTAAATATAAAAATCCTCATTACTCTCGAATCTTGTCTACAATCCTAGGGGGTTGAGAAGCATTCAACCAAACCCACCTGCGAAAGATCCTAGCCTATTCATCCATTGCTCACATAGGCTGAATAGCAATTATTGTCCACATTAACCCAACTATAACTATCCTTAACCTTACTATCTATATCATAGTTACCATTACCACATTTCTAACCCTTAACTTCTCAAATATCACCAAAATCAAATCCCTAGGAGGCCTATGAAACAAATGCACCAACAACCATTATCATTCTTCTCACAATACTCTCCCTAGGAGGACTACCACCTCTCACTGGCTTCATACCTAAATGACTCATCCTACAAGAACTATTGCCAATGGCAATTTTAAAATCACCACAATAATAGCCCTTTCAGCCCTACTAAATCTATTATTCTACATACTAATTATTTATTCATCTAGCCTTACCATATTTCCATCCACTAATAACTCTAAAATGCAGTGATATAACAACTCAATAAAACCCACTACATTAATTCCAACAACTACAATCATCTCTTCCCTACTACTTCCCCTAAACCCCCTATTCATCACTCTGTCATAACTAAGAACTACAGGACTTTACCTGGCATCACTCGAAAGCAAATCGAGCACTTTAATTAAGCTAAGCTCTCTAAAAGCCCCGGCAGCACTTAAGCTACTTCTTCAAATTTGCAATTTAACATAATATATACTTCAGAGCCCATTCAAAGGCTTAGGATCAAACTAGACCAAAGGCCTTCAAAGCCTTGAACAGGTGTTAAATCACCTAGCCTTTGAATACATCCAGAGACTTCCCGATTTGTAAGAAGAAAAAAGGCGAGGAGTCCCAGGGAAAGTCTCAATAAATAGTCTTTACCTCTAAATTGGAGGGTATCTATCCCTCTAACTCTTAGTTAACAGCTAAGCGCCTTGACTTTTGGCTTCAATTTATTACCCTGGTAAAAAGAGATATCTAGTCTCTGTCTTTGAATTTACAATTCAATGCTTAGCCTCAGTCATTTTACCTATGTTCATTACTCGATGACTTTTCTCTACTAACCACAAAGACATCGGAACTCTATACCTACTATTCGGTGCTTGAGCAGGCATAATTAGTACTGCTCTGAGGCTCCTTATCCGAGCAGATCTTGACCAACCTGGAACTCTAATCAGTGACGATCAAATTTACAACATAATCATTACAGCCCATGCCTTCGTAATAATTTTCTTCATAGTAATACCCATGTAACTGATTGGTGCCATTAATAATTGGAGCCCCTGATATAGCATTTCCCAGAATGAACAACATGAGTTTCTGACTGCTTCCACCATCATTCCTTCTCCTTCTGGCATCTTCAACAATTGAAGCAGGCACTGGAACATGTTGAACTGTCTACCCACCTCTAGCAGGTAATCTCGCTCACACAGGAGCCTCCGTAGATCTAGCTATTTTTTCACTTCATCTATCAGGGATCTCATCCATCCTAGGGGTTATTAACTTTATTACAACAATTATCAACATGAAACCTCCTGCAATATCCCAATATCAGACGCCATTGTTTGTCTTATCCGTAATAATTACAGCAGTACTACTTCTTCTATCTCTACCCATTTTAGCAGCTGGTATTACAATATTCTTAACTGACCGCAATCTAAACACAACATTCTTTGACCCTGCTGGAGGAGGAGACCCAATCCTATATCAACATCTATTCTAATTCTTTGGTCATCCAGAAGTTTATATTCTGATACTATCAGGATTCGGAATTATTTCTCACATTGTCACATACTATGCAGGCAAAAAAGAACTTTTCGGCTATATAGGAATGGTATGAGCAATGATATCCATTGGTTTCCTAGGCTTCATGTATGAGCTCACCATATATTTACTGTTGGACTAGACATAGATACATGAACATATTTCACATCAGCTACAATAATTATTGCTATCCCTACTGGTGTTAAAGTATTTAGCTGACTGTCTACACTATATGGGGGAAACATTAAATGATCTCCAGTCATACTGTGGGCCCTAGGCTTCATTTTCCTCTTTACAACTGGAGGCCTCACAGGGATTGTACTTGCTAACTCATCCTTAGACATCGTCCTCCAGGAACATATTATGTTGTAGCCCACTTCCATTACATACTGTATATGGGAGCTGTCTTTGCAATTATAGGAGGCTTCGTCCACTGATTCCCACTATTCACAGGCTATATACCCAAATGACATATGAGCAAAAATCCATTTCTCTATTATGTTTGTAGGAGTCAACATAATCTTTTTCCCTCAACATTTCCTAGGCCTTTCAGGAATGCCTCGATGGTACTCAGACTACCCAGATGCTTACACAGCATGAAACATATTATCCTCAATTGGCCCATTTATTTCTCTTACAGCTGCTTTTTAATGATCTTCATCATCTGAGAAGCTTTTTCATCTAAACGAGAAGTTTCTTCCATAGAACTAATCACTACTAATATTGAATGACTCTATGGTTGCCCTCCCCCATACCATACATTTGAGCAGCCAGTGTTCATTAAATCTTAAAACAAGAAAGGAAGGAATTGAACCTCAAAAAAGTTGATTTCAAGTCAAGCCCATAACCATTATGACTTTCTCAAAAAAGATATTAGTAACAACCATTACATAACTTTGCCATAGTTAAATTATAGGTTTAAGCCCTATGTATCTTATCATGCCTTATCCTATACAACTGGGTTTTCAAGATGCTACCTCTCCAATTATAGAAGAGTTTATATATTTTCATGATCACACACTAATAATCGTCTTCTTAATTAGCTCCCTAGTACTTTATGTGTTAATTCTTATATTCACAACAAAATTAACCCATACTAGCACCATAACGCCCAAGAAGTTGAAACCATTTGAACAATTATACCTGCAGTTATTCTTGTCTTAATTGCTCTCCGCTCCCTTTGCATCCTTTATATAATAGATGAAATCTTTAATCCTTACCTTACAGTCAAAGCTATAGGCCATCAGTGGTATATGAAGATCTGCCATTCGACTCGTATATAGTACCAACTATATTTGATTTGACTCCCGGACAATTCTGACTCCTAGAGGTAGACAATCAAGTAGTTCTTCCTATGGAACTTCCAATTCAAATGTTAATCTCATCAGAGGATGTACCTAGAACACACATATACCTGTACACACACACACACACACACACACACACACACACACACACACATATATATACACACACATACATACATATATACATAGGTATTAAAACTGAACCAGGTTTTTGGGACTCTATATAACTATGTATTTTTTCTCTATTTATATAACTATATGTGTATGTTTGTTTATATATTCCTATACTTATGTATAAAGTCATGTGTGTGTGTGTGTGTGTGTGTGTGTGTGTATAGTCACATCTTAAGTCTGCAGGATAACAAAATGGAGACAGTGCTATCTATGTAATTCTCCAAATCTAAAAAATGGAAGTAAAATTTATAAATATATATAGATGTATACACACATTTCTATACACATGTGTTTATTTGATAAAATAAAGTAAAATGCAATAAATCTTGGATTATAAGAACAGCAAAATGAAGAGAATTTGTTATCCAAAAAGTTCCCCAATCTAACAATCTCAGAAATAACATATTTATAGTTGTGTTCAGGCTAGCTCTCTGTATCATCCTGAGTCTTTGGTTTTAGAAGAGGAGTGATAAGATGAGTTCACATGGATGGTCAAAACATGAAGTCCATTTATTCCAAATTATCTCATGCTTATATATCCTAATATCCTTATATAACCAGAGTAAAACTGAGCATGCACTAACTATATAGGGTGCATGGGGACCACATAAACAACTTGCTATTGTATGTAGATGACTGCCACTTGGTATCATTGTGCTTCAACTCTAAGACAGGTTGTTACTGCCTGCTGACTTCTCAAGAAGGCCAAGAGGCTCCTGGGGGGATGGGGAGCTGAACCAGACATTGTTAGCAGGTTCCCTGTGGGTTGAAGGGTTTTATACTTCACCCAGAGTTCCCCCACTATCTGTGGCCTTCTAGATATCTCCCTTTCTTTTGTTGTAATTGAAGCAGGCATACATCAGTGGTTAAATCCATCAGCATGGGAGGAATCACACAAGCAAGTAGTAATATAACAAACAATAAGAACAAACAAGATACTATAAAAGACTTCTATGAGTCCCAAAAGGAAGGTACAGAAAATAAGTATCAATTCACAACCACATATAGCCTTCAACAGCCAAGACATAGTCCAAAGCCAATCTATTATTCATCACTTCATGTCTCACAGAATCCAATGATTCCTGAAGGTTTTGAAGTCCTGCATCAGTCTCATTAACAATTATTTTTATGATCATGGTAATGTTCATGAGTCAATTGCCATACACATACACAAAGAGCCATGCTCTTTCAGTGATGGATATAGTCAGAGTTGGAACCACCTGATGTTTCTTGGGTCTTTTCCTTCCTTTAAAGGGTCTTTTCTTTTTCTGCGTCTCTCTGATGGACAAGGTGGATATGGCTCATCAGCATCTTTTGGATTCCTTCTCCATCTGTATAGACACAAGCCAACCCTCTTCCCCAAGCAGTTAACCTATCTGGTCCCTTCCATTCACCACTTCCTGGATCTCTCCACATCACCTGGCAATATCTAAAGATATTGGAGCTGCTCACACTGGACACTGCCCTTCAGGTGGGTTATAAAACCTATCTGCTAGAGCCAGTGCATCTTCATCAAAAAATTAATAGTATAAAGAATTAAGAAGTTCTCTAGGGTTACCTGTGGCTTCCCTTTCTTTTGTTTTTGGAGGAGCATCTTAATGTCTTTGTTTCTCCTCTCTACTATTGCCTGACCTTGAGGATTAAAAGGTATGCCAGTGGTGTGTAAAATCTGATACTGGGCACTAAAGCATGCAAAATGTTTAGAAGTATATGCAGGTCCATTATCTGTTTTTATTGCTTGTGGCACACCCATAATTGCAAAAGCTTGTGACCACTTGGGCTCTTTTGCTTCTGGTATTGCAAAAGTAAATTCTGGAAAGATGTCCACTATGAAGTGGATGAAAGACGGATAATCAAAAGATTTATAATGGGTCACATTCATTTGCCAAATTTCATTGTGTCTCAAACCATGAGGATTCTTCCCTGGAGGGAGTATAAGAATGCGGAAAGTAAGCAAGCTTTACAGGATTTTACTATACTCTAGCTTCCTCTTTTGTTATCTCAATCTGCAGAAGTAAAGCTTGTGCAGCCTGATGATATTTAGAATGAGATTCCTGAGCTGTCTGAAATAGAGGCATATTAGCTAACATGATGAGAAGATAATCTGCCCTCGAGTTTCCATAAAAAACAGAATTAGGAAGTCCTGTATGAGAGTGGACATGCAAGATATAGTACTTACCTGGACATTTTCTCACTTGCTCCAGAAGTTCTTTACAAAGCTGATATATATTAGAATCTACAAATTTTATTTGGGCTGTGGCAATTCTTTGTACCACACCTACTGAATAAGCCAAATCAGATATTATATTTTCATCTCCTGGATAATAAATAACAGCTAACATTAATTGCATTCTACTGAGTGGATTGAAAGGAAGTTCTGACTACTCTTTTTATAGTTAAGTCATGAGAATACACAGCACAAACGTTATGTTTGGATGCATCTGTAAAGAGAGTTGATCATTTAAGAGGAATCTTAGAAACTTTTTCTTCAAAAATCCATGGCTAATTATGTTAATAGCCGGGTTATGTTTAAGGTGGGCCCATGTGTAAAATTTGGGTCTGTAGTCAATAAAATTTGCCACTCCGGGATGGTTTCACAGCTTACATTAATTTGTGAATTGCTATGGAAGGTTTATATCTTGTCAGGTCCTATCCCAGATAATTGTATTATTTGCTTAATGGCCTTTAATAAGATTCCTCCCACAAGCACTGGATAAGGAATAAGGCTTTTGTCTGTGTGCTTGGTGGGTCATCCACTCAATCACACTGTGTCCTTAATTAAGGAGTGATGTAGGTGCCTCTTTTGTAGCAAAAGCCGATATTTCCAAGAGTTTTTTGAGTGAGTCTTTTGACCACATTAAATAAAGCCAATTTAATGTCTTTCAAAGCCTATTGGCCTTCTTTTTAAAGCTGGTGTGGTGAGTCTAAAGCAATGTACCCTTAAAATGTTATACAATGGTTGTAATTGATAAGTAGTTAAGCCTAAAGCTGGACACAAACTATCAATTTCTGAAAATCATTTAAGGTGTTCAACTTCTCTGTTCTTAAAGAAAGTTTTTGTACCTCAAATACTTTGGGATATACTTCATAGCCTCAATATTGAAAAGGAGAGTGCCTTTGAATTTTTTACGGGACTATATACAATTGATAGTTCTTTAGTGTTTCTATGGTCTTTTGTAGATATGCTTCTAATATTTGCTTCTGAGGTACACACCCCAACGTATCATCCATGTAGTGTAATATAACTTTTGGAAATGCTTTTCTTACTGGAGTAAGAGCAGCAGCCAAATACATTTGACATTTCCTGTGGTAAAACTGTCCATTCAAATCTTTTATAAAGCTCATCTACATTAACGCTGGACACTGAAAAGGCAAATCTTTCCATATCTTCCAGATATGAAGGATATCCAGAAGAATAGAGTAGAAACAATCCTTCATATCTATAACCCAAAGAAGCCATTCTCTAGGCAATTGAGTCTAGGCTGAAGAGTTTCCATGGTTTTCATCTGTTCATTTACTTTTCTTACATCAGTCAACATCCTCCATTTTCCAAATTTCTACAGCCAATACAGGGGAATTCCAAGGACTGAAAGAAGGTTGTAAGTATACTTGGTCAAGTTGCTCCTGTACTATGTCTAATAGAGCCTGAATTTTTTCACTGGTTAAGGGAAACTTTTCCACCCACACTGGTATATTAATGTTCCCATTGGTCAGAGTGGGGGCAGACCTTCCACAAAGTGCTGGATCTTAATGCTAACTGCTGTAAAATATCTCTCTTCCTTTGCCTTGCCTTGGAACATAGGAAGGTAAACTTCCTCCTCTGGTCCATGAAGACAGAATTGAGGGAGGAGATTAGGGAAGCAAAGGATGTGCTCAGGTTTAGGAGGGAAGTGAAGATGGGCTGGAAAATGGAGAAGTGTCATGCCCCTCAAACCTCCCAGGATAGTCCCTATCTCCCTTCCCACCCAACTCTCCATACCCCTCAAACCTCCTAGAGCAGTAACAATATAAATCAACAAGATACTAAAAAAAGACTTCCTTAGCTCCTTCCCAAATGCTGTACCCTCCAGGACTATGTTTTTCTCCTCATACTTCCTGGTTTGACATCCCATGCTAAAAGCTTTCTTGTTCTTTTTCTTATATGTGGGATTCCTTAAAGTCAATTTAATCCCATTGTATTCAAATAGTTGTTCTACTACTACCTTACACAACTCTGGCTCTAAATAGAGAGCCCACAGAGATGTGAATTCCTGAAAATTTGAGAACTCATTGATCTGCTTCTGAGTTACTAATAAACCTTGCTTCTCTACTAATCTAATTAAGCATGCTCTTTTGTTATACTTGCCTTATTTTGACTGAAAAACAAAATTGACTAGATTAGCCCTTACCAAATTTTCTTGCTTGCCTGTCTTTATACTCATCCTATGTGGATCATGGGGCTCCTCTACCAAACTTGCTGATCATATCAGTTGAACTGCTTTGTACCCTATTGTGATATGGGAGTCATCAGCCAGTAGCTGCTGGAGGTCTAACTCAGACCTGTAGAATTGACCTATTCATGTGAGAGGATGATAATGATACAAGGAGACTGAAAGGCAGTTGCATTGTCTGATCTCTCTCCTCTTCCTTCTTGCCTCCAATTTATTTCCCAATGCACAAGGAACAACTGCATCAGCAAAGGCTGCCTTGCAACTCTATCAAGTGTCATGATCCACAGCTGTGGAGGCTCTCGGAGAATTGACCTGCCTTTTCATCCAAGCATGATTCTTAACAATTCCCTGTTATTTTTGTTTGTTTGTTTGTTTGTTTTAAATGTGATTATTTTTCCCCCTAGAATGGTCAGTAAGTTTCTTCACGCTAGGGAGTTCAAACAGCACTATAGCAGGTGTTGAATCTTGTGAAATATCATGGAGGCAAACTTTCAAATGGCGAAGTCAGAACAAGCATTTAAGTCTCTCATCAGTCTCCTGGATGGGCCCGTGATGTGTTGACCCATATAATTATCCCGACTAAAAAAGTCTTACACCGTCTTTTCTCCCTTTCCTTCCACATGGGTTACCAAAGGAACTCTGGGAGGATCCTACTCATGAAAAAAGGCTGCTGGGTCTTCTTGTAATTCTTGTGATACACCAGTGTGGGTAGAACAGTGGCCCTTAGCTAATGATAAAATTTAGACCTTATTAGATATAGAACAGGAGCAACTTGACCAAGGACACGTACAGTCTTCTCTAAGTCCTTGGAATTCCCTTGTATTTGTCATAAAAAAGGAATCTGAAAATGGAGGATGTTGACTGATTTAAGAAAAGTAAATGAACAAATGGAAACTATGGGAACTCTTCAGCCTAGACTTCCATCTTTTACTTAATTGCCTAGAGAACGGCCTCTTTGGGTTATAGACATTAAGGATTGTTTCTGTTCTATCCCTCTAGATTAGGAGGATATGAAAAGATTTGCCTTTTCAGTACTCAGTATAAATGGACAGTTTTGCCACAGGGAATGAAGAATAGCCTTACTATGTGTCACATGTATATGGCAATTGCTCTTACTCCAGTAAGAAAAGCATTTCCAAAAGTTATGTTATTACATTACATGGATGATATCTTGGGATGTGCAATGGAGGAGCAAATGTTAGAAGCATGTCTATAAAAGACCACAGAAACACTAAGGAACTACAAATTCCAGAAAAATTCAGACATACTCTTTTTCAATATTTAGGATTTGAAGTATATCCTAAGGTACTTTCAGTACAAAAACTTTCTTTAAGAACAGAGAAGTTGAAAAACTTAAACGGACAAAAAAGGAAGTTAGGAGCATAGTAAAAGGTTGTACAGCTTGCCTTCCTGTTACATTTCCAGTGGAATTGTGAATACATCCAACCATTCTGGAGAGCAATTTGGAACTATGTTTAAAAAGTTATCAAACTCTGACTCAGCATTGTTTTTACTGGTCTTATATCCTAAAGAGATTTTAAAGGAGGGAAAGGGACCCACATGTGAAAAAGAGATTGTGGCAAGACACTGGAAACTGAATGGATGCTCATAAGTTGGAGAAGAGCAGATACATTTTGGCATGTGAATGTTATGGAATATGATTGTTCTGTAAGAAACAACCAGCAGGATGATTTCAGAGAGGCCTGGAGAGACTTACTTGAACTGATACTAAGTGAAATGAGCAGAACCAGGAGATCATTATACACCACAACAACAAGCTTATGTGTTAATCAATTCTGATGGATGTGGCTCTCTTCAACAATGAGATGATTCAAACCAGGTCCAACAGTTTGGTATTGAAGGTAGCCATCTGCACCCAGAGAGAGGACTGTGTTTTCTGAATGTGGTTCACAACATAGTAATTTCACTCTTTTTTGTTGTTGTTGTTGTTGTTGTTGCTTGCATCTTATACTGCTACTTCTTCTTCTTCTTCTTCTTCTTCTTCTTCTTCTTCTTCTTCTTCTTCTTCTTCTTCTTCTTCTTTTTACTGGTTTGATTTGATTTTTGTTGTGCAGCATAATAATTATATAAAGATATATGCACATATTTCCAACATGTTTAACATATATTGGACTACTTGCCATCTAAGTGAGGGCATGGGATAATGGAGGGTAAATTGGAATACAAGGTT
Organism: Antechinus flavipes; assembly: GCF_016432865.1. NCBI lineage: Eukaryota > Metazoa > Chordata > Mammalia > Dasyuromorphia > Dasyuridae > Antechinus > Antechinus flavipes. The sequence goes on along the minus strand of NC_067400.1, from coordinate 180,914,436 downwards.
TTGCAAGAGTTAATGTTAAAGAACTGTCCATGCATATGTTTTGAAAAATAAAACTTTAATGTAAATAAATAAATATATTTTTTTTAAAAGGAAGTCATCAAGGAAAACTGCCTTGATGTCCTATAACCAGAAGGTAAAATAGACATTGAAATAATTCATTGATCACTTCCTGAAAGAGACCTCAAAATGAAAACTCCTTGGATCAAGGAAAATATATGATAGGCAGCCAGAAAGAAGCAACTTAAATATCAAGGAGCCATAATAAGAATCAAAGGACCTGGAATCTGATATTCCAAAAGGTAAGTGAACTTGGAGGGCAGCCAAGAATAAATTACCCAATTAAACTGAACATTACATTTCAGGGAAGAAGATGGACATTCAATGACAAGTGAATTTCATTTATTTCTGATGAAAAGACGGTAGCTGAACAAAAATTTTGCTCTCCAATTATAGAATTCAAAAGAAGCATAAAAAGGTAAAAAACAAAGAATTTTTGAGAATAAGGGTATAATTTTATTTTCTTGTGATAATAAGAAAAAAAAAACTTGAGGAAGAAAAATGATTGTACTGGAAAAAGTGGAAACGGGTGGTAAAATGAAAGAAATTACATCTCATGAAGAGGAAAAGAAGACCTATAATAATTGAGGGAAAGAAGTGTGGGGGAATGAACATTTTGTGAATCTTACTCTCATCAGACTTGGCTCAAAGAGAGAATATCAGACATATTTAGGTTTATAGAGAAAGTTGTCTCCCCTTATAGGGAAGGGAGGGGAAAGGGGAAAGGAAAAGGGAAGACTAATAGAAGGGAAAACCAAAATAGTAGGGGAAATGTTCAAAAAAGAGGAAGAGGTTGTAAATAGGGTGGGTGGTCTGAGGGAGCTCATGATCTGAAGCAAAATACTGTGAAGGAGAAAAAGGGAAAAAGGAAAAAGAAGAGCATATGTTGGAATCTTTACAAAGTGTTAAGTCATTAGAATTGATAGAAACAATAATTATCTAATTTAGCATGGCTCAGTATGATTGATCTGATCCTACAAGGAGATGGTACTAAGTTGAATTAGAGGAGACAATGTTTAAATCTAGTTTAGAATTGATTTAATCCTACAATAAATAATGGTTTCCCAGTGATATAATGATTGGTGTGTACTCAGTGTACAGCAAATAAGCAAGAAGATCTCAGGGCCAAAGAGCACTCTGGGAGATACAGAAGCCCACTCGCCTCAGTTGGAGATTGAGAAGCCACAAGTTGGAGTTGAGCTGGAGACAACAAATGACAAGCTCCAAGAGCTCTTGGAATCAAGCAGAGAAATGGGTCTCTAAGAAAGCTAAACAGACCCAAGGAAAGAGATAAGACTTGGAAGGAGAAAATAAACATTTGGATTTTAACAGCTGGCTGTACTTGAAGTGATTATTACTTTGAACTGAAATTAAAGCTGCCTCCAGAAAAACTCCCCAAGAAACCTGCTCTCACAGAGAACCATCATATATATTATAAAAAAGAAAGAGAACACCATAAGCATAACTTAGGGTAAATAAAATAACAGGAAATACAAAATCAGTTGTTTTAACTGTGAATGTGAAAGGGATGAACTTTCCCATAAAGCAAAAATGGATCTAATTAAAAGAAATTAGGAAGAATACTATTATCTTGCTAAAAGGTACCATAGATAATAAAGTAATATCAATATCAAACATATATATACATGTATATCTGTCTATCTATCTATCTATCTATCTATTTATACCTATACAAAAATTGATCACAAAGACCTCAAAGTCAAATGCAGAAAGGCAGAAATAGTAAATGCATTTTTTCAGATCACGATGCAATAAAAATTACATTAAAAAAAGGCAAGGAGAAAAATAGACCAAAAAGTAATTGAAAACTAAATAATCTCATCCTGAAACAACAAATCATAGACACAATCAATAATTTCAGCTAAGAGAATAAGGATAATGAGACAACATACCAAAATTTGTGGAATGCGAGCTAAGTGGTAATAAGAGGAAATTTTATATCTCTAGATGCTTACTTGCATAAAATAAAGAGAAAAATCAATGAATTGGGCTTACAACTAAAAAAGCTAGAAAAAGAACAAATGAAAACAAATTAAAATCTCCCAATCAAATAAAACTTGAAATTCTAAAAATAAAAGGCAAGACTAATAAAATTGAAAGTAAAATAAAAACACTACTGAATTAGTAAATCAAACTAAGAATTGGCTTTATGGGAAAAAAAAGTTAATTTGACTTGAAAAAGGAAATAGGAAAACCAATTTATTAGTCTCAAAAATGAAATAGAATAACTTTGCATCAATGAAAAAGAAATTAGAGCAATAATTATAAGTTATTTTGTCCAACTTTATGTCAATAAATTTGATAACCTAAGGGAAATGGAGGAATACCTACAAAAATATAGATTGCCCAGGTTAACAGAAGATAGAATAAAGTGTTTAAACAGTCCCATTTTAGAAAAGTAAATAGAACAAGCTATTAATCATATTCTTATAAAAAAAATCTCCAGGGCTAGATGGATTTACATGTGAATTATACCATACATTAAAAGAACAATTTAATCCAATATTATAAATACTATTTGAAAAAATAGGGAAAGAAGGACTCCTACCAAATTCCTATTATGACACAGATATGGTACAGAGAAAGAAAATTATAAACCAATTTCCTTGATGAGTATTGATGTAAAAATCTTAAGTGAAATACTAGCAAAGAGATTACCAAAAAGTCATCCCCAGGATAATACAACATGACCAAATACCAGGAATGCAGGGCTGGTTCAATATTAGGAAACTATTAGCATAATTGACTATATCAATCAATAACCAAAGTAATAAAAACCATGTGATTATCTCAATAGATGCAGAAAAAACATCTGATAAAATTCAACATCTATTCCTATTGAAAATACTAGAGATTATAGGAATAAGTGAATATTTTTCTTAAAATGATCAGTAACATCTATTAAAAAACCCCATATGTATGTAATGGGGATAAACTAGAACTATTCCTAATTAGATCAGGGGTGAAACAAAGTTATCCAGTATCACTATTAGTATTCAATATTGTATTAGAAATGCTGGCTTTGACAATAAGAGAAGAAAAAAAAGATGAAAGGAATTAGAGTAGGTAATGAGGGAACCAGATTATCACTCTTTGCAGATGATATAATGATATACTTAGAGAATCTTAGAGAATCAACCAGAAAACTAATAGGGACAACAGACAACTTTAGCAAAGTTACAGGATACCAAATAATTCCACATAAATCATCAGCATTATATATATATATCAACAAAGTAAAGCAGCAAAGGATACAAATTCCATTTAAAATTACTGTCGATAATATAAAATATTTGAGAGTCTACTTGCCAAGGGAAAGTCAGGAACTATATGAACATAACTACAAAACACTTTCTATACAAATAAAGTCATATGTAAACAATTGGAAAAATATCAAGTTCTCATGGATAGGCCAAATGAATATAATAAAATGACAATATTCTCTAAATTATTCTCCTTATTTAGTGCTATACCAATCAAACTCTCAAGAAATTATTTTACAGATCTAGGAAAAATAATAACAAAGTTCATCAGGAAAAAAAAAAGGTTAAGAATTTCAAGGGAGTTAATGAGAAAAATGTAGATGAAGGTGGCCTATCTTTACCAGAACTAAAACTATATTATGAAACAGTGGTCATCAAAATCATTTGGTACTCGCTAAGAAATAGAGAAACCTGTTGGAATCTTTACAAACTGCTAACTCATTAGAGTTGATAGATTGTTGATCTGATCTTACAAGAAGATGTTTTGGGCCAGAACCTGAAACAAGGTACTAAGTAGAACTAATTAGTACAATGCTTGTGTTTACACCTTTACTCATCGGAGTTCACAAGTATGCCAGATTCACAAAGTAAACTTTGTAACTTTGTGAATTTACACCTCCCTTGAAGCTCTTAGGTCCAGAGAGCACCCTGGGAAGAAACCCACAATTCCTCTCTCTCATATAAAAGAGACAGACAGAGGCTCTCGGTCAAATTTCAGCGGAATTATTCCAGAAGCCCTTTCTCCGAGGCAAGAAGGAATATTTTCCACTTGGCTGGCTGGTGGTGGAAGAGAGTTCAGCTGAATTGGAGAGGAGCACTCTGGTGGAGAGCCAGAAGCCCTCTCTCAGAGGCAAGGCAGATTCAACTTGGAGCTGGATTGAAGGCTGAAGAAAGCAGAGGCAGAAGCAAAGGACAAAACTGCAAGAGCTCTTGGAACCAAGCAGAGAGGTAGACCTCTAAGCTAACTGGGCTATATTAGAGACAATAAAAGATCTGAACTTTTATTACCTGGCTGCGTTTTGAGGTGATTATTACTTTCAACTGATACTAAAATTGCCTCCAAGAAAACCTCCCTCGAGAAACCTACCATCTCCCCCAGAGAGAACTATTCTACTTATTTCAAAAGAACAAGATCTCCACAGAAGCCAATCAGTAGAATAGATTAGGGTCACAGGAAAAACATTGTCTAGTGTTTGACAAATCCAAAGACCCCAGTTTTTGGAATAAGAATTCACTATTTGATAAAAACTTCTGGGAAAATTGGAAACTAATAGGGCAGAAACTAGGCATTTACTGATACCTAACATTGTATACCAAGATAAGGTTGAAATCAATTCATGATCTGGACATAAAGAATGATATTATAAACAAATTAGAATAATATAGCATAGTTTACTTCTCAGATCTGTGGAGGAAGAAATAATTTGTTATCAAAGAATGGAGAACATTATTGATCACAAAATAGAGAATTTTAATTATATTAAGTTAAAAAAAAACTGCTAGACTAAGTAGTCCAAGTAGTATATTGGACTACTTGCCACCTAGGAGAGGGGATGTGAGAAGAGGGGGGTGGTAATTGGAACCCAAGATATTGCAAGGGCTAATGATGAAGAACTGCCCACACATATGTTTTGAAAAATAAAATGGATTGCTTTCTTCATTCATTTTTTCCCCTTTCTTTCCCAAACTGTTGACTTTCTCATACATACCTCTCATTTCTTTTCTCATGTTTTCCTCTACCTCTTATTTGCCTTTTAAAGTCTTTCATGAACACTTCCAAGAAGCCTTTTTTTAAGTTGAGACCAATTCATATACTCTTTGTGGTTTCTTCTGCTGTCATTTTGTTTGAATTGTGTTTTTGTCTGCCCTAGAACCTTAGTACCTTTCTAGGGTCAAGGTTCTTTTTCTGTTTCTTATATAATTTTCTTTCCTTTTCTTTTGGTATTTCCTCTTTTTTCACTTTTATGTTTGATTTCTTCTTCTGAGGTAAATGGGGGTGCTGTCCCAAGCTTCCTATGAAGCTCTAAGCCTTAGTTTAGGGTGCATTGTATTTTCAATGGGTAGACTGGCTTCTCTTTTCAGGAAAAGTCTGGTTTCAGACTGTGCTCTCTGAGCTGGGACTGGAAACTGTCCCATTGATTTGGTCCTCTACTGAGGGTTTTAGTTGCTAATTTTGGCCAGGACTTAGGGTTTTAGTTGCTGATTTGCTGTGATTAAGACCCTCTCAACAGCTTGCTCAGGACCTATCTAAGTTGGACTGAATGCTCTTTTTATTCTAGGGAGACTGACCATTCTTGAAGTTTTTCCAATCTATCTTGAGCTGAAGAGTACTTTCATTCTGCCAGACTCTATTCAGAGACTTGGTTTCATGTGGTTTTCAAGGGAAACTGGAAGAGCTCTAGCAGCTTCCTGGCTTTACTCCACCATCTTAGCTCCATCCCCCAAAGTCTCTTTTTACTTTTGCTTTGGCTGAAATCATAATGTCACTCCCACCTCCCACTTTTTTTTTTGCTTCTGCTGAATCATAAGAAATTGTTCTCTAGCCTTTTAACTTTACTCTGTATATATCTCTCTGTTTTATATGTGTTTCTTATAAACAACATATTGTGTGATTCTCTTTTCAATCCACTCTGCTATTTGCTTCTGTTTTATGGGAGAATTTATCCCATTCACATTAACAGTTCTGATTACCAGCTCTGTATTTCCCTTTATCCTATTTTCTCCCCTGTATTTACTTTTTATTTTCTCTTTCAGATGTGTGCCTCCATATTAGTGTTTTCTTTTTAACCCATCTCACCCACTACCTGCTATATCTTCTATTACCCCTTCCCATTGCGCTCATCCCATTTCTCTCAGTGTTTCTCCCCTACCTTCCATTTGGCTCTTTCTTTCCTCTTCCCCCTCCTATTTTTACAGGGTTGGATAAACTTCTATACCTAATTGAATGATTATGTTATTTTCCTCTTTCAGCCAAAAGTGATGAGATCAAGCTTTAGCCACTGCTCATCTCACTCACTTCTTTCCTTGCATTGTAATAGTTGTTTTGTGCCTCTTCATGTTATCTAATTCCTCTCATGATGCCTCTCCTTTCCTTTTCTTCCAGCACATTCCTTTTTGCACCCTTAAAGTCATTTTATTTGATATCATCACTTCAAAGTCAATTTACAACCACACTCTCTGTCCATGTGATGCACCCCTCAAATTGCCTCAATAATAGATACAGTTCTCAAAAGTTACAGATATCATTTTCCCATTTTTCCATGCTCATTTTCTTTTCTTTTTCTAAACAGTAAATAGTAAACAATTTAAATGATATATATTTTCCCTTGTTGACCTTTCTATGCTTCTCTTGAGCCCTGGCTTTCAATATCAAATTTTCTGTTTAGTTCTGTTATTTTTAATAGAAATGATTGAATGTCTCTTAGTTAATTGAAGATCCATTGTCTCTCCTGAAATATGCTGCTTAGTCTCATTGGGCAATTAATTCTTGGTTGTAAACCCAGGTCCTTTGCCTTCCAGAATATGATATTCCTGGCTCTTCTATTCTTTATGGTAGTTGCTGCCAGATCCTGGGTAATCCCAATTGTTGCTCCTTCATATGTTAATTTCTTTTGTCTGGCAGCTTGCAGTATTTTTGCTTGAGATTGTAGTTCTGTAGTTTTGTAACAATATTCCATGGGGTTTTTCTTGTGTGATCTCTTTGCAAAGATGATAGATGTATTCTTTCAATGACTTCTCCCCTTTTGTTTCTAGAATATCAGGATGGTTTTCTTTTATGATCTCTTGAAGAATGCTATCCAGGCTCTTTTTTGGTCATTCAGGTAAGTCAATAATTTTTTAATTCACTTTCCTGGACATTTTCCAAGTCATTTGTTTTTCCAATGAGATCTTTTTCATTTTTTTCATTTTTTTTTTTTTTAGTTCAACTGTTCTTAATGTTTCACAGAAGCAATAACTTCTATTTGCCCTATTCTATTTTTTAAAGTGTCATTTTCTTCAGTTAGCTTTTATGTCTCTTTTTCCATTTGATTAATTAATTATACTTTTGAAGAAGTTGTTTTTTTCCAGTGGGTTTGTTTTCATTTGGCCAATTTTATTTTTTTAAGAAATTATCTTCCTTTAGAAAAGCTGTTGACTCTCGTTTGCATTTCTGTCATTTCTATTCTCATTATTTCTTCTACCTCTCTTATTTACCTTTCAAAGTTTTATTTTATTTATTTATTTTAATGAGCCTCTAAGAAGGCTCTTGGAACTTCAGAGCAGTTCATATCACTCTTTGAGATTTCCTCTGTGAATATTTTGTTGTCATCTTAGTTGGTGTTATGGTCTTCCCTGTCACCATAGTAGCTTTCTATAGTCAGAGTTCTTTTCTTTCTTGCTCATTTTCTTTTCTTTTTTTCTATTTTCTCTTCTTTTTATTTTTGTGATCAAGCTCTACTCCTGGGGTAAAGGACTGCTGTCCCAAGCTTCCTGTGTAGTTCTGATCATTGACTTTTTTTTTTTGAGGCAATTGGGAATAAGTAACTTGTCCAGGATCACACAGCTAGGAAGTGTTAAGTGTCTGAGGCCAGATTTGAACTCAGATCCTCCTGATTTCAGGGTTAGTGCTCCCTCCACTGAGCCACCCAGCTGCCCCTGAGCATTGTCTTTGAGCATCTTGTGTTTGTGTTTTTTCTCCCAGCAGGGGGTAGTTTTTCTGGCTCTTTCCAGGAAACAGCCTGTTTTCCCAGAATTTGCTTTCTGAGCTGGTACTATGTCCTGCCTCACAGGTATACTCCTCTACTGAGCCAGGCCTGAAACTATTAGTTGTTGATCTGTTATATTTAAGATTTTGTCACTGACTTTCCCAGATTCCTCCTGAGCTGGGCTAAACATGTGTTCCACCTCAATGTTTGCATTTTTTTTCAAACTATCTTGAGTTGGAGAGTGGTTTCATTCTATCACACTATTCACAGGGAGAGCTCAGGCAGCTTCCTCTATTCACTCACCCATCTTGGCTTCACCGCCAGAAGTCCTCATGTAAGTCTTTCCAAGTTTTTCTGAAATCAGTCTGTTAATCATTTCTTGTAGAACAATTAAATTACACCACATTCATATACCATAACTTATTTAGCCATTCTCCAACTGATGGGAACCCACTCAATTTCCAACTCCTTGTCACTACAAAAAGAGCTACCACAAATATTTTTGCACATGTAGATCTTTTCCTGATTTTATGAGATCTTTGGGATATATAACAAATAGTGACATTCCTAAACTAAAAAGTATGCACTGTTTTATGCTCCTTTAGGCATATTTCTAAATTATTCTATAGAATGGTTAGATTATTTCTCAATTCCACCAATAATTTAGCATTCATTTTTGAAAAATTTTGAGTTCAGCTTTTTTTTTTTTCTTTCAAGCACTCTTCCTTTCCCATTTTCTGAAGATGGTAGGAGATTTGTTATAGTTTATATGTGTGCTATCATGTAAAACATGTTTCTATGTTTGACAAAATTGTGATAGAAAAAAAAGAATAAAATAAAAAGAATCATGAGAATTGATAAAATAGGTGAAATAAAATATGCTTGGATCTGCATTCATAGTACATTAGTTCTTTGAATATACTGACCATTAATATATTACTTCTTATTCATTTACTCCCCAATTGATAGACATCCCCTGAATTTCCAAGATTTTGTCACCTGGAAAAGGGCTACTATAATATTTTTGTATATATTGGTTTTTTTTTTTTTCACTTTTAAGATTTCTTTGAGACACAGATCTAGAAGTAGTGTTGCTGGATCAATGGATATAGCCAGTTTGGTTGTCCTTCAAATGTAACTCCTAATTATTCTTCAAAATGATCGAATCATTTCAAACTTCACCAACAATGCATTAATGTCCCCAATTTCCCACATCCTCCCCAGCATTTATAATTTTTCTTTTTTGTCATATTAGCCAATTTGATAAATATAAAATGTTATCTCGAAGTTGTTTTAATTTATATTTCTTTAATCAAAAGTAATTAGGGTACTTTCTCATATGCTTATCATTAACTTTGTTTTCTTCATCTGTTCATATTCTTTGATCATTTATCAACTGGCAAATGGCTTGTATTCTTATAAATTTTCTTCTGCTCTCTCTATGTTTGAGACCTTTTTCAAAGATACTTGCTATAAAAATAACTTCCTACTTTCCAACTTTTCTTCTCATTATTTTGTTTGTGCAAAAACAAAGTTTTTTGTCAAAGTTTTGCCCTAAAGACTTCCAGAAAATCAAATGAGAACATTACACATTTCAGAAAAGAATATATAATAATGATGATTACTATTTTTTCTTTGCTTCCTTGTAGATTATATTAAACTTTTTTATTCTTCTATTTACTTCCTTAATTTCTTTCTTGTTTATTTTTGGTTGAATTTATCAAGTTTTTAGAGTAAAAACTCGAGGTGCTTTATTAGAATAATTTTGCTGTCTATTAATTTCCACTTCTTCCACTTATCTTCTTTAAGAATTTCGATGCTGTACAACTTGATACATATATATTTAGTACTGATATTTCTTAATTGTTTGTGTACCATTTATCAAGTTGTACCTTCAATTTTTATCTCCTTTAATTAAGTCTATTTTTTTTTTTTTACCTTTGAGATCAAAATTGCTACACTTGCTTTTTTTTTTTCCCCTTCACTGGAGCATAATTGATTCTGCTCTAGCCTTGAACTTTTCTCTATGTGTGTCTCCCTGCTTCAAGTGTGTTTTTTGTAAAAAAAAAAAAAAAAAAATTATGTATGCTTTTGGTTTTTGATCTACTTTACTATTCACTTTATTCACTTCTGTTTTATGTGGGACTTCATCCCATTCAAATTCACAGTTATGATTATTACCTGTGTATTTCTCACCATTCTAGGCTTCCTCTTGTTTGTTCTTTTACTCTTTCTCTCCTCACCAGGGTTTTGCTTTTGTCTACCACCTCCCTTCCTCTCCCTTTTTTCAGTCCATTCTTATCCTATTCCCCTGCCTTTACTTAATTATCTTCCTCCCATACTTTCCTGTTGGTTAAGATAGATTCTCAACTATTCAATAATTGTGCATAGTATTCTCCTATTGAGTCAATGCTGATGAATATAAGATTCAAGTGATATAAATGTATTTTGAAAATGCTAACCTTAATAAAAATGTAAAATCTGTAAAAATATTGAAATACAAAAACAAGAATAAAAATTGTGCATGATATTTTTGAATATATTGTGTATATACAAAATATGCACATAGATATCTATAGATATATGCAAATTTTAAAAAGATAATGACAAAAAGTTTTATTATCTATTCCCTTCTGAGCTATTTGACTAGTTATTATTTATATAATGAGTATGTATATATATACATATATATGTAACTAGTATAGTATATTTATATAACTAGTAAATATACTCATAAAAATACATTCACACATGCAGACATACACTATACTGTTTTCTCTAAATACAACTTTCTTTATACAATAACCTTTCCTGGTTTATCTTTCTTTCTTCTTTTTTGATTTTCATTTCTTCCTTTCTTTTCTTCACATTTGCCTTTTCCCATGGTATAATTGTTTTCTATTATAACTCAGACAACAAATTGTTCAGCTCTTCCCAATTATTAGATATATGAATTATTTCCAGGTTTTCTTCCTTTGATATAAAATCTTTCTGTGAATATTTTATGCAAATTGTTCATTTTTTCCTCATCTATATTATCCTTATGGTATTGAGCTATTTTTGAATTCATAAAGTCAAAGAGTATATGAATAGTTTTGTGTTGCTTTTTTATTTCTCTCCAAGTTGTCTGAAATCATGGTTCCAAAAGCAAAGAAATGGCACATCAAGTTTTCCACAGTTCTGTCACACTGAATCTCAAAAATTAGTATTTAAGCCAAGAATTCATTGGGTTGTTTGAGTATAGTATAGCAAGCATAACATAATAATAATGAGTAAAAAATAATGAGAAAGTTTCTAAAGTTTTCAATGGAGCTTCAAGACAATGTTTCAACAAAATGGCAAAATTAAAGAGTGTTGAATTTGGAGTAGGAGCGCATGGATTTCAATCATACATCATTCACTTATAACTTTGTAGTTACCTCAGATTTTGTTGTTATTTATTTGTTAGTTTTTTTTTTTTTTTACAGACAAAATTGTCCAGTACAAAAAAGTTAGTGAACTTTTATTACATTCTTTAAGATTTAAAAAAGCTCAAGATTTTCAACTTATTTTATCTATTTAGAAACAAGAGATGCTTACAGATATCTGTTATCACTTCATGAACTTATTTTTTGTCTACTATTTAACATAGGATTCTAGATTCATAAATGAAAAAGTCTTTGAAGAACACCTAGTTAGAATTCAATTCCTGCATATTACAGAATAGAAAAAATACAGAATAGAAAAAAGAAGCCCAGAAAGGTTAAGCCATTAGCCTTAAGGTCACAGAGAGTAGTAAGGGTGACAAAGTTCTCAAACTTCAAATTCAATACTTGGCTATCTCTTCTATAATTATTTTTGTTCTTTTATGAAAATGAGTATGTATAAATATATAATGAGTATGTATGCTAGCTTGAAGTTACCTTGAAGGTCTTATAAAAAGGAATGTTAGAAACATCATTTTAATTTAAAAATAATTTTGCTTTGTTTTAATTTTCCAATTATTTTTTAGTCTTCCTTTGACCTCTTGTCAACCAAAAAATTAATTAGACTTGAAATAACTAAGTTTATTATTTGTTTGTTATATTGAAAGTAAGTTTCTCCAGCATTTTAAAAAATTTAAAAAATTTTAAAATGCTCAGTTCCAAATTTTACCCATGCAGTCTTTTTAGCCAGGGCCAATTCTGAAAAATCTATGACTTTTCCCCCTCATATGTGGGAACCCTACCATTTTTATATTGCTGGCTAAAATGGTAGGTTTTGATCTGGATTTGATTCAAGAATACTAATGAAAACTATCACTCATACATCAATCTTTGGGAATGAAAATTGATAGTTGCACACACATCTAAGTGGAGCTTGTTAGTAGAGAAGGAAAAATGAGATGCTGCAGCACTTTCATTAAGCTGCTAACATTATTCCTCATTTTGTGATATTTACCTTATAGAGGTAAGTCACAATATTTTCCTAGTGAAATATCATTATTAGTTAAACACACGGCAGTAAGATAAGTGTTGACATTTTATTGAAAACCACTGTATATTGCTAATCCAATATGAATATTACTACAGCAGTGGGATAAATCTGTCAAAATATGTTGGTATTGCAAGGATTATGTTATATCTTGATGACAAAGTGTAACTACTCCTCATAGTTCAGGCTCCCATTTAATTCCCTTTTCTACCTAACTTTTCAAACTAATTTGAGGTTTTCACAGAAAAAAATAGGGGCTGTGATGATCCCCCCAAAGTATAAATCATGTGGAATGAAAGGCCAGTTTTGTTTAGCTTTCTAGTATTTTGTAGAATAATTGAGAATTTAAGTCATAACCAAGGAAATAGGCAATTGGGTTGAATTGAAAATGCACTTGGCCTTGGAGTCAAGAGATTGGGTTCATGTTCCCAGTTTTGCCTCTGATTTAGTATATACTTCTGAGAAAGTCACTTCTTTTCCACTGGTCTCAGTTCTCTGACTTGTAGTGAGAAAGAATTGTACTAGATAGATAAAATCCTATATGCAAGCTTTAAAAGCTCTATGATTTTAATCATTTTTAGGTGTACTGTGAAAGATTATCTTTGCTCAAGTTATGTAGAGAGAGGGTTCCTTATAGGAAAATATGCCTTGGGGGTAGGTCAGAGAGGAGATTGGAGGGTCTAGTCAAAATCACAAAACTCTGATCAGGTCAAACATCTGGGAAGAATTGCTCTTTTCTAGAACTTTGACCCAATCTCCACTATCTTATATAGAGGTGATAAAGTAGATTATCTCTAGTTCCCTGTCCTGCATTCCTAATTACTCTTGTGAGATTTTTTAAAAATTCTTTTTACTTTTTACACTGAAATGAGAGAGATGGGCACTCAAAGATCTCCTAATTTTAAAATTTATACGTGGTTTTATTTCACTTGTAGGCCAGTCTAGCTGGCAAAGTTTAAGAGTTTTTATATAATGGAAAAGTCTTTATATAGAGAAAAGTTGACTTTAAGTTTAGTCCATTCAGAAATAATATGTTGCACAAAGAAAAATGTTTTGTTAGTACAGTGTATCATATCCTAGCAAACATATTTGTAGCTGATGAATTAGGTTAGGTAATAGCTAAAATGAATCACCTATACTAGTTGTCTCTACTTTTTCAGTTTCCATTCATTTAATATCTTGCACTGTTGCTTCTGAGCCTACTAATCAAAACAAACAAACAACAACAACAAAAAAAACCCTGAAAAATCTAGGATATAAGACAAGTTAATTTAAGTAATGGTGGGAGTGGGCAGACTCAGGAATATGGAGGCATTATGTTGTAGTCAATATAGTTTTGGGCTTTGAATTTGCAATACTTATCAGGACTTCTACACCAAACTCTACACCAGAAACTTAAAATGTTTCCTCCTTCTTTGTTCCATTACTTCCATATGGTATAGAGGAAAAAGACTTTTGTTATGATACCATGTTTCCCCGATAATAAGACACTGTCTTATTATTTTTTTGGTCAGAAAAATATCAGAGGGCTTATTTTCAGGGGAGGGCTTATTTTAATGAACATTGACAGCAATTTTAATAAACAGGTAAATGTGAACAAAAAAAAGTACCTTTATTCAATAATGATCATGTCATCTTCTTCAACAACATCGTCATAAGTGTCCATACCCTGAATTCCGTCCTGGATGTCTTGTGCCTCTATTTCCTTCAGAAGAAGTGGACCTTAATCTATCATGTCCAGCAATATAGCTCTCTTTAAATGAACATGTCTTGTCCAGATAACCTGCTCGTAGTGCCTTGGCGACACAGCTGTCAGTAATTTTATCCCATGACTTCTTCACCCAAGTCACGACTTCTTGCAGACAGGGCTTCACAAAGTTTCCACACTGATTTCTATTTTCAATGTAGTCATTGACTTCCATGTGCAAATGGTCCTTGAATGGCTTGTTTATTGCAATATCAAGGGTCTGGAGATAGGCAGTCATTCTTGCAGGAATCATTACTTGATTTATTCTTCTCTCTGCAAGGAAGTTCTTCATTTCTTTAGCACAGTGAGTGCTGGCAGAGTTCTTCTTTTATCCTCCATCATGTCCCCTCACTCCAGCTTACATACCAGGTTTTTATGTTGTCCTGCCTCAGCTCTCCTCCACGGCACTGCTCTCAATGGCGCCAGCAAGCATATCACTGGGGAAGAACAGGATGACGTGCTCACTGCTGCAGCTCTGATTGGATGCAGCTCGGAGAGTGGCATGTGTTTCACCCGGGGGGAAGGGGGAGGGAGGAGGGGGGGGGACAGTGCATACAGAGGGTACCGTAATGTAACGTGTAGCACAGGGGATAACCTTCACTACAGTAGCAATATCAATAGGGCTTATTTTTTGGGGAGGGCTTATTTTAGAGGAATCTTACACAGTAAGGGGAGGGCTTATTTTTGGGATAGGTCTTATTATCAGGAAAACATGGTAATATACCATTAAACTGAACTACCTCTCATTCTGCTGTAGATTAAATTATTTCTTCTGATTGCTATATATTACTTCCCCTTCTGGTACTACCTCCACCCTGCTTAAATTGAATACATGTCACATTTTAATTGTCTTTAAATCCATAAATTTTGAATCCAAATACAGTTAAGTATTTTTCTGATTAACTTTCCTAATGGTATAGACTGAATCATATTGGTCCATTCAAATCCTTCAATACTTCTGATTTTCTGTATACTGTGGGCATAACCTAAGAAAGCTATATAAGTCAAATTTGTATCCTAGATATTAGTAGGCAGTGTTCCTTTAGTATGCAAATATATTTCTTTTCCATTCATTTTGTCTACTCATTTTAAAACTTTATTGCATTATATGAACCTAGCCTTATGTGTTTGGGAAGCAGAAAACCCACTATTAGTTGTTTAGAGACCCTTAATTAAGGGCATAGGTTATGCTGACCAGAAAGCCACATCTGAAAATTAAAGCAAGGATTTTTCTCACAATTATATATTTTAAACAACCTAAGTATTTGATCTGAAACCTGACCCCTTATTGGCTAATTAGTTACTATTTCTTTGTTCCTTTGAATGCAGCTACTTGAGAGGAGTGAGACAACTCTTTTTCATTTTTTTTAGAAATTGTACCGGTTTGCTCTTCTCTCACTTGAAAAATTCCTAATCCTTCCTTCAACTGGAAATCAGATTACTTGGTCTTGTATCCTTGTATCTTTAAATACTCTAAATTGTTTTCTTTTAATGCATGAAATCTCTACCCTTTATATTTGGAACCCAGAGCCAAGCTGAGGAATCCTGAGACTAACCTTTTTGCTTATCTGTTTGCTTGTTTGCTTTTCAATAATATTTTATTTTTCTAAATACAATAAGATAGTTTTCCACATTCATTTTGGTAAAACTTTGTGTTCCAATTTTTTTTTCTCTCTTCTTCCCTTCAAGAAAGCAAGGGATCTGATATAGATTAAATTTGTGTGCCATCTGTTTAAATATATTTCAGTATCTTCCCTGTTGTTCAAGAAACATCAGATCAAAAGGGGGAAAAAAAAAGAAAGGAAAAAACAAGAAAAAAGGTGAAAATCCTATGCCTTGATTCATGTCCAGTCTCTTAGTTCTCTCTCTGGGTTTGATTAGCATTTTCCCTCTCAAGTCTATTTGGAATTGCCACATTACTGAGGAGATCCCAAGTCCATTAGAGTTGATCATCACATAATCTTCTTGTTGCTGTGTACAATGTTTTCTTATTTCTGCTCACTTTACTCATCATTAGTTCATGTAGATCTTTCCAGATTTTTCTAAAATCAGCCTGCTCTTCATTTCTATGGAACAAAATATCCCATTACCTTCATATATCATAACTTATTCAGCCATTCCCCAACTGATGAATATCTGCTCAATTTCCAGTTCCTTGGTATCACAAAAAAGCTGATACAAACATTCTGGGCCAAATTTTTTATGTAATTTGCACGTGTTACTTAATAAATCAATATGCTCAGAAGCTCAAAGTTTTGTTTTCTCAGTTATTTGTATTTTCTCAGATTTCATCTGCCACTGTAACTGTTGACTTCTAAATTCCCTTCCAACTCTATAAGTCTCTGCTTACATTGAGACAAATTCCTGTCAATGCATGTTCTGTCAGTACTGATCCTTTTATTCATTTGAGTTATCCTGTATAGCAGAGTCCCTTGCGCTAAAAGCTAAGGACCAGTATGCCCTGGTCAGATATAGATATACGGGGAGAGTCCCTGGACAAAGAGTTTGATTTAATGGGATCTTTGTGAAATGATGGGCCAAGACCTGTTGAAGGAAGTACTGGAGGTAATACTTTTCAGGTGGGTGGGATCTTAGTGCTTCACACTCTGTAGTGAACTTCATACACTACCTCTTAGTTGTTAGTGTTATTAATAACAATGCTACTCAAAGGTTTTTATCTTCTAATGGATAAATCTGACTACATTTTTTTCATTCCTCTCTTTTCTTTACCTTGAATCTATTTACTATTCCTCCTTATCTTCTGTGACACAATAACCATCCTATTTTACTAAGAAGTCTTTAGCCTGTCTACTAAGTGTGCATAGTCCCAAAGACTAATTTTAATCCAAACTCTTTGTTTCGTATTATACTAAATATATCAGATCATTATATATTATATATATTCATTATATAAATCTTATGCCAAAAAGTTTTTAAAATTTTTTGTGTCATTGACCCATTTGGCAATCTGCTAAATTTTATGCCCTCCCCCTTCTCAAAACAATGTTACTGACATTACATTAGAAGGAAATGGCAAATTGTATCTGAAATTTAGAGTCTACATTTCACTAGTGTGGATAAGGAGTGGATAATTACAGATGATAACTCTAAAATAATGTTGTCTCCTTCTAAATAAATTTTATTGGGGGTTGCCAAATATTGAAAAAAGAGCTTCTTTTAAAAAATATGTTGAAAGTTCAATGTCTTTTTTCTTCAGTCTTAGAGCTAAGTACCATTATTATAGGAATCTTTATTATCTTTGATTAACCCTCAAAGCCAAAAGCTGACTAAGATGACCATCATGACTATACAGGCATTTTCCCAATATTGTACATATTGCGCTCAGCTTTCCCTTAATAAATGGATTATGTTGAGCTGAATTAGAACTAATTGGGGAGCTAACTTTATAGCTGGTATAATGATGAGACAATATGTCACTGCATAAATTGTCAGGTTTTGTGTACTGATGATGCATTGTTTCTATGTATGTTAGTTGTGTGACTATGACCAATTCACATAATCTCCCATTCCAACATCAGGTCCTTAAAAGTAAACATTGCAGAACAGTTACTTGTTTGCACTGCAAGACCTGAGAAATACAGTTGTTAAATGCATATGGAGATTTGTAATTTTCCAGATGGGTGATTTTGTTGGTCTCTCTGTTGCCCACCCTAAACCACAACTTCCTCCACAATGGAAGAATATCATGTTTGACATCAGAGGACCTAGATTCAAATCCCATAACTGCTCTGTGACTTCAGACAAATCACTTCTCTGAGTTCAGTTCTTCTTTTAAAATAAAGTCTTGGATAAAACTGTCACTAAGGCTCCATTCTGACTTTAAAGTTTATGGCAGTAGTCCATTGTGAAGAATAGAGGGAATGGGAGCAAAGAATAATCACAAAATGTCAGGATTTCACAGTTGAAAGGGATTTCCTAAAAGACCCTCTACATAATGTCCAGGATAGCTCCCTGGAGGGGCATCAGGATCAGAGTCAAGATTAATCAAAGTCCTTGGTCTTTAGGGGGAGAAGTGAAGAAGGCAGGCAAGCTACCATTAGGCTTGCCAAAGATGTATCTTGGATTTTAGAGTCCAAAGTTCCCAGCTTCTCTCTTCCTCCTCCTGCAGCCAAGTGACCCTGACCTCTCTTCCCCACCCTTCTAATCCTTGTCTAAAATTACCTTACCACAACACATTCAGCAAGCACTAATCATGAGGAGAGTCATCACCTTACCATATCATCTAAGTATATATTATAGAACCATTATCTCATTTCTAATAGGTAATTAGCCTTAAGTGCTTTGCTGTTTGATTCAAACACACCTTTTCAGAATTTCAGCTCTCTACACTTCTATCCTGCCGCAAAAGAATTGCTTCAAAAACATATTTTAAAGGACCTAGCTGTACCAAAATATTTAAAGCAGTTCTTTTTGTGGTGGCTAAGAACTGAAAATCAAAGCGATCTCCGTCAATTATTGAATGATTAAATAAGCTATGGTATATGAATTGTAAGGAAACTGTATTCTGCCATAGAAAATAACAATCAGGTGGATTTCAGAAAAACCTGGAAATACTAGCATGAACTCTGCATCAGCATAGAGAAGTCAACAGTACTAGGAGAACATTGTACACAACAATATCAATATTGCTTGATGAAGAATTGTGAATACTTAGCTACTCTCAGTAACACAATGATTCAAGACAAAGTCAAAAGACCAGTGATGAAGCAAATTATTCACCTTCTGAGAAAGAACTGATATTGATTAGATATAGACTGAAGCATGCCAATTTTCATTTTCTTTCATTGTTCCTTTTATTTGAGTCTCTCATCCAAAATAGAAATGTTTTACATAATTACATGTGTTTAACCTATATCCGATTGCTTACCAACTCAGGGAAAGTTGAAGAAAGAGGAAGATAAAATTGGAATTCAAGACTTCAAATAAATTTTTTTAAAGAAATTTAAAAAATGAAACAAAAAAATTAAATGCTTATACAGCCTTTGCTTGACTTGTAGTGATAAGGAACTTCAGAGGTATTGCATAAGTTTTCATTGTTCTGCTTTCTGCAGCTAAGCAAACTAATTTGAATTCTTCTATTAGGTTGCTCGCCAAATAATTTTAAAGAAAACTATAATTTACTTCCTAAATTTTCTCAAAGCTAAATATTTCTAGTTCCTTTAAATAATTCTTTTATATCATGATCTGTCACCTTTTACCATGCTTTTGCTATTCTTTGGATTCTTTCCAATTTCTCTCCAGCCTTTCCTAATATATATTACCCATAATGCAATGCAGTACTACAAATGTACTCTGAACAGGAAAATGCTAGGTTACTATCCTACTCCTGGACAATATATTTTTGTTGAGATACAGTTGCTGTTCCAGAACTCTTATTTGTTGGAAGGAGCAAGAAATAGAATGGAAGTCCTTAGCATATATACACATTTCTAATTTTTAGTATACTTTAAGAATTGTAAAAAAAATGTTAAAGGTTTATTTCCCTTATATCTTACTATTTCAAATTTTTAAAATTTATTTTATCATTTGTGTCTTTATTTATTTGAGAAATATTTATGTAATGCCTGTGATGTGAAAAACAAGACAAATAAATGTGATTATAGGAAGAATGAGAGTTTTACTTGTTAATTGATTAATATATTTATTGTAGAAGAAGATATCACTTAAGAGGCATAAGCTAGAAAATAGTTGAACTATAGATTAAGAAAAACCTTCATGAAAGAAGTTACCTTTAAGTTGGCTTTCAAGAAAGTTTAAATTCATGATAGTAGAAAGGGAATTCAAGGAAGAAGATTTTATGAGCAAAAGCATAGAGGATGAAGAACTGCAGGATTGTTCAAGGAACTGAAGTATCCCTGTTTGACTGGAGGTAAGGGTATATGTAGAGAAGCAGTGATAGAAAAAGTGGAATGTTAAATTCGATGCCATATTGTGGAAGGTCTAGAAAACTTAGCTAAGAATTCTTAATATTTTTCATGAAGTGATACAGGACTAATAAAGATTTAAAAAAACAGGAATGATACCAAAATTATTTTTAGGATGATTAATATGCAAGAAGTATACATGCTAGATTAAATAAGGAGTGAGGAAGACTGGAAGCAAGATCACATTAAGAAGCAATTACAAATAGGCCAGGCAAGAGGTAAAAAGGGCTTGAACTATACTGTTTTCATTGGTAATGGAAAGACTTGGATATAAGAGATTCTATGATGCTAAAATCAGCAGGATTTTAGTAACTCATTACATGTATGAAGTAAGGAAGGAGGAGTAAAATATGACTGCAATTTTTATACTGAGTAACTAAAAAGGATCATTTCATTAAGGGAAATAGAGAAATGATCAGGAACAGCTTTTGTGGGGAGAAGGGGAGGCAAGATAAGGTGGAGGGTTTATTCCGAGGTGAATTTGGATATGTTGATGATAGTGTAATTCTTTTTATCTGAGGTCTATTTTGTGGTCTCCTTTTTTGAGATTAGTATAACTGTATTTCAATATATTTGGCTCCTTCTGTAAATCTATGGACTTTATTTAATGTATTAAAAAAAATAATGACAAAGAACCACAGGTTTCATTAGAAAACCAAAGGGGATCTATAGCACAAAAAAAAAAAATAGGTTAAGAATCTCTGCATTAAATATAATGGAAGCAGTTGTTGCTGGAAAAGCACAGAAGGAATTTGAAAAATATGAAACTGGTCTTCAGGCACTTGTGAGATTGTAACTATAGAATTATAATATTTTAGTACTAATTTTTAATCCTAGAAAACTCTCACTATCTGATTTATCCACTCCCATTCCAGGGTCTCTGGACTAGGAAAAACAGTTGCAAACATCTATAGATTCATAGTACATGATCTCACATTGTAGGCAAACCTTTCATTTTATACTTATTTATTCCTTATCTTTCTCCTATCTCTTTATTCATAAGGATTAACTGAAACTATTATTTTCTTTCCTATTTTTCCTTCCTCTATTTTCTTTGTTGACAAAGCTTCCTATTTCACTGAAAAGACAGAAGCCATTGGTAAGCTTTTCCATCAGCATCTTTTCTATCGTCCCTTCATTTAGTCCATAGAATTCTTAGAAAGGATTTTGTTTATCAAGGACCCCTTTAGAAGTATGGTAACATATATGGGTCCCATATCAAAATAATGATTTTAAATGAATAAAGTAAAATACAATAAAAATGAAAAAATACAAAAGAACATTATTCTATTTAAATATATACAATTATCTGTGTTTTTATGAGTTAAAATTCATAGAACTTTTCTATGTTCTACTTGAATAAAAACATATATCCCTAACTTCCTCCCAAAGTAATTTTACTTGAATCATTGACTTCATTCCCTTTTTTCTCTTTTGACTTTTCTCCACCATATATTAAGGACTCCTCATTCTCTCTCACCTCTCATACCCAATTAGATGCCAAATCTTGATTATGCTAATTCTATAACATTTCTTGAATCTAGCTCTTTCTAATCTAAATAGCTACCACTTTGATTCAGGCAATAATTATCTTTTCTTTATACTATTGCAATCATCCCATATAGTCTACTTACCTAAAGTCTTTTTTTTTGTTTTCTCTCAACATTTTTCTCCTATCCGGTTACCCAAATGGCATTCCCAAAGCATGACTCTAACCATAACACTTACTTCCTTAATAAGTAGACTCCTTCTTTCTCTAGAAAAATGGAAATTATTTGTAAGACAATGCTGGCAAATGCTTAACAAGTGACTCTCTGGGGGGAAAAGTGTGTATGACATGCTTTTAAGTATAATATCCATTATTAACATTTTATTTCTAATTTTCTAAAAACTAGGCAAGAAGACAATAAACCTGATTTTGATTTGTAGCATTTTTTTTTTCTGAAGTTGTAAATGCTTACACTGAAAATGTAACAAGCCACTTCCAAGAGCTATTATATGAACTGACTCTAGGACACCACTACTTATTTGGTATCAAAAGTGTTTAATAATTTGAGTCTAGTATAACTTTCTGAATTTGTTATACCAAACTCTTATTATTTTTTCCAGGATTTTGTTTGTTGTCTATACATCTTGGCTAACAGACCTTTTTCTGAGATATATGAGACAAAGATTGTTCTAATCAGATGCTTCTTATTCTAATTGAACTCGTTTTGTTCATACAAAGCTTTTCAATTTTATGTCATCAAATCTTTTAGATTTTATGCCTGTCTTTGTTCCTAATTTGGTCTAGAATCTCCCCCCTCCCCTTAAAAGCTGGACAAGGTATCTGACCTAGTTCTTTTCAAATTCTCTAAGGTAATATCATTAATGTTCAGCTCACAGATACATTTCAAGTTCATAAGGACTAGTTCTGTTGCATCTGGTTTGAGCAAGGAGGAGAATTTCAAAAGATCTCCATTGATCTTAAGTCTCCTTCTGAATGCAATCTTCTGTGATTCTCCATCTGATGAATCCCTCAGGACTATGGGAGCACTCTATCCTCATACTTGACAAGTAAGCATGTTTTCTCCAACTCTCACCTCATCAAAATTCAGTAAAGTTGATCTCATCTTCTCTCCCTTTCCATTTAGGTCAAATAACATCTATGATTATTTGCATTTCTCACTGGGTCCAGGGGCACAGGTCAAATGCTCTTCCCCCAACCCTTTGTAGTTGCCTCCAATTCCTAAATTTCCTGAAGCATGTCAGTTGGGTTATTAAAATGATCCAGTAGTTTTTACTGATAAATTTTCTCATTATTTGGTGCTCAGCCTTTTCATTGCCAAAGTTAAGGGATTATCCCATTAGAATCCTGTATGACATCTGTGACAGCAAAGTAAAGAAATGGGAACATTCCAATTATATATATTGTTTGTTTTTTTTTTTTTTTTGTTTTTTTTTTTTTGTCCTACTCTTCAACTGTGGAAGCACCAGACACCTCAAGGACACTTGTAATCAAAGAACACTGAGCAGCTTTTTGATTGGACTTAAAAAGTTGTAGGCACTCCTCTAAAACAGATCACATTTCTTGCTGATGATGACAGAGTATAAAATACTTCTTTCTGGGATGTTTTGTGAAAGGGCAATGCTGTATTGGGTTTTTCTTTGAGTGTTTATATTTCCCAACATTACAAAGAAAAACTAAAGTAACATCTGGACATTTAGGATTTAAAACTTGTTTTTTTTTTCCTGTTTCTCTTCTTTTTGTATATGTGGGTATTTTGTGTTTCTCCCTTCCTATGGAATTTTCCATACTTATCTCCCTTAAAGAAGTTCATGGAATTTTTCCTGGCCAAGGTAATGATCCTGGTTTGGTATCTCAGCATCTTCTATTAAATTCTTCAGCATTTCTGGAATGGAGAGTAGGATAAACCCCATTGTGCAGTTCTCTTGAAAGCCCCAGTCCCTACACTGATGCCCTGTCATCAACCTTGGTTGATCACCCAGCAACCCAGCACTTCAACATTTCCTTTCTTCCTTTCTTATTACTACTTCCTTTACCTAGAGACTTTTTTAGGGGATCAGTGAACACTCCAAATATGTCTTGGGGTTTACCTAGATTTCTTACTTAAGTATCATATCTTAAAATAAAACTACTCTGGGGGGCAGAGCCAAGATGGCAGAAAGCAGACACAACTTTCTGGGACCTCCTCTGACCTTCTCTCAAACTAACAGTATATTAAGCTTCTAATCTGGTTTTTAAGCGACAGAATCCATAAATATTTGGAGTACAACACATTTCTATTTTTTTTAATATTTTATTTTATTTTATTTAATAATAACTTTATATTGACAGATTCCATGCCAGGGTAATTTTTTTACAACATTATCTCTTGCACTTATTTCTGTTCCAATTTTTTTCCTCCCTCCCTCCACCCACTCCTCTAGATGCAAGCAGTCCTATATATGTTAGATATGTTGCAGTATATCCTAGATACAATATATGCTTGTAGAACCGAACAGTTTTCTTGTTGCACAGGAAGAATTGGATTCAGAAGGCAAAAATAACCCGGGAAGAAAAACAAAGATGCAGATAGTTCGCATTCGTTTCCCAGTGTTCTTTCTTTGGGTGTAGCTGCTTCTGTCCATCATTTATCAATTGAAGCTTAGTTAGGTCTCTTTGTCAAAGAAATCCACTTCCATCAGAATACATCCTCATACAATATTGTTGTCGAAGTGTATAATGATCTCCTGGTTCTGCTCATTTCACTCAGCATCAGTTCATGTAAGTCTCTCCAAGCCTCTCTGTATTCATCCTGCTGGTCATTTCTTACAAAACAATAATATTCCATAACATTCATATACCACAATTTACCCAGCCGTTCTGCAATTGATGGGGATCCATTCAATTTCCAGTTTCTAGCCACTACAAACAGGGCTGCAGGAGACTTCCGGTTAAGATGGCGGAGAGGAGGCACACAGCTATGTAGCTCCACATTTTTCTCTCACTATCCATTACATTACAAGCCTCTGAATTGATGCTTGACTGAAAAAACCCCCCACAAATAGCTACCAAGAGAAGCCATCCTTGAGATTCGCCAAGAAAGGTCTGTTTTTGCCTGAGGGCTGGGACAGTTTTGGATAGGGCGCAGGGTGAGGGGAAAGGCAGCTGAGAGCACGGAAGGTGGCTCACAGCTGAGCAGACTGGAGAGCGGGTGGGGAGTGATCGCAGCCGTCTCTGTGGAGAGAGCTTTGCTACAAGTTTGGATACTTTGCTCCGGCAGCAAGCCAGCAGCCGAGCAGAGAAGCTAAAAACACCGGGGTGAAGAATACAAGCCCAAACAGCTGGAGTCTCTCGGGACCTGGCCACTACTCCCCCCTTTCTCCCCCCCCCTTCCCATGACTCAGCATGCTCTGGGATCTCAGAGCACAGGCGCAGCACAGTAGGGCTGGTACCTCGGCGCTGCCCCTGTAGTCTGTAGAGGAAGCTCGGTAACACCACCCAGCCCCTACCCCCAAAAAGCAGACTTCAAATTAGGGGTGATTTCTTTTTCTCTTTTTGCTAGTTTGTCTTTGATTCTTTGACATAATGAGCAAAAAACTGAAGAGGACTTTAACCCTTGACAGCTTCTATACAGAAAGAGAGCAGACTCCAAATCCTGAAGAGACTAAAAACAGACAGTCCCCAGGTGAATCCCCAAAGGAGGAGATCATCTGTTCCTCAGCACAGATGAACCTCATAGAAGTAATTAAGAAGGCTTTCACAAGGGAGCTAGAAGAAAAATGGGAAAAGGAGAGGGAGGCTTGGCAAGAGAGTCTGGAGAAGTCATCCCACTCAGTTAAAGAGAGACTGGATAAAGAAATAAAATCCTTGAAAAATAGGATTAGTGAACTGGAAACAGAAAACAGCTCTCTAAAAAACAAAATTGGCAAAATGGAAAAAAAATTCCACAGAACAAAAGAACTCAATGGGACAATTAGAAAAAGATTTTAAAAGAGTGAATGAAGAAAACATTGCATTAAAAATCAGAATCGAACAATTGGAATTGAATGACTTGAGGAGACAAGAAGAATCAGTCAAGCAAATCCAAAAAAATCAAACAATGGAAAAGAATGTGAAATACCTTCTGGGGAAGACAACAGACTTGGAAAACAGATCTAGGAGAGACAATATGAGAACCATTGGACTCCCAGAAAAGCATGATGAAAAAAAGAGCCTGGACACTATTTTCCAGGAAATTATCAAAGAGAACTGCCCAGAAGTCATAGGAACAGAGGATAAAATAGAAATTGAAAGAATTCATCGATCACCCACTGAAAGGGATCCTAAAATCAAAACACCAAGGAATATAGTGGCCAAATGCCAGAACCCTCAGACAAAGGAAAAAATATTGCAAGTGGCTAGAAAAACCCAATTCAAGTATCAAGGAGCCACAATAAGGATCACCCAGGATCTGGCAGCATCCACATTAAAGGATCGAAGGGCCTGGAATATGATATTCCGAAAGGCTAAGGAACTTGGTATGCAACCAAAAATAACTTACCCAGCGAGAATGAGCATTTTTTTCCAGGGAAGAAGATGGATATTCAAGAAGTAAGCGAATTTCACCTATTTTTGATGAAAAAGCCAGAACTTAACAAAAAGTTTGATCTACAAATATAGAACTCAAGAGAACTCTAAAAAGGTAAAGATTAATCTTGGGAACTATATTTCTGATATAAAGAGGTATAAAGAATACATATATACCTTGTTCTAGAAAGTAGATGTGGAAAGGATATTGCACCAGAAAAAGGGTAAAGTGGGAGTACTACATCTCACAAAGAGGCAAAGGAAACCTATTATATCTGAGAGAAAGAATGGAGGGGGATGAATATAGTGGGTATCTTACTGTCTTCAGAATTGGCTTTAAGAGAAAAATTTTAGACATAATTAATTTATGGTGAAACTTCTCCCACCTCACTGAGAAGTGAGAAGGGAAAAGTGAAAAGGTAAAGAATAAGCTGAGCAGAAGGAAATACGAAAACGGGGAGGGAAAGGGGTAAGATGGGGGAAAAAATCTAAGGCAGGGGGGGGTACGAAAAAGGGAGGGGGGAGAGAAGCAAGTGGTGCTCACAAGCTTAATACTGGGAAGGGGGGTAAGAGGGAAAGAAGGGAGAAAAGGATAAACAGGGGTTAACAAGATGGCAAGTAATACAGAATTGGTCATTTTAACCATAAATGTGAACGGGGTAAACTCCCCCATAAAGAGGAAGTGGTTAGCAGAATGGATTAAAAGCCAGAATCCTACAATATGTTGTTTACAGGAAACACACCTGAAGCAGGGAGATACATGAGGTTAAAGGTAAAAGGTTGGAGCAAAATCTACTATGCTTCAGGTGAAGTCAAAAAAGCAGGGGTAGCCATCCTAACCTCAGATCAAGCTAAAGCAAAAATTGATCTAATTAAAAGAGATAAGGAAGGGCACTATATCTTGCTAAAGGGTAGCATGGATAATGAAGCAATATCACTATTAAACATATATGCGCCAAGTGGTGTAGCATCTAATTTCTTAAAAGAAAAATTAAGAGAGCTGCAAGAAGAAATAGACAGCAAAACTATAATAGTGGGAGATCTCAAACTTGCACTCTCAGAATTAGATAAATCAAACCACAAAATAAATAAGAAAGAAGTCAAAGAGGTAAATAGAATACTAGAAAAGTTAGATATGATAGATCTCTGGAGAAAATGTAATGGAGACAGAAAGAAATACACTTTCTTTTCAGCAGTTCATGGAACCTATACAAAAACTGACCATATATTAGGACATAAAAACCTCAAATTCAAATGCAGTAAGGCAGAAATAGTAAATACTTCCTTTTCAGACCACGATGCAATGAAAATTACATTCAACAAAAAGCCAGGGGAAAGTAGACCAAAAAATAATTGGAAACTAAATAATCTCATACTAAAGAATGATTGGGTGAAACAGCAAATCATAGACATAATTAATAACTTCACCCAAGAAAACGACAATAATGAGACATCATACCAAAATGTATGGGATACAGCCAAAGCGGTAATAAGGGGAAATTTCAAATCTCTAGAGGCATATTTGCATAAAATAGAGAAAGAGAAGCTCAATGAATTGGGCTTGCAACTAAAAATGCTAGAAAAGGAACAAATTAAAAACCCCCAGTCAAATACTAAACTTGAAATTCTAAAAAAAAAGGAGAGATCAATAAAATTGAAAGTAAAAAAACTATTGAATTAATTAATAAAACTAAGAGTTGGTTCTATGAAAAAACCAATAAAATAGACAAACCCTTAGTAAATCTGATTTAAAAAAGGAAAGAGGAAGATCAAATTGTTAGTCTTAAAAATGAAAAGGGAGAACTCGCCACTAACGAAGAGGAAATTAGAGCAATAATTAGGAGTTACTTTGCCCAACTTTATGCCAATAAATTCGACAACTTAAATGAAATAGAAGAATACCTCCAAAAATATAGCTTGCCCAAACTAACAGAGGAAGAAGTAAATATCCTAAACAGTCCCATCTCAGAAAAAGAAATAGAACAAACTATCAATCAACTCCCTAAGAAAAAATCCCCAGGACAAGATCGATTTACATGTGAATTCTACCAAACATTTAAAGAACAATTAACTCCAATGCTAAATAAACTATTTGAAAAAATAGGGATTGAAGGAGTCCTACCAAACTCCTTTTATGACACAGACATGGTACTGATACCTAAACCAGGTAGGCTGAAAACAGAGAAAGAAAATTATAGACCAATCTCCCTAATGAATATTGATGCTAAAATCTTAAATAAAATATTAGCAAAAAGATTACAGAAAATCATCCCCAGGATAATACACTATGACCAAGTAGGATTTATACCAGGAATGCAGGGCTGGTTCAATATTAGGAAAACTATTAGCACAATTGACTATATCAATAACCAACCAAAGAAAAATCATATGATCATCTCAATAGATGCAGAAAAAGCAATTGATAAAATTCAACATCCATTCCTAATAAAAACACTTGAGAGCATAGGAATAAATGGACTTTTCCTTAAAATAGTCAGGAGCATATATTTAAAACCATCAGTAAGCATCATATGCAATTGGGAAAAACTGGAATCCTTCCCAGTAAGATCTGGAGTGAAGCAAGGTTGCCCACTATCACCATTATTATTTAATATCGTATTAGAAACACTAGCCTCTACAATAAGAGTCTAGAAAGACATTAAAGGAATTAGAGTAGGCAATGAGGAAACCAAACTAGCACTATAGAAATAATTCATAATTTTAGCAAGTAGCTGGATATAAAATAAATCCCCAAAAATGCTCAGCATTTTTATACATCACCAACAAAACCCAACAGCAAGAGATACAAAGAGAAATTCCATTCAGAATAACTGTTGATAGCATAAAATATTTGGGAATCTATCTACCAAAGGAAAGTCAGGAAATATGTGAGCAAAATTACAAAAAAGTTTCCACACAAATAAAGTCAGACTTAAATAATTGGAAAAATATTAAGTGCTCTTGGATAGGCTGAGTGAATATAATAAAGATGACAATACTCCCTAAACTAATCTAATTATTTAGTGCTATACCAATAAGATTTCCAAGAAAATATTTTAATGATCTAGAAAAAATAACAACAAAATTCATATGGAACAATAAAAAGTTGAGACTCTCAAGGGAATTAATGAAAAAAAAAAATCAAATGAAGGTGACCTAGCTGTACCTGATCTAAAAGTATATTATAAAGCAGCAGTCACCAAAACCATTTGGTATTGGCTAAGAAATAGATTAGTTGATCAGTGGAAAAGGTTAGGTTCACAAGACAGAATAGTCAAATATAGCAATCTAGTGTTTGACAAATCCAAAGATCCTAACTTTTGGGATAAGAATTCGTTATTTGATAAAAACTGCTGGGGTAACTGGAAATTAGTATGGCAGAAATTAGGCATGG
Source organism: Antechinus flavipes (assembly GCF_016432865.1). Classification (NCBI taxonomy): domain Eukaryota; kingdom Metazoa; phylum Chordata; class Mammalia; order Dasyuromorphia; family Dasyuridae; genus Antechinus; species Antechinus flavipes. The sequence continues at coordinate 180,884,820 of NC_067400.1, read as the reverse complement.
ACCCACACTTAACACCATATACCAAGATAAGATCGAAATGGGTCCATGACTTAGGCATAAAGAACGAGATTATAAATAAATTGGAGGAACATAGGATAGTTTATCTCTCAGACTTGTGGAGGAGAAAGAAATTTGTGACCAAAGATGAACTAGAGACTATTACTGATCACAAAATAGAAAATTTTGATTACATCAAATTAAAAAGCCTTTGTACAAACAAAACTAATGCAAACAAGATTAGAAGGGAAGCAACAAACTGGGAAAACAACTTCACAGTTAAAGGTTCTGATAAAGGCCTCATTTCCAAAATATATAGAGAACTGACTCAAATTTATAAGAAATCAAGCCATTCTCCAGCTGATAAATGGTCAAAGGATATGAACAGACAATTTTCAGATGATGAAATTGAAACTATTACCACTCATATGAAAGAGTGTTCCAAATCATTATTGATCAGAGAAATGCAAATTAAGACAACTATGAAATACCACTACACACCTGTCAGATTGGCTAAGATGAAAGGAAAAAATAATGATGAATGTTGGAGGGGATGCGGGAAAACTGGGACACTGATACATTGTTGGTAAAACTGTGAACGAATCCAACCATTCTGGAGAACAATCTGGAATTATGCCCAAAAAAGTTACCAAATTGTGCATACCATTTGATCCAACAGTGTTTCTATTGGGCTTATATCCCAAAGAAATACTAAAGAAGGGAAAGGGACCTATATGTGCTAAAATGTTTGTGGCAGCCCTGTTTGTAGTGACTAGAAACTGGAAATTGAATGGATGCCCATCAATTGGAGAATGGCTGGGTAAATTGTGGTATATGAATGTTATGGAATACTATTGTTCTATAAGGAATGACCAACAGGATGAATACAGAGAGGCTTGGAGAGACTTACATGAACTGATGCTAAGTGAAGTGAGCAGAACCAGGGGATCACTTTACACTTCGACAACGATATTGTATGAGGATGTATTCTGATGGAAATGGATTTCTTTGACAAAGACTCAATTTCAATTGATAAATGATGGGCAAAAGCAGCTACACCCAAAGAAAGAACACTGGGAAACAAATGTGAACTATTTGCATTTTTGTTTTTCTTTCCAAGTTGTTTTTTTACCTTCTGAATCCAATTCTCTCTGTGCAACAAGAGAACTGCTCGGTTCTGCACACAAATATTGTATCTAGGATATACTGCAACATATTTAATATATATAGGACTGCTTGCCATCTAGGAGAGGGGGTGGAGGGAGGGAGGGGAAAAATTGTAATAGAAGCGAGTGCAAGGGATAATGTTGTAAAAAAACAAAAAAATTACCCTGGCATGGATTCTGTCAATATAAAGTTATTATAAAATAAAATAAAATAAAATATTTTTTAAAAAAGGAAAAGGGATACATGGGGAAAATAAAATGATAAAAATATGTTAAAAAAAATAACCAGGGCTGCCACAAACATTTTGGCATATACAGGCCCCTTTCCCTTCTTTAGTATCTCTTTGAGATATAAGCCCAATAGAAACACTGCTGGATCAAAGGGTATGCACAGTTTGATAACTTTTTGGGCATAATTCCAGATTGCTCTCCAGAATGGTTGGATTCGTTCACAACTCCACCAACAATGCATCAGTGTCCCAGTTTTCCCACATCCCCTCCAACATTCATCATTATTTTTTCCTGTCATCTTAACCAATCTGACAGGTGTGTAGTGGTTTCTCAGAGTTGTCTTTATTTGAATTTCTCTGATCAATAATGATTTGGAACACTCTTTCATATGAGTGGTAATAGTTTCAATTTCATCACCTGAAAATTGTCTGTTCATATCCTTTGAGTATTTATCAATTGGAGAATGGCTTGATTTCTTGTAAATTTGAGTCAGTTCTCTCTATATTTTGGAAATGAGACCTTAATCAGAACCTTTAGCTGTGAAGATGTTTTCCCAGTTTGTTGCTTCCCTTCTAATCTTGTTTGCATTAGTTTTGTTTGTACAAAGGCTTTTTAATTTGATGTAATCAAAATTTTCTATTTTGTGATCAGTAATGGTCTCTAGTTCACCTTGGGTCACAAATTTCTTTCTCCTCCACAAGTCTGAGAGATAAACTATCCTATGTTCCTCCAATTTATTTATAATCTCGTTCTTTATGCCCAGGTCATGGACCCATTTCGATCTTATCTTGGTATATGGTGTTAAGTGTGGGTCCATGCTAATTTCTGCCATACTAATTTCCAGTTATTTCAGCAGTTTTTATCAAATAATGAATTCTTATCCCAAAAGTTAGGATCTTTGGGTTTGTCAAACACTAGATTGCTATAGTTGACTATTCTGTCTTGTGAACCTAACCTATTACACTGATCAACTAATCTATTTCTTAGCCAATACCAAATGGTTTTGGTGACTGCTGCTTTATAATATAATTTTAGATCAGGTACAGCTAGGTCACTTTAATTTGATTTTTTTTTCATTAATTCCCTTGGGATTCTTGACTTTTTATTGTTCCATATGAATTTTGTTGTTATTTTTCTAGATCATTAAAATATTTTCTTGGAAGTCTGATTGGCATAGCACTAAATAAATGGATTAGTTTAGGGAGTATTGTCATCTTTATTATATTCACTCTGCCTATCCAATAGCACTTAATATTTTTCCAATTATTTAAGTCTGACTTTATTTGTGTGGAAACTTTTTTATAATTTTGCTCATATAGTTCCTGACTTTCCTTTGGTAGATAGATTCCCAAATATTTTATGCTATCAACAGTTATTCTGAATGGAATTTCTCTTTGTATCTCTTGCTGTTGGGTTTTGTTGGTGATGTATAAAAATGCTGAGCATTTTTGGGGATTTATTTTATATCCAGCTACTTGCTAAATTTATGAATTATTTCTAATAGCTTTTTAGTAGAATCTCTGGGGTTCTCTAGGTATACCATCATATCATTTGCAAAGAATGCTAGTTTGGTTTCCTCATTGCCTACTCTAATTCCTTTAATATCTTTCTCGACTCTTATTGCAGAGGCTAGTGTTTCTAATATGATATTAAATAATAATGGTGATAGTGGGCAACCTTGCTTCACTCCAGATCTTACTTTTCAAGGTTTCAGTTTTTCCCCATTGCATATGATGCTTACTGATGGTTTTAAATATATGCTCCTGACTATTTTAAGGAAAAGTCCATTTATTCCTATACTCTCAAGTGTTTTTATTAGGAATGGATGTTGAATTTTATCAAATGCTTTTTCTGCATCTATTGAAATGATCATATGGTTTTTGTTTGGTTATTGATATAGTGAACTATGCTAATAGTTTTCCTAATATTGAACCAGCCCTGCATTCCTGGTATAAATCCTACTTGGTCATAGTGTATTATCCTGGGGATTATTTTCTGTAATCTTTTTGCTAATATTTTATTTAAGATTTTAGCATCAATGTTCATTAGGGAGATTGGTCTATAATTTTCTTTCTCTGTTTTCAGCCTACCTGGTTTAGGTATCAGTACCATGTCTGTGTCATAAAAGGAGTTTGGTAGGACTCCTTCAATCCTTATTTTTTCAAATAGTTTATTTAGCATTGGAGTTAATTGTTCTTTAGATGTTTGATAGAATTTACATGTAAATCGATCTTGTCCTGGGGATTTTTTCTTAGGGAGTTGATTGATAGTTTGTTCTATTTCTTTTTCTGAGATGGGACTGTTTAGGATATTTACCTCTTCCTCTGTTAGTTTGGGCAAACTATATTTTTGGAGGTATTCTTCTATTTCCTTTAAGTTGTTGAATTTATTGGCATAAAGTTGGGCAAAGTAATTCCTAATTATTGCTCTAATTTCCTCTTCGTTAGTGGTAAGTTCTCCCTTTTCATTTTTAAGACTAACAATTTGATTTTCCTCTTTCCTTTTTTAAATCAGATTTATTAAGGGTTTGTCTATTTTGTTGGTTTTTTCATAGAACCAACTTTTAGTTTTATTAATTAATTGAATCTTTTTTTACTTTCAAATTTATTGATCTCTCCTTTTACTTTTAGAATTTCAAGTTTAGTGTTTGACTGTAGGTTCTTAATTTGTTCCTTTTCTAGCATTTTTAGTTGCAAGCCCAATTCATTGACCTTTTCTTTCTCTATTTTATACAAATAGGCCTCTAGAGATATGAAATTTCCCCTTATTACCGCTTTGGCTGCATCCCATACATTTTGGTATGATGTCTCATTATTATCGTTTTCTTGGGTGAAGTTATTAATTATGTCTATGATTTGCTGTTTCCCCCAATCATTTTTTAGTATGAGATTATTTAGTTTCCAATTATTTTTTGGTCTACTTTTCCCTGGCTTTTTGTTGAATGTAATTTTCATTGCATCGTGGTCTGAAAAGGATGGATTTACTATTTCTGCCTTACTGCATTTGAGTTTCAGGTTTTTATGTCCTAATATATGGTCAGTTTTTGTATACGTTCCATGAACTGCTGAAAAGAAAGTGTACTCCTTTCTGTCTCCATTACATTTTCTCCAGAGATCTATCATATCTAACTTTTCTAGTATTCTATTTACCTCTTTGACTTCTTTCTTATTTATTTTGTGGTTTGATTTATCTAATTCTGAGAATGCAAGGTTGAGATCTCCCACTATAGTTTTGCTGTCTATTTCTTCTTGCAGCTCTCTTAATTTCTCTTTTAAGAATTTAGATGCTATACCACTTGGCATGTATATGTTTAATAGTGATATTGCTTCATTATCCATGCTACCCTTTAGCAAGATATAGTGCCCTTCCTTATCTCTTTTAATTAGATCGATTTTTGCTTTAGCTTGATCTGAGATCAGGATGGCTACCCCTGCTTTTTTGACTTCACCTGAAGCATAGTAGATTTTGCTCCAACCTTTTACCTTTATCCTGCATGTATCTCCCTGCTTCAGGTGTATTTACTGTAAACAACATATTGTAGGATTCTGGCTTTTAATCCATTCTGCTAACCACTTCCTCTTTATGGGGGAGTTTACCCCGTTCACATTTATGGTTAAAATGACCAATTCTATATTACTTGCCATCTTGTTAATCCCTGTTTATGCTTTTCTCCCTTCTTTCCCCCTTATCCCCCCTTCCTAGTATTAAGCTTGTGAGCACCACTTGCTTCCCAAGCCCTCCCTTTTTAGTATCCCTCCCCCCACCTTAGAGTTCCTCCCCCTATCTTACCTCTTTCCCTCCCAGTTTCCATATTTCCTTCCACTTTTCACTTTTCAGAGGCTTGTAATAAAATGGATAGTGAGAGAAAACTTGGAGCTTACACAGCTGTGTGCCTCCTCTCCGCCATCTTCACTAACATCTTATTTTATACTAATGTACTTCTCGCTGAGATATATATTCTTTACTCAGCTGCAATGTTTGCAAGAATTAAGTCAATCACTTGTGATAGAAATGTCACTTTTTAAAAACTTATTTAGTAAAGGGGAAAATTGGAAGGATTATGGGATTTGGAGTCACTGCAGGGCAAGACATCTGGGCAGCAGACACTCACGTTCCCCGCTAATAATCCTCCTCCTCCTCCTCCTCCTCCTCCTCCTCCTCCTCCTCCTCCTCCTCCTCCTCCTCCTCCTCTTCCTCCTCCTCCTCCTCTTCCTCCTCTTCCTCCTCTTCCTCCTCCTTTTTCTCCTCCTCCTCCTCTTCCCCTCCTCTCTCTTGGCACCAGAGGAACCAGCCCGGCCTGGCCCGTCCTTAAAGAGAACAGGGAGGAGGGAGTTGGGGGGAGGAAAGTGGCCTACAACACATTTCTAGAAAAAGATACCTTGGAAGAACTTAGAACAGATCTGTTTCAATTTGGCTAAGGAACAGTTTTCTAAACCCAGACAGCAGTGAGGGAGCCCAGGGCAAGGAACTGGGGTGGGGAGATAGAGCATTGAGGAAATCACACAAGGAAATCTTCTGGAATCTCTTAGGCTATTCTGTTCTGGTTGCAAGTGGGTGGTTTGGCAGATTTGCTACAAAAGGCAAACTGTAAACCCCTGAGACCCAGAAGAAGGTGGGACCTGGCCACAATTACCCAACACCAGAAGTCAATCATCAGAACTGCCCCAGGGCAAACTAAAGCCCCTTAGCATTAAGAGCAGATCTCAACTATTAAAAATTTAGCAAAAACAAAAAAAAAACAAAAAAAGAACTCTTACCATAGACAGCTTTTATGGAGACAGAGAACAACAGACCTCAAACCCTGAAGTTCCTAAAGGCAAATCAACTCCAGATGAAGCTCAAAGAGATCTATGAACAGTTCATAGATGGTCTCCATTTCACAAGGTTTTCTTGGAAGATTTCAAAATTAATCTTAAAAGAGAGTTAGAAGGAAAAAGAAGGTATGGAAAAGAAAAAATATATAAATTATCTGAAGAAAATTATTAAAAATAGATTTGATGAAATGGGAAAAACATATAACCTTCTACAAAATGGATGTGATGAAATGGAAAAATCATATAACTTCTTACAAAATAGACATGAAAAAGATACCAACTAATTGACCAACAGAATTTGTGAAATGGAAAAATATTCAATGAACAAAAAAATTCAATTAGTCAAATAGAAAAGGAGCTAAAAACAGTAAATAAAAAAAATTAATATACTAAAAATTAGAATTGAAAAAATGGAAGTGAATGACTCAATAAGATTTCAAGAACCCATCAAACAAAAACAACAACAACAACAAAAACAGAAGAAAATATTAAATACCTCTTAGGAAAAATAACTAACCTGGAAAATAGATCTAGGAGAGATAATCAGAGGGTTATTGGATTTCCTGAAAGCCATGATGAAAAAAAGAACATAAACATTATCTTATATGAAATCACAAAGAATTGTCCTTTGTGCCTGATGTCCTAGAATCAGAAGGTAAGATAGCCATTGCAAGAATTCACCTATCACCTCCTGAAAGAGACCCCAAATGAAAACTCTAAGGAATATTGTGGCTAACTTTCAGATCTATCAAAGCAAGTTAAAAATATTGCAAGCAACCAGAAATAAACAGTTTAAATATCAAGGAGCCACAATCAGCATTACCCAAGACCTAGGAGCTTCTACTTAAAAGGAACGATATTCCAAAGGAGAAAAAAAACCCAACTTTGATTATAGCCAACAATAAGCTATCCAGCTAAAATGAGCATTATATTTCAGGGAAGAAGATGAACATTCAATGACACAGGTGAATTTTATCTCTTGCATTTGAAAAGATGAGAGCTGAATAAAATTTTTGAACTCCATACACAGTACTCAAGAGAAGCATAAAAAAGTCAAAAAGAAAGAACTCTTCAGAGCAATATTTCTGTTTCGGGTACATAGAGAGTTTGATGTGATTTTATTTTTTTATGATAATATGAAAAAGAAACTAGAGGTGGAAAAGGCATTGTAGTGGGAAAAAAAGGAAAAAGGAGGTAAAATAAAGGAAATTACATCAGACAAAAAGGCAAAGAAGATCTATTCTAATTGAGGAAAAGAAGAGAAAGGGATGAGCATTGTGTGAATTTTACTCTCATCACATTTGGCTCAAAGAGAGAATATCACATTTTTTTGGTTTCACAGAAAAACTTGTCTCAACCTATAGGAAAGTGGGAGAGGAAAGGGGAAAGCTAATAGAAAAAAAAAACAGAATTAGAATGGGAAATGTATAAGAAAGGGGGGATGGCTCTAATGGGAAAGGGTTGTTTGAGGTGTGTAGTGATCAGAAGCAAAACACTAGGAAGAAGGGAGAGGAAAAAGAAAGAGACAAGCATAACTCAGGGTAAGTAACATGGCAGGGAATACAGTATTAGATATTTTAACTATAAATGTGAATGGAATAAACACTTCCTAAAAAGGAAATGGCTATCAGCCTGGGTTAAAATCCAGAATCCTACAATATGTTGTTTACAAGAAACACATTTAACACAGAGTGATACATATAGAGTGAAATAAAGTGCTGGAGCAGAGTTTATTATGCTTCAGGTGAAGTAAAAAAAAAAAAAAAAAAAAAAAAAAAAGCAGAGGTAGCTATCATGATCTCAGATCAAGTAAAAGCACAGAAAAATATAATTAAAAGAGATAAGGAAGGGAACTATATCTTGCTAAAGGGTACCATAGATAATGAAGCAATAGCAGTACTAAACATATATATACCAAGTGGTATAGTATCTAAATTCCTAGAGGAAAAGTTAAGAGAACTGCAAGAGGGAATAGACAGCAAAATTATGTTAGTGGAAAATCTCAATCTTGCTCTCTCAGAACTACATAAATAGAACCACAAAATACATAAGAAAGAAATTAAGAAGATAAACAGAATGTTAAAAAAGATAGGTATGATAATTCTCTGAAGAACACTGAATGTAGACAGAAAGGAGCATACTTTTTTCTCTGCAGTTCATGGAACTTAAACAAAAATTGACCATGTATTAGGCCACAAAAACCTCAAAATCAAATGCAGAAAGGCCGAAATAGTGAATGCATTTTTTTTCAGATCACGATGCAAAAAAAACTACATGCAATAAAATGCTAGAGATTAATAGTCCAAAATTTTTTTGGAACCTAAATAATCTAAGCCTAAAGAATGAACGGGTAAAGCAACAAATCATAGATACAATCAATAACTTCATTCAAGAGAATTATAATAATGAGACAACATACCAAAATTTGTGTAATGCAGTCATAGCAGTTCTTAGGGAAATTTTATAATTCTACATGCTTACTTGCATAAAATAGAGAAAGAGAAAAAGTGAATTGAGCTTACAATTAAAAGCTAGAAAAAGAACAAATTAAAAACTCTCACTTAAATACCAAATTAGAAGTTCTGAAAATAAAAGAGGAGATTAATAATATTCAAAATAATAAAACTATTGAATTAATATAACTGAGTTCATTTTATGAAAAAACTTTAATTTGTTTAGAAAAATGAAAGAAGAAAATCAAATTGTTAGTCTCAAAAATGAAAAGGGAGAACTTTCCACCAATGAAGAGAAAATAAAAGCAATAATTTGGAGTTATTTTGCCCAACTATATGTCAATAAATTTGATAATCTGAATGAAATGGAGGAATATCTACAAATATATAGATTGCACAGGTTAACAGAAGAAGAAATAAATTATTTAAATACTCCCATTTTAGAAAAAGAAATAGAATATACTATTAATCAACTCCCTACGAAAAAGTCATCAGGGCCAAATGGATTTGCAAGTGCATTCTACCAAACATTTAGAGAAAAATTAAATCCAACACTATATAAACTATTTGAAAAAATAGTGACTCCTACCAAATTCCTTTTATGACATATATGGTGCTGATAGCTAAACAAGGTGGGGTGAAAACAGAGAAAGCAAATTATGAATCAATTTTCCTAATGAATATTGATGCAAAAATCTTAAATAAAATTTAGCAAAGAGATTACAGAAAATCATCCACAGCAAAATACATCGTAACCAAGTAGGATTTTTGCCAGGAATGCAGGGCTAATTCAATATTAGGCAAACAAATAGAGTAACTAATTGTTTAATAATCAAACTAACAAAAATCATATGATTATCTCAGTAGATGCAGAAAAAGCATTTCATAAAATTCAACATCCATTCCTATTAAAAACACTGGAGAGTATAGAAATAAATGGGCCTTTCCTTAAAATGATCAGTAGCATCAACAAGCATCATATGTAATAGGGACAAACTAAAACTATTCCCAATAAGACCAGGAGTAAAACAAGGTTGCCCACTATCACCATGACTATTCAATATTGTATTAGAAATTTTGCCTTTGGCAATAAGAGAAAAAAAAGAGATTAAAGGAATTAAAGTAGGTAATGAGGAAACCAAATTATTACTCTTTGCAGATGATATAATGGTATTCCCAGAGAATCAATTAAAAAACTACTGGAGGCAATTCCCATCTTTAGCAAGGTTGCAGGATACAAAGTAAATCCATATAAATAATAAATATTTTGTTTATTTTACCAATGAAGTACAGTACCATTCAAAATAACTGTTGATAATATAAAATATTTCAGAATCTGTCTTCCAGGGGATAGTCACTAACTATATGAACACAACTACAAATCACTTTCTACACAAATAAAATCAGATCTAATAAACTGGAAAAATATCAATTGCTCATTTGTAGGCCATGTGAATATAATTAAAATGGCAGTACTACCTAAATTAATCTACTTAGTTTATGCCATCCCAATCAAACTTCCAAGAAATTATTTTACAGACCTAGAAGAAAATAATAACAAAGTTCATCTGAAAGAACAAAAGGTCAAGAATTTCAAGGGAATTAATGAAAATAAAAATGCCAATGAAGATGGCCAAGCTATGCTAGACCTAAAAGTATATTATAAAGCAATGGTCAGCAAAATAATTTGGTACTAGCTAAGAAATAGAGTAGTCAATCAATGGAATAGATTAGCTTCACAGCACACAATAGTCAATAATTATAGTTATCTAGTGTTTGACAAAGGCAAAGACTCCAGCTTTCAAGATAAAAACTCACTATTTGACAAAAAGTGCTAGGAAAATTGTAAACCAGTATTGTAGAAACTAGGCATTGACCCACACCTAACACCATATGCCAAAATAAGGTTGAAATGGGTTCATATTTTAGATATAAAGAGTGATATTATATGCAAATTAGAAGAACAATCTATAGTGTACCTCTCAGATCTGTGGAGGAGGAAGAAATTTGTGACCAAGGGCAATTGGAAATCATTACTGATAACAAAATAGATAATTTTGATTATATTAAGTTTAAAATTTTTGATACAAAGAAAATTTTGTTTTGAATGTGCAAACAATCTTGCAGACAAGATTAGAAAGGAAGCAACACATTGAGAAAATGTTTTTTACACTTAAGGATAATGGCAGCATTTCTAAAATATTTAGAGTATTGACTGAAATTTATAAGAATTCAATCCATTCTCCTATTGACATATGGTCACAGAATATGAACAGTCACTTCTCAGATAAGGAAATTAAAACTATTTCCTCTCATATGAAAAAGTGCCATAAATCACTATTGATCAGAGAAATGCAAATTAAGACAACTCTGAGATATCCCTACACACCTGTCAGATTGACTAAGACTATAAGAAAAAATAATGACTAATGTTGGAGGGGATGTGGGAAAACTGGGACACTAATACATTGCTGGTGAAATTATAAATGGATTCCACCATTCTGGAGAGCAATTTGTAACTATACTCAAAAAATCATCAAACTGTGCATAACCTTTAATCCAGCAGTGTTTCTACTGCTCCTGTATGCCAAAGAGATCTTAATGGAGGGATAGGACCCATATGTGCAAAAATGTTTGTGGATGCCCTTTTTGTAATGGCAAGAAACTAGAACCTGAAAGGATGCCTATCAATTGGAGAATGGGTGAATAAGTTATTGTATATGAATATTATGCAATATTATTGTTCTATAAGAAACAATCAGGAGGAAGATTTTAGAGAGACATAGAGAATTACATGAAGTGATGGTAAGTGAAATGAGCAGAACCAGGAAATCATTGTACATGGCAATCAATTATGATGAGTGTGACTGTTTCCAACAATGAGATGATTAGTGTCAGTTCTAATAATCCTGTGATGAAGAGAACCTTCTACACTCAGAGAGACAACTGTGGGAACTGAATGCAGATCACAAAACAACATTCTTACTCTTTTTATTGTTGTTCACTTGCATTTTGTTTTCTTACTCGTTTTCTTTCCTTTTTGATCTGATTTTTCTTGTGCAGCAAGAGATTTGTATAAATATGTTCACACACACATTGGAGCTAACATATTTTTAACATGTATAACATAAATTGGATTGCTTGCCATCTCAAGAAGAGATTGGGGGAAATCTGAAATACAAGAATATGCAAGGATCAATGATAAAAAAAAATTTAAGTGCTTAACAGTGTCTGGCATATATTAGGCACTATTAATAAATGATTATTCCCTTCCTTTCTCGTTCATTTCTGCCTTGCAGATTCCTTATCTTCCCTCAAAACTTAACTCTTTTCCTTTTTCTATATTTCCTTATCTCTTCATTTACTGGAACCTTCCTTCCACCTGATAAACTAACTTGCTTTTTGCATTTAATGCATATCACATTTTCTGTAGAATATAAGCTCCTTGAGAAATTTGGAACTATGCTCAAAAAGTTATCAAACTATACATACCCTTTGTTCCAGCAGTGTTTCTACTAGGCTTCTACCCCAAAGAGATACTAAAAAAGGGTAAGGGACCACCTGTATGTGCCAAAATGTTTGTGGCAGCCCTATTTGTAGTGGCTAGAAGCTGGAAAATGAATGGATGCCCATCAATTGGAGAATGGTTGGGTAAATTGTGGTATATGAACGTTATGGAATATTATTGTTCTGTAAGGAATGATCAGCAGGATGAATACAGAGAGGACTGGCAAGACTTACATGAACTGACGCTAAGTGAAATGAGCAGAACCAGGAGATCATTATACACTTCAACAATGATACTGTTTGAGGATGTATTCTGATGGAAGTGGATCTCTTCGATAAAGAGAACTAATTCAGTTTCAATTGATCAAGGATGGACAGAAGCAGCTACACCCAAAAAACTAACACTAGGAAATGAATATAAACTGCTTACATTTTTGTTTTTTTTCCGGGGTTATTTATACCTTCTGAATCCAATTCTCCCTGTGCAACAAGGAAACTGTTCAGTTCTGCACACATATATTGTATTTAGGATATACTGTAACCTATTTAACATGTAAAGGACTGCTTGCCATCTGGGGAGGGGGTGGAGGGAGGGAGGGGAAAAATCGGAACAGAAGTGAGTGCAAGGGATAATGTTGTAAATATATATATATATATATATATATATATATATATATATATATCTGATGGCTGGCTTTCAGCATCAGATAGATATTGATAAATGCTTATTGATTCATTTCATTATACCTCTGTACCTCTTTTTGACACCTAATTTCATTGACTATAGTTTATATATTCAGGCCTTTAGAGATGTATGTTCTCTCTAACTAAACTTTCTTTTAGTAACCAATAATATATTTAAATTGACTCTTTGTAAAATACACATGCACACATGTATATGTGTACATATGTGTATGCATATATATACACACGTATGCAAAGAGAAATAAAGAAGTTGTTTAGGAAGTACAAAGTCTTTTAGGGAAATTCCTAGCTCAGAATGAACATGTTTATCAATAGCTTCTATTTCTTAGTGACTCTTAGTGATTTGCTATTTCTCTTTCGATGTCATTTTATAGATGTAGACATTGAGACAAACAGAGTTAAGTGACTTGCCCAGATCTCACAGCTTATAAATTGTCTGAAGATGAATCTCCCTGATTCCAAGCATGGAACGCTCTGCACTGTGACATCACCTAGTAGGTTTCTGTAGGCTTCCTTGAAAAACAAATTTCTATAAATTGAGAATATGATCTGTACTTGTAGTATGGTGCAGTGGAAGGGATAACATTTGACAGTCAGAGACCTTGGTTCAAGAACTTCTAGTTACTAGTTCTGTGATCTTCTTCAGAATACTATGCCACTGTAGTCTTTAATATCTTTAAGATGAGAGTATATTGATTGGATGACTTATGATGTTTTTTTCCTAGCTGTAAACAGGAATTTAGAACAAAGATTTTAAGGTAAAGGAGTCAGGCTTAGCTTTTTTGTCCTTTCCTTGTAAGATAGTTCATTTGTATGATGTATGATAGCATCAGGAATAGAGTAAGAAGAACCATATTACAGCAGCCACACACAACTTTGTTTTTGTTTTTAATAGCTCCTCTCTAAATGAGGATGCTAGATGGCAGAAGTAGAGCACTGGACCTGGGAAGACTTGAGTTCAAATCCATCCATAGATCCTACTTAGTAGCTGTGTGACTCTGAACAAGTCCTACAATACATTAATATCTACAACCCAGAATTATTGTGAGTATCAAATGAGATAATAATTGTGAAACACTTGTAAAACGCATTGGTACAGAGCAAACTTCATATAAATATTAGTTGGTTAGTTATTTAAATGAATATAATGGATAACAACATCAATCAGGAATTTGAGTTGTGTAAAAAGGAATTTTCCAAATATCAAATTAGATAGTTGGGTAAGGCAAGGAAGTTTGAGTGATAACCATATAAAATTAGTCAAAAGATTAAAGTTAATCTGATCAATTCAAGGTTACATCACTGCTCTAGCTGGATATCACTACCATGACTTTGGACTATGTGAGTTGAAAAAGGTTTAGTATTTTCTTCTGAGGCTTAGGAGTTGACAACCCCTCAGAGATGGTACCTAAATTAGGGAATTATCAGTGGTATTAAATCTGATGAATTTTCTTTGATTTATGCTTTATTTACACACAAGCACAAAGTGCTAAATTCTGCTAGACCTTTCTTATTAGCTCAGTCACAAATGTCTTCTTATCCCAGGTCATCTTGTGTCTAATTTTTATCAATTTGATGTGCATGTATAATGTTTAGGAGTGTGTAGAATGTATTATTTGCATATATTTACATATATGTATATGTATATGCAAAAGTTTTCACTGATGAAATGTAAGCTTCCTGAGAATAGAAACTATTTTATTTTTAACTTTATACAACTTATATCTAGCACAGTCCCTGGCACATAGTAGATGCAAAATAAATGCTTAATGGTTTATTTATTCATTCAAACACTAAACATTTATTCCAGAATTATTGTGCATGAGAAACTGTAGTTTGTTTGACAACTACTATGTCTGTAATACATTTATCATTCCAAGAGTTTGATTAGGATAAGAAACTTTAAAATGCTGAAATATATGTTAAATTCCACTAATACTTCATGATTTTTGAAGTCACACATTCTCTAGGCCTGTTTTTATGCTTTAGTAAATTTATATTTAATATCAACTTACCTTTGAGAAATTGTAATTAATTAGAATAATTATAAAATATGTAGTACCATAATAGTCTAATAATAAGGTCAAATTAACTGAATCATGTGCATTTTACAACTGAGGCTAATGAATCTTGAACTCTCCTTAAGGAGCAAATATTTTGGTTTAATGCCCTATGATTTCAGTTATAGAATGTCTTTATGCAAACATCTCCCTTCTTTGCAATTGATGAAATATTCTCCTTGGACCACAAAACAAAGTATCATATTGTTTTGAGGCCATGAATTCTTGAAAATTCTGAAGTGTATTTTTTGTTTGTCTATTTGTTCATTTGTTTTGTCAAACCAACTTTATTGAAGCTAGGACAGTATAGTTCAACTTAATACTAAACTGAGCATGATGTTTCAAGTTCTTAGACACTATCCTAAACTATACCTCTAAGAATTATTTATGTTGTTCAAAATTACTTGTGTAAATGTCTAAGGACATTAACCTATTATTTCTTGTTGCTCATTCTTAAAGACATCACTGATAATGTCTTAACTTTCAGGTAAATTGGATTTGAGTAAGGCAGAGTTGCAAAAAGTCATCAGGCTCAATCTTTTTTCCATCGTCATTAAAATCTATGGCAAGACAAAATTACAAAAGTAATCAGAGGGTGATTACTTAGGACACAAGTGAGTGTTTTAGTATATTTGATATCTGATCTAATATAACCTCGTGTAATTTAGTTTGTCCAGTTCTGCTTTTTCATCATATTGCTATAGAGAACTCCTAAACATAAATAGGGGACCATTGACTATCATACAGACCCAAATCCTGCAACTATTGAAAAACCTTTGAGTTTATAACAGTCAATACGTATTTTTTTTCTGGCTTCAAAGTTACAATACCTGGCTTTTCTTTGCATAACTAGCAGAAGGAAGCAGCAATTTCCCCCTTTTCCCTGATGATACTATTCATAGAAGTACAATTTGTTTTCCATCCCAATTACTATATTTTTTCCTAGAATTATATATAAAGTCTCAAAACAAACATTTTATTAGTTATGTGCAATTCTGAGATATCTTTTGATCTCTGTTGATTTTCTCACTTTTTTGATGTAATTTCAGCAATTTTAACACAAACAAACCTACTTGGTTTTAGTTCTTATCAGTCAGTGCCTTTCTTTTCAAACCTCTCTATTCAGCATTCCTGCCTCAGTGATTACAGATCCCCCTAGATAGGAATTGCTGTGACTGCTATTCCTGTGTGGGCATCTGATTTCCTGTGCCATTCACTTTTAAGTGCTGAATCAGAGGAAATAGCTGTCGTGTCACATACAGTTCAAATTTCATCCCAATTTTATTCCTCTCCCATAAGGCCATTATAGTAATGTTAGAGGAAGAAGTTTTCCTACTTATATATGAAAAGTTGCTAAGTAAGACTTAGCAAGTGGGCATCCAGGACCTAAGGAAGTGAATTTTCTTTATACATGGTCATCTCTGTGATTCCCTTTCTCTTTGAAGCAGCAACCTTTCATTCCCTTAGTGATTGCTTATGTCACAAATCACAAGGGGGTGGTGTGAAAAGATCAAGATATAGATTATTAATTCATAAAATGAAGGAACATTGAAAAATGATCCTCATAACATCTATGTTCTCTGCTTCAGTGTTACCTGAAATATATATATATATATATATATATATATATATATATATATATATATATATATATATATATATATATATATAAAACAAAGAGAGAGAGAGAGAGAGAGAGAGAGAGAGAGAGAGAGAGAGAGAGAGAGAGAAGTTTATAGATGTATCTATCCATATAAACTAAAGTAGAGATTTGGTAAGTTGGTGTAATTATTTGGTTAATTGAAGCATAAAAATCAGAACACTTCTATCTCAATTATCAGTATTTTTTTCTGGATAGTGTTGTTTTGCATCAAAGTTGAAATAATGACTTTCATATTTCACCTCTGCATGTTTAGACAATCTATAATGCACTATAACTCTGCATTGATTACTCTTTATGACAATACAATTTTAACCTATAGCTGGGTTCTCAAAATTTCCTGCATATCAATCAATTAACAACTAAATTAATTATTTGTGGAGTGTTTGCTACCTAGCACTTAGTTAAGGTGTAGCAGAAAAACAGGAAAAATCATTTTAAAATCAAAAATAAGCTATTGGGCCCTCTTGACCTCAAGGAGCTCACAGTTTAGAACAAGTCTCAAGTTTATTATTTGTGAAATATCAAAAATGTTACTTATGATTTCTCTCATCAATAGTGTAATAAAAAGACAAAGTCTTTATCAAGATTAAAAAAGACACTCAAATTCAATGTTCATCATAAAATGTCACTACTAGGAATATTGAATGAGGTTAGACAAAATAAGTTTTTTTTTTTAAAACATGAATATGATTATGCTTACAGAATGGGAAAAACAAAATAGGAATAGTTAGTAATAAGGTCAAGCTAACTGTGGTCTATGAAACATGAAATCTTCTGTATGTTTTTTCTCCCGTACAACACTACTCAAAATGCAAGTGTGTCTGTAACCTTAGAGATTAACAATAATAATAATAATAATATTTTCTTTGATTGTTTTGGTTGCTTTTATTCAAGTGATGAAAAAAGCACAAAGCAGTCTGTCTTCAAACAGCAGTTATTCAGTAGTTTTTACAGATATTGTCTGAATCTAATTGGATTTTAATGAAATGATATTTCCTTTGAGATAAGTACATAAAATTATGTTTTTAATTAACATCACAAGGTATAAGCTATAGATACCAACCCTCCACTGAAATAAGGTTACTTTAATGTCTGCTTCATTACAAAGAAAAAGCAGAACTAATAACAGCATAGAAAGAAATGTTGTAAACTAACTGGACAATGATTAGTGGCCAAAATCTTTCATCCTAGGATGGTAAGTCACATTCATGTTGCCTCTTTTACTATTATACTAATGCCTCCTTGCTTAGCTTAGTTTACTTGTGAATGTCTCCTGCATTATTATCAAGTTGTGTTGCGTATCATGAGAGTGATTGTCAAATAGTGAATAGAGTGCTGGAGCCAAAGACAAAAGTATCTGGGTTTATAATTGTGCCTGTTGGCATCATTGGGCAAAATTCAGTTTCACAGATGATCTTCCATGAAATCGTGATATAATTCATAATAAATCAATAAACATGTATTAAACATGGCTACTTTTTGTCAGGTGCTATGCTTAGTATGGGGGATAGAGAGAAATGCCTATCAAGGAATCCATTGTGTAATGGGAAAAAACAAATAAATAGTAAAAACAAGACATATTTAGAATAAATAGGAAATAATCAACAAAAAGATGTCAATATCATTCAGGGAGGATTATGAAATGCTTCCTATAGTACATGGGATTTTAGCTGAAGGAAGCTATGGAAGTTAAGAGGCAGAGATAGGGAGAGTTTTCCAAGGATTGTTCACAACTAATGAAAATTCCCGAACTGGAAGACAAAGTGTCCTATATAGGGAATCACAGGGAGTCTAGTACTCTTGGATCTTAAAATACATGGTAGGGCGTGAGGGTGATATGTAAGGTGTAAAAAGATTAGGAAGTTTGGGGGTGATGTGGGCAGGTTGTGAAGGACTTTGTATGTGAAATAGGGGATTTTATATGTGATGTTAGAGGTGATAAGCATTCGGTGGGATTTATTGAATAATGGAACAATATGGTCAGTATTGTATTTTAGGAAGAATACCTCAGGAAAATCTCTTTAACAGCTGACTGGAGGATGGACCACACTGGGGAGAAACTTTCAGGGGAGAAACAACCAGGAGACTATTGAAAGAGTACAAGTATGAGGTGATCAGGGACTGTACCTATGTGATAGGCTTAGAGGAAACAAAGGAATATTTGTGAAAAATAAGAAGGTAAAATTGATAGTTCTTCATAAGAGACTGAATATGGAGAGTGGGAATGAGTTCAGGATGACATTGGACATGCAAGCCTAGAGGTCAGCAGTGAGGTCAGGATTGCATGAGTAGATTTGAGAAGCTTCAGCATAGAAATGCAAATTGAATCTTTGGTAGCTGATAAGATGATCCAGTGAAATAGTATAAAATGAGAAGAGATTAGGATCAACACCAAGTATCATATTCCTAAAGTATAGGACATATGATTCATTGAAAGAAATATATGGATAGATTTAGAAAATGGAAATCCTTATCAAGGAAGAGAGACAATGAAGAAAGAGGAGAATTAACACTAAAATAAATGAAATGATAATTATTTCAAATGTAATTACCTTACAGCTTCTTTGATGAAGTAAAAGTCTTGTGTAGACAAGGGGAAAAAAGTAAACAAATTTTATAAAACAATTTTCTCAATGCCTTTTTCAATTAGTAAGTGGTATTTTATTTCAATTGTTTGTTATTTATATTTAAAATGTGACTTAAATAATATACTGAACATTACCATCTTCTAGTATTGCTTTATGAAAAATGATTAATTATTTAATCTTACTTTGGTATTATTTTTCCCACAACATATTAAAGGTTTTTAAATTGTGTTCAAATATATATATTTCTTTTGCTTCATCTGTCATAAATATGTATTTACTTGACAGTATGATACAGGTATCTAAGATCATTAGGTATAGAAAACAAAATGTTCTAATATTTTAAATAACAATATGGCTTCTCTTTCATAGATAAAAACAGTTTGTTGCTATTTTAATAATTACAATTAGGGAACAATGGCATCACAGAAAGGGATCGAGTCAGATTTTCACCAAATGTCTATACATAGAAAATCTTGACTGTGATAGTTACAGAAAAATATTCAAGTTTAGAGTCAAAAGGGAATCCTTGATGGTAGTATACTACCACTTTTTAATATCAATATATAGTTATGTATATAATTCCAGAAAGATTATGTCTGTATGAAGATAAATCTCTATTTTGTTGAATTCAATAATAATTTATTAAATGCTAATTATGTTCCAGGCAGTATATAAGGTTCTGGAAATACAAAGACAATAAATTAAAACAGTATCTGCCCTCACAAGGAGGTAATGTTGTTGTTGTTGTTGTTGTTGTTGCGGCTGTTTTGAAGTAGTTGAGCAGCAAAGAGACCCTATTTGTTATACCAAAATTTCTGGCATAACACAATTAAATATGTACTATCAACAAAATAAATTCAGGGGATGGGCAGAGATATATGAAAAACAACAGTTTTAACAAAATATAACAGTACCAGAAATTATATTTGAAGGGTAAAAATGATTGTGATGGGAATGGGAGATGGATAGAGCTAATATGGGTGAATATGAATATGAATATGATGGGATGAATATGAAGGAAAGTGATGGTCAGGGAAAAGAGCTTCTGACTAGGCAGCTTATAACTGAATCACTAGATAAAGTGGAATGGAACTATAGAATGATTAGTCGATCATCACTCTCTTCATAGTAGTAAAATAAGGTTGATTTAATTGTGAATTCTTTAATAAGATGTGAGAACGATGGCAGAGAAAATATCTCGTACCTGCTCCAAATTTAAGATTTTACCATCAAATATTAGTGGAATCTTCAAAGCAAATTAGTTATAGAATTCTGAGGCATGGTTAGAGGTAATTAAGCTCAGCCCCAGCTCAGTCCTGTACTCACTCTGATGTTGAGTAGTTCATATTTCCCATAGTTGGAGAGATAGTTTCATAACTTGAATTATACCCTAATTGTTAATTTTCTAGAATTTATGGAATACCATTTTTATAGAGAGGACCTTTCTGTTGTGATTAAATTAATTTTATTTTATATATTTTAATAAGGAATTTTGTTTTTACATCAGTCATTTGGGAAGAAGAAAAGTTATACTTCTGCCATTCTACATAGAATCCTCATTTGTAATAGGAAAAAAATATATAATGACAATATAGCTAACTAACATTGTAGTTAGTTATATTGTCATTATATTTAATTTTTTTACTAACATTGTAGTTAGTAAGCTAGCAGCTACTCTATGCAGTTACTCTATGTTAAGCATTAGAAATAAAAAAAAAGATGGAAGACAATCTCTGATCACAGAGTTTATAGTCTTGTGTGTATGTGTGTGTGTGTGTGTGTACATATGTATATGCACATGTGCTTATGTGATATGATCAAACCTGAATTTTTGAAAGATTATTTTTGACAGAAGACTGGAATACAGACTCCATTAAAGAGGTATTTGTGGCAGGTAGAGAAATCAACAGGTTATTGCAAAAATCCAGGCTTTAGGTGATGAGGCTCTGTACCAAGGCAGTGAAAGTGTCAGAAGAAAAGAGAAGACACATAGAAGAGATGACATAAAATAAAATCAGCAGACTTTGGTAATAGAATGGATATGCAGGGAAAAAGAACATAAAGACTCAAGATAAAATGTAGATTTTGAGCTTGGATGACTGGAAAGGTTAATATTTCCTTCAATAATGATAAAGTAGATAGTAAGGCAGAGGGTTTTTTGGGGGGGTGGATAATGAGTTCAGTTTGCAATATGTTGGATTTAGGATATCTACAAGATAAATAGCTGGAGATTCAAGAAAAAGATCAACAGAAGTTGATTTAACAGATGATAGTTGAATCATGGAAGCTAATGAGATCACCAAGTGAAATATAGAGGAAACAGAAAAGGAAGGTGTGACTTACAAAAGCATCTAGCAAAAGAAAATGAGATGTCAGATATGTTAGATGAGAAGAGGAAAAGAGAAAACTCTAGCAAGATAATAGTATCTAAAAGAAGAGACAATATCAAAGACTGCAAAGAGGTTAAGAGAGATGAATGGGAAAAATCCATTATATTTCAGAAATAAGAGATTGCCAGTAATTTTTGATAGAAGATTTTTGATTGATGAGATTAGAAGCTAAACTTTAGAGAATTATTAATAGGGTAAGAAGAGAGAAAAATGAGACATCTATTTTAGGTGGCCTTCACAAGAAGTTTAGCAACAAAAGACAAGAGAGATTTACAATAATATTTCGTAGAAATGGATGGATTGTGAGGACTCTTTGAGGATGAATGAGGCATGAGGATATTTATAGATAGTAGAGAAGCAGTCACTAGATAGGGAAAGAATGAAGATAATTTAAAGAGTAGGAATAATGGGGTGGCAATCTTCTGAAGAAGACAGCATTTGTAGTCATTTATGCATTGACAGAGGTTAGTCTTGGTAAGAAGGACAACATCTTTATGTGATATAGGAGTGAAGGAGGAAATAAAGGCAGAATGCTTATGAGTATTGTAAGATGAAAAAGGGAGAAGAGAGAGTTCTATTGGGAATGACTTAAATTTTTAATATAAATACTGAGATAAAATTCTCCATTCAGAGGGTCATAGAGAAAGGGCTATTAGAGATTTGAGGAAGAGCTTAGAGTAACTCATTAAAATCTGGAAATTATAAAAACATTTTCCTATAACAGTAAGGGCTCATTTGAGGTTGTGTGTAATATATAAACATTTATAATTATGTAATAAGTATTAAATTTATAATTATAAATATAAATTATTTTATGTTTATATACAAAATTATACATATTTTGTATTATGTTTAAGTTTGTAGTGGATCAAGTGATCATGGATTTGTGATTTTCTTAACACATATATAATAACACATATATAGGAGTGAAGATAGTGGATGGTAGAAATGACCCATTCAATCCTAGGAGTTTCCCCTACCCTCCCAATAAAAAGGCAAATTTGTTTCATTGTCTTTTTTCTGTAATTATCATCATTTAAAAAATTTACCAAGACTTTGACTTTTCATTTATGTGTGAATACATATTTGCCTATTGGTGTTTTAGTTGTATTTAATACATCCCTGAAATTCTGCATATTTATAATTTCTGAATGCCATTTCATTATATTCATATGTTATAATTTTTCAGTTGTTCCCCTAGGAAAGAGTGTTTTTTATTTTTTTTTTTGGAATTTTCTCTCCAATAAAAAAAAAATTGCTACCATGAATATTTAAAATTTATTGAAGTTTTTTTGAGTTTGACTTCCTTTAGCTATAGCCCAAGAAGTTCAATAACTGAAAACATAGGAAGATATATTTATATCTTTACCTGAATAAATCAAAATTGATATTTGGATTGGTTGATCCAATTCATAGCCCCACCAACAGTACATTTGTGTTCTCATTTCATGACTATTTTCTCTTAACATGTTTTTTAACATTTAATTAAGGAACCTAAATTCTTGTTGATTCAAATAAAAGAAATCTAAATTATGGGTTCTATAGTGTCACAAAACCAATACAATTTATAATGATAGCAAGAATGGATTACTTCAGAATTTACAAATATGCCAAGCATTACAAAATTATGGTCACATATATAATCATACTGGAATAGTCTATAAGAAAGCACAAGGTATTTCATATGTAGTAAGCTTAAGATCAAACATGCAAGTAAGGTGGCATCTTTCATCAGTAGATTCCAGACAAAATCTACATAGAATAGTGAACATGATTAGAGATTTGAAAAAAAAAATAACTGGCCCTATTAAAATGCATTTTCCCCCTTTCAGTTAAATGCAATGAGCATTTATTAAGTATCTATTAAGATGCTAAAACCCTTGCCTTCAAAGAATTTATAGTCTACTGGAGGAAGGGTTAATACTGTCTATATGTAGGAAACAATTTCACTACTAAAAATTTACTTATAATTTGGGTTCTTAATAAATTCCTAAAAGTCTTACTTTTACCTTATATGTATGTATTCTCTAAAGTAATCATCCACTGAAGTATTTTCACTTCTATCTGAAAAGCTTTATGTTGCTGTTAATATCTCTAATGAATGACTCTGGAAACTGTTCTTAAGAAAAAAATTCTCAATTCATTTCATTGAATTTCTGAAAAAAAAATAAAAGATTTAGGAGTACATTAGGGAAGTGAAAAAAAAGGATTCCTAGAATTGCTTTTTCCTAAATGTGATTTTATAATATTGATTATAGTTAAGACATTTTGATCCAAAGAAAATGGGGGCAGGTAGGTAGTACTGTGGATAGAGAACCAGCCCTGAAGTCAGGAGGACCTGAGTTTAAATCTGGCCTGAGAAAGTAAACATTTTAAAGCTGTGTGATTTTGAGCAAGTCACTTAACCCCAATTGCCACAGCAAAAAAAGAAGTAAGTTGTAATAAATATCTTCTTTTGAAATAGGAAAGACCTTGGGAGAAACTATTCTTAATGAAATGAAAGTAATGAGAAATCCATTGAACTTGTCTACACAGAATCTTAGTGCTAGAAGGCAATTAGAAAGAAGAAAAGAAAATGAAGGTTAAAAATAAGTACATAACAAAAAATTCTTAATTGTGGAAGTTTTTTTTTTTTTTCATGATATAAAGCTTCTCTTTTGTGTATGGCAAGGGAAGTGTATGAGGAGATGACTAACAGGGAAAACTTGGATTTTAGCATATGTAAATATAATTTTAAAAAATTTTTATACTAAAATTGAAATATTCTTTATTATTTTTTTATTTTTAAAGCTTTTTATTTCCAAAGCTTAAACATAGATTTTTTTTTAACAATTACCATTGCAAAACCCTGTATTCCAATTTTTTTTTCTACCTCCCTTCCTCTCCACCCCTTACCCTAGATGGGAAGTAATCTAGGGTAATTAAATTAAACATGTGCAATTCTTCTATACATGTTGCCACAAATATGCAGCACAAGAAAAATCAGATAAAAGAAAAAAAAAGAAAGAAAACAAAATGCAAAGAAACCTCAACAAAAAGTGTGAAAATACTATGTTATGATCCATTTGCAGTCCTCACATTCCTCTCTCTGGATGCAGACAACTCTCTCCATCACAAGTTCATTGAAAATGGCCTGAATCATGTCTTTGTTGATGAGAGCCATGTCCATTAGAATTGATGATCATATAATCTTGTTGTTGCTGTATACAATGTCCTCTTGGTTCCTAGTCACTTCATTTAGCATCACTTCATGTAACTCTCTCTAGGCCTTTTTGATCATTTCTTATAGAACAATAATATTCCATAACATTCATATACTATAACTTATTCAGCCATTCCTCAACTGATGAGTATCCACTCAGTTCCAATTCCTTGCTACTACTTCTATCTTATATGTACGTAGGGCTACAAAAAGGGCTGCTATCAACTTTTTTGTATATATAGGTCCTTTTCCTTTTTTTTATGATCTCTTTGAGATACAGGCCTAATTGACACTTGTCACAGGTGATTGGTGTATTAACTCCAGTGTGCCCATTTTGTTGGGATTGTACCCTAGAGAGTTCACTATATTCAGAAAATCACAACAGGTTTTGTCCAAGTTCTATGCATGTCCTTGCTATAGATTTCCAGTCATAGGGGTTAAAATTTCATATGCCAAATTCTGTAATAACATCTTAACATAAGATAATGTAGAATTGTAAAGAGTGCAAGCCTTTTTCAGGTCTTTGATAATTTCTAGATTAAAAGGAGTGTATTTTCTCCTTTCTTGACCTGAAGAGTTAAGCTGTTCAATCACAGGATACATTTCTATTCTAAAATAAGCTGTGTTCTGCCCTTTCTCTTTGCCTTTAAGTAGTGCATTTTGCAATCCAGTTATAGGAGGAGGTGATTGCTGGGAGAGGGGCGGAAGTGCTGGTGATATCACTGTCCCTCCCACTGCTTCTCCTCCCTCCACCCAGATAGGCGAAATTGATGCTACACTCCTGCTCAAGTGTAGGTGGAGTTGAAGCTGGGCTGTGAGAGTGAAAATCTCCATGCCCTTTAAGTTCACTTAACTCCCCATACCTTTCAGTGATATCTTCATTACCCTCTCCCTTCTCTTCCTCTTTCTCCACAAGATTCCTTGTTTGATTGTTCTCCTTAAAGCTTTTCTTTTTTCTAGAACTTGTGGGATTCTTTAAGGCCAATTTTATTATGTTGCATATATAGAATGTTTCCTTAGAAATTGAAGCAGGACCTTTACTATTGTAATATTCACATAGTTGATCTACTAGTTTCCAATTATCTGCCTCTATTTCTTCTTCCTTGAAGAACCAAGGGGACATGCATTCTAATGTTTTCAAAGGTCCACCAATCTGCTCCCAAGTTATAAGCCCTCTTTATTGTAATGGGCTGAAGCTCGAGTTGATGCACTGAGGTCCCAAGCATGTGAGGCTAAATAGTAATTGGACCATACTCTATTAATATATGCTTGGAGAAAGAATGACCCCTGCCTACTCTTTGTGCAAGTTTTGAAGTGTTGTATGGGAAATGACATAGGGACAATTGTAGTGGATGGAGAGAGAGGGGCAGAAAAAGAGGCATAGAGACTGCTGGTCGGGTTCCTGTCGCAGCTGCTCTCACTTTCTATCACCATCCCCCTTCACTTCCACAAAGAATAAAGATTGAGGATTTTCCCTTAACCTGAATTCCTGACTCCAGCAGATTTTAAAATATGCAGTCATCACACTTTATTAGTCTAACTATGCTTTCTATACAGCTCCCTTGGGGTGGAGATGGGGATGGGGAAGAAGCTTTTCCTAATATCTGTCTCATTTCAGCTAGAAAAGGAAAGTTACTTGTTTAATCCTTAAGTTCCCTGTTTGTCTATTGTAATACTCACCCTATTTTCTTGCCACAGGGACTTCTCCACTGAAATTAGGGTCCTTGGTCCACATTGGGTGCCAAATGTAAAGTACCGGCTAGCTCCTTATAGGACTTTAAGGTTAGTCAGAGTAAGGATAAATATAAGTCCTTGGCCTTTAGGGGGAGAAGTGAAGGAGGCAAGCAAGCTGCTCTTAGGGCAAAGGGGAGATTGTCCCAAGCTTCTGCTACAGGCAATTTTTACTTTATGGTCCTTTGAGCTGGTGTTACTGACTCCCTTCCTATGCTTTATGCTGTGGCCAAGTCCCACATTATTCTGGAGTTTAGAGGCTTACTATTTGTCTTTTGTATTTATATTGTATATCTCACAGGTAATCTGCTGATCCACTGTCTTGTGAAACAGGACAAAGTAGCCAATGCTGCTGTATTATGGCCAAGAGCTTTTAGGTAGATTTCCTGGCTTGTGGACACTACCCTACCGTGGTCCCCATACTGTGTGCTAGGCTGCCTGCTCTTCCCCTCTCATCCTCTACCCCTACCTAATTGAAACAAATCTTTTCTGAAGTTCTTCCAAAATATCTTATGCTGGAAATTTGTTACACTCCAAATATTTGTGGATTCTGTCAGTACAAAACCAGTTCAGAAGCTTCATTTGCTGTTGATCTGAGGTATGTCACGAAGAACTCAGATAAAAATCTGTCAACTCTCTGCCATCTTGGATCCACCTCTCCTGAGATATTCTTAGAAATATCTTCCTTGAATTGGGAAATTTATTTCTTTATAAATGTCATCAAAATCCATATATTTACAAGTAAAATTTAGATAAATACATTGCAAAAAAAGGATTTTTTTAAAAAAGGTCTTAAAATCATTCAGTTATTCTCTGAAACAGGGTTTTATCTGTAGTCAGTAAGAGCAGATAGGCATTTATGAAGAAACTAGAATTAGATATTTAAAGACTCTGAGCCAGTCTGGCCAAAGCTTTCACAAATTAAATTAAATAGCTGGGAGCCTTACTTTAATAACCCCTTAAGAGTCAAAAAGACAGAAGCCTAATTTTTATGTGGCTGTTTTCTCCAATAAAATTTTAATCTATTATGAATACTCATTTCTTTCTTGACAACAATTTTAGCAAGCAATTCAAACTAACATTAGGTACTCACAGTGTTTCCAAAGAGAAACAGAGTTATAAAAAATGAAAAATAGCTATGGTCAATAAAGCTTTTCTAAAGTCCTGAAATATTATAAGTAAACCTATTCCCCAAAGTGCTCATAAACCATGGTGAATACACATAATTAGAACTGTGTGGTAAAATATTCAGCCTGTCTTCCTACTGTTGAGAGGACCTAGCACAAAAAATACCTTTGCATAATCAGATAGCCTGATGGGGAGATTGGGAAATGATTTGGGCACAGTTAATTTCAAATAAAAAAAAGGAAAAGAATGGCTTTTTGGAGGTTTTATGGTGAATGTGAAAGGGACTAGTACATGCTTAAAAAAGCCACTTTGGACAGATATTATAGTTGCAACCACTAGATTCTCATAGAGAGCAAACTCAAAGAAAAATGGTGAATCTAAAAATTGGACTTTTAATAATTGCTAAATATTACCTATATGCAGATCAAAATTCATGTATAATCAATGTAATGGTTCAAATGTGAGAAAAATAAGAAAAATATGTCAAGAAGACAGGTTTATGTGAAGAATTATCATGATGGAACTTGTTTTAAATTATGGCAATAGACTCAGGTTTATTAGTTTAAAGTTTTGGATTATTTGATGATGTCAAATCTCGTTTTAAGTACATTAGCATCAGTATACATATATTATAAATATAATTACATGTTTACATGTATATAAAGTATATGGATATATACACATATATATTTACATATATGTTTACAAATGGCAGGAGCTACAAAAGGATGACTAATTGGACCTAAAACTGAATAAGCCAACATCATTTAGGTAAACTTGCAAGTACATTCACTAACATCTGCTGCAAAAACTCAACTTTTGACCTAAATATTCTTCCAGGTTGTCAAAGATTATCCCAGATATCAGATCCTATAATCCTTGCAAAAATCTTCCTGATGGCAGATTGTGCATATGTCATCCATAGAGTGGCTTAAGTAAAGTCAGAGGGCACTATCCCTAAAATGACTACAAGAAGCTAGCCATGGGTTGGAGGAAAGATGGTGGAGTAATTAGTCAGGAAGCTGCTGGAACTTTTCAAATTTCCCTCGAAAGACACCTGAAACTAAGCCTCTGAACAGAGTCTGACTGAATGAAACAACTCTCCAGCTCAAGATAAATTGTAAAAAAACTTCAAGAAAGCACAGTGTCACTAGGGTGAAAAGAGTGTTCAGTTCAGATCAGATAGAATCTGGGAAAGTCAGTGAGAGGCTCTTAATAACAGCAAATCAGCAACTAAGACCCTCCAGCAATTTGTTCCTCAAAGCAGAGGAACAAATCAGTGGGGCAGCTTCCAGTCCCAGTTCAGAAGGCATAGCCTGGGAAACCAAGCTGTTTCCTGAAAAGAACAAGCCAAGCTACCCCCTGCAAACAAAAGGGGCCCCTGTGTTCAAAGCCAATGCTCAGATCTGCACAGGAAGCTTGGGATAATGCCACCTTTACTTCAGGAGCAGAGCTCTATCTCAAAAGTTAAAGAAGAAGAAGAAGAAGAAGAAGAAGAAGAAGAAGAAGAAGAAGAAGAAGAAGAAGAAGAAGAAGAAGAAGAAGAAGAAGAAGAGGAGGAAATAAAATAATAAGCAGTTATCTACCTAAAACCTATAGCAAGCATTATTTGTAATGGAAAGAAGTTGTACACATTCCCAGTAAGAATGCCCATTATCACCACTATTTTTCAATATTTTAGTAGAAATTTTCACTTCAACAATAAAAAAAAAGAAATTAAAGGAATCAGAATAAGCAATGAGGAAAGGAAACTCTCATTCTTTCCAGATGATATGATGATATATGTAGAGAATCTTAGAAAAATATCTAAAAACCTACTGGAAACAATTCATACTTTTACCAAAATTGTAGACTAGACTCACACAAATCATCAGCATTTCTATATATTCTTTACATAGCTTTGTCTGCCCATCAGCAGGAGATAGAGAAATACCATTTAAAATTATTGTAGATATAAATGAAATATTTGAGAGTCTACTTGCTGAGACAAACCCAAAAACCATATGAATACAATTTCAAAACACTTCTCATACAAATAAAATCATATCTAAACAAATGGAAAAAATATCAATTGTTCATGGCTAAGCCAAGCTAATACAATAAAATGACAATTCTGCCTAAGTTGGTCTATTTATTCAGTGTCATATTAATCAAACTGCCAAAACATTATTTTATAGAACTAAAAAAAATGACAAATTCATCTGAAAAACCAAAAGATTAAGAATATCAAGGGGATTAATGAAAAATCAAAACAAAACAAAACAAAAGACAGTGCCTTTGCAGGATCAAACCTAAAATTATATTTTAAAGCAGAAATAATCAAAACCATTTAGTACTAGCTACGAAATATAATGATGAATCAGTGGAATTGATTACATACACACGACACAATAATCAAATATTATAACAATCTAGTATTTGATAAACCCCCAAACTCTAACTTCTAAAATAAACTCATTATTTTACAAAAATTTCTGGGAAAACGAAAATATGTTAGAAACTTGGCTTAGAACTACATCTCACACCCTATACAAAAATAAGGTCAAAATAGGCACATGATTTGGGTATAAAGGTTGATACCATAAACAAAAGAAATAAAACAACAAACAAAACAAAGTGTGTGTCCATGATCACACAACCAAAAGATTCTTGAATTGGGATTTGACTTGTTTTTCTGACTCCTGGTCCTGCAGTCTTTACAACAGTACAACATTATTTTGCCTAAGATTACCCTTGCATTGCACACTGAACTCCATGTTTTTGACATCATAATCTGGTATTCAGTGTGCAGTTCAGAGGGAAGAACAATGAATTTGGAGGTAGAAGACCTGGGTTTTAATCCTGATTTTGCCACTTTCAGTTTCAGTGTCCTAAAAAGAAGAGATTAGAGCTAACTGAATTTTAAGAGCCTTTCTAACTCCAAATATATAGCATTTCCTTCAAGTCATTGGCATTTTTAGAACTATATTGGATGAGGATATGGTTTCAATTATGTACAAAGTATCTAGGTATTTAGTGGGAATATAAAAAGAAGGTAAACATGGTCTGTCTGAAAGATCAGAGCAATTACCAGCTAGGACTTTTGGGGAAGAAGTTCTGAAGATGGAAAGTCACAGGTCAAGATCTTTGGTTGGGATGGCAAAGTGGGCAAATAGGTGGCAGAGTGCAATAGTCCTCACCAGTTCTGGAGTAGTGAGGACCTGAATTAAATTAAAAAGAAATTCAGTCTCAATCATTTACTACTGTTGTGATACTGGGTTGTGATACTGGGTTATTTACTTAACCCTAATTACTTCTAAAAAATAAAAAAAAAAAAAGAAAAAGAGAAAAGAAAATAATTAGAAAATAAGGAATGAAAGGATCCAAGTGCAAATATGAGAAGCTATTTCTCCATCACTTTTCATCTTCTGCATTGTTTGTAAGTTTTCTGACTTGTAGCAGTCACAGGGGACACTAAATACCATTAAATCTTCCTCATAATTTGGTTCAGGAAGTTCTACAATATTAATGCATTCCTAAACCTTTAGAAATACCCATTTCCTAAAATATACTAGACTAATAGAAAAGGAAAAAAGCTAAAGAAAGAGTACAACTAGACTTCAGGAAGTAATATATAATTTTTATGATACTCAAACAAACTCTTTAGAGGAATATGAGTTGAATAATGATATAGTTGAATTTGTAGCAAGCTGAAAAACTTTATTGTTATTGGTTTGATTATTGATTATTAATGATTCATGGATCAGTGTTATACTGGTAAGAAATCTTCTGTGATACACTGTATTTTTATTCCTATATTAATCAACATTTCTATCAGTGACCTGGGTGAAGAGAAAAGGCATGCTTTTCAGTTTGGTGGATGACAGAGAATGAAAGATATAAATAGACACTAACAGACATAGAGGCAGAGAGAGAATCAGAGAAAGATAGAAAGAAAAGAAACAGAAGAGCAATACAAGAGAGAAAGACAAGAGAGAGAGAGACGAAGAAAGAGAGACACACAGAGAGAGACATATAGAGAGACAGACAGAGAGAGAGAGAGAGAGAGAGAGAGAGATGACAGAAAACTTGTAGTGATAGTTAATTTGGTGAAAGAAGGAAACAAGATATAAAATTATCACAACCAGAAGGAATGATGGGCCCTAGAAATGTGATCTCTTAAGTGTTTATATCCCTTCTACTGAAATACCTATCAGCTCATAATTTTATGAAACTCTTGTTCATATTCTCCAATAAATCTACTACAGGGAATCATTATGTCTCTGTCTCTTTTTCTGCATATATCTGTCTCCCCCTGTCTCTCCCTTTCTATGTATGTTTCTCCCCCTTCCCCACCCTCAACCCATCCCTCCCACCCCCTCCTGCCTTTCTGTGTCTCTCTGTGTCTCTCTCTCATTCATTCATAGAACCACTAACCTGGTTCATCTTCTAATTTATCTCTATGTCTTAAATCTCTGCCCAATCTATCCCCCACATAATTATGAAGGAAAATTATTTTTATAAAGTTTAGTTCTGACCACTTGGCCCCTTAATAAATTTTAGCACCTCAGAACACATAAACATTTCCCTTTTTGATGTTCTTCACCACTTGGATGGTGCCTCCATTTTTAGTATTCTTACATATTTTAGTTCATGTTCTAGCCACATTGACAAAGAGACAAAGACATAATTGGAGAGAGATAGAAAGAAGAGAAACAGAAGAGAGATACAAGAGAGACACAGAGAGAAAGACACACACACACACACACACACACACACACAAACACACACACATACAGACAGAAACAGAGACAGAGATAGAGACAGAGAGAGAGAGCGTGCAGGAGAGGGGGGAGACAGAGTTACACAGAAACAAAGAGAGAGAGAGACACAGAGACAGAGACATGCCATCAGACGGAAGAGATATAGACAAGGAATGAAACAGAAAGACACAAAGATAAACAGAGGATCCAAAACAAAAACACAGAGAATAAGAAAATGAGGATAGAGAGGGAGCAGGGGGAGTAGGCAAGAGAAAGAAGGATAGAGGGAGAGGACAAATTATGAAAAGGGAGTGAGGGTGAATGCAAGCTGGAGGAGAGAGGGAGGGAAGAAGAATGCGAGTTAGCGAGAAGAATGTAAGAGAGGGGATTGTGATGAGAATGACTGCACACATATCTGAAAAGAAACACTTTTTAACTGACTGCAAAAACCTAAAACAAAGTATATAGGTACTTCTTGGAGGGAGAATGAAAATGATTTGTAAAGTCTTTGAGAATTCTCTAGCTATAAAAGACCAGCTGAAATCTTTTGATTGATGGCGTCAATGGGAGAAAAACAAAATGTCTGATAGACTAAGGATCAGTCTTTGCTCCGGGTAGGGTTAAAGGTAGCAGCAACCAGAATAAGCTTCAGAATGACGCTATTCTCCCTGCTTGAGAAACAGGGTTTATGTAGATACTTTTTTTTTTTGTTAGCTTATTTCTCCATGTCTGAAATTTCTTTTAATGACAGAAAAACCTCAGAAGGTTTAAGAGCTATTTGCCTGGCTTCCAGGACTTACTTTTTAGGCATAATAAGTCATTCATTGAGAGAGAATGCAAAATGAGGAAAATCATTAAAGGACTGAAATGACATTGACAGGGAATGCTGTGCTGCTAGTAATCCAAACATTTCTGCTACTCAAAGATGTTTTAATAAACTGTAAAGCAGAGACTGAAACATTCCCTAGAATTCAGGAAAATAAAAACCCAGCAGTTTAGTTCCCTCCCCTCTTTCCCCCCCTCCCCCAAATGGCAAATTTGGCTGTCCAGCCTTCTGTGTGTACAATGATATGTCACACAAAGGTCTTGAATTTTGCATATGAGAATACATGCATGCAGACCTGGTTTCGTGTTATTTGACATTTAAATATCCAATTACTTGTGCAGACATACAGCCCAGCTGTAAATGGAAATAATGGCTCCATTTTCCAGAGCTCTTTTGTTTTCTGTGGCTCTGTGTCTATGGCAAATGTCCCAGGATCTTGGCCTTTCCTAAGAAAGCTTCACATTTATATTTAAAATATTAGGAGGTAATGGGTTTTGGCTTTCTTATTGTTGCAGTGAATTTTGGTGACATTTACACTGAATCAGATGCTCAAGTCATATTTTATTAAAGTGGGTATAATCTACAAGGAAAGGTTTCAGGCAAAATATTATTAAATGGCACAAGGAGATAATTCCTAATATGTTGGCCATCATTGTTTCTCCTTTACTCTACATGTGAATTAATAGCAATTGTAATGACTGTACTCTTAATTTCCTTATGTTAACAGCAGTAAAATATATAGTGTATACAGCTAGTTGCAAGTTTGCAAATGTAAATTCTTACACTCTTATTTTCTATTCTTTCATAGAAGTCAAAAGATCACAGAATCCAAGAGTTTCAGATCCCAGGACCCACACTAGAAATAGTGACGAGCCTTCCATCTTCCATATTTGTCAGTTTTCAAGCAAAAGCCACCCTCCTGGAAATGAATATGGTTCACATAAGCATGGAGTAACATTCTATCTTGCAGATCAAGCTCTCTTTGAATTATATCTTAAAGGACCTGAATCCAGGTGAATTCAGCAAGTATTCAGTGAGACAAGAGAGTGACTACTTGAGAATATAATACCTGTCACTAGATGTCAGAGTGTTCACCTCTCTGCCATGAACTGGGACAAGTTTAGTGACAGATGGTTGTCACTCACAGCTTTTTATGTCTTTAAAACTGCTAACAAACACTTGTCAAAGATTCATTTTCTTTTCTTCCTAAGAAATTTACATCCAGAATATTTCCATTATTTTTTCTATTCAATTTAAGACAAGGCAGGAATATTTTTCTTGACATGAGAAAAGTAGTGACCTATGAAGAAGAAATTATATTTGAACAACAGCATATTAAAAATAACTTTTTTAAAGGAATAGAAATTTTCAAGAGAAAAGAGGCATGAGAAGGAACTAGGAGAAGAAAAAGAGGAGAGAAAGGGAAAAGAAATCATATGTATTGATAGAAGCATAGAAGTAGTGGTCAAGAATGGCAATAAGATGAAGAAAGAAAGCAAAAGTGAACTAAAGAGAAAAGGAGAGAAAGAAAATAAAGGAAAAATATGGAGAGGAGAGAGTGACAGAGACAGACACACAGACACACACACAGATATACACACATCAGAAGGTGGTAGAGACTAAAGGAAGGAGAAAGTCCTATAATAGTTTGTAACTATAGGATTTAGGAACAGCAAAGAACGTCATTACTATCTGGTCTAATTTCTGTTATGGACGAAGGAGCTGAGGTCAGAAAGTTAGGGTAGGTAACTTTTGTGAAGTCATACAATTGTTTAATGGAAGAAGCAGAATACCCTGGCATTGTACCTCTAAATCTAATGTGCTTTATTCCATTATCTTTTTCCAGGCCACCATCTGTTGTGCCAGCAACGTCCACCTGTTGAAATCCTTCTTTCCCCTGCCCCCACATTTGACCTAGCTTAGGAGATACATTTTTCTTCATTAAGTTTCTCTATCCTATCCTGGTAGAAGTATTGCTTCCTTCCCAATTTCTTATCTGTTTCTCTTGGCTTCTCTGTGGATTATATGTATGATAGTTACCTACATGCAAATTTTATCCCTGTATTTGATTGTAAATTCTTTGAATATATATTCAAATACTGGGCTGATTTTATTTTTATGTGTAGTATCAGCACTTTGTCCTGTGAAATAATATAGTACATATTGTTCCTATAAGTATATGGTTTGTTTTTATCACATTTATTTATTCGCTATATGAATTAAGGAAGTAGAGCTTAATTAATAATATAGCCATTAATAGTGGGGAAATGATAGCAGAGTCATCCTAGTTGTTAGTAATTCCCATATTGAATCACAAAAGGGGAGAAATCATGATGATTCACACGCTGTTAATTGTATAAGATAAATGTATGTACGTGTATTGAGCTGAATTCAAGGTTCAGGAAGACAAAAAGAGAACTAGAAATATAAGGAATTAAGAGTTAGGAGTTAAAAGAATAATGGAATAAAGACTACAGAATCATAAGGATCTTAGACAACATCTTGTAAAACTTCTTCATTTTGCATATAAGGAAACTAAGACTTGGAAAAGCTAAGTGGCTTTTCCAAGATACAGTAAATATATGACAGAATGATCTTAGTGAAATGTGATGGTATGAGAAAAACATAAAAATATTACATTTCAGTTGTGATCATCATAAATGATCATCATCCTTAAAAATTTATTTTATTAAGTGAAATAATCCAAGAGTAAAATAGAACTCAGCAACAATTTATTATACCTCTACCTGAATAAGAATCTTTTTT
The DNA here is from genome assembly GCF_016432865.1 of Antechinus flavipes. NCBI lineage: Eukaryota > Metazoa > Chordata > Mammalia > Dasyuromorphia > Dasyuridae > Antechinus > Antechinus flavipes. Next base: position 180,848,851 of record NC_067400.1, on the reverse strand, counting down.
TATAGCAGCCTTGAATATTCTTTTACTTGGAAATATCAAAGGGGAATTCACCATCTTATAAGCAAAAAAATTCCAATTTTTGCAATTACTAACAAGTTTTCCCTCATGTTAATCTCAATCAGTTGTATCTCAGAATAAACTTACTCTTTTGGCCTACGATGTTCTATCTTTTGCTGTCTATTTCTTCTTGCAACTTTTTAAACTTCTCTAGAAATTTTAAATTCTCTAGGAATACTAGGATAGTATACCACTTGGTGCATATATGTTTAGTATTGATATATTACTTCATTACCTATGGTACCCTTTAGCAAGATGTAGTTTCCTTTCTTATCTCTTTTAACTAGATCTATTTTTACTTTTGCTTGATCTGAGATTAGCATGATTACCTCTGCTTTTTATACTTAAACTGAAGCTTAATAGTTTCTGCTCTAGCCTTTTTTACCTTTCTTGTTTCTTGTAAATGTGTTTCTTGTAAACAATATATGATAGGGTTCTGGTTTTTAGTCCAGTCTGCTATCTGCTTCCAATTTATGGGAGAGTTCATCTCATTCACCTTCACAGTGAAATTATTTCCTGCCATCTTATTTTTTTCCAAGTCATATTTTTCTCTTTTCTCTACTCCTTTCCCTTCTCAACAATATTTTGCTTCTGACCACCACCTACCCCAATCTACCATCTCCTTTTTCAGTCCCTCCTCCCTTTCTTATATCTTTCCCCTTCTACTTCTGTTCTCCCTTCTATTAGTCTCACTCTTTCCCTTGTCCTTTCCTCTCCTACTTCCATAAAGGGTGAGACAAGTTTCTATATCAAACTAAATATGTCCCTCTTGGAGCCAAATGAAATGAGATTAAGGTTCAAACAGTGCTCATCCCTCTCTTTATTTCGCTCAACTGTAATAGATGTTTCCCCCTCTTCATATGATACAATTTACCCCATTTTGCCTCCTCTCCCCTCTTCTATATAATTCCTTTTCCAACACTAAATTATATTTTATATCATCACAATTAAGTCAAATTATATGTATACCCTCTAAGTATACCCCTAACAAAGATACAGTTCTCAAGAGTTATACATATCATCTTTCCATGTAGAGATATAAAAATTTTATTTAAAAAAAAGTTTCTTTTCTTCCCTTTTAAATCTTCCTATGCTTGTCTTGAGTTCTTTATTTGAAAATCAAATTTTCTATTCAGCTCTGGTCTTTTAATCAAAAATAATTAAAAATCCCCTATTTCATGAAGCATCCATCTTTTTTCCTAAGAAGTAATGCTTAGTTTTTTTGGGTAGCTTATTCTTTATGGAAGTCCAATATCTTTGTTCCCCCCCTCCAAGAATATAATATCTCAGACACTTTCATAGATCCTTTAAAGTGAAAGCTGCTAGGTCCTGAATAATCCTATTATGACTCCTCAGTATGTGAATCATTTCTTTTTGACTGCTTGCAGTACTTTTACCCTGATCCAATAATTCTGGAATTTAGTTACAATTTTCCTTGGAGTTTTCTTTTTAAGGAAATGATCAGTAGATTCTTTCAATGGTTATTTAATCCTCTGGTTCTAAGGAATCAGGAGAGTTTTCTTTGATGATTTTGAAAAATATTTTCTAGACTATTTTTTTCATTGAGATTTTCAGGTAATCCAAAAATTTTTAGATTGTCTCTACTGGATCTATTTCCCAGATCAGTTGTTTTTTCTGATGAAGTGCTTTACATTTTCTTCTATTTTTTTTCATAATTTTGGTTTTGTTTGACTGATTCTTGATGAATCATTGAGTAATATGTTCACTTTCTTTTTATTAAGGCCTTTTATTTTTCAAAACATATGCATGGACAACTCTTCAACATTAGCCCGTGCAAAATCCTGTGTTCTAAATTTCCCCCCTTGCCCCATGCCCTCCCCTAAATAGCAAGTAGTCCAATATATGTTAAACATGGTAGAAATATATATTAAATCCAATATGTGTACACATATTTACACAATTATCATGCCGTACAAGAAAAAAACAAGGAGAAGCAAAATAAAATGCAAGCAAATGATAAAAAAAAGAGTGAAGATGCTATGCTGTGAATCACACTCAGTTCTTACAATCCTCTCCCTTGATATAGATGGGTCTCTTTATTATTGAACAATGGGAATTTTTTGAATCATCTCATTGTTGAAGAGAACCAGGTCCCTCAGATTTGATAATCTTATAACCGTGTTGTGGCCTTGTATAGTGATCCCCTGGTTCTGCTCATTTCACTAAGAATCAGTTCATGTAAGTCTCTCCAGGCCTCTCTGAAATCATCCTGCTGGTTGTTTCTTACAGAACAATAATATGCATATACCATAATTTATTCAACCATAATCCAACCCATTCAGTTTCCATTTTCTTACCACTACAAAAAGGGCTACCACAAACATTCTTGCACATACAGGTCCCTTTCCCTTCTTTAAGATTTCTTTGGGTTATAAGCCCTGTAGAAACATTGCTGGGTCAAAAGGTATGAACAGTTTGATAACTTTTTGTGCATAGTTCTAAATAATTCACAGATTCACCAACAACATATCAGTGTCCCAGTTTTCCACATCCCTACCAATATTCATCATTATCTTTTCCTGTCATCTTAGCCAACCTGACAGGTGTGTAGTGGTATCTCAGAGTTGTGTTCATTTGTTTTTCTCTGATCAATAGTGCACTTTTCCATATAACTACAAATAGTTTCAATTTCTTCATCTGAAAATTGTCTGTTCATATCCCTTAACCATTTATCAATTGGAGAATGGCTTGGATTCTTATAAATTTGAGTTAATTCTTTATATAGGTTAGAAATGAGGTCTTTATCAAAAGTTTTGAATGTAAAAATATCTTCCCAGTTTATTGATTCCCTTCTAATCTTGTCTGCATTAGTTTTCTTTGTACAAAACTTTTCAATTTAACATAATCAAAATTATCGATATTGTGATCAATAACAATCTCTAGAAGAAGTAGATCACAAATTTCTTACCTCCTCCACAGATCTGAAAGGTAAACTATGCTATTTTCTTCTATTTTGTTTATAATGCCATTCTTTATGTCTAGATAATGAACTCATTTTGACCTTATCTAGTTTTACAGTGTTAAGTGTGGGTCAATGCCTAGTTTCTGCTGCACTAGTTTCCAATTTTCCCAGCAGATTTTGTCAAATAGTGAGTTCTTATGCCAAAAGGTGGTGTCTTTGTCAAACACTAGATCGCTATAGTTATTGATTATATTGTTCTGTGAACCTAGCCTATTCCAGTGATGAACTATCATTTTCCTTAGCACTAAATGATTTTGATGACTGCTGCTTTATAATATACTTGTTGATCTGGCACAACTGGGACACCTTCATTTGCATTTTTTGATTAATTACCTTGAAATTCTTGACCTTTTGTTCTTCCAGATGAATTTTGTTGTTATTTTTTTTTTCTAGGTCAGTAAAATAGTTTCTTGGGAATTTGATTGGTGTAGCATTAAATAAATAGATAAGGTTAGGTAGTATTGTCATCGTTATTATATTCGATTGTCCTATCCAAGAGCACTTAATATTTTTCCAGTTGTTTAGATCTGACTTTGTGTGGAAAGTGTTTTGTAGTTTTGCTTATATAGTTTCTGACTTTTCCTTGGCAGATAGATTCCGAAATATTTTATATAACCAACAGTTATTTTAAATGGGATTTCTCTTTGTATCACTTGCTGCTGGATTTTCTTAGTGATGTATAAAAATGCTAACGATTCTGTGGATTTATTTTTTATTCTTCAACTTTGCTAAAGTTGTGGATTTCTAATAGTTTTTCAGTTGATAGATACCATCATATCATCTGCAAAGAGTGATAATTTGTGTTTCTCAATACCTAGTTTAATTCTTTTAATATCTTTTTCTTCTCTTATTGCCAAAGCTAGAGTTTCTAATACAATATTGAATAGTAATGGTGACAGTGGGCAAACTTGTTTCACCCCTGATGTTATTGGGGATGGTTCCATTTATTTCCGTTACATATGATGCTTGCTGATGATTTTAAATAGATGCTACTGACTATTAAGGAAAAAGTCTATTTATTCTTATACTCTCTAGTCTTTTTAATAGGAATGGATGGGGGGTTTTATCAAATGCTTTTTCTGTAACTATTGAGATAATCATCTGACTTTTGTTCTTTTGGTTATTGATATAGTCAATTATGCTAATAGTCTTCTTAATATTTTACCAGACATGTATTCCTGGTATAAATCCTACTTGGTCATGATGTATTATCCTGAAGATGATTTTCTGTAACCTCTTTGCTAATATTTTATTTAAAAAACTTTGCATCAATATTCATTAAGGAAATTCGTCTATAATTTTCTTTCTCTGTTTTCACTTTACCTGATTTAGGCATCAGTACCATGTCTGTTTCATAAAAGGAAATAGGAAGGAATAGGTAGGAATCCTTCTGTCCCTATTTTTTTCAAAAGTTTATATAGTATTGGAATTAACTGTTCTTTAAATGTTTGATAGAATTCATATGTAAATACATCTGGCCCCAGAGATTTTTTTCTTAGGGAGTTGATTAATAGCTTGTTCTATTTCTTTTTCTAAAATGGGACTATTTAAGGAATTTGTTTCCTCTACTGTTAATCTGGGCAATATATATATATATATTAGATATTCCTCAGTCCTCTAATTCATTTAGATTATCAAATTTATTGGCATATAGTTGGGTATAATACTTCCTAATTATTTCTCTAATTTCCTCTTCATTGGTGGAAATTCTACCTTTTCATTTTTGAGAATAAATATTTTATTTTGTTCTTTCCATTTTCAAATCAAATGAACGAATGGTTTATCTATTTTGTTGTTTTTTTTTTTTTTCAAAAAAAACAACACTTAGATTAATGTATTAATTCAATAGTTTTCTTGTTTTCTATTTTATTAATCTACCCTTTTATTTTCAGAATTTAAAATTTGGTAATTAATTGGGTGTTTTCAATTTGTTCTTTTTCTAGTTTTTTTTTAGTTGTAAGACCAATTCATTGATCTTCTCTTTCTCTATTTTATGAAGTAAGCATTTAGAGATATAAAATTTTTCCTTATAACCGCTTTGGCTGCATCCCACAAACTGTGGTACCTTGTCTCATCACTTTCATTCTCTTGGATGAAATTATCAATTTTTTCTATGATTTGCTGGTTCATCTATTCATTCTTAAGGAGTAGATTATGTAATTTTCAATTATTTTTTGCTCTATTTTCTCCTGGCCTTATATTGCATATTGTTGGAATCCTTACAAAGTGTTAAGTCGTCATGTTATGGGGGGCGGAGGCAAGATGGCAGAGCAGGCACATACGACTCTCTAAGCTCCTCTCATTACCCTCATAACCAACTATTTAATCCAGCCTTAAAAATAACTCTTCACTGCTTAAATTCATGAAGATTAGAAGCACTACAACTTACCAACCGAAGTCCATCCGGAAGCTTACCAGGAAAGGTTTGTCCTGAGGGGCCAGGAACAGACTATCACAGGCAGAGAGAGGCTAGCATCCTGAGCAGACCAGGGGCGGGGGTGATCTCTGTGGCTAGAGAAGTTATAGAGATGACTGTGCTATAGGCTAACTGCTCTGCCTTAACTACAAAGCAATAAACTGGCGGAGAAAATAAAGCCTAAAACAGAGGGTCCTCTAAAAAATGCCAGAACCTAACGAGATCTGGCTGTAACCCCTCAAACCCGGAAGTGACTCAGGCAGACTTTACCGCAGCCCTGCAGCCACATCCTGCAGTTCCAGGCTTTTGCTGGGGCAGTTACTAATCTGCACAGCAGTGGGGCACAGCCTGGGCAGCCTCTGATCAGCAGAGTGGGGAGCTCGGCCTGGGGCAATAGAACCTCCCCAGCTGACTGCACTTCCCCAGCAGAACTTCCTGTCCCTGCAAATCCATTCACTGCTCAGCTGCTAATACCCATAGCCCCAGGACAGGGTTTGGCTTGGGGCAGTGAAACTCTCATTGCTAAGTGTCTAGCCCCAGGGCAGTCATTATCTCACACAGCCTGGATTCTTTGCAGGGCACTTTCCCAGCCCAGCCCTGCAGGCCTGAGTTACTGTCTGGTGGGGAACTCTTTCCCAGAGTACTCCAGTACCTCGCTGCTTTTTGTAGCCCGTTGGCAGGACAGGTACCCGTCCACATACCTTTCACTGCTCTCCAGAGGAAGCGGGTAACCTCCTGGCTCTGAAGGCAGACCTTACAGGCTTTAACAAAATGAGGAAAAAAAATCAAAAGAAAGATTGATAGTATCTACACGGAAAGAGAACAGCTTTTCAACCCTGAAGAGACTAATAGCAGACAGTCTCCAGACGATTGTTGGTCTCCAGTACAAAAGGCTCTCCTAGAAGAGAATATTAAAAACCTTAAAATAGAGCTAGAAGAGAAATGGGGAAAGGAAAGAGAAGCTATGCAAGAGAGTACAGAAAAGGCACATAACTCACTAAAAGAAAAATTTGATAAAGTGCAAAAAGAAAACAACTTCCTGAAATGTGAATTGGAAAAGGTAAAAAACTCCCAAGAAGTGCAGGGAAACAGAATTTGCGATTTGGAAAAAGAAAATGACTCACTAAAAAAAAAAAAAAAATAGTGAAATGGAAAAAAATTCCATAGTGCAAAACAACTCAATTGGACATATACAAAAAGAAGTAAAAAAAGATAATGAAGAAAATAACTCACTAAAAATCAGAACTGAACAAATAGAAATGACTGACTCATTGAGACATCAAGAATCAGTGAAGCAAAACCAAAAAAATAAAAGATTGGAAAAAAATGTCAAATATTTACTTGGAAAAACAACAGACCTGGAAAATAGATCTAGGAGAAATAACCTAAGGTTCATTAGAGTGCCAGAAAATTATGATGAAAAAAAGAGCCAAGATACTATTTTACAGGAAATCATCAAAGAGAACTGCCCAGAAGTAACAGAAACGGAAGGTAAAATAGGCATTGAAAGAATTCATCGAATACCTGAAAAAGACTCTAAAATAAAGACTCTGAGGAATATTGTGGCCAAACTTCAGAATTTTCAGACTAATGAAAAAATTTTACAAGCAGCCAGGAAAAAACAGTTCAAATACCGAGATGCCACAATAAGGGTCACACAAGATCTGGCTGCCTCAACATTAAAGGATCGAAGAGCCTGGAATCAGATATTCCAAAAGGCAAAAGAACTTGGAATGTAGCCAAGAATAAACTACCCAGCTAAGCTAAGTATTTTTTTCCACAGAAGAAGATGGACATTTAATGAAATAGAGGAATTCCATCTGTTTCTAAGGAAAAAAACAGACTTAAACAAAAAATTTGATCTTCAACAACAGGAATCAAGAGAAATAGAAAAAGGTAAAAGGAACTCTTGAGAACTGTATTTCTGTTGTGAATATACAAAAAAACCATATGTATAATTTGATTTTACCAATATAACATAAAAAAGGGAAGTAGAAATGGAAAGGGAATAGTGTCAGAAAAAGGGAAGAAGGGAGATAAAAAGAGGGAAACTACATGTGACAATGAGGCAAAGGAAACCTATCATATATGAGGGAACTTAGAGAGGGGAAGGAACATTGTGTGAATCCTACTCTCATCAGAGTTGGCTCAAAGAGGAAACAATTGACATATTTGTTTTACAGAGATTCTTCTCTCACTTCATTAAAAAGTGGGAGAGGAAAAGGGAGAAGGAAAAAGAGTAATAAGGGAAGGGTACAAGAAAGGGGAAGGGATTCAAAGGGAGGAGGGAGGGATACTAAAGAGGGAGAGCTGCGCGACATTAGTGGGACCAATAAGTTTAATACTAGGGGAGAAGGGAAGGAGGGCAAGAAAAAGAAAAGTATAATCTGGGGATATTAGGATGGCAGGAAATACAGAATTGGTTATTTTTTTTTAAATTTTTTAATAATGTTTTATTGATAGAACGCATGCCAGGGTAATTTTTTACACCATTATCCCTTGCATTCAGTTCTGTTCCGATGTTTTCCCCTCCCTCCCTCCACCCCTTCCCCCAGATGGCAAGAGTCCTTTACATGTTGAACGGGTTGCAGTATATCCTAGATACAATATATGTGTGCAGAACCGAACAGTTAAGAAAACTGCACAGGGAGAATTGAATTCAGAAGGTATAAATAACCCGGGAAGAAAAACAAAAATGCAAGCAGTTTATATTCATTTCTCAGTGTTCTTTCTCTGGGTGTAGCTGCTTCTGTCCATGTTTGATCAATTAAGGCTCTCTTTATCGAAGAGATCCACTTCCATCAGAATACATCCTCAAACAGTATCGTTGTTGAGGTATATAATGATCTCCTGGTTCTGCTCATTTCACTCCGTATCAGTTCATGTAAGTCTCTCCAGTCCTCTCTGTATTCATCATGCTGGTCATTCCTTACAGAACAATAATATTCCATAACATTCATATACCACAATTTTCTCAACCATTCTCCAATTGATGGGCATCCTTTCATTTTCCAGGTTCTAGCCACTACAAATAGGGCTGCAACAAACATTTTGGCACATATAGGTCCTTTCCCCTTCTTTATGATCTCTTTGAGATATAAGCCCAGTAGAAACACTGCTGAATCAAAGGGTATGCACAGTTTGATAACTTTTTGAGCATAGTTCCAAATTGCTCTCCAGAATGGCTGGATGTGTTCACAATTCCACCAACAATGTATCAGTGTCCCTGTTTTCCCACATCCCCTCCAACATTCCCCATTATCTTTCCCTGTCATTCTAGCCAATCTGACAGGTGTGTAGTGGTATCTCAGAGCTGTCTTAATTTTCATTTCTCTGCTTAATAATGATTTGGAGCATATTTTCATATGTCTATAAATAGTTTCAATTTCTTCATCTGAGAATTGTCTGTTCATATCCTTTAACCATTTATCAATTGGAGAAAGGTTTGATTTCTTATAGATTAGAGTCAATTTTCTATATATTTTGGAAATGAGGCCTTTATCAGAACCTTTGATTATAAAAATGTTTTCCCAGTTTATTGTTTCCCTTCTAATCTTGTTTGCATTTGTTTTGTTTGTACAAAAACTTTTCAATTTGATATAATCAAAATTTCTATGTTGTGGTCAATAGTGATCTCTAGTTCTTCTTTGGTCATAAATTCCTCCTTCTTCCACAGGTCTGAGAGGTAAACTATCCTAGGCTCTTCCAATTTATTTATCATCTCATTCTTTATGCCTAGATCATGAACCCATTTTGACTTTATCTTGGTGTACCATGTTAAGTGTGGGTCAATGCCTAGTTTCTACCATACTGATTTCCAATTTTCCCAGCAATTTTTGTCAAATAATGCATTCTTATCCCAGAAACTGGTGTCTTTGGGTTTGTCAAACACTATATTATTAAAGTTATTGGCTGTTTTGTCCTTTGAACCTAACCTATTCCATTGATCAACTAGTCTATTTCTTAGCCAATACCAGATGGTTTTAGTAACTGCTGCTTTATAATATAATTTTAGATCTGGTACAGCTAGTCCACTTTCATTTGATTTTTTTTTCATTAATTCCCTTGAAATTCTTGACCTTTTGTTTTTCCATATGAACTTTGTTGTTATTTTTTCTAATTCATCAAAGTAGTTTTTTTGGGAGTCTGATTGGTATAGCACTAAATAAGTAGATTAATTTAGGTTGTATTGTCATCTTTATTATATTTGCTCGCCCAATCCAAGAGCATTTAATATTTTTCCAGTTGGTTAGATCAGACTTAATTTGTGTGGAAAGTGTTTTGTAGTTTTGCTCATAAAGTTTCTGATTTTCCCTTGGCAGATAGATTCCTAAATATTTTATACAATCAGTAGTTACTTTAAATGGAATTTCTTTTTGTAACTCTAACTGTTGGGTTTTGTTAGTGATATATAAGAATGCTGATGACTTATGTGGGTTTATTTTATATCCTGCAACTTTGCTGAAGGTATAGGTTGTTTCTAATAACTTTTTGGTAGAATCTCTGGGGTTTTCTAAGTATACCATCATATCATCAGCAAAGAGTGATAATTTGGTTTCCTCATTGCCTATTCTTATTCCTTTAATCTCTTTCTCAACTTTTATTGCCAAAGCTAGCAGTGAATGGGATGAATTCTCCCATAAAGAGGAGGTGGATAGCAGACTGGATCAAAAGTCAGAACCCTACAATCTGTTGTTTACAGGAAACACATTTAAAACAGGGAGATACATACAGAGTGAAGGTAAAAGGTTGGACCAGAATCTATTATGCTTCAGGTGAAGTAAAAAAAAATCAGGGGTAGCCATCCTTATCTCAGATCAAGCAAAAGCAAAGATTGATCTAATTAAAATAGATAAGGAAGGAAACTATATCTTGCTTAAGGGTACTATAGACAATGAAGCAATATCAGTATTAAACAGATATGCACCAAGTGGTATAGCATCTAACTTCCTTAAAGAGAAGTTAAGAGAGTTGCAAGAAGAAATAGACAGCAAAACTATAATAGTGGGAGATCTCAATCTTGCACTCTCAGATTTAGATAAATCAAATCACAAAACAAATAAGAAAGAAATTAAAGAGGTAAATAGAATATTAGAAAAATTATGTATGATAGATCTCTGGAGAAAACTGAATGGTGACAGAAAGGAGTATACTTTCTTCTCAGCAGTTCATGGAACCTACACAAAAATTGACCATATATTAGGACATAAAGACCTCAAAATTAAATGCAGGAAGTCAGAAATAGTACATGCTTTCTTTTCAGATCACAATGCAATAAAAACTACATTCAACAAAAAGTTAGGTGTAAATAGACCAAAAAGTAATTGGAAACTAAATAATCTCATCTTAAAGAATGATTGGGTGAAACAGCAAATTATAGACACAATTAATAATTTCACTCAAGATAATGACAACATTGAGACATCATATCAAAATTTATGGGACGCAACCAAAGCAGTAATAAGGGGAAATTTTATATCCTTAGAGGCTTACTTGAATAAAATAGAAAAAGAGAAGATCAATGAATTGGGCCTGGAACTTAAAAAGTTAGAAAAAGACCAAATTAAAAATCCCCAATCAATTACTAAACTTGAAATTCTAAAATTAAAAGGAGAAATTAATAATATAGAGAGTAAAAAAAAAAAAAAAAACTACTGAACTAATAAATAAAACTAAGAGTTGGTTTTATGAAAAAATCAATAAAATTGATAAATCTTTAGTAAATCTGATTAGAAAAAGGAGAGAGGGAAATCAAATTGGCAGTCTTAAAAATAAAAAAGGAGAACTTACCACTTACCACTGATGAAGAGGTAAGCTCCACATTTTCTCTCAGAATTCCTTTCATGAAAAGCCTCGGAATTAATGCTTGACTGAAAAAAAAAAAAAAAAACAAAACACCAGTAGTTACCAAGAGAAGACATCCTAGAAATTCACCAGAAAAGGTCTGTTTTTGCTTGAGGGCAGGGATGGTTTTAGATCAGGTGCAGGCTGAAGGCAAGCGGCAGCAGTGAGAGCACAGCAGGCAGCTAATAGCAGAGCAGATTGGAGGGTGATGGGGTGTGATCTCAGCTGTCTCTGCAGGGAGAACTTTGCTACAGGATTGGCTACTTTGCTCTGGCAGCAAGGCAGTAGCCCAGCAGAAAAGCTAAAAACATCTGGGGTGAAGAATAAAACTCCAAACAGCTGAAGTCTCTCTGGACCTGGCCACTTCTCCCCCACAGTGTCTCAGCACACTCTTGGAGTCTCAGAGCGCAGGCACAACGCAGCTATCGCTGTCCTGTTAGTGCCTTGCTGCTGCCCCCTGCAGTCTGTAGAGGAAGCTTGGTAATACCACGCAGCCCCTTTCCCAAAAAATGCAGATTCCATCTGGGTTTTTTTCTTTTTTTCTTTGCTAGTTTGTCTTTGATTCTTCTCTGACAAAATGAGCAAAAAATTGAAAAGGACTTTAACCACTAACAGCTTCTATATGGATAGAGAGCAGACTCTAAACCTAGAGGAGACTAAAAACAGACTGTCTCCAGGTGAATCCCCAAAGGAGGAGATCATCTCTTCCTCAGCACAGATGAATCTCATAGAAGAAATTAAAAGGGCTCTCACAAGAGAGCTAGAAGAAAAATGGGAAAAGAGATTGTGGAGAAGTCATCCTACACATTTAAAGACAGAGTGGATAAAGAAATCAAATCCTTGAAAAATAGGATAAGTGAACTGGAAACAGAAAATAGCTTTCTAAAAAATAAAATTGGCAAAATGGAAAAAAAAATTCCATAGAACAAAACAACTCAATTGGACAATTAGAAAAAGATATAGAAAAAGTGAGTGAAGAAAATACTTCATTGAAAATCAGAATCGAACAAATGGAATTGAATGACTCGAGGAGACAACAAGAATCAGTCAAGCAAAACCAAAAAAAATGAAACAATGGACAAAAATGTGAAATACCTTCTTGGGAAAACAATAGACCTGGAAAATAGATCTAGGAGAGACAATCTAAGAATTGGACTCCCAGAAAAATATGATGAAAAAAAGAGTCTGGATGCTATTTTCCAGGAAATTATCAAAAAGAACTGCCCAGAAGTCATAGAAACAGAGGGTAAAATAGACATTGAAAGAATTCATCGATCACCTACGGAAAGGGATCCTAAAATCAAAACACCAAGGAATATAGTGGCCAAATGCCAGAACCCTCAGATAAAGGAAAAAATACTGCAAGCAGCTAGAAAAATCCAATTCAAATTTAGAGAAGTCATAATAAGTATTACCCAGGATCTAGCAGCATCCATATTAAAAAATCAAAGGGCCTGGAATATGGTTTTCTGAATGGCTAAGGAACTTGGTATGCAACCAAAAATAACTTACCCGCTAGAATGAGCATCTTTTTCCAGAGAAGAAGATGGACATTCAAGGAAGTAAGCGAATTTCACCTATTTTTGATGAAAAAGCCAGAACTTAACAAAAAGTTTGATCTACAAATATAGAACTCAAGAGAAACCAAAAAAGGTAAAAAAAAAAAAAATACATGTATACCTTGTTCTAGAAACTAGAGGTGGAAAGGACATTGTACCAGAAAAAGGGTAAAGTGGGGGTACTACATCTCACAAAGAGGCAAAGGAAACCTATCATATCTGAGAGAAAGAATGGAAGGGGATGAATATAGTGGGTATCGTACTGCCTTCAGAATTGGCTTTAAGAGAAAAATTTTAGACATATTCAATTTATGGTGAAAGTTCTCCCACCTCATTGAAAAGTGAGAAAGAAAAAGTAAAAAGGAAAGGAATAAGCTAAGTGGAAGGGAATATGGAAATTGTGAGGGAAAGGAATAAGATAGGGGGAGGAAGTCTAAGGTGTGGGGGGGAATACTAAAAAGAAAGGGCTGTGAGAAGCAAGTGGTGCTCACAAGATTAATACTGGGAAGGGGGGAAGGGGGAAAGAAGGAAGAAAAGCATAAACAGGGGTTAGCAAGTTGGCAAGTAATACTTAATTGGTCATTTTAACCATAAATGTGAACAGGGTAAACTCCCCCATAAAGAGAAAGTGGTTAGCAGAATGGATTAAAAGCCAGAATCCTACAATATGTTGTTTACAGGAAACACACCTGAAGCAGGGAGATACATGCAGGTTAAAGGTAAAAGGTTGGAGCAAAATCTACTGTGCTTCAGGTAAAGTAAAAAAAAAAAAAAACAGGGGAAGCCATCCTGATCTCAGATCAAGCAAAAGAAAAAAATTGATCTAATTAAAAGAAATAAGGAAGGGCACTATATCTTGCTAAAGGGTAGCCTAGATAATGAAGCAATATCAATACTAAACATATATGCACCAAGTGGTGTAGCATCTAAATTCTTAAAAGAGAAATTAAGAGAGCTGCAAGAAGAAATAGACAGCAAAATGATAATACTGGGAGGTCTCAACCTTGCACTCTCAGAATTAGATAAATCAATGCACAAAATAAATAAGGAAGTCAAAGAAGTAAATAGAATACTAGAAAAGTTAGATATGATAGATCTCTGGAGAAAATGAAGTGGAGACTGAAAGGAGTACACTTTCTTTTCAGTAATTCATGGAACTTATACCAAAATTGACCATATATTAGGACATAAAAACCTCAAATTCAAATGCAGTAATGCAGAAATAGTAAATGCATCCTTTTCAGACCATGATGAAATAAAACTTACATTCAACAAAAAGCCAGGGGAAAGTAGACCAAAAAATAATTGGAAACTAAATAATCTCATACTAAAGAATGATTGGGTGAAACAGCAAACCATAGACATAATTAATAACTTCATCCAAGAAAACGATAATAATGAGACATCATACCAAAATGTGTAGGATGCAGCCAATGCTGGAAGGGGAAATTTTATATCTCTAGAGGCCTACTTGCATAAAAGAAAGAAAGAGAAGGTCAATGAATTTGGCTTGCAACTAAAAATGCTAGAAAAGGAACAAATTAAAAAACCCAAGTCAAACACTAAACTTGAAATTCTAAAAATAAAAGGAGAGATCAATAAAATTGAAAGTTAAAAAAAAAACTGTTGAATTAATTAATAAAACTAAGAGTTGGTTCTATGAAAAAACCAACAAAATAGACAAACCCTTAGTAAATCTGATTTAAAAAAAGAAAGAGGAAAATCAATTTGTTAGTCTTAAAAATGAAAAGGGAGAACTCGCCACTAAGGAAGAGGAAATTTGAGCAATAATTAGGAGTTACTTTGCCCAAGTTTATGCCAATAAATTGGACAACTTAAATGAAATGGAAGAATCCTTTCAAAAATATAGCTTGCCCAAATTAACAGAGGAAGAAGTAAATATCCTAAACAGTCCCATCTCAGAAAAAGAAATAGAACAAACTATTAATCAAATACCTAAGAAAAAATCCCCAGGACCAAATAGATTTATATGTGAATTCTACCAAACATTTAAAGAACAATTAACTTCAATGCTATATAAACAATTTGAAAAAATAGGAATTGAAGGAGTCCTACCAAACTCCTTTTATGACACAGACATGGTACTGATACCTAAACCAGGTAGGTTGAAAACAGAGAAAGAAAATTATAGACCAATCTCCTTAATGAATATTGATGCTAAAATCTTAAATAAAATATTAGCAAAAAGATTACAGAAAATCATCCCCAGGATAATACACTATGACCAAGTAGGATTTATACCAGGAATGCAGAGCTGATTCAATATTAGGAAAACTATTAGCATAATCGACTATATCAATAACCAAACTAACAAAAACCATATGATCATCTTAATAGATGAGAAAAAAAAATTGATAAAATCCAACATCCATTCCCAATAAAAACACTTGAGTATAGGAATAAATGGACTTTTCCTTAAAATAGTCAGGAGCATATATTTTAAACCATCAGTAAGTATCATATGCAATGGGAAAAAACTGGAACCTTTCCCATAAAGATCTGGTGTGAAGCAAGGTTGTCCACTATAACTATTATTATTCAATATTGTATTAGAAACACTAGCCTCAGCAATGAGTCGAAAAATAGATTAAAGGAATTAGAGTAGGCAATGAGGAAACCAAACTATCACTCTTCACAGATGATATGATGGTATACCTATAGAACCCCAGAGATTCTCCTAAAAAGCTATTAGAAATTATTCATAACTTTAGCAAAGTTGCATGATACAAAATCAATCCCCATAAATCCTCAGCATTTTTATACATCACCAACAAAATCCAAGAGCAAGAGATACAAAGAGAAATTCCATTCAGAATAACTATTGACAGCATAAAATATTTGGGAATCTATCTACCAAAGGAAAGTCGGGAATTATATGAGCAAAATTACAAAAAAAAAAAAAAAAAAAAAAAAAAAACTTTCCACACAAATAAAGTCAGATTTGAATAATTAGAAAAATATTAAGTGCTCTTGATAGGCCAAGTGAATATAATAAAAATGACAATATTCCCTAAACTAATCTAATTATTTAGTGCTAGACCAATCAGACTTCTAAGAAAATATTTTAATAATCTAGAAGAAATAACAACAAAATTCATATGGAAAATAAAAGATCAAATATCTCAGGGGAATTAATGAAAAAAAAATCAAATGAAGGTGGCCTAGCTGTACATGATCTAAAATTATATTATAAAGCAGCAGTCACCAAAACTATTTGTAATTGGCTAAGAAATAAATTAGTTGATCAGTGGAATAGTTTAGATTCACAAGACAGAATAGTCAATTATAACAATCTAGTGTTTGACAAACCCAAAGATCCTAACTTTTGGAATAAGAATTCATTATTTGACAAAAACTGCTAGGATAACTGGAAATTAGTATGGCAGAAATTAGGCATGGACCCACACTTAACACTGTATACCAAGATAAGATCAAAATGGGCGCATGATTTAGGCATAAAGAACGAGATTATAACTATATTAGAGGAACATAGGATAGTTTATCTCTCAGACTTCTGGAGGAGAAAGAAATTTGTGAATAAAGATGAACTAGAGACCATTACTGATCACAAAATAGAAAATTTTGATTAAATCAAATTAAAAAAGCCGTTGTACAAACAAAACTAATGCAAACAAGATTAGAAGGGAAGCAACAAACTGGGAAAACATCTTCACACTAAAGGTTCTGATAAAGGCCTTATTTCCAAAATATATAGAGAATTGACTCTAATTTATAAGAAACCAAGCCATTCTCCAATTGATAAATGCTCAAAGGATATTAACAGATAATTTTCAGATGATGAAATTGAAACTATTACCACTCATATGAAGGAGTGTTCCAAATCACTACTGATCAGAGAAATGCAAATTAAGACAACTTTGAGATACCACTACACACTTGTCAGATTGGCTAAGATGACAGGAAAAAATAATGATGAATGTTGCAGGGGATGCAGGAAAACTGTTGGTGGAGTTGTGAACAAATTCAGCCTTTCTGGAGAGGAATCTGGAATTATGCCCAAAAAGTTATCAAACTGAGCATACCCTTTTATCCAGCTTATGCCTCAAAGAGATATTAAGAAGAGAAATGGACCTGTATGTGTCAAAATGTTTGTGGCAGCCCTGTTTGTAGTGGCTAGAAACTGGAAAATGAATGGATGCCCATCAATTGGAGAATGGTTGGGTAAATTGTGGTATATGAATGTTATGGAATATTATTGTTCTGTAAGAAATGGCCAGCAGGATGAATACAGAGAGGCTTGGAGAGACTTACATGAACTGATGCTAAGTGAAATGAGCAGAACCAGGAGATCATTATATATCTCAACAATGATATTGCATGAAGATGTATTCTGATCGAACTGGATTTCTTTGACAAAGAGATCTAACTCAGTTTTAATTGATCAATGATGGATAGAAGCAGCTACACTCAAAGAAAGAACACTGGGAAATGAATGTAAACTGTTTGCATTTGTTTTTCTTCCTGGGTTATTTCTATCTTCTGAATCCAAATTCTCCCCATGCAACAGGAGAACTGTTCAGTTCTGCACACATATATTGTATCTAAGATATACTGCAACATATTTAACATATATAGGACTGCTTGCCATCTAAAGGAGGGGGTGGAGGGATAGAGGGGAAAAATTGGAATAGAAGTGAGTGCAATGGTTAATGCTGTAAAAAATTACCCTGCCAAGTCCTGTCAATAAAAAGTTATTATAATTAAAAAAAAAAAAAAAGGAAAAAGAATTGGATCCAAATGAGTGGATATTAGTAGGAGAGCAATTAGGTGAATACTATAATTCTAACTCAAACTCAATGGAGTGGAAATTAATAAAAGAGGATCTTTGTCAATTTTGCAATAAAAATGTACCTGACTCAATTTCCAAAGACACACTTAATACACAGAATTTAATACAACAGCAGAAATCATATTAGTGTTAGAATGAAGAAAAAGAAGAAAGAACAGTAAGGGGAGGTGCCAACTAAACTAGTTGAAAAGGAGGAAGGATCAGATAAGAATGGAGTTAAGTACAATTTTGAGTGTGATACTTCACAGCAGGAGACATTAGATCATTCCACATCTCATGACCCTTCCCCCTCAATTAACCCTTGATGGGTGGAGGAAGAAGAAGGAGGGGGAAAGGCAGAAACACAATCAGCATCTCTGGTGAAACAGAATATGACAAGATTAGAAAGGGCATTAACTAAGGCAAAAATGAAGGAGAAGATGTATCTGATTTTATAAATGCATATCCTGTGATTGAAGAGCTTGACTCTTCAGGTCAAAAAGGGAGAAGATACACTCCTTTTAATTTGGAAAAAAAAATTAAGGATTTGAAAAAGGGTTGCATTCTTTATGGGGCTACATCCTCTTATATTAAAATGTTACTAGATAATTTGTCTTATGAAATCTTAACCCAGATGACTGGAAATCCATAGCTAAGACATGTTTGCAACCTGGACAAAATATGTTGTGCCTTTCAGAGTTTCATGAATTATGTAGGATTCAAGCCCAACACAATAGGCAAACAGGAGCTAATGTACAAATAACTTTTGAGCAACTAGCTGGTGAAGGTCAGTGTGGAGAGAATTGAGAACAGATTTATTATCCAATACCAGCATATGAGCAAATTTCTAAGGCTCCAATAAAAGCTTAGAGTTTTCTCCCTGGACAGAAAGATGGATGTAAAGCCTTCACAAAAATAGAGCAAGGTCCCAATGAACCTTCTGCAGATTTTGTGGGTCGTTTGCAAACACCTGTGATAAGAACCATTGGAGATAATGCAGCTACAGAAATAATGACCAGACATCTGGCTAAAGAAAATGCTAATGAGGTTTGCAAAAGAATTATATGAGAAGTACACAAAGATGCTCCTTTAGAGGAGATCATAAGGCTCTGTGCCACAGTGGGCACACATGCTTATTATACCCAAATTATGTTGAACATGGAAAGACAGGGTCCCTCTTGGCAAGGGACTTCTAGAGAAACTGGTCGATGTTTTCAGTGTGGAAAAGTTGGACATTTGAGAGCTCATTGTAGATATGGAGATAGAATGAGAAGACAGGGTGAGAGAAAACCCAAAACCTCATGTCCAAAATGCAACCAAGGCTTTCACTGGGCCTCTGAATGTAGATTGACCCAGGGAAATGAGAGGCAGGGCCCAGCTCCAAGATATCAATCAAAAGATAGGTGAGGCATGATGGCAGCTAAGATTCCACCCAGAGAATCTTTAGAAGATCAGGACTCTGATGTAATCAATCAATCTAAAATTAATCACATGGCACAAAGACATTATGTGATCAACCAACAGAAAAGCAATGAGATAATATGAGGGGATTACAGTTGGGGAGAAGACAGGCCTTTTAACACAACAGGGCAGTGCCCAGTGCAAGCAGCTCCAATGTAATTGCCAGATGATGAGGAGAAATCTCCAAAGTGGTAAATAGAAGGGAATTAGCTAGGTTAACTGTCTGGGAGAGAGGGTTTGCTTGTGTTTCTACAGATGGAGAAGGAATCAGATGGATGCCAACGAGCCATATTCACCTTGTCCATCAGAGAGAAACAGAAAAAGAGAACAACCTCAAAACAAAATAGAAGATCTAAAAAGCATCTGACACTGAAAGAGCATGGCTGACAATGAGACTGTTAAAAGAACTTTTAAAATCTTCAAGAAATCATTGGATTCCCTAACACAAAATGAGACTGTTTCAGTTCTTGAAAAGCAGCAGGAATTATTGGATTCCTTGAGATGAAAAATTGTTGATGAGACTATTGCAATATTTCAAAGCTTGCAGGAATTATTGAATTCCTGGCACATGAATTAATGGACAATGGATTCCTTTTGGACTATTTCTAGGACGTATGGACATGTATAAATTCTCATGATGATACATGTTATTTGTTACATCACTTCTAGCCTCTGTTATATTGCTATGTGCTTATGTAATTATGTGTAATACCTCCCATATTGATGGATTTATGTATAGCTGTTTCAAGTGAGCCCCTTCAGAAACCTGCTAATTTGATTTGATTTCCTATTTCCCTTGATGTTTTCATCTCCCTTCCTGAGATATCAGGGAGGATGTGACCACCTTCTTTTTATGGTGTTTTCACTTCTTTTTTGAGCAGTCAGGGAAGGCATGATCACCTTCTTTTTGGGATTCTTACCTCCTTGAGAATTCAGGGAGGTCATGACTACCTTATGTTCTAAATCAAAAGAAAGTGGGAGATGTTGGAATCCTTACAAAATGTTCAGTCATTAGAACTGATAGAGACAATAATTACCTAATTTAGTATGGTTCAGTATGATTGATCTGATCCTACAAGGAGATGTTAGGGGCCAGAACCTGAAATAAGGTACTAAGTGGAATTGAGGAGACAATGTTTAAATCTAGTTTAGAATTTAATTAATCCTACAACAAATAATGGTTTCCCAGTGATATAATGTTTGGTGTATGCTCAGTCTATAGCATATAAGCAAGAAGCTCTCAGGCCCAGACACAGAAGCCCACTCTCAGAGGCGGAGACAAAGTCATTCCATATTCACTTTTGTGCTGGGTGGAGACAATTGGAGAGAACTAGGGGCTGAAGCTCAAGATTTTGAAGGACAAAATAAAGGACTGGATTTTAACTCCTGGCTGCATTTGGAGTGATTATTACTCTGAACCAAAACTAAGGCTGCCTTCAGAAAATCTCCCCAAGAAACCTGCCCCCAGAAAATGATTATATTATACAAAAGAAGAGAACACCACAGCATATGATTTTTATTGCATCATCATCTGAAAAAATGCATTTACTATTTCTGTCTTTCTGCATTTGATTTTGAGGTTTTCATGTCCTAACACATGTCCCATGAATAGCCAAGAAAAAAGTAAATATCTTTCTGTCTCCATTCAATTTTCTCCAAACATCTATCATTATAGGAATCTTTACAAACTGCTAACTCATTCGAGTTGATAGATTATTGATCTGATCTTACAAGATGTTTTGGGCCAGAACCTGAAACAAGGTACTAAGTACAATTAATTGATACAATGCTTGTGTTCACACCTTTACTCATTGGAATTCACAAGTATGGGAGTTCACAAAGTTAACTGTGTAATTTGTGAATTCACACCTCCCTTGAAGCTCTTGGGGCCAGAGAGCACTATGGGTGAAAACCCATAATCCTTCTCTCTCGTATCCCACAATTCCTCTCTCTTGTATAAAAGAAACAGACAGAGGCTCTCGGACAGATTTCAGCGGAGTTACATGAAGAGTGGAGCTGGATTGAAGGCTGAAGAAAGCAGAGGCAGAAGCAAAGGACAAAACTGCAAGAGCTCTTGGAACCAAGCAGAGAGATAGGGCTCAACTAAGCAGGCTATTTTGGAAGGAGAAAATAAACGTTTGTATTTTTACCAGCTGGCTGCATTTGGGGTAATTATTGATCCAAACTGATACTAAGGCTGCCTCAAGAAAACCTCCCCAAGAAACCAACCTTCTCCCCCAGAGAGAACTATCATCTTATATATTTTAAAGAAGAAAAAGAACACCACATATCATAACTGACATTTTGTTTACCTCCTTACAATCTTTCTTATTTATTTTGTGGTTTGCTTTATCTAATCCTGAGAGTGCAAGTCTTCTCACTATTATAGTTTTGCTCTCTATTTCTTTTTACAGCTCTCTTAACTTTTCCTTTAGGAATTTAGATGCTATACCACTTGTTGCATATATGTTTAGTATTGATATTGCTTTATTATCTATGGTATCCTTTAGTTAGATATAGTTTCCTTTATCATCTCTTTAATTAGATCAATTTTTGCTTTTGCGTCATCTTAGATCAGGATGGGTACCCATGTTTTTTTTTTGTTTGTTTGTTTGTTTGTTTGTTTGTTTGTTTGTTTGTTTTTTGTTTGTTTGTTTTGTTTTTTACTTCACCTGAAGCATAATAGATTCTGCTCCAGTCCTTTACCTTCACTCTGTATGTATCATTACATTTTAAATTTGTTTCTTGCAAACAACATATTGTAGGATTCTGGCTTTTCATCCAGTCTGCTGTCCACTTCTATTTTATGGGAGAGTTCATCCCATTCACTTTCACAGTTAAAATTACTAGGTCTATATTTCCTGCCATCTCATTTGCCCTAAGTTATGCTTTTTTCTTTCATTTCCCTCTTTATTCCTCCCCAGTATTTTGCTTTAAAGGACCACCTATCTCAAACAGCCCTGGCCCTCTAGAATCCCTTCCCTGTTTTTACACATTTCCCCTAATACTTCTGTTTTACCTTCTATTAGTCTTTCCCTTTCTTTCCTCCCTTTTTCCACCACTTCCCTATAAAGTGAGGCAAGTTTCTCTGTGAAACCAAATCTGTGTGATATTGTCTCTTAAAACAAATCTGATGCCAGTAAGATTTACACAATGCTCACATACCTACTTTATTTCCCTCAATTATAGCAGATTTTCTTTGTCTCTTAATGAGATGTAATTTCTCTTATTTTATCACATTTTTCCTCTTTTCCTAGTATGATCCTCTTTCTACCTCAAGTTTATGTTCATATTATCATAATAAAATGAAATTATACTGTATTCATTAAATATAGTCATAATAGAAATATAGTTTTCAAGAGTTCTCTTTTTTTTACCTTTTTAAGGTTTCTTTTGAGTTCTATATTTGAAGATTAAAATTTTTGTTCAGTTCTGGTCATTTCTTTAGGAATAGGTGAAATTCCCCAATATCTCTGAATGTCCATCTTATTCACTGAAAGGCAGTGCTCATTTTAGCTGGATCGCTTATTCTTGGCTATAATCCAAGTTCCTTAGCTTTTCATTTCAGTCCTTTTGATCCTTTAAAATGGAAACGACTAGGTTCTGGGTAATCCTTATTGTGGCTCCTCCTTATTTAAATTGTTTCTTTCTGGCTGTTTACAATATCTTTACCTTGTTGTCATGGTTCTGAAATTTAGCTATGATATTCTTGGGGATTTAATTTTGGGATCTCTTTCAGGAGATGATCAGAGAATTCTTTCAATGGCAATTTTACCTTCTGATTCTAAAATATAAGGCTCCTTTTCTTTTATAATTTCTTGTAAAATAATATGTAGGTTCTTTTTTTTTTTAAATCATGTCTTTTAAGAAGTCCAATAATTTTTAGATTGTCTCTTCTAGGTCTACTTTCCAGGTCAGTTGTTTTTCCTAGGGGATAATTCATGTTTTCTTCTTTTTTTTTCCCATTTTCTTGTTTTTGTTTGACTGATTCTTGAAGTCTTATTGAATCATTCACTTCCATTTGTTCAATTCTGATTTTTAGTGTATTATTTTCTTCAGTTACCATTTTTTAGCTCCTTTTTTAATTTGGCCAATGGTTTTTTGTTGTTGTTGTTGTTGTTGTTGTTGTTGTTGTTGTTCATTGCATTCTTTTTCCATTTCACAAATTTTATTTTTCAGTGAATTGGTGTTTTTTCACATCACTTTTGTAGGGCATTATATGGTTTTTCCATTCTTTCTTGCAATGATCTCATTTCATTTCCCCATTTTTCTTCTAACTCTTTTTTAAGATCCTTTATGCAATCTTCCAAAAAAGCCTTGTGAGATGGGGACCAGCTCATGCCTTTCTTTGGGGCTTCATCTGGAATTCCTTTGCCTTTAGGTACCTCAGGATTTGTGGTCTGTTCTTCTCTTTCTCCATAAAAGTTGTCCATTTTTTATTCATTTTTTAAGGCTTGTAAATTGTTTAATGCAAAGAAGTGACAGCTGTTTTAATTTGCCCTGGGGCAGTTCTACTGATTTATTTCCAGTGCTGGATAATGGCAGTTAGGTCGAGCATTTTTCTGGGGCTCAGAAATTTTACAATTTCTTTTTGTCTTTTGTAGCAAACCTGTCAAACCACCTGCTTGCAATCAAGACAGAGTAGGCTCACAGAAGTTTTGCAGGTTCGTGGAAGCTGCAATACTCTGACTCTGGTTCCAGCTCCTTACCCCAGAACTGTGCTGCAGTCTGGTGTTGGCAGATTGTCCCCCTGTCTGTTTTAAACAGACCTGTTCTCAAGTTCTGCCAAGGTAACTTCTTCTGGGAATGTATTGTACTCCAAATGTTTGTGGGTTCTTTGACTCCAAGACCAATGTAGAGGCTTACTCCACTGTTGGTTTGAGAGAAGGTAAGAAGAGGTCACAAAAAGACATTTGTGTTCTCTACCTTCTTGGCTCTGCCCCTCTTAAGATCTCTAAAAATTCTTCCAAGAGAGCTCTCTGAATTGGAAACTAACTCCTATCATCCTTTGAGGTTTCATCTAGAGACATTTTGTGTTTAGTGTCATCAGGGTTTGAGATCTGTTCTTCCTTCTTCCCCTTCTGTAATTGCATTGGAGGTCTCACAACATAGTGCTGTGATCCACTGGCTTCTCAATTAGGATAGAGTAGACAATGTTACTGTATTTTGGCTAAGGGCTCACAGTAAATTCTCTGCATTGAGCCTCTCTACACTGGGCCTCGCTGTACTGTGCCTATTCTGGGCTGCATCCTCCCTGCATTATGGAGCCCAGATCTTCCCTGAAGTCCTTCCAAGATATTTTCTGCTGAAAATTTTTTGCACTCCAAATATCTGTGGATTCTGTCACTCCAAAATCCATTCAGAGACTTGAACTTGTATTGATTTTGAGAGAAGCTAGGAAGAGCTCAAGGAAAGTTCTATCTACTCTGTGCCATCTTGGCTCCACCAACTGTGTTATATTAAGTTTGTCATCAACTAAATAACCTGTGGGCAGCTAGATGACTCAGTGGATAAAGTGCTGAACCTTGAGTCAGGAAAATCTAAGCTGAAATCCTTCTCAAGTCACTTAAAGCTGTTTGCCTCAATTTTTTTTTTCATCTGTAAACTGTGAACATACTAAAGAACAAAAGGGCAAACCACTCCAGTATCTTTGCCAAGAAAACTCCAAATTGAAGAGTCAGACATGACTAAAACAAATAAACAACAACAAAATAGCCCATAATATTAGAGAGACATATACCACTGGAAATTCTCTTCATGAAAGATTTAGGACATTAGGATTATCTATCTGGAGATGGAAAGGACTTCAGAGATAATTTAACACAACTCCCTCAATTTATAGAGAAAGTGATTCTGAGGATGATTAAGTCATTTGCTTGTCTTAGTAAATATTATAGACAGAATTGGAACCTGGGTCCTCTTACTCCAGAGTTTACTTCTATTTTCCTTCTATAGTGATGCCTCCCATCAAATTAAAAAAAAAAAATCCAAAGAATTCTAAGTATTTGTCAGTATGTTAAAGTCTAAATTAGCCTTTAGAAATTTGTATTAAAGGTTTCAAGATGGTTATAAATTTAGTGATCTTGGAAGGGGAGGTAGTGTTTCCTTTGATATTTAGAAATTTTCAGTCTGTCTTACATGTACTTTTCAAAAAGAGATTAAGATTGCACTGCATCACAAAATTTGAAGATAATATTTAGCAATCAACACTTGTTTCACTATTTTAATGGTTTACCCTCCTCCCCAATCAAAACAAGTTTTAGTCTAGCTTGGGCTGAATATAACACAGAAAGTAGGACAAGCATTGTGAAAAGAGATTTAAAGGATAAAATAATGTTTTATTTTACTCAATTCTTTCCTCTTCTCTTTCTTTTGGACCAATCTCTTTGGCTTATGTTATCTACTGACTTTTCTACTATGCAGCCTTTAGTCATATGCACACTTAGTCTTCTAACCAGCATGGGGTGGTGAAAAATCCCCATGTTAATGGAATGAAGTGGAACGCATAAAAATAAAATTTAACAGTGGGGTAGGAATAAAAGTATGCCATCTATGGGAAAATGCATTTGGTTAGAAGTTCAGTTGTGAATTAGTATATCTTGGTCTTCTCAATGAAATCAGCAACTTATAATCATGAGAGGTCTTCATAGGCAGTGAGTAAAAACCTCATACAGAGAACTAATGCATCTTGTGGCTATAAAAAGATGTAAGGAACTGTTAATGGTTCAGACTCACCAGGTGTTTTTTAGGGAATTGATTTCAGCATGTTTTCAAGATCTTTTTCAAGGAAAATCAGAGAAGCATCTTCATTACATAATTACGGCATCCAGTGATGCTGAAATATTTCCAAACATTTTCATTTCTCTGTCTTTTAAGCTATTTACTGAAATCCAGCTTTATATTGTAGCTCAAGAAGATATTACTATTTAGAAGAGACATATTCTGGGAACTGTATAATTTTAAGTTGAAAGTGACATTAAAGGCTACTTAGTCCATTCTCCTTAATTTAAATAAGAGGAATATACCTCAAGGAAAATTTACAAATATCTACAGATAGTAAGTAGCAAAGGCTCTCTCATAGAGTTATGGGATCTTGGCTCTAATGCTAAATAGTAGATGTTTCAAATGTCATCAGATATAGTCCTCTTATTTGTAGCAGGAAACTGAGTCAGGGAAATTTGGTGACTTGCCTAAGATCACAAAGGCGGCAAACATCCAGGTCCTCTGATTCCAATATAATGCATTTTTCATCCAACCATTTTTCCTCTCTGTGGATCCTTACTTGATATTTTCTTTGGTCAGTAACTTGCACATTTCCATGATCAGCCTATTCCAAATTTGTTTTGTTTTTCTATGCCTTATTTTGTCTTTCATAGCTCTGACATGGTTTTTGTGTTTGTCTTTTTTTCCCCTTTTTAATGCTAAAAATTATCTTTCATGGCAGGCAGAGGGAGACACAGATGAAATTTGACAGAGGATAGAAAAGAGGATGAGACTATCATAACATGTTTACACTTAAAGAAAGTTATTTGCCTCATTAATTAAAATAGTTTGTGCATTAACTTTGATCGACATTATTAGAACATCAGATTTCTTTAAATTCTCAACCTGCTTATTTGTCTCCTTGCATGTATCTCCTTGAGAATTGCTCTTTAGTTTGCCAAACACATTTTATTCTTAACTATTTTTACCTATAGTAAATTCTCCAGTAACTGTCCCTAATAAAAAGATACATTGGAGTGATGGTTTACTATCTCCATGCAGATCAAATTGTATATATAGAAAGTATGATTTTCCAGTGTCTTGTGATAATGTGCAATAAAGTAATATAACAAGTTTTTTTGGTAATGTGTAGATAGTAGATAATTCCTGGCCTACATCCCAACATTAGGGAAGGTCACCAAACAGACAATCTGCTAGATTAGCTGAAGTCTCTAGGCCTCAAGGAAGGGACTCTGCTACATTAGGTGTGGAGGAAACAAAAGAGACATTCTGTTAATTTGATAGATGCCTGCTAGGTCTGAAATATCAGCTAAACCAAGAATGGCACATGTGCCCTAGTGAGCATGCTAATGAAGCAACCCTAACATGGCACCAATAAGAAATTTACCACTCCTAGTGCTATCCTTAGTACTCTCTTTAATGCAGAACATAAAAATAGATGTTGATGCCCTAGATAGAACACTGAAAGACTTCTCATAAAAGTGGTATTTTAGCTAAGATCTAAAAGAAATCAGGGAATTCAGGAGAAAGAGACAAGGAAAAATAGCATGAGAGATGGTCAATGAAAATCATGGAAGTGGGTGCTGATGGAATATCTTATGAAAAAAAAATCAGAGTCCAGTGTAGAGTAAGTGAAGTATAAGACAACTGAAAAGTAAAACAGAGAATGTTACAATTTAATGTTGAAAGTAATAAGCAGCCATTGGAGTTTACTGAATAGTTTTGAAGATGTAAGAAAATTGAGACATTAATGCCTATTTATGAAGTTGTAAACTTATCCAATCATTCTAGAGAATCATTTGGAACTTTGACCAAAAGGCAATCAAATTGGCATAATCTTCCACTCAATGATACCACTAAGAATTCTGGATCTTAAACAGATGATAAAAAAAAAAAAGAACAAAGAAAAATATACATGATGATAACAATAATGTAAACAAAGCCAACCAACCACCAAACTTTCCATAGCCTCCTGAGAGAACTTGTGGCCTACTGATGCAAAATTAAATAATGAAAACCAGGAGAAAAATGCACATAATAATAACAGTAATGTAAACAAAATCAGCCAAACTCCTAGCTTTTCACAGCCTCCTGAGTTAACCTGTGGCCTAGATCTACTGCTTAAGTTTCAGTACATTATTCCCAAGGGATTGAGATAGTGAAGAAGAGAGGTACTCTGATTCAAGGAAATGTTCTATATTTTGAGTCTTGTTATACTTAATTGTGGAATATCTCTTTTGAAAAGCTTATTGATGTTAACTGCTTATAAATGAAACTGAGAAGACATAAACTAATACCAATGATAGATAACTGAGCAAGTCCAGCACAGGGGCACCTTTTTTAATGACCTGATAGAATTCTATACTTATACTAGGAAGAAGGAAAAGAATAGACAGAGATTTGGTCTGTCAGAGATTTTTGTATGCCTACATTACACAATTAATGAAAAAACTTTCCTGTATCATTCAAAAAATTAATGTAAAACTAATAAGATAGATCTCCCTTTAAATTAAAGGGCAGGGTCCTCCACTGTACTTTACTAGAACCCGCCTTTCCAATAGTTCTCAAATGCCCAACTAGTTTTAGTTATTCTGTTACTGTTTATTAAATAGCATCAACAATAATTTATTTAATACTTACTCTGTGTCAGACACTGAGCTAAATATTAAAATTATATGGAAAGTCAAAAGGCAAAATTCCTTTTCTTCAAAAAGTTCAGATTCTAATGAGAATAAAACATACCAGGGAGCTTCTTAAACTTTTTCCATTCTTAACCTCTTTTCACTCAAAAAAAATTTTATATGACACTGGGTATATAGTATCATAAACAACAGTTTAAGAAGCTGGGAATATACATGCATGACACATACTGGGTAAGTTGGAAGTGATTTAAGAAGAAAGGATCTATCTAGCATTGTAGAAGATGAGGAAAGGACTTTTATAGTAGAATTTAATTAATTCTTTAAGGAAGTAAGAGAAACCAGGAAGAGATGAAAAGAATGTTGTATAGTTAACGAGTAGGTGAGTAGGTACTGCACTGGGGGACAGATAATAGGGAGCCACTTGATTTATTGAGTTAGATTTTGTATAGTCATACCTGCACTTTGGCAGCTGGATTGCAATTGGCAAATAGTTGAGGCAGAGACACCAGTCAGAAGGCTGTTGAAGTACTTACAGTGTGAAGGGATGAGGGATTATACTCTGGTATATGTCAGATTAGAGGAAGAGATAACCATGATAAATATTGTGAAAGTTGATGTTATAAAACTTATCTTTTAGATATCTTGGGGGAGTACATGTGAGCATTTGAGGATTGCATCTAGGTTTTAAACTTAGGTGACCAGGAGGAATGGTGATGTATTCTATCATAACAAGCTAAAAAGAGGGGAATTTTGGAGGGAAAAGATAATGAGTTAAGTTTTGGACATATGGAGTCCAAGATGTCCTGCAGTACTGACTTCTTGATGAATGTGCTTCATTTTTTCAGTGAAATATCAAGTAAGGTTTGTAACTGAAAAGTTAAACAAACATGAAGTTAAAGGGAAGGAAAATTTAGGAGAGATGAAAAGGTTTTTAAAAGCCATTTTAGTGGATGGAATAATGAATTGATTAGGGAGAGTTAAATGAATTGCCTTGCTGTATTGAAGGCCCATATTAGATTATATATGTAATATAAATTTGTACTGGATACAGTCAGCACAGTTTTGTGATTTTTCTCTAGCTTCATTCAGTAGCATGCAAGTTTCTTTTCATACAAATAGTGGAAGGAATTCAAGGGTGAAACATGGTTAAAGATGTCATAAAGGAGGAAAGGCAATCAAATGTAAAAGACAGGATAGTTGAACTGATTCATGAAGTGGATGACATAAAAAAAGGACAAGTCCAATCAATGCAGCGTTTATGGCCTGGGAACCAGGAAGTTGTAGTAGAGGTCATGAAAGTGATGAAGAATAGCACAATGGTTCTTAAAGTACAGGGAAAGATATAATGATTAAAAAATATGATTAGTTATTTCAAAGATATTTCAAGTATTTCAGAGTTCATGAACTTGGTATTGAAAAACTTGTGTATTATGGAAACAATAAGGGTATGACTATATCTGTGTAATTGACATGGAGTGGAGGAGAAACCCACCAGAAATGGGTGAATAATTATTTAACACAACACTATGTTGAATGCTGGGGATAAAAATATTAAAAAAATCAGAGACAATGTGCTCTCAAGTGACATTCTCATGGGACAGACAGCATAGAAGAGACTTCTATAAGTTAAATCGAAAAATAACATGGTTTTTAAGGTATAATTGCAAATCAAATGGTTAATATTTCTTTTCGTTGGAAATTTTCTGACTTTTTCTGACTTTAAGCCAAGTAATAGTACTAAGGACTTCACTTTCTGATTTTTCAATAACTGTGCTTGTTTTGTGACAACAATGAAGTGATGAATTCTTATCTTAGAAAAGAACAAACAAGCTTTTTTTCTTTCTTTTAATCTTGAATAATTACTTAGAGAACAATGGAGTAGAATACCCTAGCTACTGTAAGCAACATCTCTAGACTCTGTTCTTAATCCACACTTCCCAAAAATAAATGTTAAAGTGTTTTGGGATATGAAAAAGCATGCATCACTGTGTTTTGTAGTGCTGTGAATAGAAGAAAATTGCTTGTCAGTGTTCTTCCTGTTTAACTTGATATTGTAGAGCAGCAGTGAGGCCTTCATGAACTAGTCTCAATACAATAAATCTCCTCTTCTTATTTGAATAATGTTTTTTCTCACAAATGAGTTGGTTATGAAGGTGTTTGGGAAGATTTCTTCTTGGTGTATTTTTGGAACCTGTGATTCTTTGATAATTGTAATTAGTTTTGAGTTAGGGATATTGTGGGGCCTAACATGTTATGTTTGATGAATCAGTTGATGGGCCAGAGATCAATTGATAGTTTCCAAATGTCAGGTTATTCAAGTCAAATTTCACAGCCAATTCTAGTCATGCTTGCAAAAGAGTGATTGACATGTTATCCTCAGAAGTCAATGCCCTATCCACCATGATGTAAAGGTGCTAGTAACAAATGAAAGTAAAGAAGTAATATAGTGACTCATTAATGTTGTCACTAAATAATTATTCTATTAATATATTGTAGAGGGCTGAAACTCCAAAAAAAAAGTGTGCTTGAATCAGACAACTGAGCACTTAAGGCAAATTACCTATTCGATGTGAGACAATGACTCTATTAACCTATATTTGGATAAATGGCTCTTCTCACTGCTGAATGTTTGATGTTAAGCTAATCATAGGCAAGGATTGGAGGGTGGAGGGAGAAAGGCAGAGAGATTGGCAACAGGATAAGGAGGAGAGAGGCTGGTGACTCTGTACTCCAGAATCCAGGATACATCTTTGGCAAGTCTTGTGGCAGTTTGTCTGCCTCCTTCACTTCTCCCCCTAAAGACCAAGGACTTTAATTTATTTTGACTCTGGCTGACTCCGAGGCCCTCCAGGGAGCTAGCCTATACTTTATAATATATTACAATAGTGTAACCGATAAGTCAAATATCTATTCCAATATAGAATTTCTACTTCTATAAATGCTCACATTTAGAGTTCAGAAATTATATAAAAACCGGGAACTTTATTTCAGTAAAAGGTATCCAGTGATTCATTTTATATAATTTTCTGATCAATTTAGCAAGTGATTCCTGTAAATGTGCTGCCAATAAAACATTTATTTGTCTACATATATATTTGAAGAAGTAACTTTGGATTGTGGATAGATAATTTACTTTTCAGGAAAATGTGGGTTCAAGTGTCATTGGAGAAGTTTTTAACTTCTTGGTGTCTCAAGCATTTCTCTTAGTCAATAAGTTGCAGAGCAATTGCTTATATGTACTGGTAAAGAGAATTTCCTGTCTGAGAGTTTCCAATATCAGTAAAATTCATATGTCTAGAGTATTTTTAAATGTGCCATTATTTAATATTTTAAGTGCTCCACACATGTATTCATTCAAAGAATGTTTCATTTTTTTTATTACTATATCTGCTATTTTTCAATTTCTTAATCCTCTGTCAGCTCCAGATAATCCTGTTAATTTCTAAACACCATCAACTCTTAACATACTCCAGGATGCAGGGATTGAATTTCCAAGGGAACCAAAGCAAATAGGAACTATCCTGCTATGGAATATTAAAGGTAGTAGGAGCTGGGCAAATTTCAGTCCCATGTGTTCTGTTGAGTTAAGTTGTCTTTTTAAATTCTATATATGAAATATTGTGCTTTTAAAATATTAGCTTTTTTTTGGGGGGGGGGATCAAGATGGCAGAGAGTAGACAGATCTTTAGCTGAGTCTTGTGGCTGTCCATTAGATCAACACCAGATCAAGCCTCTGAACTGGTTTTGGAGTGACAGAAGCCACAAATATGTGAAAGGTAACAAATTTCCAGCAGAAGATATTTTGGAAGAACTTAAGAAGATATGTTTCAATTGGAAAGAGGTTCAGAGGGGGAGGAGAGGGAAGCAAAGGGGAAAAGGAAGAGGACTGAGGGGTATGAAGTGTTCATGCCCTGGGGAATATACAGGGAAGATCTTAACCAAAATACAGTAAGTAAAATGAGTAGAATCAGGAGATCATTGTATTGTCATTTCACTTAGCATCAGTTCATTTCAGTCTCTCCAGGCCTCTCAAAAATCATCCCTCTTATCATTTCTTATAGAACAATAATATTCCATAACATTCATATACCATAAATTATTTAGCCATTCTCCAACTGATGAGCATCTCCTCAGTTTCCAGTTTCTTGCCACTACTAAAAGGGCTGCCACAAATATTTTTGCATATGTGGATCCTTTTCCTTCCTAGAGACCTTTGGGATATAGGCTCAATAGAAACACTGCTGAGTCAAAGAGTATGCACAGTTTGTCTATCTATATTTACATATTTATATGTCTACTTGCATAGACCAGAGAAAGAGAAGATCAATGAATTGGACATGCAACTAAGAAAGCTATAAAAAGAACAAATTAAAACCCCCCAATTAAATACTAAATTTGAAATTCTGAAAATAAAAGGGGAAATTAATAAAACTTGAAAGTAAAAAAAAATCTATTGGACTAATAAACAAAAGTGACAGTTGGTTTTATGAAAAAAATAGATAAACCTTTAGTTAATATGTTTAGTAAAATAAAAGAAGAAAATAAAATTGATAGTATCCAAAAATAAAAAAGGGTAAAATTTCTACCACTGAAGAAGAAATTAGAGCAATAATTAGGAGCTATTTTGGCCAACTCCATGTGAATAAATCTGATAATCTAAGTGAAATAGATGAATATTTATAAAAAAATATACATTGCCCAGCTCAACAGAGGAGGAAAAAAATTAATTAAGTAGCCCCATTTTGGAAAAAGAAATAGTAAAAGCTATTAATCAACTCTCTAAGAAAAAATCTCCAGGATCAGATGAATTTATGAGAATTCCATCAAACATTTAAAGAACAATTAATCCTGATGCTATGCAAACTATTTGGAAAAATAGGAAAAAAGGAATCCTAATTTTTTTATGTCTTTTTTATGTCAAAAACTTGGTGCTGAAACTTAAACCAGGTATAGTCAAAACAGAGAAAGAAAATTATAGACAAATTTCCCTAATGAATATTGATGCAAAAATATTAAATTAAATATCCACAAAGCAAGTTATTTCTAGGCTTATATGAACAAGCAGCAGGAATGCAGGGCTAATTCAATATTAGAAAAGCTATTAACATAATTGACCATATCAATAACCAAACTAACAAAAATCATATTATTATCTCAATAAGTGCAGAGAAAGCATTTGACAAAATCCAAAATCCATTCCTACTAAAAGCCTACAGAATATAGAAATAAATGGAGTTTTCTTTAAAATGATCAATATCAACTATTTAAAACAATCAGCAAGCATCATATGTAATGGGGATAAACTAGAACCATTCCCAAAATGATCAGGAGTGAAACAAGATTTCCCACCATCACCATTTCTATTAAACATTGTTTTAGAATTGTTAGCTTTGGCAACAAGAGAAGAAAAAGAAATACAAGGATTTAGAGTAGGTAATGAGGAAACCAAATTACCACTCTTTGCAGATGATATGATGGTGCACTTAGAGAATCCTAGATAATCAAATAAAAAACTACTATGAATAATTCATAACCAGCACAGATGCAGAATAATGAATAAATTCTCATAAATCATCAGCATTTTTATATGTTACCAACAAAGTCCTCCAGCAAGACATACAAAGAGAAATGTATTGTAGACAATATAAATATTTGGGAGTCTACCTGCCAAGGCAAAGTCCTGAACTATATCAACAAATTATACTTTCCACCCAAATAAAGTCAGATCAATTGTCATGGGAAAATAGAAAGTGATTTAAGCTAATATAATAAAAATGACAATACTACCTAAATTAATCTACTTAATCAATGCCATACCAATCCAACTCCCAAGAAATTAATTTGCAAATAGAAAAAAAAATAACAAAATTCATCTGGAAGAATAATAGGCCAAGGATTTCAAGGGAATTAATGTAAAATGCAAATGAAGGTGGTGTAGCTATACCAAAATTAAAACTTTATTTAAAAGTGGTGGTCATCAAAAACATTTGGTCCTGGCAAAGAAATAATGTAGTTGATCACTGGTTCATGAGACACAATGGTCAAATGCTATGGTAAACTATTGTTTGACAAACCCAAGACACCAGCTTTTGGGATAAGAAATCACTATTTGACAAAAATTGCTATAAAATTGGAAATTAGTATGGCAGAAACTAGGCACTGACCCACTCTATAACATGATAAGTTTGAAGTGGTGTCATGATTTAGACATAAGGAATGATATTACAATAAGTAAATTAGAAGAACAAAGTATAGTCTACTTCTTGGATATGTAGACAAAGCAGGCCAAAGAAGAACTAAAGTACATTATGGAATGAAGAAAATATAATTCTGATTGTATTAAGTTAAAAAAAAAACTGATGCAGACAAGATAAAAACAAAAACAATAAAGTGGGAAAAATTTTTCATCCAAGGTTTCTGATAAAAGCTTCATTTCTAAAATATATAAATAATTGATTCAAAATTATAAAATGCAAGCCATTTCTCAATTGATAAATGGTCAAAGGATATGAACATACAATTTTCAGATGAAGAAATTGAAACCATTTCTAGTTACATGTAAGGTGTTGTAAATCACTACTGATCAGAGAAATGCAAATGAAGATAATTCTAATGTACAGCTCTATACCTCTCAGATTGACTAAAATGATAAGAAAGGATAATAATGAATGTTGGGGTTGATGTAGGAAAACTGGGACACTAATATATTGCTACTGGAGTTGTGAACTGAAGCAGCCATTCTGGAAAGCAATTTCAAACTATGCCCAAGACTAATCAATTGTGCATACCATTCAATCCAACAGTGTTTCCACCAGGATTGTATCCCAAAAATATCATAAAGGAGGGAAAGGGACCTGCATGTATAAAAATGTTTGTGGCAGCCTTTTGTGAAGTGGCAAGAAACTGGAAACTGAATGGGTGTCCATCAATTGAATAATGTTTGAATAAGTTATGGTATATGAATGTTATGGAATATTATTGTTCTATAAGAAATGATTAGATTTCAGAGAAGCCGGGATAAAATTACATTAATTGATGCTAAATAAAGTGAACCAGGAGATCATTCATTATGCATAGCAACAGCAAGATTATGCAATGATCAATTCTGATGGACATAGCTCTTCTTGAATAATGAGATGATTGAGGCCTGTTCTAATGATCTTGTGATGAAGGGAGCTATCTACATCCAGAGGGAGGACTGTAGACACTGAGTGTGGATCACAACATATTGTTTTCACTGTTTTGTTGTTGTCTGCTTGTAATTTGTTTTTTCTCATTTTTTTTCTTGTTTGATCTCATATTTCTTATGCAACACAAAAATTGTGTAAATATGTTTAGAAGAATTGCACCTGTTTATTCATCTAAGGAAGGGGGTTGGGGTAAGAAAAAAGGAAAAAAAAATTGGAGCACAAGGTTTTGCAAGAGTGAATGTTGAAAATCATCTATCTGCATGTTTTGAAAATAAAAAGCTTTAAATAAAAAATATTAGTTCTTTGCCATCTATAACCTGAAGTAATTTAAGTATTAGAAGATTATCATTCTTGCCTTTACATATGTGTTTTTAAGAGTTGTATTTCATTTTATGTGTGAAATTATTATTTGTTAGTGCCAACAACTTTTTCTCATATAAAATCTTTGATTTTATATTGAAAGCCAATGGGATAATGGGATCCATTAGATAAAGCTTCAATTGACAAGAATACTTTTGAAGTAATAGTAAGAACTGACAGTCGTGTAGTATTTTAAAATGTATAGAACTCTTCACAAAGAGTATTTCATCTCATTTCATAATAAAGATGTGAGTTAGGTACTGCAGGTATTAATTATCCCAAATTTACAGTTGAGGAAATGAAAACTCACAGGTATTAAGTGACTTGTTGATGGTCATACAACTCAGTAAATGTCAGGGATTGGATTTTGAACCAAGGCTTCCAGAGTTCAAATTCAGAACTTTAACATTGCATCAAACTGCCTCTGAAATATGAAAAGTCAGAAAAATCACACTAACTATATGATTATCAGCATAAATATATGATATCTGGTCAGTGCAAATGTTGCAATATATATAGGCAGCTATATAAATATGTACAATCTGCTATAGGGAATAAAATTTTCTGGGAAAAATATGGTAAACATTTAGAAGTGTCACCTTAATTGGTAGTTCAAAATAATATATAATAACTTCTATAAAATATAAAAATAAGGTATAATCACTTCAATATTATTCAATTTCACAAACCACAGTACATAAAATACTATGGTAAGCACCATGGAAATACAAACATGAATGAGGTATAATTCTTGCCTACCTTCAGCTTATGCTCAAATAGAGACAATAATACATATAACAAGTACTTATATGGCAGAAACATGTCATATCAGAAAAGAGTAAATTGGTTTTATATAATCAGAGGTGTATATGTTATGATATTAATCTGATCACATTTGTATGATATGGATTAGAATATGAAAACCAATTAGGTATTTCAATAGTCTAGACAAGAGCTATTGAGATTTTGAATTGGGATCACAGTAGTCTTTTTTTTTTCTTCTGAACAAAAGAATAAATGTTAATTTTTTTCTGTTTCATTTTTTATCGAAGTTTTTTTTTTTTTTATTTACAAAACATATGCATGGGTAGTTTTTCAACACTGACCCTTGCAAAACTTTCTGTTCCAAATTTTTTCCCTTTTCCCCTCACCCCTTACCTTAGATGGCAGGTAGTCCAATACATGTGAAATATGTTAAACCAATATATGTACACATATTAATACAATTATCATAAAGCACAAGAAAAATTGGATCTAGAAAGAAAAAAAAACCTGAGAAAGAAGACAAAATGCAAGCAAACATCAACAGAAAGTGTGAAAATATTATGTTGTGGTATATATGACTTTTTTTCTCTCTGGGGATATGACTTTTTTCATCACTAAACAATTGGAACTGCTTTAAATCATCTCATTGCTATGAATAGAGCCATGTCCATCAGAATTGATCATTGCATAGTCTTTGTGTTATCTTGTATGATGATCTCCTGGTTCTGCTCATTTCACTTAGCATCAATTCATGTAAATCTCCCCAGGTCTCTCTGAAATAATTCTGTTGGTCATTTCTTACAGAAGAATAATATTCCATAACATTCATATACCATAATTTATTCAGCCATTCTCCAAATGATGGGCATCCATTCAGTTTTCAAGTTCTAGCCACTACAAAAAGGGCTACCACAAACATTTTTGCACATGTGGGTCCCTTTCCCTCCTTTAAGATCTCTTTGGGATATAAATCCAGTAAAAACATTACTGGGTGAAAGAATATGCACAGTTTGATAAGTTTTTGAGCATACTTCCAAATTGCTCTCTAGAATGGTTGGATCCATTCAAAGTTCCAATAACAATGTATTACTTTACCAGCCTTCCCACATCATCTCCAACATTTGTCATTATCTTTTCCTGTCATTTTAGCAAATCTGACAGGTGTGTAGTGGTATCTCAGAGTTGTGTTAATTTGCATTTCTCTGATCAATACTGATTTGGAGCATCTTTTCATATGACTAAAAATAGTTTCAAAATTTTCATCTGAAAATTGTCTGTTCATATCCGTTTTCATTTATCCATTGGAGAATGGATTGAATTCTTATAAATTTGAATTAATTATCTCTATATATTAGAAATGAGGCCTTTATCAGGACCTTTGAATGTAAAAATGTTTTCCTAGTTTATTGCTTCCCTTCTAATCTTGTCTATATTAGTTTTGTTTGTACAAAAACTTTTTAACTCAATATAATCAAAATTATCTATTTTATGTTCTATAACGATTTGTTTATTTGTTTATAATATCATTCTTCATGTCTAGATTATGAACCCATTTTGACCTTATCTAGGTATAATGGTGTTAGGTGTGGGTCAATTCTACCATAGGGTAGTTTCTGCTATACTACTTTCCAATTTTCCCAGAAGTTTTTGTCAAATAGTGAGTTCTTATTCTAAAACCTTATGTCATTGGGATTGTCAAACAGTAGTTTATTATAGTCATTGACTGTTTCATACTTTGAATCAAAACTATTTCACTGATCAGTTACTGTTTCTTAACCAGTACCAAATGGTTTTGATGACCACTGCTTTATAATACAGTTTTAAGTCTGGCACAGCTAGACCATCTTCATTTGCATTTTTTTCAATTCCCTTAAAATTCTTGACCTTTTGTTCTTCCAGATGAATTTTGTTGATATTTTTTCTAGGTCAGTAAAATAATTTCTTGGGAGTTTGATTGGTATAGTATTAAATAAATAGATTGGTTTAGGTGGTACTGTCATCTTTATTATATTTGTTTTACCTATCCAAGAGCACTTCATATTTTTCCAATTGTTTAAATCAGACTTTGTGTGGAAAGTGTTTTATAATTTTGTTTATATAGTTCCTGACTTTCCCTTGGCAGATAAATTTTCAAATATTTTGTATTATAAGTCGTTATTTTAAATGGAGTTTCTCTTTGTACCTCGTGCTTTTGAATTTTGTTAGTGATGTATAAAAATGCTGATGATTTCTGTGGATTTATTTTGTATCCAGCAACTTTGCTAAAATTGTGGATTTTTTCAAATAGTTTTTAGTTGATTCTCTCAGGTTTTCTAAGTATACCATCATATCATCTGCAAAGAGTGATCATTTGATTTCCTCATTACTAACTCTAATTCCTTTAATCTCTTTTTCCTCTCTTATTGCCAAAGCTAGCATTTCTAGTATGATACTGAATAGATTACTGGGCAATTGTGTTTCACTCCTGATCTTATTGTGAATGGTTCCAGTTCATCAGTCTTACATATGATCAGGGGGCCTCAAACTTTTTAAATAAGGGGCCAGTACACTGTCCCTCGGACTGTTGGAGGGCTGGAGTATAGTAAAAACAAAAACTTTGTTTTGTGGGCCTTTAACTAAAGAAACTTCCTAGCCCTGGGTGAGGGGGATAAACATCCTCAGATGCTGCATCTGGCCCACGGGCCGTAGTTTGAGGACCCCTGCATATGATGCTTACTGATGGTTTTAAATACATGTTAGTGACTATTTTAAGGAAAAGTCCATTTATTTCTATACTCTCTAGTGTTTTTAATAGGAATGGATATTGCATTTTATTAAATGCTTTTTCTGCATCTTTTGAAATAATCATGTTTCTTTTTGTTGTCTTGGTTATTGCTATAGTCAGTTATGCTGATAGTTTTCCTAATATTTAGCAAGCTTTGCATTCCTGGTATAAAAACTATTTGATCATAGTGTATTATCCTGGGAATGATTTATATAATCTCCTTGTTAATTTTTTATTTAAGATTTTTGCATCAATACTCATTAGGGAGATTGGTCTATAATTTTCTTTCTGTTTTTGTCCTACTTGCTTTAGGTATCAGTACTTTGTCTGTCTCATGAAAAGAAATTTGGTAGGAGTCCCTCATTCCCTATTATTTCCAATAGTTTATTTGGAGTTATTTGTTCTTTAAATGTTTGGTAGAATTCACATGTAAATCCATCTTGTTCTCGGAATTTTTCTTTAGGGAATTGATTAATGTCTTGTTTTATTTCTTTTTCTAAAATGGAACTATTTAAGGAATTTACTTCCTCTCTTGTTAACTTGGGAAATATATATTTTTGTAGATATTCCTCTATTTAATTAGATTATACAATTTATTGGCATATAGTTGGGCATAATAATGCCTAATTATTGCTCTAATTTCCTCTTCATTTGTGGAAAGGTCTCTCTTCATTTTTGAGACCAATGATTTGATTTTCCTCTTTTATTTTTCTAATCAAATTAACTAAAGGTTTATCTATTTTGTTGTTGTTTTTTC
This sequence comes from Antechinus flavipes, assembly GCF_016432865.1. NCBI lineage: Eukaryota > Metazoa > Chordata > Mammalia > Dasyuromorphia > Dasyuridae > Antechinus > Antechinus flavipes. The sequence continues at coordinate 180,808,520 of NC_067400.1, read as the reverse complement.
ATAAAACCAACTTTAAATTTATTTATTAATTCAACAATTTTTTTTACATTTAATTTTATTCATCTCTCCTTTTATTTTTAGAACTTTTGTTTGACATTTGATTGTCAAATTTTTGACAATCAATCTAGCTTTTTTGTTGTTGCAAGCCCAATTCATTGACCTTCTCTTTCTAAGTAAGTATCTAGAGATATAAAATTTTCCCTTGTTACTGCTTTGCCTGCATCCCACAAGTTTTGGTACATTGTCTCATTAGTGTCATTCTCTTAGGTACAATTATTAATTGTGTCTATGATTTGCTGTTTTACTCATTCATTCTTTAGGACGAGGTTATTTCGTTTCCAATTTCTTTTTGGTCTATTTTCCCCTGACCTTTTATTGAATGTGAATTTTATTGCATAGTGATCTGAAAAAAAATGCATTTATTACTTCTGCCTTTCTGTATTTGATTTTGAGGGCTTTATGTCCTATTATATTGTCAACTTTTGTATAGGTTCCATGGACTGCCAAGAAGAAAGTGAACTCTTTTTTGTCTCCATTCAATTTTCTCCAAAGAGCTATCATATCTAAATTTTCTAGTGTTCTATTTATCTCTTTACCTTCTTTTTTATTGTATGGTTTGATTTATATAGTTCTGAGAAGCAAGGTTGAGATCTCCCACTATTACAGTTTTGCTGTATATTTCTTTTTGCAACTCTCTTAACTTTTCCTTTAGGAATTTAGATGCTACACCACTTGGTACATCTATATTTAATATTGATATTGCTTCATTATCTATGGTACCCTTTAGCAAGATATAATTCCCTTCCTTATCTCTTTGAATCAGATCAATTTTTGCTTTTGCTTGATCTGAGATGAGGATGGACACTCCTGCTTTCATTATTTCACTTAAAGCATAATAGAATCTACTCCAGATCCTACTTTTACCTTTACTCTGTATATATCACTCTGCTTTAAATGTGTTTCTTGTAAACAACATATTGTAGGATTCTGGCTTTTAATCCAGTCTGCTATCTGCTTATGTTTTATGGGAGAGTTCAACCCATTCACATTTACAATTCAAACTACTAATTCTATATTTCCTGCCATCTTATTAAGCCTAAATTATATTTTTCTCTTTCCTTTTTCCCTTTCCCTCCTCCCCAGTATTTTACTTTTGAGAATTCCTTGCCTCAAGCAGTCTGCCCCCTTTAGGCACCCTCCCCCTTTTTCTTATATCTTTCTCCTACTATTTCTCTTTTCCCTTCTGTTTATCCTACACCTTCCCTATTCCCCTCCAACTTTTCAATAAAATTAGAGATGTTTCTCAGTGAAACCAAATATATCGAATATCCTTTCTTTGGGCCAAATTTGATGAGAATAAAATTCACACAATGTTCATCACCCTTCTTTCTTTCCTTCAATTATAATATGTTTTCTTTGCCCCTTCCTTATATGTAATTTGCCTCATTTCACCTCCACTTTCTTCCTTTTTTTCCGTTACAATCCCCTTTCCATCTCTAGTTTCTTTTTTATAACAGTAAAATCAGATTATACATATATTATCAATGTATACCCCTAACAAAAATATAGTTCTCAAGAGTTTTTTTTTTTCTTTTTATCTTTTTCCTTATATTTGGAGGTCAAATTTTTTTGTTTAGCTCTGGTCTTTTCATGAAAAATACATGGAATTCACCAGTTTCATTGAATTTCCATCTTCTTCCCTGAAAGAAAATGCTCAGTTTAACAGGGTAATTTATTCTTGGCTGCATTCCAAGATTTTTCACCTTTTGGAATATCAGATTCTGGTACTTTAATGTGGAAGCTGCTAGGTCCTGAGTAATCCTTATTGTGGCTCCTCAATATTTGAATTGTTTCTTTCTGGCTGTTTGTAATAGTTTGTCCTTGGTCTGATAGTTCTCAAATTTAGCTACAATATTCCTTTAGGTTTTAATTTTGGGGTCTCTTTCAGGAGGTATTCAGTGAATTCTTTCAGTGATCATTTTACCTTCTGTTTCTATGATATCCAGGCAGTTCTCTTTGATGATTTCCTGAAAGATAGTGTTTAGGCTCTTTTATTTTTACCATATATTTCAATGAGTCCAATAATCCTTAGATTGTCTCTCCTACATCTATTTTCCAGGTTGGATGTTTTCCCCTTTAGGTATTTTACATTTTTTGTCTATTTTTTTTTGTTTGTTTTGCTTAACTGATTCTTGTTGTCTTATGCTTAACTGATTCTTGTTGTCTGATTGAGTCATTCATTTCCATTTGTTCAATTCTGAATTTTAGTGTGTTATTTTCTTGATTTCCTTTTTTTATTTTGTTTTTTGTATTTGTCCAATTCAATTTTTGAATGAGTTGTTTTGTTCTTTGGAATTTTTTCCACTTCACAAATTCTGTTTTTTAAGAAGTTATTTTCTTTTTCTGTTTCACAAATTCTGTTTTTTTTTTTTTTTTGGGGGGGGGTTACTTTCTTCTTCCAGTTTATCAAATCTATCTTTTATTGAGTTATATGCTTTTTTAAAATTTTATAATAACTTTTTATTGACAGAACCCATATTAGGGTAATTTTTTTTTTACAACATTATCCCTTGCATTCGCATCTGTTCTGATTTTTCCCCTCCCTCCACTCCTCCCCTAGACAGCAAGCAGTCCTATATATGTTAAATATGTTGCAGTATATCGTAGATACAATATATGTTTGCAGAACCGAGCAGTTCTCTTGTTGCACAGGGAGAATTGGATTCAGAAGGTAAAAATAACTCGGGAAGAAAAACAAAAATGCAAATAGTTTACATTCATTTCACAGTGTTCTTTCTTTGGGTGTAGCTGCTTCTGTCCATCATTTATCAATTGAAATTGAGGTAGGTCTCTATCAAAGAAATCCACTTCCATCAGAATACATCCTCATACAATATTTTTGTCGAAGTGTATAATGATCGCCTGGTTCTGCTCATTTCACTTAGCATCAGTTCATGTAAGTCTCACCAAGCTTCTCTGTATTCATCCTGTTGGTCATTTCTTACAAAACAATAATATTCCATAACATTCATATACCACAATTTACCCAGCCATTCTCCAATTGATGGGCATCCATCCAATTTCCAGTTTCTAGCCACTACAAACAGGGCTTCCATAAACATTTTGGCACATACAGGTCCCTTTCCCTTCTTTAGTATTTCTTTGGGATATAAGCCCAGATGTAACACTGCTGGATCAAAGGGTATGCACAGTTTGATAACTTTTTGGGCATAATTCCAGATTGCTCTCCAGAATGGTTGGATTCGTTCACAACTCCACCAACAATGCATCAGTGTCCCAGTCCAACATTCATCATTATTTTTTCCTGTCATCTTAGCCGATCTGACAGGTGTGTAGTGGTATCTCAGAGTTGTCTTAATTTGCATTTCTCTGATCAATAGTGGTTTGGAACACTCTTTCATATGAGTGGTAATAGTTTCAATTTCATCATCTGACAATTGTCTGTTCATATCCTTTGACCATTTATCAATTGGAGAATGGCTTGATTTCTTATAAATTTGAGTCAATTCTCTATATATTTTGGAAATGAGGCCTTTATCAGAACCTTTAACTGTGAAGATGTTTTCCCAGTTTGTTGCTTCCCTTCTAATCTTGTTTGTATTAGTTTTGTTTGTACAAAGGCTTTTTAATTTAATATAATCAAAATTTTCTATTTTGTGATCAGTAAAGTATCTAGTTCATCTTTGGTCACAAATTTCTTTCTCCTCCACAAGTCGGAGAGATAACGTATCCTATGTTCCTCCAATTTATTTATAATCTCGTTCTTTATGCCTAGGTCATGGACCCATTTTGATCTTATCTTGGTATATGGTGTTAAGTGTGGGTCTATGTCTAATTTCTGCCATACTAATTTCCAGTTATCCTAGCAGTTTTTATCAAATAATGAATTCTTATCCCAAAAATTAGGATCTTTGGGTTTGTCAAACACTAGTTTGCTATAGTTGACTATTCTGTCTTGTGCACCTAACCTATTCCACTGATCAACTAATCTATTTCTTAGCCAATACCAAATGGTTTTGGTGACTGCTGTTTTATAATATAATTTTAGATCAGGTACAGCTAGGCCACCTTCATTTGATTTTTTTTTTCATTAATTCCCTTGAAATTCTCGACTTTTTATTGTTCCATATGAATTTTGTTGTTATTTTTTCTAGATCATTAAAATATTTTCTTGGAAGTTTGATTGGTATAGCACTAAATAAATAGATTAGTTTAGGGAGTATTGTCATCTTTATTATATTCGCTCGGCCTATCCAAGAGCACTTAATATTTTTCCAATTATTTAAGTCTGACTTTATTTGTGTGGAAACTTTTTTGTAATTTTGCTCATATAATTCCTGACTTTCCTTTGGTAGATTGATTCCCAACTATTTTATGCTGTCAACAGTTATGTTGAATGGAATTCAAGCAAGAGATTGCTGTTGGATTTTGTTGGTGATGTATAAAAATGCTGAGGATTTATGGGGATTTCTTTTGTATCTTGCAACTTTGCTAAAATTATGAATTATTTCTAATAGCTTTTTAGGAGAATCTCTGGGGTTCTCTAGGTATACCATCATATCATCTGCAAAGAGTGATAGTTTGGTTTCCTCATTGCCTACTCTAAATTCCTTTAATCTCTTTCTCGACTCTTATTGCTGAGGTTAGTCTTTCTAATACAATAATTTGAATAGTAATGGTGATAGTGGGCAACCTTGCTTCACTCCAGATCTTACTGGGAAAAGTTCCAGTGTTTCCCCATTGCATAAGATGCTTACTGATGGTTTTAAATATATGCTCCTGACTATTTTAAGGAAAAGTCCATTTATTCCTATGCTCTCAAGTGTTTTTATTAGGAATGGATGTTGGATTTTATCAAATGCTTTTTCTGCATCTATTGAGATGATCATATGGTTTTTGTTTGTTTGGTTATTGATATAGTCGATTATGCTAATAGTTTTCCTAATATTGAATCAGCCCTGCATTCCTGGTATAAATCCTACTTGGTCATAGTGTATTATCCTGGGGATGATTTTCTGTAATATTTTCACTAATATTTTATTTAAGATTTTAGCATCAATATTCATTAGAGAGATTGGTCAAGTTATATGCTTTTTCTATTTCACTATGTCTACTTTGTGTTGACTTTTCCAAACTCTCTTGCAAAGCTTTCATTTCCTTTCCCCATTTTTCTTCTAGCTCTCTTTTAAGATCCTTTTGAAGTTATTCTGGGAGAGCCTTGTGTGACGGGGACCAGGTTACATCACCTTTTGGAGCTTCATCTAGAGACAATCTGCCTTTAGTCTCCTCAGGGTTTGAAATCTGTTCTTCTCTTTCACCATAAAAGCTCTCAATTGTTAGAGTCCTCTTTAGTTTTTTACTTATTTTTTTAAAGTTAAATTAAGATCTGCCTTTAGGGTGGGAGAGGTTTTCCAGGGGACCACAGTTGAACTGGGTCAGTGCTAATTCACTCCTGGTTTTGTAATGTTGATGGAGTCAGCAATGCCCTGGTACTCTGATCTGTCTGTGCTGGCTTTTGTGGTTGGAATCTGCACCACCTCCCTGAGACTGCACTACAGGATTCTGAGTAGTCTATACTAGCATTTGTGGTCAGCTACCTGGGCCTTGCTGTCTCTCTCTCTGTTTATAATTGAAATAGATCATTTCTGGTCTGTTTCCTCTCATAAAATCTCTCCCCCAAGACTCTGAGCTGTGTGCGCTGGCATTTGTACTGGTTGCCCTGGCTGCCTCCCTCCCATTTCCAATTGAAAACAACCATTTTTGGCGATTTTTGAAATTATTTTCTGCTGCTATTTTGTTGCACTCCCAATATTTGTGTGTTCTGCCCATCCAGAGCTAATTCAGATGCTGGATTTCACAATTATTGTTTGAATTGTAAAGCAGGTAAGAGAGAAATATATGTCATCTCTGTTATCTGGGCTCCACCCCCCAGAAGTGGTGAATTCTTTTTGATGGCTATTATATCTTCTGATTCTATAATACCAGGGCAGTTTTATTTTATGATTTCCTGTAAGATAGTGTCTAGGTACTTTTTCTCATCATAGCTTTCAGAAGGACCAATAATCCTTAGATTGTCTCTCCTAGATCTACTTTCCAGGTCAGCTATTTTTCCTAGGAGATATTACATATTTTCTTTTTTTTTTTTTTTCATTTTTTGTTTTTGTTTTTGTTTTACGGATTCTTATAGTTTTATGCAGTCATTCACTTCCATTTGTTCAATTCTAATTTTTAGTGTATTATTTTCTTCAGTTACCTTTTTTTTTAACCTCCTTTTGTGATTGGCCAATTGAAGTTTTTGTTTATTGCATTTTTTTTCCATTTCACAAATTTTGTTTTTCAGTGAATTGGTGTCTTTTTCATGTCTCTTTTGTAGGACATTATATGTTTTTTCCCTTCTTTTTAGCAATTATCTCATTTCATTTTCCCATTTTTCTTCTAACTCACTTTTAAGATTCTTTATGTAATCTTCCAAGAAAGTTTTGTCAAATGGGGAGGAGCTAATGTCTCCCTTTGGGGCTTCATCTGGAGTTGCTTTGCCTTTAGGCACCTTAAAATTTGAGGTCTGTTTTCTCTTTCCATAAAAGCTGTCTATGATGAGAACTTTTTATGGATCGTTATTTGTTTTTCAAGCCTTGTGTTCTGTTCAATGCAAAGGAGCAACAGCTGCTTTAATGTGCCTCGGGGCAGTTCTGCTGATTGATTTCCAGTGCTGGGTAATCATAGCTAGATCTAGAGTTCTTCTGGTGCTCAGTAGTTTACAATTTGCCATATTTGGCAAATCTGCCAAACCACCTGCTTGCAACAAGGACAGAGTTGTTTAAGAGGCTCATAGAAGATTCCCAGGTACGTGGAAGCTACAGTGCTCTGACTCCCTGATCCACCTTCTTGGCCCAGTCTCCCTGTGCTGCACTCTGGGCTCAGCAGGCTGTCCCCCTGCCCATTTGAAACAGATCTGTTCTGAAGTTTTTCCAAGATAACTTCCAGAAATGTGTTGTATTCCAAATATTTATGGATTCTTTGTCTCAAAAACTAGTTCAGTGGCTTAATCTGCTGTTGGTTTGAGAGAAGGTGAGAGAGGTCACAAAGAGTAATGTCTGCTCTCTGCCATCTTTGCTCTGTCTGTCCCAAAAGAAACCTTGATTTTCTGCCTAAATGACTAAGAAGAGTGATGCTTCAATATTCAATAAACTTTAAGTGTCTACTATGTTCTAAGCATGGGCCTCAGTGCCTAAAAACACAAGGAAAAGGAAGATAAGACTGAGGAGGAAAATGTCAGGAGTTTCTAAGGAAAAGTTATTACCCTAGTTTGGGCATGTTTAATTTAAGTTTCCAGGAGGACACACATATTCAAAATTGTAAGCCTGAAATTTGGGAAAGAAATCAGGGTTATAAATATAGTTTTGTGAGTCATTCACATAATGATGATGGTTGAAGCTGGAAAAATAGGTGAGTGATTTTTAAAGGAGACAAAAAGAGGGTCTCAGGACAGTTTTGGGGGAACTATTTATGTAATTTTGGTTTCAAATGAGATATTTGAATCCTGATGCTTAGGCATAATTCCTAATTGATGAAGAGAATAATTACTGCATAAGTGCCTGTGTAAGTGGTGGTGCTGGCATGAAAACTTTAGAAAACATAGATTATTTTTCATTCTGGCTTTGAGATTTGAGATACATGATTTGAAATTCTTTTTGGGAAGAGAGCTAGAGAGAAAAGGGGTGGGGAAGTGTCAGATATGTGAGGAAAGTTGATCCCTAACATGTGCCCTATTTCTAGTTTGTTTCATGAGACTTGGGAGAAATTCCAGTTTGGTGAAATCTAGGGCATTTAGAAGGAAAAAATAGAGAAGAAGAGGGAAAGGGAATAAATATTTATGTGTGCCAGGCACTGTATTAAATGCTTTTTGTAAATACTATCTCATTCGTTTCCCTACAATAACTCTTACTCCAAAATATTATTATGCCCCTATGCCCCAGCTGGGGTGGATAGAGGCTAAGTGATTTGTTTAAGGTACAGTCTGAGGTCACATTTTGCACTCAGGCTTTCTTGACTGCTAACTCTAGACCTAGCTCTCTATCCAAAATGTTACCTAATTTACTAATACACACACATACACACACACACACACACATACATCTTTCTATATGCCAGTCACTATACTAAATAATTTACAAACATTTGGTCCTAATTACAATATTGAGAAGTAAATGCTTTTATTATTTTATTTTACAGATGAGGAAATTTAGGTTACCAAAGGTTAAGTGATTTGCCCAAGATCACACAGCTGCTGTCAGGTGTCAGATTTGAACTCAGTTTTTCTGACTCCAAGCCCAACAATTTATCTAATGTTTCACTTGCCAGCCTAGCTAAATGTCGGGGAGCTAGCTTTGTTCTACATGCCTATTACTTGCCAATTTTTTCCTGTTTTCTTAAATCTCTTCCCCACCAAATCTGAAACCATATTTATCTTCTCTAAATGCAAGTAAGAATGGAGAATAACCTGTCTCTTCTCTAAAACTATTATGCCAATTCCACTCCTACATGCAAACATGTAGTGTATAATCATTAATTTTCCAATTAATCAATTCAGAAATACTGGTAAGCAAACATGCAAAAAAGCTACTTTTGACATGGGATAAAAGCCTATGCTCAAAGATTAATAATAGGAAGAAAAATCCTGCAAAGAGGATATAGGATCAAGCAGTATCTGTGTAACTAAGGAAGAAAAGAGGAAGAGAAATCAAAGGAGGAAGATAGAGAAATGATCATTGTGATTTTTATTTTTGTTGTTTATTTTTGAGACATTTGGGGTAAAGTAATTTTACCAGGATGAAACAACATGTAAGAGTTAAGTGTGAGGCCAGATTTGAACTCAGGTCTTCCTAACTCCAGAGTAGTGAACTATGCATTGCACCATCTAGCTACCCCTTAACCATTTTTTGTTTGTTTTTTTCAGTTAATAGGTCATCCATGAGACTCAGCAGTGAGAGAATGTAACACCATATCTTAATGGACTGATATGTTCAGAGGAGGGTAAGAAGAGGAGAGGAAGACTATTCTTTCAAGAAATTAGACTCAAGAAAAGAGATCAGTCTATAATGTGAAAGAAAAGAATTAAAGGAAAATATTTTTGTTTGAAAAGGGAATATTTGAACTTCTTTTGTGGAGAAATATTTTTTTTTTCTCTTAGATGAGTCCCTACTTTCATCCATTTTTATTTTCTCTTATCTACATAAATTTTATTTTATCAATATATAAGTATCAAGAGCTATTCACTTTGTAACTAGTCAGTCAACATTTGTTGAGTGAATGATTCTTTTTATTTGTGGTACCTATTTATTTATGCTACATAATTTCATCAGATAACAAAATGTCATCCAGGTTTGTTGATCTGTTCTCATAATACTCTCCCAGAGTATCATACTCATTTATTAAAAATAGTTTCTGGTTTATATATATAGGTGTATATTTGGTAACCCACAGTTGGAACTCTTGCATTAATATGCATTGATACACTTTTCTATATCTCTAAATCTAACATATGTTCACATATAATTTTAGAAATGATATAATAATGGAAATGATTCATAGCAGCAAGAACAGCACATCTTTTCCTAGATTGTTTCACTAGTTGCCATATATATATGGTGTTTATATATTTATACTTGGATCTCAGGTCAATTTTTGTAAAGTTTGGCAGACACAATTTCAAATGACAAGTAAAGATGATCCTAGAGGAATTAAAAGACTTCATCAGGAGGATACCAGTAAATATTGCTTTATGCAAATTTCCTAACATAATTATGAAATTTCTAGGCCATATGACCTTTATTAGGCATATGTTTGTCTCCCTACTCATTTTGCTTTGGTGTGTGTGGACATTTTTCTTGGATACCATTACTCTCCCCTTAACAAAAAGTTCATAAATAACAATTCAGGGGGGTGGAGCCAAGATGGTAGAAAAGACACACACGACTCTCTAAGCTCCTCTCATTCCCCTCATAACCAGCTATTTAATTCAGCCTCAAAAATAGCTCTTCACTCCTTAAATTCATGAAGATTTGAAGCACTACAACTTACCAGCCAAAGTCAATCTGGAAGATCACCAGGACAGGTTTGTCCTGAGGGGCCAAGAACAGACTAGCACAGGCAGCAAGAGACTAGCGTTCTGAGCAGACCAGGGGCGGGGGTGACCTCTGCGGCTAGAGAAGTTATAGAGACAACTCTGCTATAGGCTAACTGCTCTAGCTTGACTACAAAGCAGTAAACTGGCAGAGAAATTAAAGCCTAAAACAGAGGGTACTCTAAAAAACACCAGAACCTAACAAGATCTGGCTGTAACCACCCAAACCAAAAGTGACTCAGGCAGACTTTAACGCAGCCCTGCAGCCACATCCTGCAGTTCCCAGCTTTTGTGGGGGCAAGGGGGCACAGTCTGGGCAGCCTCTAATCAGCATAGTGGGAGGCTCAGTCTGGGGCAATAGAACTTCCCCAGCAGACTGTGCTTCACGAGCAGACACTTCCAGTCCCTACAAATCCATTCATTGCTCAACTGCTAATACCCACAGCCCCAGGGCAGGCTTTGGCTTGGGGTAGTGAAACTCTCACTGCTCAGAGTCTCACATTAGGGCAGTCGTTATCTCACACAGTGGGGATTCTTTGCAGGGTACTTTCCCAACTGGGCCCTGCAGGCCTGAGTTACTCCAGGGTGGGGAACTCTTTCCCAGGGCACTCCAGTACCTTGCTTAATTTGTAACCCGCTGGCAGGAGAGCTACCCATCCATACATCTTTCACTGCTCTGCAGAGGAAGCTGGTAGCCGCCTGGCTCTGAAGGCAGACTCTACAGGCTTTAACAAAATGAGTAAAAGAAAAATCAAAAGAACGACTGATAGTTTCTATACAGAAAGAGAACAGCTTTTCACTCTGAAGAAACTAATAGCAGACAGTCTCCAGACAATTATTGGTCCCCAATACAAAAGGCTCTCCTAGAGGAGACTATTAAAAACCTTAAAAGAAAGCTAAAGAGAAATGGGGAAAGGAAAGAGAAGCTATGCAAGAGAGTAGAGAAAAGGCATATAACTCACTAAAATAAAAATTTAATAAAGTGGAAAAAGAATTGAAATGTGATTTGGAAAAGGTAAAAAAACTCCCAAGAAGTGCTGGGAAACAGAATTTATGATTTGGAAAAAGAAAATAGCTCACTAAAAAAAAAAAATTAGTGAAATGGAAAAAAATTCCATAGAGCAAAACAACTCAATTGGACAAATACAAAAAGAAGTAAAAAGAGCTAATGAAGAAAATAAGTCACTAAAAAACAGAACTGAACAAATAGAAATGACTGATTCATTGAGACATCAAGTATCAGTCAAGCAAAACCAAAAAAAAAAAAAAAAAAAATTGGAAAAAAATGTTAAATATTTACTTGGAAAAACAACAGACCTGGAAAATAGATCTAGGAGAGATAACCTGAGGATCATTGGAGAACCCAAAAATTATGATGAAAAAAAGAGCCTAGATACTATTTTACAGGAAATCATCAAAGAGAACTGCCTAGAAGCAATAGAACCAGAAGGGAAAATAGGCATTGAAAGAATTCATCAAACACCTTCTGAAAAAAACCCTAAAATAAAGACTCCAAGGAATATTGTGGCCAAATTTCAGAATTTTCAGACTAAAGAAAAAATATTACAAGCAGCCATGAAAAAACAGTTCAAATACCGAGATGCCACAATAAGGGTCACGCAAGATCAGGCTGCCTCAACATTAAAGGATCGAAGAGCCTGGAATCCAATATTCTGAAAGGCAAAATAACTTGGAATGCAGCCAAGAATAAACTACCCAGCTAAGCTGAGTATTTTTTTCCACGGAAGAAGATGGATATTTAATGAAATATAGGAATTCCATCTGTTTCTAAGGAAAAAAATAGACTTAAACAAAAAATTTGATCTTCAACAACAGGAATCAAGAGAAGTAGAAAAAGGTAAAAGGAACTCTTGAGAACTGTATTTCTTTTGTGAATATACATAAAAACCATATGTATAATTTGATTTTACCAATATAACATAAAAAAGGGAAGTAGAAATGGAAAGGGGATAGCATCAGAAAAAGGGAAAAAGGGAGATAAAAAGAGGGAAACTACATGCGACAATGAGGCAAAGGAAACCTATCATATATGAGGGAACTTAGAGAGGGGGAGGAACATTGTGTGAATCCTACTCTCATCAGAGTTGGCTCAAAGAGGAAACAATTGACATATTTGTTTTACAGAGATTCTTCTCTCACTTCATTAAAAAGTGGGAGAGGAAAAGGGAGAAGGAAAAAGAGTAATAAGGGAAGGGTACAAAAAAGGGGAAGGGATTCAAAGGGAGAAGGGAGGGATACTAAAGAGGGAGAGCTGCGTGATGCAAGTGGGACCAATAAGTTTAATACTAAGGAAGAAGGGAAGGAGGGCAGGAAAAAGAAAAGTGTAATCTGGGGATATTAGGATGGCAGGAAATACAGAATTAGTAATTTTAGCCATAAATGTGAATGGGATGAACTCTCCCATAAAGAAGAGGCAGATAGCAGACTGGATCAAAAGTCAGAACCCTACAATATATTGTTTACAGGAAAAACATTTAAAACAGGAAGATACATACAGAGTAAAGGTAAAGAGCTAGAGCAGAATCTATTATACTTCAGGTGAAGTCAAAAAAGCAGGGGTAGCCATCCTTATCTCAGATCAAGCAAAAGCAAAAATTGATCTAATTAAAAGAGATAAGGAAGGAAAATGTATCTTGCTAAAGGGTATTATAGACAATGAAGCAATATGAGTATGCACCAAGTAGTATAGCATCTCACTTCCTAAAGGAGAAATTAAGAGAGTTGCAAGAAGAAATAGACAGCAAAACTATAATACTGGGAGAACTCAATCTTGCACTCAGATTTAGATAAATCAAATCACAAAACAAATAAGAAAGAAATCAAAGAGGTAAATAGAATATTAGAAAAAATAGGTATGATAGATCTCTGGAGAAAACTGAATGGTGACAGAAAGGAATATATTTTCTTCTTAGCAGTTCATGGAACCTACAAAAATTGACCATATATTAGGACATAAAGATCTTAAAATTAAATGCAGGAAGGCAGAAATAGTAAATGCTTTCTTTTCAGATCACAATGCAATAAAAACTACATTCAACAAAAAGTTAGGTGTAAATAGACCAAAAAGTAATTGGAAACTAAATAATCTCATCTTAAAGAATGATTGGGTGAAACAGCAAATTAAAAACCCCCAATTCTAAAATTAAAAGGAGAAATTAATAATATAGAAAGTAAAAAAAAAAATCTATTGAACTAATAAATAAAACTAAGAGTTGGTTTTATGAAAAAATAATAAAATTGATAAACCTTTGGTAAATCTGATTAGAAAAAAGAGAGAGGAAAATCAACTTAGTAATCTTAAAAATGAAAAAGGAGAACTTTCCACCAATGAAGAGGAAATTAAAGAAATAATAAAGGGTTATTTTGTCCAACTTTATGCCAATAAATTTGATAACATAAGTGAAATGGATGACTACTTCCAAAAATATAGGCTTCCCAAATTATCAGAGAAGGAAGTAAATTGCTTACACAGTCCCATTTCAGAAAAAGAATAGAACAAGCTATTAATCAACTCCCTAAAAAAATCCTCAGGACCAGATGGATTTACATGTGAATTCTATCAAAAATTCAAAGAACAGTTAGCCCCAATGCTTTATAAACTATTTGAAAAAATAGGGAATGAAAGAGTCCTACCAAATTCCTTTTATGGCACAGACATGGTACTGATACCTAAACCAGGTTGGTTGAAAACAGAGAAAGAAAATTATAGACCAATCTCCTTAATGAATATTGATGCTAAAATCTTAAATAAGATATTAGCAAACAGACTACAGAAAATCATCCCCAGGATAATACACCATGATCAAGTAGGATTTATACCAAGAATGCAGGGCTAGTTCAATATTAGGAAAACGATCATGATAATTGGCCATAGTAATTACCAAATTAACAAAAAAGCACATGATCATCTCAATAGATGCAGAAAAAGCATTTGATAAAATCCAACATCCATTCCTATTAAAAACACTTGAGCGTATAGGAGTAAATGGACTTTTCCTTAAAATAATCAGTAGCATCTATTTAAAACCATCAGTAAGCATCATATGTAATGTGGACAAACTGCAACCATTCCCAATAAGATCAGGAGTGAAACAAAGTTGCCCACTATCACTGTTACTATTCAATATTGTATTAGAAATGCTAGCTTTGGCAATAAGAGTTAAAAAAGAGATTAAAGGAATAAAAATAGGCAATGAGGAAACCAAATTATTACTCTTTGCTGATGGTATACTTAGAGAACCCCAGAGATTCTACTAAGAAGTTATTAGAAATAATTCACACCTTTGGCAAAGTTGCAGGATACAAAATAAACCCACATAAGCCATCAGCCTTCTTATATGTCACCAACAAAACCCAGCAGTTGGAGTTACAAAGAGAAACTCCATTTAAAGTAACTACTGATTGTATAAAATGTTTAGGAATCTATCTGCCAAGGGAAAATCAGAAACTGTATGAGCAAAACTACAAAACACTTTCCACACAAATTAAATCTGATCTAACCAACTGGAAAAATATTAAATGCTCTTGGATTGGGTGAGCAAATATAATAAAGATGACAATACTATCTAAACTAATCTATTTATTTACCGCTATACCAATCAGACTCCCAAAAAACTATTTTGATGACCTAGAAAAAATAACAACAAAGTTCATATGGAAAAACAAAAGGTCAAGAATTTCAAGGGAATTAATGAAAAACAAAATCAAATGAAGGTAGCCTAGCTGTACCAGATCTAAATTATATTATAAAGCAGTAGTTGCTAAAACCATCTGGTATTGGCTAAGAAATGGACTAGTTGATCAATGGAATAGGTTAAGTTCAAAGGACAAAACAGCCATTAACTTTCATAATCTAGTGTTTGACAAACCCAAAGACCCCAGTTTTGGGGATAAGAATGCATTATTTGACAAAAATTCCTGGGAAAATTGGAAATTAGTATGGCAGAAACTAGGCATTGACCCACACTTAACACGGTACACCAAAATAAGCTCAAAATGGGTTCAGGACCTAGCATAAAGAATGAGATTACAAATAAATTGGAAGAGCATAGGATAGTTTGCCTCTCAGATCTGTGGAAGAGGGAGGAAATTATGACCAAAGAAGAACTAGAGATCACTATTGACCACAACATAGAAAATTTTGATTATATCAAATTGAAAAGTTTTTGTACAAACAAAGCAAATGCAGACAAGATTGGAAGAGAAACAATAAACTGAGAAAATATTTTTACAGTCAAAAGTTCTGATAAAGGCCTCATTTCCATAACATATAGAGAATTGACTCTAATTTATAAGAAATCAAGCCATTCTCCAATTTATAAATAGTCAAAGGATATGAACAGACAATTCTAAGATGAAGAAATTAAAACTATTTATAGACATATGAAAATATGCTCCAAATCATTATTAATCAGAGAAATGCAAATTAAGATAACTCTGAGAGACCACTACATACCTGTCAGATTGGCTAGACTGACAGGGAAAGATAATGTGGAATGTTGGAGGGGATGTGGGAAAACAGGGACACTGATACATTGTTGGTGGAATTGTGAACACATCCAGCCATTCTGGAGAGCAATTTGAAACTATGCTCAAAAAGTTATCAAACTGTGCATACCTTTTGATCCAGCAGTGTTTCTACTGGGCTTATACCCAAAAGAGATAGTAAAGAAGAGAAAGGGACTTGTATGTGCCAAAATGTTTGTGGCAGCCAGGCTAGAAGCTGGAAAATGAATGGATGCCCACCAATTGGAGAATGACTGAGTAAATTGTGGTATATGAACATTATGGAATATTATTGTTCTATAAGAAATGACCAGCAAGATGAATACAGAAAGGACTGGCAAGACTTACATGAACTGATGTTAAGTGAAATAAGCAGAACCAGGAGATCCTTATATACCTCAACAACGATATTGTTTGAGGATGTATTCTGATGGAAGTGGATCTCTTTGATAAAGAGATCTAATTCAGTTTCAATTGATCAAGGATAGACAGAAGCAGCTACACCCAAAGAAAGAACACTGGGGAATGAATATAAACTGCTTGCATTTTTGTTTTTCTTCCCGGGTTATTTATACCTTCTGAATCCAATTCTCCCTGTGGAACAAGAGAACTGTTCAGTTCTGCACACATATATCGTATCTAGGATATACTGTAATCTATTTAACATGTAAAGGACTGCTTGCCATCTGGGGAATGGGGGGGAGGGAGAGAGGGAGGGAAAAAATCAGAACAGAAGTGAGTGCAAGGGATAATGCTATAAAAAATTACCCTGGCATGGGTTCTGTGAATAAAAAGTTATTTAATAAATAAATAAATAAATAAATAAATAAATAAAACAACAATTCAGCTCTTTATTTCCATTAATGTCTTTGGAGGCTGTTAACGCTGCTGCAGATAGACTGGGATTGGGAAATCATTCTCATCTTATTTGATGGATATTGGATAGAAAAGGCCTGAGCCAAGTCATTTTCCTGCTATGTTGCTTTCTATTAATTATTTTGTGGATTTTTTTGTCATTGGATTAAATTAGTAGGACTTAAAACACACTCACTGAAAATAACTTCAGGGCAACTCCAGAGTCAAATACAGATGGAAATATAGATAACCTGCTCTGTAATATTGATTTCTTCAGATATGTTTCTATGTTTTAAAATTTCTTCACTCTGTGCAATTAAATATTTTCTTAAATTTTTTTTTTCTCTGGGAAAGGGGAATAAATTTCATGTCCTGGTAATTGTTGGTAATAGTTCTGTCTGTGATAAAGATCCAGTTCCAATAGAGATCATTAGTTGAATTTACAAAGGTATTTTACGCTCTGTATCTATAATATGGGAATTTGTTTTCTGTTTATGAATGACAGAAAACTTTTGATGTATAACTCTGACAAACAGATCAAATTTTGCCAGACATTTGTTAGATGATAAGTTTTTACATTCTGCAATGATGTAGCATTCTTGTTGTTTGTACTTCCTTCTGAAAGATGCCCATGACATCAGGTAGGTGATGTCATAACATGTAAGTGAATTTCATTTAAGTGAGGGAGCAAGGTCTCCTGCCTTGCTTTCCCCTCCAGAGTCATCTGAGTCCAGTGGCCAGGTTTTTCTTTTTCTTTTTGTTTGTTTGTTTTTTCAATTGGTAGTTTATAAAGCTACTAGAGATGGCCCCGGATGTAGTGGGAAACTTTATCCTTTTTAAACCAAGATCGTTAGCAGGTCTGTTTGATTGAAGCCACACCTATTCAGTGATTAATGTCAGAAGGAAGAAGGGAGAGCCCAGAGGGTTTTTGGTACATGGCTCACTGACAGCCAGTTTTAATTCACTTCTTGGGACTAAGTTAATACTTTCTCACTAAGAAGTATTTTTTTATTAATTTTAAAAATAGGTATTGAGATATTATTTAAATTGTCTTCATTTCTAAACCTGTCTTTCCTTCCTTTCTCTGGGAAATCAGCTCTTGAGAAAAAACAGTTCAGAAAAACAAACCAATGCATCAGTTTTCTTCTACATGCAATGTTCCATAGGCATAGCTCCCGAGCTCTGGGGCTTCTAATCTCTAACTAGATAACCACACTTACTTTCTGACTATACCAGTGAGGTAGTGTTGAACATCATGATGCTAGGGAAAACAAAAGCATCAAGAACATTGTGCTATTTAAGAAGTTAGATGAAGAGAACTTTAAGCATTCAAATAGAAATACTTTATTTTAATAAACAATAGCACACTCTTCCAGAACACATGCTTGGTTGTTAGCAAAGAAAACTTAATTTCATTGTATAATGTGAAATGACACCTATCTCTAGGTTCCTGGAATATGACCTGTTTTATAATTTTGCCAGGTGACGATCGGTAGCAAAATACTACATTAAATTGCTTTCCTTATATAAAGAAATATGCATGACTTGGCTATTTTTGACCCTTCCTTGTCAACAACACAATATTGTATTTGTTATCTTTGGAATAAGTTCATCCAGAGGTAAATCACTGTGACAAAACAAATTTGAGAAATCCAATGACAGGCTTTACTATTGCTTAATGAAGAGATACTCACTTGTTCCAAGAGTTCTTATGCAAACTTATTTTTTTTTAACAATAGACATTTCATAGAATCAAATTTTTCCATTAAAAATCATTTATTCATTTATTAGAGGGGGTTATACATTTAAATTCTTTTTTTAGATCTCTTTTCTTATGAATCATAGTGGGAGAGAAAAATCAGAACAAAAGGGGGAAAAATCACAAGAGAAAAGAAAAAACAGAAGAAAAAGTGAACATAGCATGTGTTGGTTTATATTTAATCTCCATAGTTCTTCTAGATGCAGATGGCATTTTCTATCCAAAGTTTATTTGTATTGATTTGGATCATTGAACTGTTGAGATGGAACTAAGTTTGTCATAGTTGATTATTCCTCAATCTTCCTATTACTGTATATAATGTAGTTTTTAGACCTAGTAGTGGCACTGCTAGGGTATGCATAGTTTTATAACCGTTTTGGGCATAGTTCCATATTGCTGTCCAGAATGGTTGGATCATTTCACAACTCCACCACCAATCCATTAGCGTCCCATTCATCATTCTATTTTCTTGTCATCTTAGCCAATCTGAGAAGTATGAGATGATACATCAGAGTTGTTTTAATTTGCATTTTTCTAATCAATAGTGTTTTTTTTAAATAAAGCTTTTTATTTTTTAAACATATACACAGATAATTTGACAACATTGACTCTTGCATAGCCTTGTGTTTCAGATTTTCTCCTCTTTCCCCCCACCTCCTCCCATAGATTGCAAGCAATCCAATAAATGTTAAACATGTTAAAATACATGTTAAATCTAATATATATATATATATATATATATATATATATATATTTTTTTTTTTTGAGACATTTGAGGTAAAGTAATTTTACCAGGATGATACAACATGTAAAAGTTAACTATCTGAGGCCAGATTTTAACTCAGATGTTCCTGCTGCTTTATAATAGTTTTAGATCCAGTACAACTAGGTCACCTTCATTTGATTTTTTTTTTCATTGGTTCCCATGAAAGTCTTGACCTTTTGTTCTTCCAGATGAATTTTGTTGTTATCTTTTCTAGGTCATTAAAATAGTTTTTTTTTTTTTTTTTCTTTTCTTTTCTTTTTTTTTTTTTTTGGAGTTTGATTGTATACACTAAAGAAATAGATTAGTTTAGGTGGTATTGTCATCTTTATTAGATTTGCTTGTCCTCTCCAAGAGAACTAAATATCTTCCAGTTGATTAGATCTGACTTTATTCATGTGGAAAGTGTTTTGTAGTTTTGCTCATATAGTTCCTGACTTTCCTTTGGCACATAGATATCTAAATATTTTATACTATCGGCAGTTAGTTTAAATGGAATTTCTCTTTGTAATTCTAACTGTTGGATTTTGTTAGTGATATATAAGAATACTGATAACTTATGTGGATTTATTTTGTATCCTGAAACTTTGCTAAAGTTGTGGATTATTTCTAATAGCTTTTTCATAGAATCTCTGGGGTTCTCTAAGTATACCATCATATCATCTGCAAAGAGTGATAATTTGGTTTCCTCTAATTACTTTAATCTCTTTCTCAACTTTTATTGCCAAAGAATTTCTAATTTCTAATACATTTTATAATACAATAGAATTTCTAATACAATATTGAATAGTAATGATCATGGTGGGCAAACTTGTCTCATTCCTGGTCTTACTGGGAATGGTTCCAGGTTATCCCCATTATATGTGATGCTTACTGATGGTTCTATATAGATGCTGCTGACTGTTTTAAGGAAAATTCCATTTATTCCTATGTTCTCAAGTGTTTTTTTTTTTAAATAGGAATGGATGTTGGATTTTAACAAATGCTTTTTCTGCATCTATTGAGATGATCATATGGTTTTTGTTAATTTGGTTATTGATATAGTCAATAATGCTAATGCATTATTGACTATATCAATAACCAAATCATGGTCATGGTATATTATCCTGGGATGATTTTCTGTAATCTCTTTGCTAATATTTTATTTAAGATTTTAGCATCAATATTCATTAAGGAGATTGGTCTATATTTTTTTTTCTGTTTTCAATTACCCCAGTCTAGGTATCAATACCATATCTGTGTCATAAAAGGAATTTGTTAGGAGTTCTTCATTCCCTATTTTAGAAATTAGTTTATATAACATTGGAATAAATTGTTCTTTAAATGTTTGGTAGAATTCACATGTAAATCCATCTGATCCAGAGGATTTTTTTCTTAGGGAGTTTATTAATAGCTTGTTCTGTTTTTTTTTTTTTTTTCTAAAATGGGACTGTTTAACCAATTTACTCTCTCCTCTGTTAATCTGGGAAGCCTATATTTTTGAAGATAGTCATCCATTTCACTTATATTATCAAATTTATTGGCATAAAGTTGGGTAAAGTAGCTACTAATTGTTGCTCTAATTTCTTCTTCATTGGTAGTAAGTTCTTCCTTTTCATTTTTAAGACTAACAATTTGATTTTCTCTTTCCTTTTTCTAAACAAATCTACCAAAGGTGTATCCATTTTGTTGTTGTTTTTTTTCCAAAAAACTAATTCTTATTATATTTATTAATTCAATAATTTTTCTGTCAATTTTATTAACTTTTCCTCTAATTTTTTAGAATTTCAAGTTAAAGGTTTGATTGTGGGTTTTTAATTTACTCTTTTTCTAGCTTTTTTTTTTATTTGTAAGCTTCATTCATTGATCTTCTATTTCTTTATTTTATGCATGTAAGCCTCTAAAGATATAAAATTTCCCCTTATTGCCACTTTGGCTGCATCCCACAAATTTTAGTGTGATGTTTCATTGTTGTTCTTCTTTTCAGTGAAATTATGAATTGTGTCTATGATTTGCTGTTTCAGCTGATCATTCTTTAGGATTACCTTATTTAGTTTCCAATTACTTTTTGGTCTATTTACCCCTAGCTTTTTGTTGAATGTAGTTTTTATTGCATCATTATCTAAAAAGAATGCATTTATTATTTCTGCCTTTCTGCATTTAAATTTGAGGCCTTTATGGCCTAATATATGCTAATTTATATATATATATATATATATTTTTTTTTTTCCATGAACTGCTGAGAAGAAAGTGTATATCTTTCTGTCTCCATTCAGTTTTCTCCAAAGATCTATCATACCTAACTTTTCTAATATTCTATTTACCTCTTTAACTTCTTTCTTATTTGTTTTGTGGTTTGATTTATCTAATTCTGAGAGTGCAAGGCTGATATTTTCCACTATTATAGTTTTGCTGTCTATTTCTTCTTGCAACTCTCGTAACTTTTATTTTAGAAAGTTAGGTGCTATACTACTTGGTGCATATATGTTTAGTATTGATATTGCTTCATTGTCTATGCTACCCTTTAGCAAGATATAGTTTCCTTCCTTATGTCTTTTAATTAGATCAATTTCTGTTTTTGTTTGATCTGAGATAAGGATGGCTACCCCTGTTTTGTTTTACTTCCCCTGAAGCATAATAGATTCTGCTCCTTTATTCTGTATGTATCACTCCCCTTTTCTCTTTTTTCTGATACTATTCCCTTTCCATTTCTACTTCCCTTTTTTATATTATATCAGTAAATTCAAATTATACATGCACTCTTTATGTAAGTCCATAACAGAAATACAATTCTCAAGAGTTCTTTTTACCTTTTTCTGCTTCTCTTGAGTCTTACAGTTGGTGGTCAAATTTTTTGTTTAGCTCTTGTTTTATCATTAGAAACACATAGTATGCACCTGTTTCATTAAATGTCTATCTTCTTCTCTGGAAGAAAATGCTCAGCTTAGCTGAGTAGTTTATTATTGGCTTCATTCCAAGTTGTTTTCCCTTTCCAGATATCAGATTCCAGGCCCTTTGACCCTTTGATGTGAAAGCAGCTAGGTCCTGAATGATCCCTATTGTGGCTCTTCAATATTTGAATTTTTTTTTTTCTGTCTGCTTGTAATATTTTTCCTTAGTCTGATAGTTCTGAAATTTAGCCACAATATTCCTTGGAGTCTTTGTTTTAGGGTCTCTTTCAGAAGGTGTTTGATGAATTCTTTCAAGGCCTATTTTACCTTCTGATTCTATTACATCTGAGCAATTCTCTTTGATAATTTCCTGTAAAATAGTGTCTAGGCTCTTTTTTTTCATCCTAATTTTCAGTAAGTCCAATAAACTTCAGATTATCTCTCTTAGATCTATTTTCCAGGTCTACTGTTTTTCCAAGTACATATTTAACATTTTTAAATTTTTTCATTTTTTTGGTGAACTGATTCTTGTAGTCTCAATAAATCTTTCATTTCTATTTGTTCAGTTCTGATTTTTAATGAATTATTGTCTTTATTAGCTTTTTTTTCCTCCACTTCTTTTTGTATTTGTCCAACTCAGTTTTTAAATGAGTTGTATTGCTCTATGTAACTTTTTTCCATGTCACTATTTTTTTTTCTGAGTTTTCTTTTTTCATTTCACAAATTCTACTTTGCTTGGAGTTATTTTTCTTTTCCATGTCACAAATCCTACTTTCCTAAGAGTTCTTTACCTTTTCCAATTCACATTTCATGAAGTTGTTTTCTTTTTCCACTTTATCAGTTTTTCTTTAAGTGAATTATATGCCTTTTCCATACTCTCTTGCAGAGCTTCTCTTTTCTTTCCCTATTTTTCTTCTGGCTCTCTTTTAAGATCTTTTATATTTCTTCTAGGAGAGCCTTGTGTGATAGGGACCAGGTTACATCCTTCTTTGGGGTTTTGCCTGGAGACTGTTTGCTATTAGTCTCCTGGGGGTTGAAAACCTGCTCTCTTTCTGCATAGAAGTTATTGATAGTTAGCATACACTTGGGTTTTTTACTCTTTTTTTAAAAAGCCCTTAGGGTCTGCCTTCAGGACGAGAAAGTTTTCAGCTTTCTCTACAGAGCAGGGATAGCTATATGGAGAGTAGGTGTCCTACAAATGGACTGCTAAGAGTGACTGAGCTAAGGAAGTGCCCTGGCAAGAACCCCACATCAGAAGTGTTTCTGCCCTGCGAAGTGCAGGCAAGCTGCAGAAATTCTTTTGCCCCATGCAGAGCCCTCCTGCTGCACTGTGCAGATTTGTGGCTGCCCCAGGCAAAAACCCTAGGCTGCAGAATGGGACTGCACAGCTGTGCTGTCTGTGCTCAGTCACTTTTGGTGCTGGGTGGGTGTAACCAGAACCTGTTAAATTCTGGCATTTTTTGGAGTACACTCTACTTTTGTCCTTTTTGTAACTTCTCTGCTGATCTACTGCTTTGCAACCAAAGCAGAGCAACCAACATGTGGTAGAGTCCTCCCTTCAAAATCTCCACCTGTGGTGATCACCCCTTCCCCTGTCTGCTCAGTGTGCTATCCTGTGTGTTATACCTCTCTGTCTGCGCTGTTCTGCTCCCGCCAATCAGGACAAACCTTTTCTGGTGATCTTCCAGATTATCTTCAGCTTTTTTGTACTCCCAATATTAGTGGATTTTACCAGTGCTTAACTAAGGCTGAATTTGATAATTAGTAGTGAAGGTAGAAGAGGAGCTTAGAAAGATGTGTGTGTCTTCTCTGACATCTTAGCTCTGCCCACCCCATGCCATATATTATTGAGAAAAAAGGTGCATTTCTTTCTGTCTCTATTTAATTTTATTTGTTTTTAAATTTTATTTTATTTGAAAAAAGAGTATGAAAAGCAGAAACTAAATAAAAAATAAACACAATGTTTCTCCCCCTCTCTAAGTTCCCTCAGATATGTTAGCTTTCTTCCTTCCAGCCTTATTGTCACATGTAGTTTCCCTCTTTTTATCTCCCCCTTTTCCTTTTTCTGACACTATCCCCTTTCCATTTCTACTTCCCTTTTTTATATCAGTAATATCAAATTATACATGTGGTTTTTATGTATATCCACAATAGAAATACAGTTCTCAAGAGTTCCTTTTACCTTTTTCTACTTCTCTTGAGTGCTGTTGTTGGAGATCAAATTTTTTGTTTAGATCTGTTTTTTTTTTCCTTAGAAACAAATGGAATTCCTCTATTTCATTAAATGTCTATCTTCTTCCATGGGAAAAAATACTCAGCTTAACTGGGTAGTTTATTCTTGCCTGCATTCCAAGCTCTTTTGCCTTTCAAAATATCTGATTCCGGGCCCTTCAATCCTTTAATGTTGAGGCAGCCAGATCTTGCGTGACCCTTATTGTGGCACCTTGGTATTTAAATTATTTTTTCATGGCTTGTAATATTTTTCTTTAGTCTGAAAATTCTGAAATTTGGCCAGAATATTCCTTGGAGTCTTTATTTTAGGGTTTTTTTCAGAAGGTGTTTGATGAATTCTTTCAACCCCTATTTTACCTTCCAGTTTTATTACTTCTGGGCAGTTCTCTTTGATGATTTCCTGAAAAATAGGCTCTTCTTTCCATCATAATTTTCGGGTAGTCCAATGATCCTCAGATTATCTCTCCTAGATCTATTTTCCACATCTATTGTTTTTCCAAGTAAATATTTGACATTTTTTTCCAATCTTTTTTTTTTTTTTCTTTTGGTTTTGTTTGACTGATTCTTGATGTCTCAATGAATCAGTCATTTTTATTTGTTCAATTCTGACTTTTAGTAAGTTATTTTCTTCATTAGCTTTTTTATTTTTAATTTTTTTTGTATATGTCCAACTGAGTTTTTAAATGAGTTATTTTGCTCTATGGATTTTTTTTTCCATTTCACTAATTTTTTTTTTTTTTTTTTTTTAGTGAGTTATTTTCTTTTTCCAATTCACAAATTGTCTTTCTCTGCACTTCTTGGGAGTTTTTTACCTTTTCCAATTCACATTCCAGGAAGTTGTTACTCTCTTTCATAGCTTTCCTTTCCTTTCCCCATTTTTCTTCTAGTTCTCTTTTAAGGTTTTTAATAGTCTCTTAGAGAAGAGTCTTTTGTATTGGGGATCAACAATTGTCTGGAGACTGCCTGCTATTAGTCTCTTCAGGATTGAAAAGCTGCTCTCTTTCTGTATAGAAACTATCAATTATCTTTTTGATTTTTTTACTCATTTTGTTAAAGCCTCTAGGGTCTACCTTCAGAGCCAGGAGGTTACCAGTTTCCTCTGCAGAGCAGTGATAGGTGTATGGACAGGTAGCTGTCCTGCCAGGTGGCTACAAAAAACAGCAATGTCCTGGAGTGCTCTGTGAAAGAGTTCCCCACCTGGAAGTAACTCAGGCCTGCAGGACCAAGCTGGGAAAGTGCACTTCAAAGAACCTTGCTGTGTGGTATAACGGCTGCCCTGGGGGTAGATGCTGAGCAGTGAGAGTTTCACTACACCAAGCCACCCTGGGGGCTATGGGTATTAGCAGCTGAACAGTGAATGGCCCTGCAAGGACTAGAAGTGTCTCTGCCCCAGGAAGCACAATCTGTTGGGGAAGTTCTATTGCCCCAGACCAAGCTCCCCAATATATAGATTATAGGCTGCCCAGGGCTATGCTGCCCTGCTGTGCAGATCTGTACCTGCCCTTGCAATAGCCCAGTACTGGAGGATGTGGCTGCAGGGCTGTGTTAGGGATCTGCCTAGGTCACTTCCACCTTTGAGTGGTTACAGCCAGATCTTGTTAGGTTCTGGATTTTTTTAGAGTACCCTCTATTTTAGACTTTAATTTCTCTGCCAGTTTAGTACTTTGTAATCAAGGCAGAGCAGTTAGCCTATAGCAGAATTGTCTCTATAACTTCTCTAGCCACAGAGATTACTCCCTGCCCTGGTCTGCTCACAACACTAGTCTCTCACTGCCTGTGCTAGTCTGTTTCTGGCCCTTCAGGACAAACCTTTCCTGGAGATCTTCCAGATTATCTTCTGCTGGTAAATTTTGTGCTTCTAATCTTCATGAATTTAAGCAGTGAAGAGCTATTTTTGAGGCTGAATTTAATAGTTGTGAGGGGATTGAGAAGAGTTTAGAAAGTCATGTGTGCCTTCTCTGCCATCTTGGCTTTGCCCCCTGGATAGTTGATTCTTAATTGTATTCCTAGATCCTTTGCCTTACAGAAGGTATTCCAGGTACTCTGAGGCTTTATTGAAGCTACCAGATCCTGGGTAATCCTGACTATTGCTCCTCAATTCTTGAATTGTTTAAATTTGTTTTGTTTTGGTTTTTTGGCAGCTTGCTGTATTTTTCCTTTAGATTATAGTTCTGGAGTTTTGAAACAAAGTTTCTTGGAATTTTCCTCTTAAAATCTCTTTCTGAAGGTGAACAATGCATTGTTTCAATGAGTATTTCCTCTTCTGTTTCTTAAATATTGAGGCAGTTTTCCTTGATGATCTCTTGAAGAATGCTATTGAGGCTCTTTTTTTGGTAATGACATCATGTAAACCAATAATTTTTAAATTGTCTCCCCTGAATCTATTTTTCTTTTTTTTTCTTTAATCATTTTTTTTTAAATAACTTTTTATTGATAGAACCCATGACAGGGTAATTTTTTACAGCATTATCCCTTGCATTCACTTCTGTTCCAATTTTTCCCCTCCCTCCCTTCACCCCCTCCCCTAGATGGCAAGCAGTCCTTTACATGTTGAATAGGTTACGGTATATCCTAGATACATTATATGTGTGCAGAACCAGACAGTTTTCTTGTTGCACAGGGAGACTTGAATTCAGAAGGTATAAATAACCCGGGAAGAAAAACAAAAATGCAAGGAGTTTATATTCATTTCCCAGTGTTCTTTCTTTGGGTGTAGCTGCTTCTGTCCATCTTTGCTCAATTAAAGCTCTCTTTATCGAAGAGATCCACTTCCATCAGAATACATCCTCAAACAGTATCGTTGTTGAGGTATATAATGATCTCCTGGTTCTGTTCGTTTCACTTAGCATCAGTTCGTGTAAGTCTCTCCAAGCCTCCCTGTATTCATCCTGCTGGTCATTCCTTACATTACAATAATATTCTACAACATTCTTATACCACAATTTACTCAACCATTCTCCAATTGATGGACATCCTTTCATTTTCCAGCTTCTATCCACTACAAACAGGGCTGCCACAAACATTTTGGCACATACAGTTCCCTTTCCTTTCTTTAGTATCTCTTTGGAGTATAAGCCCAGTAGAAATACTGCTGGATCAAGGGTATGCACAGTATGATAACTTTTTGAGCATAGTTCCAAATTGCTCTCCAGAATGGCTGGATGTGTTCAAAATTCCACCAACAATGTATCAGTGTCCCTGTTTTCCCACATCCCCTCCAACATTCCACATTATCTTTCCCTGTCATTCTAGCCAATCTGACAGGTGTGTAGTGGTCTCTCAGAGTTGTCTTAATTTGCACTTCTCTGATTAATAATGATTTGGAGCATATTTTCATATGTCTATAAATAGTTTCAATTTCTTCATCTGTTCATATCCTTTGACCATTTAGCAATTGGAGAGTGACTTGATTTCTTATAAATTAGAGTCACTGAATTTATTTTTCAAGGCCAGCTGCTTTTTCAATGAGATATTTTATGTTTTCTTCCTTTTTTTTATTTTTAGTTGTTTGATTCTTGATGTGTCCTAGAATCATTGGTTTTTTATTAGCCCTGTTCTTTTTTAACTTGTGTTTTTTTTTTCAGTTAGCTTTTTTTTTCCATTTGATTAATTATAACATCTACTTTTGTAAATGTTGTTTTCTTTAGTGAACTTTTTTGCATTTGGCTTTCTTGTATTTTTTTTAAAGAAATTGTCTTTCTTTTCCAAGTTGTTGATTCTTTCTTGCATACATCTCATTTATTTTCTCATTTTTTTCTTCTACCTCTCTTATTTGCCTTTTGGAGTCTTTTATGAGCACTTTCAAGAAGACTCATTCTTTTGCTATTTCCTCTTTTTTTACTTTTATGTTAGATTCCTTCCTTCTAGGTTAAAGGGGCTTCTGTCACAAGCTTCTTGTGTAATGCTAAGCCTTTACTTTAAGCATAGTATTTGGTATTTTGGTGTTTTGCCCCAATCAGTGGGTAGCTTTACCTGCTCTTTTCAGGCAATTGCCTGTTTTCCCAGAATTTTCCTTATGTGCTGGTACTGGGCACTATCCCACTAGTTTGCTCTGCTACTGGACAAGGACAGAGAGTCTTAGTAGATTACCTACTATGTTTAAGACCTTCTCACCAGCTTTCCCAGACTCTATCTGAGCTAGGCTGAATACCTTTTTACCCCAATGAGACTGACCTGTCTTGAAGTACTTCCAATCATTTTAAGTTAGAGAGTGATTTCACTCTCTTCACAGGATTTTTACAAAGGCTCAGTTTCATGTGTTTTTTTTTTTTTGGGTGCTCTATCCAAAGGAATTTAATTTTTTATCACTGAAATCTTGCAAGGTTTTTTGGGAGTTTTACTGACTAGAATCATGCCTTAAACCCACTTCACTCTGGTTTTTATTGATTGTCCAATTTAACATTTCACAGGCCACTCCTGCTAGATCATTGTTTGGAGCCTGGTTGGCTCAAAGTAAATATAATTTGCAATTGCATTTGTTTTGTCCAGAAATACAGATCTTCATCTCTTAGAGACATACACACACAGAGATGTGTATGTGTAGATGCATATAATTCACTTACATTTAATAGCATTATCTCCCTGATATCATGATCCTCTTTGTGAGTGAAAGACAAACAATAACAAAAGCATCCCATCCAATCTATTTCTTTGTTTTTCTTATTTAATGTTATATTTATCTAGTTCCACAAGAATTTGTTTCAAAGCATTGCCATTCCTTGAAAGCTTTCATTACAGTTTTGTTATTGTGCATAGTAATGGCTTTTAAACAGATATATTGAAAATGGAATTAAAATTTGGCTTCAAAATCTCTTCTTGCCTGAGAATGAGGATTTCACAATTCCTTTGTGTAATTTTAGGTATAAAACTCTGGAGTGCTTTCAACATTTAATAGGCCAGACAAGTGAGATTGTCCCTATACTCCAAGACTGGGGTCTAGGGAAAAGGCCTTGCCAGACAGCCCTGCTATGGATTATAGAGTTGGCCTTCTTCCCTGCCTCCTAAAGAGATGGATATTGGAATTTGGCCTCTTGACCATTCCTGCAATACACTACAGACAGATACATCTGTGGAGGTTAGTACTCTAATAGCATTTAGTTTCACTGCCTGCCAACCATGAGAGTGAGGGGAATTCAATTATACATCAGTAAATCTCTAAAGAAAATCATGTAATGGGAAAACATATTCCAAGGCAAAGCAGAAATATTTTTGAATTCTTAGATGAAATGCTTCTGATTTCAATTTAGAAAGATACAAAGGCATTTTGAGATTCAAGGGCAAAACAAACAATGACTTTACTATAGGATGCATGGTAATGAAAGTATAGTAGAGATGGGGTGAAAGTCAACTAGGAAATTAATGACTATTGGGATTGAGAAACAAGGTGGGGGAAGGGAAAACAGCAAGGCAATGGATAAAATTGATGGAGGTAATACATACAGTGTATTATTCATTTGATTCTATGATCTGTTAGAGATTGAAATAAAGTCACTGAATTAGTTGATTTTTAACAAATGCCATATTGATTCACTGATTCATTTAGATTCATATTTTATCTTCCTGGTGTTTTTGAGCTGAGGTTTTTAGATTCCTCTTGTATTCATACTTCTAAATGAAATAAATAATTTTATTAAATAGTCTATTTGTGTTTAGATTGCAACTTCCTAAAAGTCAGAGATCATGATTATTTAAATGTCATTTAAAAAATATCCTACCATAATACCCAGAATTATTTATATTTAACAAAGATTTTGATGATGAGAAATGTGAAAAAGTGTTATTCTGAAAATTTAGCCATGTGCTGGAGTTACAAGGAAACATATTGTACAACTAAGTTTCTACTAAAGTGAGAGGAATAGAGAATATCCCAGTCTAACCTGACAAAGTGTGAATAAAAATTATATTATAAAGAATCATACAAGAGGATTATGTCATGCCAAAAGTCTTATTTCATTAAAAATATCTACTTTGATATGAACAAGAAAAAATATCATACATAAGAATGTTCATCTACTAGGAAAATAAATGGAGCTCTTAAACATTTCCAAACCTTCTTCTAAATAAGAGAAAGGAAATTAAATAACCATTGATTTGAGAAAATGGATAAACATCTGTTGAATTCCAGATGACTCAATAATGTCGACATTTCAAATGTTCATTCTGAGCTTTGAAATGAATATTTCATTGAGGTCAGAGGAGTGGGTGCGTATGTAACTGATATTTTACACCTCTGCTGTTTCTGATATTCTATTAGAAACTATAAGAATCAATTAAGGGGAAAGGCACATCAGTCTTTATGATGAAGACAGTGACATTATAATAATGATACTTATCATTACATATTAACCCAATTTAAAATTATTATCTACAGCAAAACTTAGGCATGCAATAATTTTCTTATCTTTTATATTTATATCTTTATGATTTCTTTTAAAAAATTCAGGGATGCATTCTTACTGCTATTATTTTTGATCCTGTTCAAAAGAGATCCATTTATGGTTATATTAAGGTTATATAAGCTATATAACTTTTGGTAAGTCATTTGGGCTCTCTGATACTCAGTTTTTTCACCTTTAAAATAATGACTATAGTTGTGGTAATTACCTCATAGAACTATTGTAGGGATCAGATGAACTAATGGACTTTGTGAAATTGAAAAACTTATACATTTTTATTTTTGAATCATTTCAATCATGTATACCTGTTTGTGACAAAGATACTAAACTGCTTTTGGGTGAAGATACTAGAGAGATTTGCCATTTCCATCTTCAGCTCATTTTATAGATGAGGAATGGAAGCACACAGGATTGGGTGACTTGTTCAGGATCATAGAGCTAGTAAGTATCCGAGGACAGATTTGAATTCATGAATAGGAAATATCTTCATTCTAGGCTCATCCCTCTATTCATTGTGCCAGCAAGCTGCCAAAAGCAATATATAGAGATGTCAGCTATTGAGAGGGGAATGGAAGTAGGGAGACATAATAAGAGAATAGCTAGTTAAGTTATTAGTCTTATTTTCAGTCCTTTATAGAGTCCCAAACTAAAATGTTGGTACAAGTCCCACAAGTCAAATTACTTGAAAGATTAACCATGCCAAGATTTAGGTTTAGTTTTAACTTTCTTCCTCTCTAAGAGATTTAACTCTAGCTCAATTAGGAATTTTTTCTTCAAGAATGAAGCCTCTGAACAGAGTCTGACCAAATGAAATCTCTTTCTAGCTTAAGATAAACTGGAAAAACTTCAAGAAAGATCATTCTCACTGGGATGAAAAAAAGTGTTCAGCCTAGCTCAGATAAACTCTGGGAGAGCTGGTGAAAGTGTCTTAATCACAGCAAATCAGCAACTAAGACCCTCAGTCCTGACTCATTATAGAGCAAATTAGGGGAGCAGCTTCCAGTTCCAGCTCAGAAGACCAACTCTGTGAAACCTGGCTGTTTCCTGCACAGAGTAGACAAAGATATCCACTGCAAACACGAGGCCCCTGTGCTCAAAACTAAAGCTCAGAGCAGCAGAAGAAGCTTGGTACAGTGCCTCCTTTCCCTCAGGAGCAGAACTCAACCTTAAAAGTAAAAAAAAAAAAAAAAAAAAAAAAAAAAGAGGAAATACTAAAGGTAAAAGAAAGAAAATGAGCAAGAAACCAAAAAGAATCTTGATCATAGAAAGCTGATATGATATCAGGGTAAATCAAAACAGCAATTTAGATGAAGACAAAATGTCCACAGAAAAAATATCTCAAAGAGTGATATGAATTGGCCTCAAGCCCAAAGATTCATGGAAGTGCTCATAAAAGACTAAAAGTAAATAAAAGGGGTGGAATTTAAAATGAGAAAAGAAATGAAAGGTATGCATGAAAGAGTCAACAGCTTGGAAAAGGAAAAAAATTAAATCAATTCTGAGGTACAACTTCACACTTCTCAGATTGGCCAAAATGACAGTAAAAGATAATAATAATTGTTGGAGGGGATTTGGAGAAAACTGGGAAACTAATGCATTGTTGGTGGAGTTGTGAAATGATCCAATCATTCTGGAGAGCAATTTGAAACTATGCTCAAAGGGCTATAAAACTACCCAATCCCTTTGACCCAGCATTGTCATTATTGGTTTCCCAAGGAAAACATGAAAAAGAGAAAATGACTTACAGGTACAAAAATGTTTGTAGCTTTTTGTAGCAGCTCTTTTTGGGATAGCAAAAAATTTAAAAATGAATAGATTCTCATTAATTCAGAAATGACCCAATAAATTGTGGCATGTGAAGTTAATAGAATATTATTGTTCCATAAGAAATGATGAGCAGGTTGATTTTAGAAAAGCCTGGAAGGATTTACATGAACTAATGCTGAGCAAAACAAGCAGAACCAGCAGTATATTAAACACAATAACAGCAAGAATATGAGATGATCAGCTATGAGAGACTTGATTCTTCTCAGTGGTTCAAAGATGGAAAGTGATCTCAATAGACGCTGGACAGCAAAGGCCATCTGCATCCAGAAAAAGAACTAAGGAGACCAAATGTAAGTTATCACATGCCATGTTCACTTCTTTTTTTCTATTTTTTATCTCTCCCATGGTTTTTCTCTTTTACTCTGATTTTGAACCAATGTCTATTAAAAATAAATAAATTTACTAGAAAAAATAATGTATTTATTTGGGGACCCCAAATGGTTGGATAAGCAGTAAATGACTTTAACTTTTCTTCATTTCCTCCAAACAACTATGAAATACCATCCCCAAACAAATCCTGGAATAGCAGCCATAAGATGACATGAAATAATCTTTGAGTTTAAGAGCCTTGAAAGACCAGGAAGAAAAGTCTCTGTCACTCAGGTAAAATGGGAACACAGTCCAATGCAGGAAGCATCCCAGAAAGCCAGCAACAAGCCCTTCCTCAGCAAATGAAAAATAAATCCCAAGTTTCAGTGGAGTAGAGCAAGAGCAGACAAAGACTAGCATTTGAACCCCCAAGAGGTTTAGTATAGCCAGCAGACTGGTCAGACTACAGATCTGAGAACTTTCATGTAGCCCCAGCCAAAGAAATAGAAGCCAATCTTATAAGTGCCTAACCAAATAGCAGCCACCAGTAACTGGCATCTGTCATGTATTTCAGCGTAGCCTTAAACAAATAGTCAGCTGCCAGTGGCCAGAACATTCTATGCTTCAGTGTAACTCTGGGGAAATAAACACACCACCAAACACATAACCTCTCAGATACATCACATCACCAGGCACCAACACCAGAACCCCAGTGCTGCACCAGGTAAGCTGCCAAAGTTCTATAGCCTCCAGCAGTACCAGACACTGTCACTTCATGGCACCAGTGTAGCACCAGACAGAAAGATCCCATTTGGATCTTAGGGAAACATCAGTGAAACAGCAGGTAACCTGTAACTTCTGGTACAAGAAAGTGTCCCTTCTACCCCAAGAAGAAGAGTTCACATATAAAAGAAAGGAAAAAGATCAGAAAATATAAGATAATAAAAACCAACAACAACAACTAAAGAAGCTGACTGTAAAAATTTACTATGGTGACAAGGAAAAGATAAAGATACAAACTTGGAAGAGGAAAACAATGCCAAAACACCTATGGGAACCCTTCCCCCATAATAAACAGAAAGTTATCTCAAACCCAAAAAGATTCAGGTATAACTAAAAAAAGAGCTTAAAAAAGAGATGGAAGAAAAAATGGGAAAAGAAATGAGAGTGATGCAGTAGAATTATGAAAAAGAATAGACAATAGTTTGGGGAAACAAAATAACTGCTTAAAAATAGAATTGGGCAAATGAAAAAGGAGATACAAAAATCCGCAAAAAAAAAAAAAAAAAAAAAAAAAAACAATTCTTTGAAAAGTACAATTGGCCAAATAGAAAAGAAAGTACAAAACTAATTTAAAGGAAAGAGGGGATGAATAGGAGAAAACAACACCTTAAATGTTAAAATTGGATAAGTAGAAGCTAATTATTTTATTAGACATCAAGGATCAAAAAAATATATATAAAAGAATGAAAGAAATTAAAGAAAATTTAAAATACATGGGGAAAAATTAACCTGGAAAATAGTTGAAGAAGAGACAATATCAGAATCATTGAACTACATGAAAGCTATAATCAAGAGAAGGACTTGGACTATATCTTTAAAGAAATGATTAAGGAAAACTATCTTGATCACATAGAATCAAAGGAGAAAATAGGCACTGGAAGCATCCATGGATCACCTCAGGAAAGAGATGCCAAGAAAGATGTTTCAAAGAAAATTACAACCAAATTTCAAAACTATCTGGTCAAGGAAAAAATACTGAATGTGGCTGAAATGAAACAAACCAAATATTGGGGAGCCACAATCAGATTTACATGGGATTTAGGAGCAGCAACATTAAAAGATTAGATGCCATGAAACATGATATTCTTAAAGGCAAAGGTGCTAGCAATACAATCAAGAATCACTTACCTGGAGAAAATAAGCATTATATGTTAAGGAGAAAAATAGCTATTCATTAAAATTCAATGAAATGCAGTCAAGCTTTCATAAAAAGACCAGGATTGAACAACAAATTTGATCTTCAATATTAAGACCCAAGAGAATCATAAAGAGTTAAAAAAAAAAAAGAAAGCACAAGGAATTCAATAAAGCTAAACTATTTACAACCTTACATGAAAAGATGATAATTGTAATTCTTTTCTTTTTCTTTTGTTTTATTTTTCATCTAATTATATTTTCATTTAATTTCTAAATTCTCTCTTTCCTTCTCTTCTTCCTCCCACATTGAAAAGGCAAGAAATACAAAATCCATTATAAATATAGCATAATGAAAAATGCTTTTCCAATTTAGCCAGTTTTCTTTTTCTTTTTAATACACATTGCTTTATGAATCATGTGAGAAAGAAAAAATCAGAGCAAAAGAGAAAAACCATAGAAGAAATTAAAAAAAAAAAAAAAAAGAACAATAGCATGTCGGAATCATTGGATTTCCTAACACAAGATGAGACTGTTTTAGTTCTTGAAAAACCAGCAAGAATCATTGGATTTCCTGAGATGGAAAATTGTTGATGAGACTTTTTGCAGTACTTCAGAGCTTACAGGAATTATTAGATCCTGGCACATGAACTAATGGACAATGGATTCCTTATGGACTATTTCTAGGACTTATGGATATGTGTAAATTTTCAGGTTGATTCATGTTATTTGTTACATTACTACTAGCCTGAGTTATATTGCTATGCGCTTATGTGTTTTATGTAATGCAAGAATCATTGGATTTCTTGAGATGAAAAATTGTTAATGAGACTATTGCAGTACTTAAATTTTCATGTTGATTCTTGTTATTTATTACATTACTACTAGCCTGTGTTATATTGTTATGTGCTTATGTAAATTATGTATAATGTCTTTCATACTGATGGATTTACGTATATCATGTATATCAGTTTCAGGTTCTGGCCCAAAACATCTTTTTGTAAGAGCAGATCAATAATCTATTAACTCTAATGAGTTAGCAGTATGTAAAGATTCCAACATGTGTTGATTTATATTCAGTATCCTTAGTTCGTTTTTTTTCTGAATGCAGATGGCATTTTCTATTCAAAGTCTATTGGGATTGCTTTGGATCACTGAACCACTGAAAAGAACCAAGTCTCTCACAGTTGATCATCTTAGCATGTTTCCCCGATAATAAGACCTATCCCAAAAATAAGCCCTCCCCTCACTGTGTAAGATTCCTCTAAAATAAGCCCTCCCCCCAAAATAAGCCCTATTGAGATTGCTACTGTAGTGAAGAGATCCCCTGCTTTACATGCTACATTACGATACCCTCTGTATGCACAGTCCCCACTCCCCTCCTCCCTCCCCCAGGTGAAACGCACGCCGCGCTCCGAGCTGCATCCAATCAGAGCTGCAGCAGTGAGCGTGTCATCCTGTTCTTCCCCAGTGATTTGCTTGCTGGCACCATTGAGAGCAGTGCCGCGGAGGAGAGCTGAAGCAGGACAACATAAAAACCCAGTATGTAAGTGGGAGTGAGGGGGCATGATGGAAGATAAAAGGGGCATGATGGAGGATAAAAGAAGAACTCGGGGGGCATCATGGAGGATAGAAGGAGCACTCAGGGAGCATGATGGGGTTAAAACATTATTGAGCTGCATGATGGAGTGAAAAGAAGGACTGATGGTCATAATTTTATTATTCTGTCTGCACGGGTCACCTGTGTTTTGGCAATTCATTTGGATGGAAAGAAAGCCACACCTCTAATCATCAGTAAGGGCAAGAAAGATAAGAGTGAACATGTATCAAGCACTTACGTTCTTGAAACCGAAAAAGCCTGGTGTACACAAGCCATTATAAGAAAGTGGGTTGGTTTAATGCTGCCACTTGTTATGCGAGGTAACCAAAGAGGTCTGATAATCTGGGATTCAGCCAGCACTCACTGCGCTGAAGAAATGAAGAACTTTCTTGCAGAGAAAAGAATAGATCAAGTAATGATTCCTGCAGGAATGACTGCCTATCTCCAGACCCTTGATATTGCAATAAACAAGCCATTCAAGGACCATTTGTGCATGGAAGTCAAAGACTACATTGAAAATAGAATGGAAAGAAATCAGCGTGGAAACTTTGTGAAGCCCTGTCTGGAAGAAGTCATGACTTGGGTGAAGAAGTCATGGGATGAAATTACTGAAAGCTGTGTTGCCAAGGCACTACGAGCAGGTTACCTGGACAAGATATGTTCATTTAAAGAGAGCTATATTGCTTGACATGACAGATTGGGTCTACTTCTTCTGAAGGAAATAGAGGCGCAAGACATCCAGGATGGAATTCAGGGTATGGACACTTATGATGATGTTGTTGAAGAAGATGATATGATCATTATTGAATAAAGGTACTTTTTTTTTGTTCACATTTACCTGTTTATTAAAATTGCTGTCAATGTCCATTAAAATAAGCCCTCCCCTGAAAATAAGCTCTCTGGTATTTTTCTGTCCAAAAAAAAAATAATAAGACAGTGTCTTATTATTGGGGAAGCACGGTATAGCATTACTGTTATTTTCAACAAAGTATTCCTGGTTCTGCTTGTTTCTCTCAGCATCAGTTTGTGTAAATTTTTCCAGGCCTTTCTAAAATCAGCTTGCTCATCATTTTTTATAGAACAATAATATTCCATTGTTTTCATATATGACAGCTTGTTGAGCCATTCCCCTTGATGGACATCAACTCATTTTTCAATTCTTTGCTACCACAGAAAGAGCTGCTAGAAACATCTTTACATAGGTGCTTCCTTATCTCTTCTTTATGATTTCCTTTGGATACAAACTCAGTAATGGCAATGCTGGGTCAAAGGGTATGCAGTTTTATAGCCTTTTGGCCAAAGATACTTGTAATCCTTAAAAACATATATTGCTAATTGTTCAGCTAGCTGGAATATACATGAACAGCAAGTATGGGTGCAAGGAGTATTTGAGGGAATAACAAAAAACAATTAAATGAAGAGAAAGAGGAGTACACTACAGATGTAGAAGGAATGGAGAGATATAATGTTGCAAATTATGTCACATGAAGAGGCTCAAGTGGAGGAAATGATGGGAGGGTGGGCAATTGGTAGTGTTTGAATCTTTCATCAATATTGGTTTAAAGATCAGTTGAATATAGAAATCTGTCATCCAATGGGGAAGTAGAAAGGGAGCAAAGTAAGTAAAGGGTAGAGGACTGAAATAAGGGAGGGCAGATTGGAGGAGGCAATAGATAAGCAAAACACTGTGGAGAAGGAAAAAGATGAAAGGAGAGAGGAGAAACAAGAGGAAAAATAGAATGAAGATACTTAGTAATCATATCTGTGAATGTGAATGGGATGTATTCTCCCATAAAACCCTTCTATCACAGTCCTACAGTCTCCTAAAGTTCTACAGTTCTTTAAAAAGTTCATCTGAAAATTGTTTCATCTTTTTAAAGTGAGAGCTCCCCTTGATGATTTTGGAAATGACCAATTGGCAGCTTTAAGTGTCAAAGGCAATATGTGACCTTCAATTTCTGTGGAAGGCTTTTGTTAAGCTATATCCCAGCATTGCTGCCTTAATCTAAATGTCTCCTTCTCTCTCCTCCCCTTCCCTCTCTTCCCCTTCCCTGTCCTTCTCTCCTTTCTCTTCCTTTTCATATTTTATTAAATCTTCATGATGTGAATCATTCAAGTATATTTCCTTTCTTTTGTAGAAGTAGGAGTGGGAAATATTTTTTTCTATTTGTTTTTTACTATTAATGTATATCTCTACCACAAAGCAAAAGAAACTAAAAAAGAACTCAAATCTTTTCATTTCAGGTATCATTTAAGATCTCAACAGTCATTTTCATAGTTCTATTCTGGTATATAGTTTTAAAATCATTCCTACAGCATATATATTTCAAACAGAAATCTGAATTTGGGATCTCATTTGCATAGTCTCTCTAATTTCTTCATACTATATGTGGTTTGAGGTAATTCTGGCCACGGCTTTCTTCCCATCGTCTGCCACCATAATATAGCATTTGCTCCACTAAAACAAAACTGAAGCCAAGAAAGAAACTTTCTCTGCTTCTTCAGTTGTGGCTTGAAACTGAAGTCTCCACCATCTTATCATATGAATTCATCATTGATTCGGCACATATCCATAAGGATATGTCCTGACAGTGTTAGTGTTTTTCAGAAGCACTCAATTCTGGTATGCTGCTTTGCTTCTGATTCTGGCAATGAAAGCTGAAAAGTTGTACTCACCATTGTATGCCTAACTTAGTTTATTATGGGTCAAGTTGGCACCATTTGAGGATATGGCATGGATGCATGAAACCCCTAAAGGACCTTATAAGGGACACCATTATTTCCAAATTTCAGACCTGACTGGTTCATTAAACTACTGTACTGAGTGATATAACTGGGTTCAGATTGCTTTTACTTAACTCTTAACTGCCCAAATTCCCCAGTAAACACCTTGATGCTCCTCTCATGACTATACAATTAGCTGTGCCTGCTAATCCTCCCCAATGCTTCTCACCATGCAGAGAAAGATTCAAAGATTTTAATTTGCTAATCACCTCATTTTGATGGTGTGGGGGGATGCTAATCATCTGCAGACATCTGTAATGACCCTTGGACAAAACCCGGGAAAACTGAATCAAAGCTTTGACAAGGGAAGGAGAGCGGAAACCGAAGCCTTAATTGTGTCCGTGTGAAGTGCACTTTCCCCTTTTGAATCTTTTGTACTAGAATTGCATAATACATCATAATGTAACTTTTATGGATGGACCCCCAAAATAACTTTTCCCCATCTTTCTCAACAAATGAGCAGGCCAGATTTGTCAAATATTTCAAGGGATATCGACATTATGGTGAAAATGTAGCAGACAAAAGGGTAGGGGAGTGCTTTTGCCAGTTAAATTTGGCTAACCTGAAGAAAGCCTATTATCAACACAGCTATGCTTCAGTGAACTCCCTTCTACTTTTGTTGTCATGTTTCCTTTTTATGGTTAAGTGAACCTCAAAACAATGACAAAGAAATATGCACTGACTCACATATTCCAAGAAATAGACTGTACTCTCATCAAATAGAAATAACGGTACTTTAATTCTTGGATTTTTCCACATTTTTTGTATAAAGCTCCTATTTGTTTTTCTGAATCTGTTACAGTTCGTGCAGTTCTGCCAAAGGGGAGAGCTTTGCAGGATATTGCATCTTTAGCACTTGAAATATTAAGATCTCCAGAGCATTTAAAAGGTAAGCTTGCCTCCTTGCAGTATTCTGAGTTTTATGTTTTTTTTTTCCCTTATGGTGATTTAAGTTGTCTTAGCTAAAGGAGGTTTGATTCTGCAACTATACCATGCCAGAGAAATTGTTTTTGTTACTACTCTTTATGTCTGAATCGTAAGAGGGGGAGAGAAAAAACATAAGAAAGTATTTCTGCTACTCCATTAAATTTAAAAAAAAAAAAAAAAAAGGAAAACAGTAGTGCTTCACTTAAATTAAAAAAAAAAAAAAGACAATCTAATTGTTGTGGTGCTGGCTTACTTGGCTAGTTCCCAGAAAGAAATAATTAACTAAAAGAAATGTTGAATTTTTCACTAAGATTTTCTCAGCTTCTCAGTGTAACTTCCCAGATCTTGTAATATGGTAATGTTTGGAGATGCTACTCTGTTACGTAATTCAGGAAGAAGAACAAAAATTGCAAGCATATTATGAACACAAGAGAGAGCTGTCAAATGTATATGAATATTTACTAACTCTTCTGAGTTGTATTTACTCATGCTTAAAACAGCCTTTATCTCTGGAAATATTTTTAGAGCACCTCATCTCATCATGTCTCTGCAAGATGGATATCTTTTAAGAATAAGTTTAAAGAGATATTGAGAAAGAGAGCCAAATAGGGTGACTGATGCTAAGGGTGCCCCCACTAACTATCCTGCTTGCACATTGTGTTCTTGACTATGCAGATGGAATTCTTTCCTTGGGAGAATCTGGTAGCATGATGAATATTTTAACCCTTCTTTTCCAAATACTTATTTTTCTAGCTTTACTCTTCCAAATCCCCTGTCATTATGTAATGTTTCCCTTTCAACTAAAGACAGAAATCCTTCTTATATTACTTTCCCTAAGGCACTTTGTGAATGTTGCTGGTCAATATTTCAGAGTGATACAATGCTTCCTATCAGGTCTTGATTTTTCCCCATATTGTTTTTCAGTTTGGGTATTCTCAATAAGAATCTATCAACAGATGTCATGAATTTGATGATTTTTTTTTTTTTTTACTACATAGGAATAGTAAAATTCCATTGACTTTTGTTCCTTCCCTTTCCTTCCCTTCCCATAAACAAATGGAGTTACAAGATCTAGGAACTTTTTAATTTAGAAACCTTAGCATAGTTCAGTAATTCCACAAACTTTTATATTTAGTCAGAAATGCATGATGGCAAAGATCACAAATGAAAAAGAGGTTCTTAATCTGTTTCAAGAATGAGCATGGTGCATGACTTGTAAAGACATAGTACAGCCTCCCCAGGTTAACTTGGTAATATAGCTTTCTAATGAGGATACAATTTATAAAAATGGTTATTATTTTATAAATTTCCCCAAGAGTCTATATCTTCCCAAAGATCTTTGTCTTTAGATCTATCTTGGAAGGATTCCAAGTAACCATAGATAACACGAGCTCCTC
This sequence comes from Antechinus flavipes, assembly GCF_016432865.1. Classification (NCBI taxonomy): domain Eukaryota; kingdom Metazoa; phylum Chordata; class Mammalia; order Dasyuromorphia; family Dasyuridae; genus Antechinus; species Antechinus flavipes. Next base: position 180,767,215 of record NC_067400.1, on the reverse strand, counting down.
ATTTCCTTCTCTAATTCCTCTATAGCAATGGGAATAGCATATTAATGAGGAAATGTGAAGTCCTCATGACTTTATAATTCCAATTATATAAATAGTTTAAATATGGCAACTCTAAAGGAATAAATACTGAAAGGAATGAAAAACTTCAAGTGTTGTATAATAGTAATGATGGAACTATTGTTATTCATTCACAAATTTATGAAATGTGTTGTGTTCATTTAGGCACTATTTCTATAGCTCTTTTCTATCCAAGTTTAATAGAAACCTGATACTTCAATTGGGATAGGAGACAAATGAAGAAATGGCATGTTCCACTAGAAAGAAATGATTCAATGACATCTAGTTTCACTTCCTTGAAATTATATCACAGTAGATGCATTTTTTAACCATGGAAATTGAGACACAGTACCTAGAGATATTGCATCCCTGGTAAAATTTTTAGTACTTACTTAGCTTAAATCCAAGTTATTTTTCTTACTATTAGGATAAAGGAATGGATGGATGTAGAAGAAGCATTCTACTCATTGTCATTTCTGAAAATGTTTGCTCTTTTTCATTGTGTGCTTTCATAGTATCTACTCTTTAGTCTTCAAACTTAAAATGGGGCAACAAAGGTAATAATATTTTGTAAAATGGTTCTACTTTCACAATTTTTCATCTCATTTTAATGAGCCATCATTAGATTCCTCATATTTTTAGGGAAGTAAAGAACTGTTATATGCTAACCCTCCCCCCCCCCATTTTACATAATATATTCAGTAAGATCCGTGTCTCTTCAGTGGGAAAAAATGTGTGTTGCAAATTCCTGTATGTGTGGACCAGTAGGGTAAAGAGGGAAAGGAGACAAGAGTATATCTGTAGGAAACAATGTTGCATAGGACAAAACAGGGTAACACAAAGGTAGATTCATTTTATACTGAAAATGGCTGTAGAATTAGTATTTAATGAGGAAAAGTGCAAATGACAGAAAATGGAAATAGTTCTGAGAATGTGGTTAGAGTACTGTAGAGGCCCATTATTCAAGCAATGAAAGATGGTCTTTAAATCTTCCCTCATAAGCACCATTCCTTGGCCTAACCCACTGTTTTCTTTCTTGAATCATAATATTCTGCAACTCCTCACTTGAATATATATATTTGAAAAAAAAAATGTTCAGGCTTTGAAAGCTATCACATTAAAATACTTTATTTGACACAATGTATTTTGTACCAGTGTTCTTTATGACAAATAGAAACCTATTGCATATTTTATTTTTTATTCCTCCCAATATTCTTATATACTAGAAGACAATGAGCCTTGTTTTATTTGGGTAAGTCTCCTTTATTTGCAGTATTGCATTGAACAGGTATCTGTAGCTATTCTTTCACAATTTTACATGTAATTTTCCATTGATGATGTTCACAATCCTACTTTTATTGACAGAATTTATATTAATTTCTTCTACTTTTTAATGTCAAGGACCAAAAAGATTTAATTTGCCATAATTAATAGCTTCACTTAATTTATTAATAGTATGCTCATAAGCACTATACATATGCTTTAATAATATATCCATTTATAACCCTACTAACAGACACTAGTAATGCATATGAGCAAGTAGGGCAAGTTAATAGTATGAAGAAGACTTTAACTTTTACATCTGACTTTTATGCAGTTTAATTTATGATATTAATATTTTAATACTTACACAAGCCTAGATTTTATATTGTTCACTTGGATTCTTGAGTATCCACTTGCTTAGAATATTTTACTTGAGAAGCAGTCAAACAGGAAAAAAAGGAATAAAAATTATCTTTGTTAGTATATGACCAAATGACTTGGATAGATAGGATACACTATTTTCTATCTAAACTGCTTTGTACTGTTTGGTCTTATTTTGTTTTTTGTTTTTTTTTAATGTACTGAGAAAGAGCTTTTGTTCATAGGTTTTGCAACTTGTACTTTTAAAGACCTATGTGTCCTCCACTGTGTTCTTTATGGAGGTCTGATATATGCATCACTTAGATACAATTATTCATAATCTTTTAACCTCTCAATAGATAGTAAAACACGTATGGGTATATGTGTGTATATGAATATGTCCTATTTTATTAAGATTATAGGTCTATCACTGGACTTAAATGGAAGATAGATTCAATCTAACTATGAAAAGAATAGTTGCAGATTTTGAGGGCAATTTTAAGGAAGATTATTAATGAATAAAAAAGTGTTTTTATGTCATATTTTCTTGATATTATTTACATGAGCAGAATACCATGAAACAAATATTTATTTGCATACATATTTATCCAAATTGGGATTTAGTGGGCTGGTTTTAGGCCTAGTGAAATACATTTACATGATTAAAACTATTTGTTTATATTATATATCAAAGAGTTTTGAAAAAAATTATGGATCCAGGGAAGGAAAGAAACACAGGTAGACAGACAGCCAGAGACAGACAGAAATAGATAGAGAGAGGCAGACAGAAACAGAAACAGACAGAAAGACAGACTTAAGACAGGAAAACAAACAGAGACAGAGAAAGAAATGGATGTAGGAAGGACATGGATGAAAAGAAAAGAATTAGTGGTATAATTTAACATATCAATTAATTTGACTTAAAAATGTCTGATTTTCAAACCTTAATTTCATGTGTTTTTTTTTTTCTCTTGGGACACTTCAAAAAAGTATTGATAAAATACTGAAAAGTTATTTTTGAGAAGAGATATTCATCCCATTTTACTCTTTTGTTGTCATTTTGATAAAAAATTAATCTTAATTAACAAAATAAAAGCATTTGGGTACTCATAAATATTTTCTCTTAAAATTGTTAAAATAGTGTTTATTAGATAAGATATTACTAGTGATATTAACATAAGGTTTAAAATGATATTAGGAAGATGAAGGCAAGGGGTATCTTCATTAGTTTAAAAAAAAAGAAAAGGAAAAAAATAACTACTTACATTTATCTTAACTTTAGTTTGAAAAACAAATAATTGTTCAAATATTAGTTTGCTAATCATCTTTTAATGACATAGAAAGATAAGATTCCTTCTTTCTTTCTTTCCTTTTTTTCTTTCCTTTTTTCTTTCTCTCTTTTCTTTTTCTTTTCTTTCTCTCTTTCTTTCTTTCTCTCTTTCTTTTGTTTTCTCTTTCTTTCTTTCTTTCTTTTTTCTTTCTTTCTTTCTTCCCTTCTTTCTTTCTACTTTATAGAACCAAACGTTGAGACAGTAGTAAGTTATGGGGGGGAAATGTCATTTTTTAAATTAAATTATAGAGTTTGCCACACTTATCAATGGCTAATACATCCAGCCCACTACTCATTAATCAATGCCTAACTGGAGCAGTGTAGTTGGTTTATAGGACCCAACATACCAAGACCTTATTTCATTTTTAAAAATTTTCAAATATTCAAGACATTTTAAGACACCAACTCTTTCTATATGATTGAATATAGGCATAAGATTTTTGAAATGGAGATATTTGGATTTGGAAAATATATCCTTGACTAATTGATTAAGTAGGAAAAACTTAATTCTTGAGATCTTATTAGCTTTAATAACAACTCATTTTATTATGACTTTTATTCTTAAATTAGTAATCAGCTTTATTGGTCCTGAGACCAAAAGTCTTCCATTATATAGGCAAGGTTTTTGCCAGTGTGCTACTTCTCTTTCCATCGAAGGCAAAAGGATATTTTCCAGTGAGACTGAGAGGTCAGAATGAGGAAAGTAAATATTCCCCATCTTTTTCCTGAAATACATAAAGTCATTCACTTTGACATTTCAAAGAGTTTAATGTTGTAATATCACCAACTGGTCTGCTGGAGGTTTTTCTTTTTAGTAAAATTAGGAGGAAAATGAATAAGGGTAATAAGGGTCTGAGATGTAGAACAATATACAGCAAATAAAGTAATTTTCTTTTAAGTCTGTGATATTGCCACTTACCTTAGCAGCCTTGATTCTCCTTCATAATGGAAGTTGCTTAGGGCTTAGAGTACTAGAAAATATAAAATACCTATGGGACATATTCCAGTACTGTACATTAAATTTGAGGATTTTACATGTGATAAAGTATGTCAGTGTTGCTTACAGGGAATTCCAGTGATACCTCAGCTTTCTTGGACTTATTATAAATCCTTTGTTGGAATTATTGCGGCTGGTTCAATAATTCAGATTAGCCCTCATGTTTATTAATGCACTACATCTGTGCAAACAACATGTCAAGCAGAGAGTTTATTGTAATTGCCTGAGCAAACAGAACCTGAAAGAAGCAATTTCCAGTTACAATGCGCTATGACAAGTAATGAGGTAATTGGCATTCTGTCCTGATTACTTCCACCTTCTTTTTCATCAGGTCTATATTGTGTGTGATAGATAGTTTTATAAGAAATGAAGGTGTTTGATAATATGGTTCGCTGCTGCTTAAGGTTAGTGATTAAAGACAATCATCATTTTCTCTCTGAGATCTTATTAGCTTTAACATTATTTATTCATATGTGTAAGAATGTGCCCAGGACCTATCTCTTCAGTGCAATATATGCAGCTAAAATGTAAACTCAACTGCCAAGTGAGTGAATGCAAAGCATGTTCTTGATTTCCAAGGATGACAGAACACAGCAACTTTTTTTTTCAAATGAAATCTATGCTGTAACAGTGTGGGTGAGAATAATAGCTTTAAACCTGCATCTGTAGAAAGCATTCACCTGCTTTGGAATAGAAGGAGCAGCATGATATTTAAGGAGAAATGGTAATTTGATGCTGAGTCCTCCTTTTCAGGATTTTAGCACATTTCCATAAACATTACCCTTGTGTGTGTGGGGAGAACATCATATCTGTTTCTAGCCCCAAATAGATTGCTTTAGAAAGTTTGGAATTTGCAGAGTTGGAGGAATTGAAAAAGAGAGGGAAGATAGTAAGGAATTATTGCAAGGGAAGAGGAAGCTATCCTATTCTCTCTTCAGAAAAAAAAATTGCTTGAATTTTCTCAGCGTTAACATACTATAGGTTACATTTGATATTGTGTAGAAGAATAGAGAAATTTCTATACTGGGAAGCTGAAGATCTGGGATTTTGTGTTGGTTATGCCACTAATCAGCTATATGGTCTTGGGAAAATTAATAAATAACCCCTTTGGGTCTCATTTCCTCGTATGTAATATGAAATTGTTAGATAAGATAAACTTTAAACCAATTTGAGCAAACCTGAAACAAATAAAAAGTAAATATATTTTGCTGAGATCAATCATTTGCAATAGAATATAGGTTAATGGCCTTTACCTTGATAAATGCAAAGCATGTAGTGATGTTACAGAAGTAAATTTGGGGATGAGAAAATAGTTCTTCAACTTCACTTGTTCCTACCTCACTGCAATTTTCCTTGCTCTACAGAAGCATAGGGTAAGTGATTAAATCTTCAGTACTTCACAGAAAGTTAATCTTAGTTTATAAGTAGATCTACTAAAGTTGGGAATGGAAAAAAAAAATGATCCAGGACTGGCTTTTCTCAAAAAGGACCTAAACAATGTGTCCATTCAACTAAGAGTTCCAGAGAAAATAAGTAACCACTTTTCAATCAGTTTGGAAATTTGCTGGAAATTTCAACTTTATAGGTAATGGAAAAGTTTTTTAGGTGGTCAAATTAAAGTACTTAATATTGTTTGATCTCCATCTTTGGGAAGAGGCTTGGGATCTATAATTTTCTATTGATATTGCTCCTTTTGAGCATTCTTGCCCCTTTAAACAGGTGCTTATGAAGAATGAACTTGAATAGATCACTCCTATTTTACAGATTTCAGAAAGACTCCTAAGTTTTCCCATAGGTTTCCTCTAATTCTTGGAAATTCACAATTAGATCCTCATCCTTTTACATGGGACTCATTACTATCCCAATGTAAATCCTTCTGGCAGAGGTGACATTTAAGCTAGTGGTCATTTTTACTTTATTGTGAATGCTTAGTGACTAAGCAGTTTTGTTATAGGAAGGAGAAATGCAACCATACAAAGCACTGAATACTTAATGAGACTATGCATATTTAAAAAAAAAAGAAATATGGAAATGGAAAGCCTGTAAAATTAAAAAAAAAGTTTTGCCAAACTCATAAATTTTCCTATGACTATCCCTGCTACTAGGGCATATAATACAACTTAATACAACTGGGATGTATTGATGTGATTGGAAATCTTGAGAGACAGAGACCGAGAGACAGAAAGACAGAGAGAGAGAGAAAGAGATCAAGAAAGGGAGAGGGAGGGAGGGATGGAAGAAGGAAAAGTGGAAGGGACGGAAAGTGAAAGGGAGACAGAGGGAAAGAGATCTGTTTAACTCTCTTCTTTGAAAATCCTATGCTTACAGCTAGAGAAAATCTGAGCAATTCATCTAATTTTTGATTCTGCTAGTTGAGGTTGCATCATTTTACTCAAACTGTAAAAATTGCTGAGGGTATTTCTTTCCCTGCATTGATTAGAGTGTACACCTTGGAAAGCTAGATACCGAGATGTGTAGTCTGCTAAAAACCTATGATGTCTCCAAGAAGATTAAGAGGGAAAAACAACAACAATAATGTTTAGCTATATAAATAAAGTAGTTCCTATGAAGAGGGGGGAGGGAATAAAATCATGAGATTTTTCTCTGAGTGCACATTCAGGATGAAACAACATTATGATATGGATTCCAAAGAAGCTAAGGAATCTTTAATTCAATCCAACCCAGATTGATTAAGTACTTATTTCCATTTGCTGGAAAATATGGCTTCAAAGTCAAAATTAAAGTTTCTAGCTTTGAGGAGCTAATGCTCTATGAGAATACCTTGGGTTTATTTATAGATGTATAGAATCTATAGATACTATTTAGTCATCTTGTATCTTCAGTCTCACTGCTGAATTCAAAGCCTCACTGACTTGAAATATATAGTTCATGTATCAATATGTGACTGCTAATGCTCACATACTAATTTGTGCTATTCAGACCACAGGTTCAAGTCTAGAGTAAAGTTAGCTCCCTACATTCTAAGACATTAATATATGTCCAGAAAAGATAAGTTAACATAGTATCAAAAATCATGGCATATAAGTAGTGACTAAGGAAATTAGGAATGTATAAAAGAGGGTTTTTTTAAAGGACATAGTAATTTCAAATATTTGAAGGGCTAACTAATATCAGGATAATATTTATTCTATATAAATCCATACTTGATGGTTAGAAGTTACAGAGAAGACAAGTGCCAATATATTATAAAGAAGAAATATTAATGGTCAAAACTGACATTAATAATAGAATAAACTGCTACTTTATGTGATATTTTCCTGCTCTTTGATTTACTGTGGTAAAAGCTGAAACTCTACTTGTTAGAGATGCTTTACTAGGTTTTCCAACACTGGGTGGGAAGTTAGACTTAAAACTCTTGAGATTCTAAAAGTCTATGAAAATACTTTGCTATATTTCAAAATAAGTCTCCACTCTTCACAAGATGGTTCTGAAATTTCTAATTATGTAGCATTTGAGGGGATGAAGAAAATGTTTAAGTACAATATGGTCTGACTGAATTGGACAGATTGCAGGGAAGGCCAGTTCTTTAGTGAAAAATCTGAATATCAGAAGTATTTTTTAGGAAATTTCCAGCAAAAAAAAACCTATATTGTAAATTAAACAATAATTGAATCATAAAAAATAGCAAATTACTATTAAATAAAGTGGGATAGCCAATTAGAAGACAAGAGAAGCAGGAATCTCTCTTCAGAATGAAACATTTTAACATAAGCTATAAATATAGATTGTGAAAGAAGAAAGGCTATTGGGTGAGATTTCAAGAAATGCAAAAGGCAGGAAAATGCTAAGACATTAGTTGCAAGGAAGTTTGACCTCATAATTTTTGTCTAACAAAAAATGCGAAGCAGTATATACAGAAGCCAGCAGTGATGAATAAAGTGAGTGGCAGAAGCATAGGATGGCAAGAGGTGATAGTTAGCGATTGGTGAAATTGACTTTGCCATTGGAGTTCAACAGGACACTGAGTACGAGGTTGAAAGTAAAGATTAAGAAGTTAAAAAATAAAGGAGGTAGGATAAAGATAAAAGAAGCAAAAATAAAATAGTCATACTACTGTTCATGCAAAATTTAGCTATTAGGAATAGCATAAATTCTAGTTCACAAATCCTAAGGCTCATATTGACCAGGAAAAAGGTTGCAAACATCTGAAGGGATTTCAGTTTTAGCTTAGGAGGACATCAAATGCAACAGTAAATATTAAAGTATGTACATGGAGAGACTGATTATATTATAGAGAATGAGAAAGGGGCCCAATTTTTGCTAAAAATCCAATTGTTAGAGGTTGCATTAATTTCAGTTTTAAAAAAATGACAATACACACCTACATATGTATACCTATACATATGTATAAATAGATATATCTATATCAAGCACATCTGTTCAATTACATATATCATAAAAGAAAAACAGAAAATAACTGCATTTTTCTTAAATGTCTATATGTCATATGTGAAAATGTTGACATAAATACAGAAAAAAAGAATTAGAAAATATATGACACATGTAACTATGTACTCTATTTATAATTTTTTTTTCTGATTAAGAGTATAAGCAGTTAAGAGAGCATGAAGCTAGTTTAGAGTTTGTAATACTATCCTCTAATTTGCTGGTTAAAGTATGTGTATATGTGTGTACTTGTGTATATACACATATGTACACATATAACACATATGTGTGCATGCATATATACACATATATAATATTCACGAAACATTATACATAAGCACACATATAAGTGTGCAGTAAGTTGGCCCAGGAGATAGAGTATTGGGCCTGGAGACCAAAGATGTGAGTTCGAATTCAGTCTCCCGTATATATTAGCTTTAATACACTGATAAAGTCATTAACCCTGTTTGTCCCAGTTTCCTCACGTAAAATAGTTTGGAGAAGGAAATGACAAATCACTATTGTAACTCTGCCAAGAAAACCACAAATAGGATCACAAACAGTCAGACATGAGTGAAATGAATAAACAACATAGATATGAATTTTATACATACATACAATATACGTATGTATATGCACATACATACACAGGCCTACATGTATACATAGATGGATAAATACATATACTGCCTGTTACATAGGCTATACTTAATAGATATTTTATGACTGACTGACTAAAATCTTAAACATGATTAAAGCTGAGATTATAAAATTAGCCTTTTTACTAAATTTTTGTTTATTTTTAATGCAGTTCAAGGAATCAACAATAATTTATTATACTTATTTTATATCCCATGAACTTTGCCAAATACCAAAATACTTTAAAAAGCTCACATTATGAAAGAAGTACATTTTTTAAAATGTAGAAAATACATTAAGAATACATAGAATTTATAAAATATAGAGAGAGTAAATATAAACAAACATAAAGTAGTTTTTAAAAAGGAAATTAAGAAGGGATGACATTACCGGTTAGAAGCATTAGGAAAGACTTCATATATAGTAGAACATCTTACCCTGAGATCTATGAACTTGATTTTAAAATATTTTGATAACTTTTACAATATTGTTCATAATTCTGTTTATTTTATTTTAGGCATTTAAAATATTCTCATGAGGAGTCTATATAGGCTTGAGTAGAAAACCAAAGTGGGTCCATAATAGGAAGAAAAAAGTTAGTAATTCTTTATGTACAAGGTGGTGCTTGAAATCTATCTTGAAGGAAGAAGGGGGTTTTTCTAAGAAGAAACAAGGAACCAATATTCCACACACTGCAGATGGTCAGTGCCAACACAGACCCAGGATATGTAGCACCACATGTGAAGAACAGAGACAAGCACAAAACAGCTGAACCCCAAAGGGATAGGAGGGAGATTAAGAGGGAAAGGAGAAATGCACTGGAAAAAATTGGGGCTAGGTTATAAAGAGTTTGAAAAAATAAACAGTATAATTTATATTTTACCCTATCTTTATGAAATACCTAATTATCTTGCCTTACTGTGGGCATTAGTCAATGATAGCATACCTTGTAACAATTGTAAAATATCCATATACATTGGCTTACCAAACAGGAGAATGTACTGATCAAGCAGATTTGGTTTTAACACCATGGCAGATGCAAACTTATTTTAAAGGAGAGGACTAAGATAAGTCTTTGAGACTATATATACATGACGCCAAAACAATTGACTTAAAAAAAAAGAAAAAAAAAAAAGAAAACCACATCAATGTGTTGTGTGTTCTCTTTGCATTATTAACAATTAATTTGACTTTTTATTGAATTACCTGATTCTTCTGTCACATTAGCATAAAGTTTTAATTTCAAATTAAAGGTCTTCTTTGCTTTAGAATTCAACAAAAGCTATGAGAGAAAGAGAATGTCAAATATGGTTTTAGGCCTAAAGAGAAAAATAAAAGCTCCCACAAGGAGGACTTCCATATTTGCAGAATACATTAATATTTTTTTTTTATCTAAAATCTAAAAAAATAAAAGCAATATAGATAGACGAATAAAAATTACATCAATAGTGACTTAAATTGAAAGATGTCAATAAAAAGATAGTGCATGGTAGAGAAAGAATACTGTGTGTAATATTGGGATTTTATTTTCTTTGATTCCCTTAGTGCTTTGTATCTTTTGGATTTTTGCAGTTGTGAGAGACAATGAGCTCTATAAGACTATCTGTAGTTCCCCAAAAGATAATATGAAATGACAATTTGTTCCTTTCCAATTTTTAAGACCCAAAAATAATCTACTAGTTTGAGTAAAATGTACTCTCTTCAAACTAAGTCAATTTGCCTTGGAGATGGTCCACATGAGGAGCTATGCCCTGGAGGACTTAACCCTTTCACCCCTGGAGCTTCCATGGTTATTATGATTGATGGTTGCCTCAATTACCTACTATATCTAGGCCTAACCATGCTTCAGTCAACTCTAATATTACTCCTTCAAAGGGTATGTGAACCTATCTCCTCCCATACTGGCTACTTCATTTGTAAAATAGTGGGGCTGGACCACAGAATTTCTAAAGTCCCTTTATGGTCTAAATTTATGAATTTCAGATTTAAACTCATGTCTTATAAAATAAAACCCAGGGTTCTTTCCACCAATAGCTGCCTCCATGAAATCTGAGCAACCCTTTTGTTTGTTAATATAGATTTTGAATGGGTAGAGGAATTGAACAGAAGTCAGTTATTATTTCAAGACCCTTCTGTAGAGAATGTGGCTTTCAATTAAAAATAAAATTTACAATTATGTTCCTAATCGTTTATTAAACTATTCTAAGATCTTTAACTATCCCTGCCTTATCAGAGATTTACACTTTCAGTAAATTTTGTGGGACCATTGAAGTACATGTAACATAAACTTGCCCCATTAATCACTGCTCAGAGAAACATTTTATAAGAAAAATTAATAGTATGATGAGGACACTGTATTGGTATAGAGACTATGCCATCTTTCTCAATACTGTCATTTTGAGGCTTTATTTTTTTAGATGATATAATATAGAATTTCTTTGAATAAAGAAAAATCAATTAACAGGGAAGTCTACCTGAACCAAATTTAAAATGGATGAAAATCAAAATATCCTAGATAGTGGTCCTTCATTGGTATGTCAGAGAAATTAATGCAGCAGTAGCAGACTCCTTTCTGTCTCAGGAACTGTCCTTAAATATTCCTTGATAAACACAGCTTTTGTGTTGAAAAATATGCTGCTTCTGTTAAAAGGAATTGATCTATATATGCTTGACTAAGATATCACTGGGTGCAGCTTAGTCAAATCAAGTTGGTTATGCTGGTTATATATCTTTGTAGAGAGAAATAAAAAGAGAAATGAAAGACAGGAGACAATAGGCAGAGAGACAGAGATACAGAGAAAGACAAAGGAAGACACAGAGAAAGGAACATAGTGTATACATAAAATATACATAATATATTATATACATGTATCTATCTACATCTCTGTTATTTTTATTGACAGAAGATAAAGTTTTAAAGAGAGAGGGATTTTGCACTATTTTCTATGTTTTTTCATACCTTCTAAGATCTTTGAGCTCATAATTTCTTATAGCACAATGATATTCTAACTCAATCACATCCCACAACTTGTTCAGCCATTTTCCAAATAATGGGAATCCCTGTAATTTCCAGTTCTTTGACACCATAAAGAAAGATGCTATAAATTTCTCTTTCTCATTCAAAGTTATAATTACTATTTAATGTGAATTTCCCCCAGTCATTTTTACTCCTTATTGAGAAAATTCTTTCATGTAAAGTAATATAAACAAACTTCATACTTACATAAAGTCAGTTCAGATACACAAAAATGTCTGAAAGTGGCTATAGAAAAAATTAATAATCTGCTTATAGATTTAATAATGCAGACTATGTATTCTGGGAAGGAAAAGGGGTGCTACCTTTAAATAATATAACTTTTGAAAACTATCAGAAAGAAGACCTTCTTTATGAGGTTTGATTCAAGTTTGTTATATTAAGTGGAAATGTCTGTGAAGAACTCTTACTGCACATTCACAATGCAGTTTCCAGCAATATTGATTCCTGATTGAAAACTTAATGACAGGACAACTATAAGCAATAGAACTGAACTTTTAAATGCTACCAAGAAAAACAAAAACAAAAACAAAAACAAACAAAAACATGAAAATGCCTTTCAAGATTTCTACAGAAAACTTCTTTCTTGACTAGTATCCATAAGAGTTACCATATTAAGATTTTAATTTCTTAGCCCTTGACATACTGAATGAAAAATAGAAGTCCCATTAAAGGAATGTCAAATAGAAATAATAATTGGATCTCAGGAGAATCATGGGGAATCATGAGAAAAAGTAAAAATTCTTTCCCTTAAAAAATCTAGAAGATATATAATTGACTCATGTATCTGACAACTTTTTCCATCTTTGAAATCTTTTTGAGAATAATCTGCACATTTACAGAGGCTTCCTAAATTAACATACACTATTTTTTTTAACCACAGCATTTAAAAAATTGTATCAATATAATTTGTTGTTACACTACATAATTCCTTCTAGTAACCCTCCTTTCATGATACTCCCTAAAACAAAGACATTTTATTTTAAAAAATGAAGAGGGGGGAAGAACAAAACTGATAAGCAACAGATTTTGATGTTTTGTATTCTTATTCAATTTGTAAATCTTGTTTTATAGGATGATTTAATCTATTCACATGTAAAGTTGTAATAGTCAGGTTTGTATTTTTATCCTTGTCTCTCATATGAATCCCCGCCCTTTCTCCCCACCCCCCCAATTGAAAATTTTAAAATATCCATCCTCTTTAAAGATATGTTTTCTTAAGTTATTTTTGCTTGGTATATTTTAAGGAAATCTTATTTTCTTAGGTTCTTTTGTCTTTGCCCTTAACTTGTATTCTCCATCCCCAGTTATAAATGGTCAAAGGATATGAACAAGCAGTTTTCTGAAGAAACTAAAGCTATCAGTAGACAAATGAAAAAATGCTCTAAATCTCTACTGATTAAGGAAATGTAAATTAAAACAATTCTGAAGTACCACTGCATACCCTATCACATTGGCTAATGTGACAGAAAATGAAAATGACAAATGCTGGATAGTATGTAGAAGTACAGAGGAACCAAAACATTGCTGGTGGAGTTTTGAACTGGTCTAGCCATTCAGGAAACAATTTAGAACTTATACCCAAACAGCATATTCTTTGTGCATACTTTTGGACCCAGGAACACCTCAAGTAGGTTTGCATTGCAAAGAGATCATAAGACAAGGAAAAGGAGCCACATATATTAAAAAAAAAAAATTGTAACAGCTTTTGTTCATTTATTCATCCATTTATTTATTTATTTATTTGTTTAGTGGTGATAAAAATGAAAATTTAGGGAATTCTTATCAATTGAGGAATGACCAAATAAGCTGTGACTGATGGAATACTATCATGATACAAGAAATGATGAACAGGACAGTTCCAGAAAAAAAAATGCAAACTGATAAAAAATGAAGTGAGCAAAGTCAACAGAACATTGTACACTTAAACAGTAAGAGTATAATGATGCTAAACTATGAAAGACATAACAACTCTGATCAATACAATTATCTGAGGCAATCCTGCATGATGAAAAATGTTATTTCTATTTGGAAAGAAAATTAAAGAATGCTATTTTTCATTTTTATTATTATTCCTCCCCCCCCACCATACCTAATACAAAAGTATTTTGAGTAACTTCACAGGTTTAATGGTTATCATATTACTTACTTTCTGAATGGGTGAGGAAAGGAGAGAAAATGCAACTGAATTTTTTTAAATGAATGATATAAATTAATAAATAGATTCCCCTTATACTTTCTGTCATTTTTCTCCATCATTTTTGGAGTTTATTTATTTTTCATTCTCTCTTTTTTATAATTTAATTATCTGTCATCTTTCTCCATTATTGATTAAAATCCTACCTTTCTTTCTCTTCTTTAATTTGTTGTTACTTTAAAAATATTTTGTATTTTTTCTAAAAAAAGATTACTTTATTTTCATTAATTCTCTTTTCTGTCTATTCTAAAGTTTTACTCTTTCATTCACAATTCTTTTATATTTTTATTTATTCTTTAGTCTGTGTTCTTGATAAAATTAAAACATTTTCTCTTTTCCTTCTTTGGAAAGATTTACTAAAACAGATTCATGTTTTTCAATTCTGTCATTCTTTCTCCTGTATATGCCATAGCTTTCTGCTTTGAAGATTGTAATTTCTCTCTTGGGCCATTTGGGAACACCCACCTGTGATTCTATACTCTTGGGAATCCAAAGGTTTTGCTGCCTCTTCATGTGTTGCTTCATTTTTTCTTTTTAGTGTCACCATATTTGTTGAGATTTTTGGATTTGTTTTAATGCAATTTTCCCTTTTGTTATTAATAGGGTAACCTGTTAATTTTTCTTTGTGCTCTTAATTTTTTTCAATAGAATTTTCTTCTGAGATCATTGGTAACTTTAGTATTTTTTCCCTTTATTCCCCTATTATATACTTTTGATTCCTCTTTTTGTTAGTCAAATTACCTGAAATTTGGAAATCAAAATTGTCTTTTGCTTTTTCACACATCACATTGGGGAATTCATTTTTCATTAGTCTCAGTCCCTATTCCAAGTGACTTCAGTGAATACAGAATTGGTCCCAGCTAAATTCTAATCTCCTTTTCTTCCCTTAAGGTGTAGCATTCCGTACATAGAATCCCACTCCATTTCCTTCTGTTCTTTAGTTCAGTGGTTGAAATGTTCCAGATTGAGCTAATTTCTGATTTACTATACCTTCTGTGGTCATTACTATGCTTTTCTGTGGTCATTAATTACCAGTCTCCCACAAAATTATATTGCTAAGGGATGTCTAATTTGGAAGCAAGTCCCAATGCTGTTTCAAAAAAGTCAATTTCATACCCCTGGGAAGGAGGCAGCAGAGCTTGAGCTTCCTTTCTGGGCAGATAAGAAATTGGTGAATCCCCCTAGGGCTTGGAATTTGAAAAGAACCTGGCAGTTCTCATCATCTAGTGGGGAAACATCTAGATTAACATACACTTGACAACTGGGCAAAGAATATAAGATCCCATTGTGCTCTCACTTGCCTTATAGTAAGCTGATTATAAAACATTTCATCTGGTAGAGTAAGATATCTCCTAATAAGTTTTTCTTCAACAACAATAGGATCATGGAAAATTATGTTAAAAAGGCATATTCCAGGTGACCCAAGGTGATATATTATTAACGGATGATGACCTCGCAGAACTTTAGATTGTCTTATACTTTTGATGCATGAGTGCCTGAATGAACTGAATTTCCATTGCCACCTCACCCTCTTACATAATAGTTACTATTATTTGCCTCACCCAATATAAATTATATTTCAAAATTGAGCACTCCAAAAATCAAAGATTATTACTTTATATATGTTTTGAATTTAATATTTCATGTGTGCATTTTGTACCTTTGTACAATTATATTGTACCTCTGATACAATATAAGCTACTAGAGGGAAGGGATTGTTTTGTTTTATTATTGTTGTTTGAGGTTTTAAATTTTTTTTGGACTGTTTTATTTTTGTCTTTTTCTAACATAGTACCTGACACATAATAGGCGCTTAAAAATAGTCTCTGACATTTTTGAAACTTTTCTTAAATTTTCAATCTTTCTCAGATTTCTCTTTTATAAAAGGCACCACTGATTTTCTGGAAAAAAATTTGGGAAAGCTGTTCTATTAGACACAATGAAAGAAACTTTCCAGAATATCAAATATCTATTGACTTTTGATTCAATATTAGTACATAAATCACTGTTGTTTACCAATATTGCATTATGTTATATTTCTGAAATTGCATTTTGCCACAAGTGACTGTAAAGGGCTGAAACTCCAAAAAGGTATTCTTGAATCAGACAATCAAGCACTTAAGGCTAATTACCTATTCCACGTGAGATAATAACTCTATTAGCATATATTTGGATAATGGCTCTTCTCACCATTGATGCTTGCTGAATGTTTGTTGTTAAGATAATGTAAGCAAGGATTTGAGGACAGGGGAGAGAGGCCAGGGTCACTTGGCAGCAAGAAGAGAAGAGAGGTTGGTGACTCTGGACTCCAGAATCCAGGATTCTGTTTGCTTGCCTCCTTCACTTCTTCCTCTGAAGACCAAGGATTTTAATTTATCCTGACTCTGGCTGATCCTGAGACTCTCTAGGAAGCTAGCCTGTACTTTATAAGTGACAAATTTCATCCAAGGTATCATTTCATTAGTATTAAAAATAAGTGTTAGATTAGTATTAAAAATAAATATTAGTAAGCCTATCTCTTATCAATCAATCAACAAGACTTCACTAAGTACTTTATTTAAAATCCAGTCTCAGACATTTGCCAGCTGTGTGATCCTAGGTAAAACATTAAATTTCTAATTTCTCTGGTTTTCTTATCTGTAAAATGGGAATAATAACTATACTTACTTCCCTGGGGTGTAAGAATCCAATGGAATAATTATTATAAAGCACTTAGCATAGTGTTTGACACACATTATTATTATATATTTACATCTAATATATGTAATTATATCATTATATATGCCTATTTAATGATATATGTGTAATTGCATTATTATTATTATTATCATATCAAACACTGAGCTAGGTATTGGGAATATAAATATAAAAAATGAAATAATTCTCACTCTGAAGGATCTTACACTCAACTGAGAGAGATAGATTTCAATTATTATTTATTTCTTTGAGAAGAGAAAACTGCAAGATTTATGTATGAGAGGACTGATTAATCTATCTTTTAATTTGAGTGTGAGTAAAAGAGAAAACATTAAAAAAAAATTCAAATTATTGAGACAGCAATGTTGGTTTTTAATATAACACTTGAATACAGACATTGCTCTCCTTTTCCTCTTCCTCCT
This sequence comes from Antechinus flavipes, assembly GCF_016432865.1. Classification (NCBI taxonomy): domain Eukaryota; kingdom Metazoa; phylum Chordata; class Mammalia; order Dasyuromorphia; family Dasyuridae; genus Antechinus; species Antechinus flavipes. The sequence continues at coordinate 180,749,812 of NC_067400.1, read as the reverse complement.
CAATGTAGATAATTCTTAATTGTTCTCTTTATGTCATATGCACACATATATATGTATGTATGTATACATATATACATAGACACACACACACACACACACACACACACACACACACACACACACACATCCACAGAGGGGAAAGAGATCAGTTGGCTGCTGAGTCTTCTGGGATTTGTTATTCTCAAAGTCATCTCTTCCTTCTCCTCTTCCTCCTCCTCCTCCTTCTCTTCTTTCTCCTCCTCCTCCTCCTGCTCTTTCATCTTTTCCTTTTTGTCCTCATCCACTTTATTTTTATCCTCCTCTTCTCTGATGATTCTGCTCATTTTGCTTTTCATTATTTCATGCAAGTCTACCCAATTTTTTTCTAACATCATCCAGCCCATTATTTCTTATAACAGTAGTATTCCATCACTAACATAAAGCACAACTTGTCCAGCCATTTCTAGAGTGATGAGCATTACCTTAATTTCCATTCTTTATCACCACAGTGATAAAGATGTAAATATTTTAGAACATGTTATTCTTCTATCATGATTATTTGTTCATGTTTCAACTTTCCTACATCAGTGCTCCATCTAATACTGCTTTGCACATAACTACATAGTAAATACCTAATAAACAATTATTGAATTGAATTTATAATTGAATTCTTATTGTTATTTAATCCCAAAGATTCACCCTAATCACATTATAAGTGACACATTCAAGGAACAATGAACATAAACATGATAGCTAAAATCTTGTGTGTTGGCCACCTAGAATTTATTTTGACTGAATGTTCTGTAAAGCAATGTTACTTGTACTAGGAGGGTGGCTAATTTTTCATCAGTGACCAATAGAAAAAATGACTAGTATGACTCTGGAGTCAGAGTACCTGGGTTAAAAATATTCCTGATGGTTACATTTGTGTAACTTGTATTACTTTAGTCAAATTATTTAATTTCCTCGGCCTCAGTTTCCTCATCAAAAAAAGGAAGGGGTTGTACTAGTTGACTTCTGAGCTCCTTCATGGACTTAAATCTTTGGTCATATGATTTCAATGTCACTTTGCCTGACAATCAGGTTTATTCTGAGGATGAACTTCACATGATTAATAGTTCCAAATACTTTAAAATGCTCTCAATTCATTCAGTATTTTTATTCCAATCTAATTAGTTCTTTTTTTCACAATTCAGAAAAACAATTCCAAACAATACTCATACCAATGGTTTTTAGGAAATGGCTGAATGATCATTTATTAAGTTTGTAATAAAATTGATTTTTATTTGATTATTTATTGAACTAGTTAGTCTCTGAAATATCTTTAAACTCTGACCATTGATGTGATTCCCTGATTTCAGTTGGGGCAAAAAGTAAAGTCTTCATTACACTGGAAGAATGAACAGCATTTCTACAAGATGTGTAGATGAGACCTTTTTGGGTTCAGAGAATAGCATGAGAGAAGAGAAAGACATAAAATTTCAGATGATTTGGGAATGATGAAGAACACTGATTTGAAACATAGAATATGTCAATGGGAAAGAGAATAGCATAAATAAGACTGAAAAAAAAAAGTTAGAATGAGATCATGAAGAGTTTTGAATGCCAGAGTGGAAAAAACTTAAGCATTCCATCACTCCATCATTATCAATTCCTTTGTGTGGATTCAGATTTTCTTGATTGAAAATCCTAGGACAACTCCTATGATGACAGATTTCTAGGCAATACTTCCAGGAATATATTTCTAGAAATTTGCCAAATTTCATATACTGTCATCATAGGGTCAAGCTAGGGAGGTTAGGAACTATGCTAAGATAGAGTCTGACAGTATGTTAACATTAAAAAAATATATATTTATGATGTGGAATGAAAGGATTATGTCCTAAAGTACTCTTCATTTTAGTAACTTAACTACTTTACAAACTGATACCAGTGATGGAATTTATAGACTCCATTGTTTTAAAATTAAATGAACTAATAATTAAAATGTAAGCAATGAAAGGGAGCTTTGACTCTCTAACTCAGAGTTTAAAGACATTGATATATAAAGTAATATAAATCAAACAATAAACTTAATATTAATTTTAACATGTGTGAAACTTAAGAAAAAGCTAGGGAGGTCATTTTTATGTAGTTGGGGCCATTCAGTCTCCTTCTAGGCTATCAAAGCAATGAGCTGAGGCTTTCAAACTCTGGCAATTCAAATATAATTCTATTTGCAATGATACCAAAATAATGTCATCATCATCATGGTCTTTTCCTTCTTCTCTTCCTCCTTCTCCTTATCATCATTCTCTTCTTCATCTCACTTATACCCTTATCCTGTTTCTCCTCTTCCTCTGCTTTGCCTTCCTTTCTCCTCCTACCTTTTCTTCGTCCTCTCTTCTTCTTCTCTCTTCCCCCTCCTCCTCCTCCTCTTTCTCCTGTTCCTCCTCCTCCTGCTTCTCCTCTTCCTCCTGCTCCTCCTCTTCCTCCTGCTCCTCCTTCTCCTCTTCCTGTTCCTCCTCCTGCTCCTCTTTTTGCTCCTGTTCCTTCTCTTCCTCTTTTTCCTCCTCCTCTTCCTGTTCTTTCTCCTCCTGCTGCTCTTCCTCCTCCTCTTGCTCCTCCTTCTCCTCCTCCTGTTCCTCCTCCTTCTTCTGTTCTCCCTCCTGTACTTCCTCCTTTTCCTCTTCCTTCTCCTCTTCCTGTTCCTCCTCCTGCTCCTCCTCCTCTTTCTGCTCCTTCTCCTCCTCCTGCTCCTCTCCCAGTTCCTCCTCCCCCTCCTGCTCCTCCTCCAGTTCCTTGTCCTCCTCCTCCTCCTCTTTCTCCTGCTCCTCCTCTTGCTCTTCTTTCTCCTCCTCTTCCTACTCCTACTCCTCCTTCTCCTTCCCTTTCTTCTTCTTCTTCTTTGAAATGGAAAGAAAATTCTCAGACATTTACTTTTGTTTCCTTATGAATGTACAGCTTTGCTATTGAGAGATCAAGAGAACAAATCATTGGCACAAGATCTTAGGAAAGTAATCCGTGAATTTTTAAAAGTCATATATGCACATATCTGTGTTGATATCTGAATTGATCCATACATTCCTAATGTGTTAAAATAATAGCTTGAGGATTGATAGCTTGAGTCAAGAAAACACAGGTGGGGAAAATGTGCCAAGGGTTTTTCATTATTTCAAGTAAAGAACTTAAACATTATTAATGATTTTATTGAAGTAAATTTATATCACACTATCCTCAAATAACATGTGGTCTCAAATGGCTTGAGTTGTAACAATAAAATGAACAAACTCATCAAAATATTTACATTTAAAATATGTTCTCTTATTTTTAGTATTTCCTCAATTTTACAATACATAATGTATACAAACTCTTTTAGCAATCATTGCCCTTTCTTCAAAATTTCCTGGCATACAACTCTATTAAAATTAAGATGTCATCATAAGGCCTTATTGAACAGCCACCAGGTGCATGGTATTCTACTAAAGCAGAATGTATAACTATTTATAATATAATACTGCATATAACATATTTTTAAAGTCCAAAGATAACGTCCTGCTTTCTTCTGTTGTCAGTGATAGAAGTTCATGACATTTGATTTCAGTCTTTTGTGAAAGGCAATGTTATTCTGATTTAATAGCTACCATCTGCTCCTCTTATTTTCATTGCTCCTTTTACAGTTTCCAAATTCCACCATTCCCCTCCAGGGAAATTTTCCCAAGCATTTATTTTCTTCATTCATGGACTTAAGGGTGATCTTATATCTACTTATGGTGTGTGTGTGTGTGTGTGTGTGTGTGTGTGTGTGTGTGTTTTATTGATCCCAATTTTCAGATGACTTGTTGACATGTACTTGTGTCATCCTATTTGTAATGTTTTATAGTGTTTGGTAGGATGCTCTGCTATTTTAATGAGCAAGTAAGATTAAGTATTTTAATGAGTAAGTAAGAAAGATAACTTCTCTTTTCAGTGCAGTGACCCAGAAATTATTCCTTCCCTGGTTGAAAAAAATAATGGAACTTGTAAGTAAACCAGGGGCTGCATCTGTGCATGTAATATAATATTTTGTAATCTTGCTTAATAACTTTTAAATAAGGAAAAGAATTGACCTCTTGTCAAAAAGTCTACCTGTTTGAAATCCAACACACATTTGGATATCAATTTTGTATTATGAGTTGCAATCATAACATTGACTAAACTTTGCCTTGTTTTTTTGAAGTAATTAAAAAAGTTTCACTGGAGCTTTGAGTACATGTGGCCTTGATTTCATTGATTTTATTTCCATTTTATTTAGCTTCCTGACAAGAGGACTATTTTTAAACCCTCATTTTATATAAATGATTTACTTAATGTTATGAAAATTATAGGATTATGGATTTAAGTTTGAAAGAGATGCAGAGGGGGCTCCTAGTCTCAATTACTTTATCACCTTAGTTTTCTGGATGAAGAAACTGAGGCCAAAGTTTTCATAGGTAGTAAGTAGCAGAGTCAGTTTTTAAAAAAGGATCTTCTGGCTCAAAATCTGTCACAATTATTTTCATATCACTCTGATTTTTAGGATCTCAGATTTTGTGGCCTTTGGTACTCCTAACATTCATAATCCCAACTCTGTTCCAAGTTACTATAACAAAGAATCACTGAGATTTATATGACTTCAAAATATGTGACACTAATACCAATATTTTGATGAACTTATTTAAATATAAGATCCAATGGTTTTTAAATACCTGCCATACTATCTTTGGGCCCATACACAAAGACTTTTAATTTTAGTAGATCCTCCTGAAACCAGGGCTTGTAAAATGGACTTTCATATATATATTTAAAGACTTGCCTATCATCTAGAACAGACATGTCAGACATATAATACCCTGGCTAACAATATTCTGGAGTTCCTGGAAAAGGTTAAAATTTAAATAGAAAATATTAAACAAATTAAAAATAGCACACATGTGTATGTATACACTCATATACAAGTATATAGGTGTGTATATATATATATATATATATATATATATATGTATATATATATATATGTGTGTGTGTGTGTGTGTGTGTGTGTGTGTGTATTTGTAATGGGCTGAGGCTTGAGTTGATGCACTGAGGTCCCAAGCACATGAGGCTAAATAGTAATTGGACCATACTCTTATTAATATATAAGCTTGGAGAAAGAATGGCCCCCGCCCACTCTTTGTGCAAGTCCTGATGTGTTGTATAGGAAATGGCGATTTTGGTGGGTGGAGGCAGGGGAGTGGAAAAGGAAGGGGAAGGAGAGACTTTTGGGATTGCCATTGCCACGGTTGGCTCAGCCCTCTCTCTCTCTCTGCTAGCTGTTTGTTTCTTTTCTTCATTTTGCATTTTGCTGAGGCAATTGGGGTTAAGTGACTTGCCCATGGTCATACAACCAGGAATTGTTAAGTATCTGAGGCTGGATTTGAACTCAGGTCCTCCTAACTTCAGGGCTGGTGCTCTACTCACTGAGCCATCCATCTGGGCAAGTCACTTAACCCCAATTGCCTCAGCAAAATGCAAAAAGAAGAAGAGAAAAAAACAGCTAGCAGAGAGAGAGAGGGCTGAGCCAACCGTGGCAATGGCAATCCCAAAAGTCTCTCCTTCTCCTTCCTTTTCCACTCCCCTGCCTCCACCCACCAAAATCGTCATTTCCTATACAACACATCAGGACTTGCACAAAGAGTGGGCGGGGGCCATTCTCCAAGCTTATATATTAATAGAGTATGGTCCAATTACTATTTAGCCTCATGTGCTTGGGACCTCAGTGCATCAACTCAAGCCTCAGCCCATTACATATATTCATATATGTATGTAGATAGACACACCATATTCTTAAAGCCTAGTACCTAGTACTATACATAGAGTCAGGAAGACCTGAGTTCAAATCTGATCTCAGACACTTTGTGACTCTGAACAAGTCACTTAACCCTGTTTGCTTCAGTTTCCTCATCTGTAAAATGAACTGGAGGAAAAATGGCAAACTATTCCAATATCTTTGTTAAGAAAACCCCAAAAGGAAGTTTAAAGAAAATGAGAAGATTGAAAAAACTAAACAACTTTCTTAAAATCAAATAATTGAATGCTCTAATTTTTACTTTAGATTTGCCAAAGAATTTGTTATCTTTTGAGTGGGTTCTTTGTGGTTGTTTTACTATTATCAGAAAAGTAGTTATTTTTAAGTGGTTTTTCAAATATCCTCAAGTAAGGGAAATAGAGGAAGGTTTTTTTTTTTCTTTGAAATCCTAAGTATTTTTTATTATTATAAATTTTTTATTGACAGTACATATGCATGGGTAATTTTTCACAATATTATCCCTTGAACTCACTTCTGTTCCACCTTTTTCCTTCCCTCTTTCCACTCCCTCCCTTAGATGGCAAGCAATCTTATACATGTTAAACATGTTATAGTATATCCTAGATACAATATATGTGTGCAGAACTGAACAGTTCTCTTGTTGCACATGAAGAATTGGATTCAGAAGGTAAAAATAACCTGAGAAGAAAAACAAAAATGTAAACCATTCACACTCATTTCCCAGTGTTTCCTCTATGGCTGTAGCTGATTCTGTCCATCATTAATCAATTGGAACTGAATTAGATCTTCTCTTTGTTGAAGATATGCATTTCTAATAGAATACATCTTCAAACAGTATTGTTGTTGAAGTGTATAATGATCTCCTGGTTCTGCTCATTTCATTTAGCATCAGTTCATGTAAGTCTTTCCTAGCTTCTTCATATTCATCCTGCTGGTTATTTTTTTTTTCAAACTTATTTTTATTTCAATTATGACCTTCCTCTTCTATGTTCTTTTTTACCATATGAAACAAATCATTAAATAAAGAATTTTTTTAAAGTTCTGCTAGTCATTTCTTACAGAATAGTAATATTCCATAACATTCATATACCGCAATTTACCTAACCATTCTCCAATTGATGGACATCCATTCATTTTCCAGTTTATAGACACCACAAAAAGGGCTGCCACAAACATTTTGGCACATACAAGTTCCTTACCCTTCTTTAGTATCTCTTTGGGATATAAGCCCAGTAGTAACACTGCTGGATCAAAGGGTATGCACAGTTTGATAACTTTTGGGGCATAATTCCAGATTGCTCTCCAGAATGGTTGGATTCGTTGACAACTCCACCAACAATGTATGAGTGTCCCATGTTTCCTGCATCCCCTCCAACATTCATCATTATTTTTTCCTGTCATCTTAGCCAATCTGACAGGTGTGTAGTGGTATCTCAGAGTTGTCTTAATTTGCATTTCTCTCATCAATAATGATTTGGAACACCTTTTCATATGGGTAAAAATAGTTTCAATTTTATCATCTGAAAATTGTCTGTTCATATCTTTCTCCATTTATCAACTGAAAGATGTCTTGATTTCTGATAAATTTAGTCAATCTCTATATATTTTGGAAATGAGGCCTTTATCAGAAACTTTAACTGTAAAAATGTTTTCCCAGTTTGTTGCTTCCCTTCTAATCTTGTTTGCATTAGTTTGTTTGTACAAAGGCTTTTTAATTTGATATAATCCAAATTTTCTATTTTGTGATCAATAATGATCTTTAAAGTTCTTTGGTCACAAATTCATTCCTCCTCCACAAGTCTGAGAGGTAAAGTATCCTATGTTCCTCTAAATTATTTATAATCTCATTCTTTATGCCTAAATCATGGACCTATTTTGATGTTATCTTGATGTATGGTGTTAAGTGTGGATCCATGCCTTATTTCTGCCATACTAATTTGTAGTTTTCCCAGCAGTTTTTGTCAAGTAATGAATTCTTATCCCAAAAGCTAGTGTCTTTGGGTTTGTCAAACACTAGATTGCTATAATTATTGACTTCTTTGTCCTGTGAACCTAACCTTTTCCACTGATCAACTAGTCTATTTCTTAGCCAATATCAAATGGTTTTGGTGATCGCTGCTTTATAATATAGTTTTAGATCAGATACAGCTATGCCACTTCCCTTTGATTTTTTTTTTCATTAATTCCTTTGAAATTCCCAATCTTTTGTTCTTCCATATGAATTTTGTTGTTATTTTTTCTAGGTCATTAAAATAGTTTCTTGGGAGTCTGATTGGTATAAATAAATAGATCAGTTTAGGGAGTATTATCATCTTTATTATATTCGCTCGGCCTATTCAAGAGCACTTAATATTTTTCCAATTATTCAAATCTGACTTTATTTGTGTGGAAAGTGTTTTGTAATTTTGCTCATATAACTCCTGACTTTCCTTTGGTAGATAGATTCCCAAATATTTTATGCTATTAACAGTTATTTTGAATGGAATTTCTCTTTGTATCTCTTGCTGTTGGAATTGTTGGTGACGTATAGAAATACTGAGGATTTATGTGGATTTATTTTGTATCCTGCAACTTTGCTAATGTTGTGAATTGAAATACAGGAAGTTTTGATCACCCTCTAGTTTCTTCACTTTTTATAGATCAATTCAGTGATGTAATCTTTGTAAACTATGTTCATTTTTTTAACAATAGGTTTTTCTTTTCAAAATATATGCAGATAGTTTTCAACATTTTCCCTTATAAATCCTTGTGTTCCAAATTTTTCTCTCTCCCTTCCCATAACACTCTCCCAAAATATGTTAAACATGCAATTCTTCTATACATATTTCCACATTTATCATGCTGCACAACAAAAATTAGATCAAAAAGGAAAAAAAAACTGCAAAAGAAAAATCAAGCAAACAAAACAAAAAGGGTAAAAAAAATATGTTGTGATCCACATTCAGTCCCCACAATCCTCTTTCTGGATGTAGATGACTCTTTCCACTACAAATCTATTGGAACTGGCTTGAAATCACTTCATTGTTGCATAGTCACACCCATCAGAGTTGGTCATCTTATAATCTTGTTGTTCTCTTGATTCTACTCACTTCATTTAGCATCAGTTTATATAAGTGTTTCCAGGTCTTTCTGAAATCATCCTGCTGACCATTCTTATAGAACAATAATATTCCATAATATTCATATACTATAACTTATTCAGCCATTCCCTAATAAATGGGCATTTATTCAGTGGAAACCATATTCTTAGAAAGAATATAGAACAAATATATTTTTTTCCTAACATAGACTTTTTTTTTTGTTGTTTATGGGTTTTTGTATAGATGAAGTTTTGTCTATACTATTCTTGAATTTTTGTTTCCCTTTTATTCAATTTCCCAGAAATCCCACTACAACCAATAATAATTAATAGATTCAATCATATTTTAAAAACTTATACTGTTATAGTGCTATCAAATATTGCAAGAACTATAAATTTAATATCTTAAGTCTTACTTGGCTGTATTCTTTTGATTTAATAAATCAGTATTTGAAAAGCAATTTGAGTTAGTAGAAAGAGGGCATTGTTGGAGGTAGGAAGAACTAGAATCAAGCCCAATGTGTGACGCTTTTTTTATTACTATAGACAAACCACTTAAACTCTCAGTGTACCATGTAACAAAGATTATAGTTTGCAGAGAAGCTATGTATTGATAGAAGGAATTTTCAACTGGATGTTACCTATAGTTATTAAAGCACAGATTTCCCCCCACACACACACACACACAAATCTGTCACTATTTTTGTTTCTGTCTGCATCTCCTCTGTTTTAATATTTTATAGAGTAGAAAGAGACACATACATATGTATCTATACATATATAATTTATGTATATCTACATATTTGTCATGAAATGGTTACATAAAATCAACTTGCCATGTCTTTTGAGGAGCTGTGCTATAATGTCTTTATTAGTTAAACTTTAATTTAAGAATTTTTAAATACAACACATTCATGTGGAGATTAAAGATCAAGAGAGCTATGGAAAGTTAAAATACCAAGTAAAATCGAGGCATTTCAAGGAAATATTGAAGTAACAATTAAATTTAACAAATATATATTATGTGTTTGCCATGGTTAAGCATTCTGATAAATAATATCAAATACAACACAAATACAAATACAACAAGAAAATATTTGCTCTCAAACAAAACTATGAGCAGAATTATATTATCAATAACCTATGCCTTAGCTGAAAATGAAATTAAGGGTGTTGGGGAGAAGCAAGTGAATGGATAGAACCATTATTTAATGGGAAGAAAATGAATTGAAAGATCAAAATAGCTAGATTGTTGTTTTGCTGTTATTGTTTTGTTGTTATTGTTATTATTTCCCATCTCTATTGTTTTCAAAACTTCTATTTTCATTCTTCTAGAATGGTGTTTATGTGACTCTCATTTTGAGTTCTAGTCTTCATTCTTACTTCTTAGACCTTAAGAAAATCACTTAATCTCTCTAGATCTCACAAAGTATCAGAATGATTGTACTGGAGAAGACTGTAGGAATCTATTAATCCAGAGCCCTCAGTTTCCTGTGATTCTAAAATGAAAAACTAAATGAATTGCACCCTCTTTTCTATTTTGGACTTTTAGAACACTAAATGATATGAAATTCAAATTGTTTTTCTTTATAATAAAAATAAAATTTAATATTTATATATTGTTTTAATGTTTGCCAATGACCTCCCAGTTAGCCTGAGGTAGAAGATACAAATATCACTTGAATGCTTCAATCTATTTAGGATTTTATTGACAAAAATACTTTCTCTCCCATTATGGATCACAGCTCATTTCTTCCATCTCATCCTCTGGGATTTTTGACCATTTTCTTTTATAAATCTCTTGATGAGTGCTTGTTTTACTCACTGGAAATCTTTGGGGTGTTTTTGCTATTTTTATGGATACTAGCATAACAGTCATGTTGGTTTACTTTTATCCATTTCTTCACCTGCATGAATGAATAGCTTGGAATCAGAAGGCCTCACTTTGAATTTTACCTTTGTTCCTTGCAACATGTGTGGTCTTGGTCAAGATTTTCTTAAGTCTTGGCTAAAGTCCTCTCATAAAATGAGAAAGTTGAGTTATGTGATCACTAACATTCTTGCAGTTCTATTATTTTTCGGTGCTATGACCTTTTACCAGCTATGAAAGGCCACTAATACCTTATTGCTGCAATAGCTGAATTGCTATTTGGATCATCTCTATTTTTTTTTTTTTTGAAGATGGCAGTGTTCCACGATTCACAGCCATACAGCATCCCCATGTTCTTATAAAGATGATTTAAAGATAGAGAACAACTTGGGATCATTGAAATTGTTGAATAATTTTATAAATGCCACATACACAAGAAGCAACATGGTAGAGTAGATTGGGAAGGAGAGAGCAAGAATTTATTTAGTGTTTAATGCCAGGCACTGTTTTAAACACTTTACAAATATCATTTCATTAGACCTACAGAATAGCCTGAGGAGGAAGATGATGTCATCATCATCATCATCATCATCATCATCATCTCCATTTTATAGTTAAGGATACTAAGGAAGACAGGGGTTAACCTACTTGTCAAGGTAATCCAACTTGGAATGGAATGAAGTAGGATATAAACTCAGATTTTCCTGACTTCAGGCCCAGCTGCTTTATAGAGATCCAGAAGTCAGGAAGATCTATGCTCAAGCTTTACCTCTGACCAAATTGACTATGTGATCCTGGCTTATCAAATCTTCTTGCAAGACGCTTCTCAGTGTCCTAGAAATCTAAGATAGTATATTGAGCTGCTCAGTGGTATAGTGGCTAAAACACCAAGGTTAGAGTTAGGAAGACTCCTCTCTTCAGCTCAAATCCAGCCTTAGGCATTTACTATCTGTATGATCTGAGGAAGTCATTTAATCCTGTTAGCCTCATCCATAAAAATGAGCTGGAATAGGAAATTACAAACCACTCCAGTATTTTTGACAACGAAATTCCAAATTGGCTCATGATTGAAAATAACAGAACAACAGGAAATAGAGATAGTTAGGTGGTGCAGTGGATCTGCAAGCTAGATCCTGGAGTCAGAAGGATCTGAGTTCAAATTAGGTCACAGAAACTGTGTGGCCATGAACAACTGACTTTTAACCCCAATTGTCTCCACCATCATCTCCCCTCCCCACCCCCAATGTAATTATACTTTGCATATTAGGTAGTGATGGACATTAAAAGAGCATTTGTTTAATAAGACTTCATATCCATTAAAAAAAAAAAAGGCTCATTCAAATGATGACATTAATGTTCCAAGATGCAAATTGATACAAATAGTAACAGAAACATTTAAACTTGTTTCCTTGTTTCAGATCTAGTTCCAAGTTTTCTAGTTTCAAGAGCATCTCTCTGCGTGATTTGACATCTACATCTAATAATAATAACAATATATATGAATATGCTTGTATATTCATGCTTTTACACATTATATCCCTAAATACTTTCAATTGTCCTAGAAGACAAGTAGTCTAAAAGTTGTTAGATGATGCAGTGGGGTCAGGAAAAACTGATTTCAAATCCTTCATCAAAGACATCTACAAGCTATACTGGTTGCGGGGATAATAATAGTACCTAACTTATATGGTATTTGCAAAATGTTTAAGAAAACGTTTTTGTTACTCTTATTATTGTTATTGTTGTTGTTATCCCCCAGATTAAGTTATTTCCCCATTACCACAAATATAGTATTATAGTATTATTGAACCCAAGTCAACCTGAATCCAAGTCTAGCATTCTATTTAGTCTGTCACACTGACTACTCTTAGAACGTTGTCTCTTGAGATATTGTCAAAATATGGTAGATTCCAACTATATAGATATGAAAAAGTTTAAAAACTAAATCCATAAGATTAGCCTATATCATTTGAATCTTTCAGTAATCTCTAGAGTTTGGTTTTGATTAATTCATCAGCTGCTAGACTTTCCCTTAGGTAGTTATTTCTAAAAAAATTAAAATAAATAAATAAAAATAAAATTCCTAACATCCAATGAAAGGCTTCTCAAATTAATATAATTTACTAATCATTTTTTTTATTTCACCAGCATCATATTAAATGATTTCTCCTTTCTTCTTGTGTTTACTCCTTTAGTCACTGCACAGGCGAAATTTAACTAATAAGTTCCTTTCATCTTTCCCCTAAATCGACCTTTCTATTCCCCTAGACATTCAATTGCTCTACATTGAACACACTGCTTACTTATTAATGTACTTTTTTCCCTAGGTACCCCTAGACTCAGTGCTTAGGCTTGTGCTAAAACTCCTCTCCATGCAGAAATAACCACTACCTCCCCCAATTAAAGTTTTTATAAAATGTTTTCCTTTCTTCCAGTAACTAAATGATTTAAATGAAGCAATATAATCTAGAATTTTTTTTTATTGTTTACTGTTGATCACAATTCTAGCAGCTCCATTTAAAAAAATTATGCTGGTTCTATATAACCATCACCTTTTTCCATATAATTTTTCTCCATTAAATTATATTTCCACTGGTTACATATCACTTGTATTATGGTATATTCACACATATATATGTATCATAATATATGCATTTTAATTTTTTTTCTAACGATTCACAACTTATAATTTTTAGTAAAGTGATTTTCTTACTTATCTTTGAGTTATTTATTCAAAAAAAGTAGAATATCAAACACAATTAGAACCCTTAATTATAGGCCTTGATGCCTATCTGTTCTGTTACAGTAATAGTTGCAAAAGTTGGTTTACATGATATAATTTCTCCATCTACTTTTTGACTAAAGATCATTGGAGCCATCTTTCACAAGGACAATTTGATGATCAATCTAATTTTCTCAATAATATTATTTTATTTTACTATTGACGTCAGACAATTATGGCAATAATTTTCAATATACTTTTGTAGTTGAAGGTGATTACATTATCTTTTAAGCTTGAGTTAAGCCCAAGTTCCTATTATATGTATAGAAATGACTACAGTTAAATTGATACATTCATTTGGACATATCCTCATTGCCCCCAAACTTCTTTTTTAATCTATATAATTCAGACATTTTGCTTTCTAAATCTGCCCCTCTTTCTCCCTCATTCCTACCCCATATAACCTTTTCCTGTAGCAAATTTCCTGTTTTCTTTTCTTTTTTTTTTTTTTTTTCCTTCTTTTATGCTCTACCCTTTCAGGTTGAGAGACTCCTGAAATGAACTAACAGAATGGAAATATTTGGCCATCAGAGAGTTTGCCAGATGCTAGACAAGATTAATCACATAGTTTTCAAACACTGTCCCAAAAAACAAGTTCTCTGTTTCACTTCTGTCTTGTTTTAACTCTCAAACAGTTATTTTTTCTGTATTTCTCAACTATATTCTATGAACCCAGAGATTGTAAAAGGAAAAAAAAAAGTTACAATGGGAGTACTTCTGTGGTAGATTTATTTAAGCTGAAATAAAAGACTTTGATTTATGTACAAATATCTTTAATTGTACCGTGGTGTTAACAAAACACTCTTATCATATAATATTAGAATGTACTTTTATCTTTTCAAACTGCTTTGCTGGAGATACTTTAAGGGAAAATAAATGAGCTTCGTGGTATGGTAAACTCTGAACATGGAGTCAACCAGAGCTTTTTCAGCTCTGAACACCAAAGTTCACTAGTGCTATGAAATTAGACAAATCACTTACCCTACCTGAATAACACTGTCTTTTCTTTTGAAAGGAGAATAATGCCTGCAATACCTGCTTCATAAAGTCGCCATGTGGAAAACATTTTATAATCTTAAAGTGGTATAGAAATGGGAATTAATCAAGGAACTATAAATAAATTCTCATCACTTATAGAATGAACAAGCAAATCCTGGTATAATTGAAATATATAGAATAAAACTGGATTTTTGGTCATAGCCCGTGTGGGAATTTGCTATGTTTGACTATATAAATTTGTTAGAATTTTTTTCTTCTTTCATTTTTCCCTAGTATGGGAAGGAGAGAGAAAAAATCCTGTTAATTAAAAAAAAAGAAAAAGAAAAAAGTGACAAAATATGAAATGATCTATTACTTTAAATATAAAAATATAGGGAATGATTTGGCTAATTTTGCTAAATTACTTTTTTTCTCCATTTTTCTTTTTCTTTTTACAAGGAATAGTTTTTAGGATAAAGAAAGGGGAGAGATATTATTCAATATAAAAATATCATAATTTTTAAAAATATATATTATTATGATTTATACTGGTTTCAAAGAACTTTCCACTGCAACCAATTAATATTAACATGAATATCAATATCATGAATAACAAAATATCAAGGAATAAATAAAGTAGAATCCAAAAGAAGATTCCAATTTATATTGAGAATCAAAACTAGAAAATATAGCATTTTATCTATATACAGGTGTTTAAAATGCAATGTTTTAAAGATATAATACAAGAATAAAATATATACAGATGAACATTTTTAACAGAGAAGAATCGCTTCTTTAACATAGCAGTAGTAAAATGATTTGATTAGTTAATTAATGAAAAAACTACCACCCACTAAAACACAGATGCATTGGAATGTTAGAACATTATTAAATTGGTTAGTCATTACTAACCTCTACAATCAATTAATCAACAAGCACTTATGGGGTTTGTACCATGTGCCAGACACTGTTCTTGATATTGTTAATTTAAGTACTTAAGTGGAAAAAGTCCCAAATATGATAGAACTTACCTTCTGTGTGGTTGATTGATCTCTGCTAAGTGGGTCAATTAAATTACAAGTCAGTGCAAATTCTAAGAAAATTAGGAATCTGAAGCATTCTCTATATTAATTCACATAAAAAAATATGACCTAATGCTCTGTATCATTATGTGAATATTGCATTGAATTTTAATTGTATTGTACTGTATATTTTCCCAATAGTTAGGTTTTCAAATATTTAAAATTTCGAAGAAATTATCATGATTTGAATTATTCATTTATTAAAAAGCTCTATTGATTGATGATGCTATAATAAAAAGAAATCCACAAAATTTAAGGATTTTTGGAGGATGATAATGAAGAACAATAACATTGAAGTTAGTGACAATTATCTGGGACTTGATATTCTGACATTTTTTGGTTTTTATTTTTAGAGAACTTTATACTCTATCAAAAGACCTTTTCATATATATATATATGTATATATATATATCATTCACTCCCTTTTTTGTTTGTCCCTCTCTGTTGGAATTTTTAAACGTATTTTACTGATTTGGGGCTACCACTTTTTGTCTTTGTTACTATGTGATTCTCCTCTTTCCTATAACCACAACCTCAGGCACTTCCTATTCAGGAATAATATTGGACAAGCATGTCAGAAGCCTTTTTAAATTACTGCCAGACTTCAGTGACTTTCTTATAGCATATGGAGCACTGATGTGCTAAAAATACTATGGAAAATTACCTGATGCTTGCTATTTCAGGAAAAGACAAACAGAATAAAATATTCTGGTTCATTTTTGTGACACAGGCAGTTCTGTAATGTTTTTTAAAAGCAACTAAACCAAAAGATACCAAATTCACAAGTTGTGCAAGACAAGGGTATATTTTCCCTACATATTTCCTCCATTTGTAACAAGTAACAGGAGCAAAAATCACTATTAATGATTAAAATTTAACCTTGGATCTGCTATGAGTGATTCTGTTCATTTTAAAAATCTCTAGCTACAATTCAAATATTCTAGATCATTTTCTTAAATCTTAGGGACAATTACTATTTGAGAGCATATAATTTTACAGATTTAAATATGTAACTTTTCATACTTAGAGCATGAAATTTGAGAAAGTACTTTTTTCTAACAGAGGGGAACAATTTTCTTTTGAAAATTCAGTGAATAATTATAGTATTTTGCCCCATAGAGATGCATTTTATTTATTAACTAATGCTATTATATGTAAATTCTGTAGATATTCTGGTGATCTGATTATTTGGAATATCGCACAATAAAACTGCAGCATGAACATTTCAATACAATAAGATTAATACTTTTAACTAATACTTTCTTTTCTATGTGATCAAAGTCCATCATTCAGATGATTTGAGTGCACCCAGTAGTTCTGTGTCAAATGCTTAGGGCAGATAGTTAATGTACTTTAAAGTATTTTACAAACAGTCTGTACCATTTTGTGCTCAATAACAGGATAAGATAATGAAAATGGTTATGTAGTTGTCTAGTATTAATACCTCATTTTCAAGTAGAGGAGCCAAAGCCCAGACTGGTTAAGTGGCTCAAGGCCATGCAAATGGAAGAGTCAAGATTCAAACCATAGTCTTTTAACCCCAATCTAGCATTATTTCCACAATACCAATCCAATGATAATCTATCATGAAATTTATAAAAGAAAGATGTATGAATTCACTGGGGAAAGTACAATTAAACATTTTTATTATATCTGCTATGTAGATAAGAACAGAAACTTTGGGGGCTATTGGAAATATATGTTCCACAAAGGAAAGCAGGAAGACTAGGATAGAATGCTAGTGTACCAAATATGGAAAGAGGATTGATGACATAAAATTAAAAAGGGAAATCAAGAGTATATTGTGAATGACTCATAGATTCTTCTTGAAGAATCAAACAAAATTCATCATGTCTAGAGTTTAATATTCTAAGTTTTATTCGTGATCTATTGATATAAGGCATTAATGCACTATATTACTTGCTCCTAGCTTATATTTTCTATTATTCATCTTGACAATGTTCAACTATTCTCATTGAGATAAATGAAAATTCCTAAAGAGAGATTCTAGATAATTAAAAATCAATCTATTAATTAGACCAATTGATAACCAACAACTTTAGAATTTATCTCAATAACCAAAATAAAACCATGGAGATCACTGAATGTTTGCATTTTTAAATACCCTAAAGGGATTGCTCCTGACAAATAAAAATCAACTATGATTGGTAAACAATTAATGAAAGGATAGACATATTAATGATCAAATGTGCTAAAATGTTCAGCTTTCCCTGGTGAGAACATGGTTTTGTCATGAGATTCAGTCATCTCCTGAAATCTGGACAAATTAATTCATCTTTACCCAGATCACTCTGATTGATTTTATCTTTAATAAGCAGTGTTACTGGAAACTCTTATGGGGGCTGGGGAGAGACAGGTAACAGTGGCATAGATTTAATGTTTTAAGGATAGAATTCACCTAGATTACATTCTGCATACACTCTAAACAGAAGTGAAGTGTTCTAGTCCACTGGGGTCCTGCACAAGTTCAAATAGCATGCTCCCAAAGTATTTGGGCAATTTCATCATCAATGTTCTTCAGAGACTGACTGAACAAAGAAATAGAGGAAAAATGTTTTGAGCCAATTTTTAAAATTTTTCTTTTCTTTTATTGTAAACTGCTGGTGTCTTACAAAATTCTAACTGTAGCTCCAGCATATTTAAATTGTTTTTTTTCCCCTTGTTTCTTGCAAAATTTTCTCTTTGATCTGAGGGTTTCAAAATTTAGTAATAATATTTCAATGTGTTTTTCACAAACTATCTCTTTGAGGTGATGATCAGTGAATTTTTTTTTTTTTATTTCTACTTTCCTCTCACATTCTATCACTCCTGGGACAATTTTCTTGAATTATTTCCTGCATTATTGTGTCAAGGCTCTCTTTTTGGTCACAACTTTCTGGCAGCACAATTATTCTTATATTTTCTCTTCTTGATTTATTTTCCAGATCTGTCATTTTTCTTATAAGATGTTTCATATTCTGTTATATTTTCTCATTGTTTATAATCTATTTTGTTATTTCTTGGTCTCTCATAGCTTCACTGGTTTCCCCTTGCCTAATTCTAATTTTCAAAGAATTATTTTCATCTTTGAAATTCTATACCTTCTTTTCTAGGCGGCTAACTTTATTTTTCATATTTTTCATTTTTAATAAGAAGTATTTGTGTAAGAACCTCTAATTGTTGAGTGGAGGGATGGTGCCTCAAGCTTCCCTTAAGTTCTCCCCTCTGACCAGGAATCCCAACCAAGTGTTCCACCCTACTGCAAGTGTTCACCAACCGGTAGCATTCATGCCCTACTGCTTCTGCATTCACTGGTGCTGGTTATTTCTCACACAGGGCCCATTTCAGCAGCACAGTTAGGTCTGATGTTTATAATCAGCAGAGGTTCACTCAGTCTTCCTAGACTCAGACCTCCGATTTGTTAAATAACCCAGGAGGTGAAACTCTGTGGTTCCTGCTGAGGTTCCAGCCACATATTCAGTTATTTCAAGAGGTCCCCATTTGACTTTTCTGCAGAAGGAGCCCAGAGGTGTTTGGACTTTATAGAGGTTAATCTCCTCCCATGCACTTTTCTTTAGATCTCTTTGGTTTGTAACAGGAGGACCCTTGTTCTGTCCCAAGTCTTTTGACTTTTCATCAATCTATGTTCACCCTGAGGAGCACTGGAGGCATTAAAGAACAAAATACATGTTGATTATAAAATTCTGCATGGACTTTCTGTAACTCTTTATCCGTTGCAATATAAATTGATATACAAAATATAATTATTTACATATTTGTCTATTCTGCATGATACTCCATGCACATATTCAACATTTTATCACGAAGTCCTGATATGAGAATCAAATGACCTCCCATGAAATGATTTTTTGTTTTAAATTAGTTTGCCTTTGAAAACAGGATAAAGACAAATTCACCAACTCATGTGTTTACTTCTAAAAGAAGAATTTATAAGCCATTTCCCCATTTATCTGCAACTTCATTCTATTCTTATTTGTATTTTATATGTGAAGATTGTTATGATTCAATTCCTTCAATTCATTGTTCATCAGGTGTTATAACTGGAGTATTTGGAGTAAACATAATCAACTATTCCATCATAAACAGAATTTTTCAAATAAGATTCCTTCTTTGGATTTCAGCACCAGAAATTCTTTTACTGAATTATTTTACTTATTTAATTACTACTGACTTCAAACCATGAATGAGTATAATAATAAAACCTTTTGGCATTATTTTGAAGCTATTTGCAAATAAAGAATTTTCTTGAATTAATGGCTCACATTCATTGGAATGAATAAGAGTGAATGCTGAAATCCTATTCAAATTTTGAGTCTTACTGTTTTTCTGGTATTGCTTACAAGGTGTGAACCTTTTGAAAAAGTGAGAAAGTGATCAATTATTAATATCATTTTATTCTGAAATCGTGAGCATTGATTATTTGTACATTAACAGATGTATAATTTCCCCAGCTGATGTTTTTCCCAGAAATTTTGGCAATAGAAACTTTAGCTGTCAGATTTTGTACTATTTTAGGAAGCTACAAAAATATCTCAGGAGTGCTTTCCACTTTTGTTTATATATAGTTCCTCTAATACCAAAAAAGCTCCCAATTATTTTTAAGCTCTCACAGGCATTAGCTCTTGATAAAATATTGAGGAAAAATAGAAAAAAAAAAACTATAGAAATTTATTTCTCTAAGACTACATCATTCAAAATTTTATTAAGCATTTATATATGTCAGAAAGTATATTAGATGCTGGAAATACAATAATGTATAGAAAAATATTCTTTTCCATCATGGTACATATTCTATTATAATCATATTTACTCTGTCTTTTGAATCCCTGGGCATAATTTTGTTTTTTGTGTTTCCATGCTTAGTCATATAAAAAGGCTCACCAAAAGATTCCAAAAATAAATCCTTGTGTTCTATGGTATGCTTACCCTTGTCTCATTCATGTTTGTGAAAGTACAATATCTGAACTTTATACAATGTGATATAGTAAAAAAAAAAATCTGTATTTGGAATTGGAGAGTCAGAGCTTTAAGGTATTAGAAGTAGTTTCTGTGTGACATTATGTGCAATTGTTTACATTCTTTTAACTTTTCTATTCCTTCATATGTGGTTTTTTTTTTTTTAATTTAGAATTGTGCTTTAGCTTTGTCTAATAAATACTGACTAGCTGTGTGACCCTGTGTAACACTGAAACTCTTTGCCTCAATTTCCTCAACTATAAAATGGGGATAGCAACAATATCTATCTTATAGCAATGTGATAAGAATCAAATGTTATATTTCTAAAGCTATTAGTACAGTTCCTGGTGCATAGTTGAGCTGTATGAATGCATAATCCATTCTTTTCCTCTTCTTTTAGCACAAAGATGACCTTGTAGCCTGCCTATTCAATCAGTTGCACTGGCTTCCAATTGCCCTGAATATAAAATATATGCTCCTCTACTCAGATTTTTAAATCACATATATGGCCTCAACCTAGCTTTCTGGCCTCCTTGTACATTAATCTTCCTTTGATACTTTGTGATCCAGATCCTTTTCTAAGACTATATAAGTTACAGAAGAGTTATAAATCTCTATAGATAGAGGTGATTTGCACACTATGAATTCCCTATAAGAATAAAATAAGGAATGTAGACTGAATATAGTACAAAATGATCAAATGTATTTCTGTTGGTTGAAGCACACACATTATTCTGGATGTTCAGAATTAGAGAAATATCAAATTAGTGCTGCTCCTATAGAATACCAGACTTCTTGCAGTTCCTCTGTGCTCCTTCAAGGGCTCTGTGGTCCAGCCATTGAGTATCATTTGTTAATGCCATTTTTGAAGGAGGCTTTTAAAAAAAAAAATTTCCCTTGCTTGAATTAAATAGCCAAACTTCATTGACCTCACAAAGAAAAAGAAAATTCTTCATTTCTTCAAGCAAAATATATGTTTCTCCATTTGACTATAGTTGGGAGTGCCTACACATGTCTTCTTTTGTATTTTAGCTGGCAACGGTATCAGAGATGTAAACACATCATGCATGAGCTGTGAGCCCACAGCTCTATGAGATTTCAGGCATTGTATAGTCATTTCTCCCAGCTGTTTTACATTCAAAAGGGCAATACTGATTAGTGCCTCTGGATTCCCACCTCCACCAGGCTTTATAGGAAACAAATAAGCATATAGCATATTTGGATGTATGACTATTCCTCTTTCTTTGCACCCATGCCAGTTGTTTCAAGAATGCCTCAGTCTTGTTGCATCGATCAGTTAAGTCAGGTTTCTCATTTACTTTGAGGTAGCTAAATGTGTTGGTTATTTTAGTTGTGTTATTAGTCCTCAATATGGGGACAAAAATATTATCAACTTTCAAGTCACTAAATAACAATAAAACTAAGCGAAGAAGCTAAAAACTCCGCAGGTATAAGGTATAATCCTCTCTAATGGACTCGCCCACTACAGCTTGTATATACCCTTATTCATAAAATGTTGTTTTCCATATGCATGTTTAGCACGAATCTGATAGAAAGTTTAAAGTGATGCTTTCTATCCAAATATACAAGAATTTTGCTTCTTGAAACTAAGTACACTCATGAAACTATGGAATATCTCTTTCTGGAGGGATATTACAGAATTTGGATTTCAATGAAAACATTACTTTCTTTCACCTTATCAAATTTAAAAGTAGAAGAAGACATTGAAACACCATTGTGGGAACCAATATTTAGTTTATTGTTGGATTGGTGAATCTAACAGACTTAATATAAATAATGTTTTATAGTTCACCAGCCTAGGTGAGAGCTATCACAATATTTATCATTGTTGAGGACCATGCCTAAGTGAAGGGGCAGGTCAATTTTCTGAGAGCCTCCACAGCTGTGAATCATAACATCTGAAGGAGTTGCAAAGCAACCTTTACTGAAACAGATGTCGCTTGTGGACTGGGAATGAAATAATTTGGAGGCAGAGGGAAGAGGAGAGAGGTCAAAACTGCCTTTCAGTAGCAAGATCAGATAATGCAGTTGCCTCTCAAGAGAGGTCAGAGAATAGCAAGTGCCACTCAGTCTTCTTGTATAATCATCATCCTCTCATATGAAGAAATCCATTCTACAGGTCTGAGTTAGACCTCCAGCAGCCTCTGGCAGGTGGTTCCTGTATCACAACATATCATCACATAAATTGATGTGGTGATACATTATATTACTCTTGCATTTATTTTATACTCTCTAATGCATTTAATTTCTACCCTTGCATTTTTAATAACCCATAAAACTTTCACATCTGCCTTCAGTTAAAAAGGATTTTTGGCGTATCTGTGTTAATTGTGTTTGATTGGGTTCAGTAATTAATATAAAAAACATTAGACATGACCACTGTCCCTGAAAGAAGTTTCCATTTAAATGAAAAGAGTGGTCATGTGAAATAAGTAAAGCAAGACCATTGTCAAATATGTAATACTATGGCACAAACACCATTAATGAAGTAGCAATACATAACAAAAGTCTAGACCAATCAGTGTTAGAAAAGTGTCATAATAAAATATAGAAAATAGTGGATTTTAGAGCTTTACTTACTATTTTTGGCTCTGCCACTATTTGATTTTCGACAAGTCACTTAAATTTAGTTAAGTATCAATTTTTTCTTCTGTAAAATTGGAGGGTTGGACTAGGTGATTTAGAAAGTCTTTCTATCTCTTAATTTATGATTACATATAATCTTTCTCCTTCTCTGATGATGAATTGACAGAGTTCAATGGAAGTGGTTAGAAATTTCTTATGATGTATTGATGAATATATGAAACATATAATAATTATAACCAAAAATTTTATAGCACTTTGTGCTTTAAATATACTTTCTTTATATCACCTCTTTGCAGTAAGGTTGCAGCTATTACCTGCCCATCTTATTATTAAGGTAACTAAAGCTCAGAAAAGTTAAAAGCCATGCCCAATATCACATACCTATTGTCATAATCACTATGAAAACAAAGTCTTTTGAGGCAAGTACCCATTGTGTATCCCTTATTTACACATTTGTAATTACAATTATGGAGGGGGGGGCGCAGACAGACAGACACAGACACAGAGACAGACAGAAACAGAGAGAGAGACAGACAGAAACAGAGAAGGACACACAGAGAGAGACAGAGAAAGAGAGGAGGGGGAGGGAGAGAGAGAGAGATTTTGGTAGATTAGTTTAAAAGAGTATATACAATTTAATCAGTATTACATAGTTCAGCTTTCTTTTATTCTATAAAACTTCAATGTATGGAATTGCTAGAAATAAATTGTAAGCAACATCATTGGGGGAGAGGAGGTTTGATATGTACTGTCTTTGTCTAAAAGAATTTTTATCTTCTTCCAAATCATATTGATACTGATGTCTTCTGGTAATCAAGTCTAGTGATCTTTAATCATCTTATATTTCTGCAAGTAAAGAAATGCCAGCTTTCAAAAAGTTAATGTTTACCTAGAAAGTGAAAGAGAGTTCCATATTTTGCATATGTAGACTGATACATCACCACTTAGAAATTACTCAAAAGTGTCATTATCAAAATGTATGCCCTATAAAAGATTGATCCCATAGTATGGATACTGAATGTGAATCACAACATAGCATTTTCACCTTTTTTGTTATTTGCTTGTTTGTTTATTTTTCTTATTTTTTCCCTTTTGATCTGATTTTTCTTGTGCAGTATGATAAATGTGAAAATACGTTTAGAAGAATTACACATGTTTATTCTATGTACTTACTGTCTAGGGGTAGTGGAAGATGGAGAGAGAGGAGAAAAATTTGGAACACAAGGTTTTGTGAGAGTGAATGTTAACAAATAGCTTTTCAAGTATTTTGAAAAATAATAAACTATAATTATCATTATTATTAATTATGAAAAATAATATTTTAAGAAGCGTATAGATAAGAGTCTTAGGAGAAGAAAAACTCATAGAGTTATAGCTAGAAAAGACCTTGAAGACCATCTAGTTCAGCATCCTCATTTAATAGAAAAGGAATTTGAGAGCCTAGGGAAGATACTATATCTTTCTTAATTCACACAAGTAACAAAGATAAGGATTGAGATTTGAACACAGATATGTTGTGACTTTTGAGGTATGGATCTATCTGTACTGCTGGAAGGTGAATACAAATCAAAAAGATCACAAATCCCGCAAGTGGTCCTCAAACCTGCCAGTGAGTTGGGATGGGTATCTACCCCCATCTGTATAGATTTCCCAGGTGGAATGGGCAGATAAGATCAGTTTACTCAAGTTATCATAAAAGCAGCTGAAGCAGGCATTGTGGAGTACCCAGAGATTGATCAAATATCAAAGATGCTAGGGTCATCCAATGAACCCTGAATTTTGTCTTGTTAATGTACTTCAATGATTTCGAAGAGAAAGTGATGCTGATGACTTTATGTAATTCTGCCTCACATAAATCCAACTCATACATGAATGATGTCAGTGGTCCTTTTCAAGGATGAAGAGAAACAACATTATACACACAAATATACATGCATGCACATGTAATATGTGTATATACATTTATATGCATGTGTGTATATGTGTGTGTGTGTGTGTGTGTGTGTGTGTGTGCACTCATGGTGTTTCCAGCAGGACATTAAAAAAAAAAAAAAAGACTAGAAGCTTATGTGGGAAATCTTTCAAATCTCATTTGTATTTGTAAAAATTCAGCAATGGTTTCTGTTCTAACTTACTTTTTAGGTTACACCCATAAAATATGATCAAATTTCTTCCAACAATTTGAATATATAATATCATGTTATTGTATCCTAAACCTTTAAAAAAAAACACTTATGATCAATCTATTCTAAAAGCTAGACTTGATAAATTAAAAAAAAATGTTCTCACTAGATTAAGGGATCTATCAGATTGTAGCATTTTGACACTTATTTTAAAAGACTGGAGTTATTTGATTGATTGATTCAATGGGCTCACTCTCTCACATAAAGATTTTTTTTTTGAACAATTGCCATTTTCATTCAGAAACAAATACTTGTGAAAATTGAATGGTGAGAAAAATCTCATCCATATTCCATGGTATTCTTCTCACTTAATAGACTATGAATGAAAACCTATTTTAAAAGACTTCTTTAACATATACTAAAGTAAAATATGGAAACACTTTACCTAAATGATTACTTTTGTTTTATATAGCAATCTAGTTATAGTTTAAAAAAAAAAAAAAACTTGAAACTTATGCTGGGGCTATGTGTGTGCCTGTGGCTGTGTGTATCTATATGTAAATTTATACTTTAACATAACACTAAATTATTAACATAGTTTTGATGGCACAGTAGATAGAGTGCAGGATCTGAATCAGAAAACTCATCTTCCTGAATTTAAATCTGGCTTCCAACATTTATTAGCTGTGTGATCTTGGACAAGTCACTTGACATTGTGTGCCTCTATTCCTCATCTATAAAGTAAATTGGAAAATGATAAATGGCAAACCACTTCAGTATTTTGCCAATAAACCTCAAATGAAGTCACAAACAGTTGGTCATGACTACAATAATTCAACAACTATAAAAACTTTTCACAAATACAGCACAAATACATCCAGTTCTAATAAATGCAGATCTAGAAAATCAGAGAACCTAGTGTTGGAGCTAAATGGAGCAGAATCCATTAAAGCAAATGTCTTCATTTTAGAGATAAGAAAACTGAAAGAGAGCAATTATGCCTTATAAAATATCCACTAGTTAAGTATCAGCACAGATATGATTAGAACCAAGTTCCTCTTTCTCAGGAGGAAGTACTATTTCCATTGTTCAACATAGACCAAGACAATAAGAGTAAGAAAGAGATGATTCTATTATGATAAGGGCACTGCCTCTGGAGTCAGAAAACTCAGACTCTGACCTTGCCTCTGCCATTTAATATCTATGTTACCTGACACAAGGAAGGAAAGCAAAAAGCATTTATTAACCACCTAAAACATTATAGACATTAAATATCAAAAGTCTCTTTCCAACTCAGTATCTATGACCCTAAATTGTCTACATATATCCACATATATCCACAAATTCACATACATATAATAAACACATATTCTGTTACTTGTGCATAAAAAAGGTAAATCTACATACACTGAAGGAAATGGAAAAACTGACTTAAAAATAAAAAATGTAGTCAGTTTATCAGTCATTTGATGCAGTGTAGTATAATGAAAAGAGCATAGTGGTTAAAGTTAAGAAAGTTCTGAGTTAAAAAAAATAACTTTGACACTTATTGTCTGTGATCATGGACAAGTTTTCCTAATATGTGAGTTTCATGAATAGCATCTGTCAATGTAGTTATTTAAGCTTCAAAATGACATAATGTTAATGGTCTAATAGTAATGATATCATTTTAGAATCTAAATAAAGGACAGTGTGATGTGATGTACTGAAAATTATAGAGCTGTGTAAAAGAGAGAATATATAGGCTTAGAGATGTGAGTGAGTGTGTGTGTGTGTGTGTGTGTGTGTGTGATGGATAGAGAGGAAAAATTAAGAAAAGCATTAAAGTAGGGCCTGTGATTGAATGATGGAGAAAATTTTGCATCAGTCAAAGGAGGAGGGCAATGAGAATCAAATAAAAGAAATCCATGCACTCAAGGAAATAGAAAAGAAGTCTAAGGGTTAAAGATGAAAAGTGGTTCTGGAAGAATTCTATTTCACACACAAAGATTTTATTGAGTCCCAGATATTACCATTCCTGTAAAATGTTTTGTGTAAACAAATATAATAATATAATTCTCACTTCCCCAAAGTAAGGGTTAATTTGAAAATTAAATAAAAGATTAACATATTGAAAACAAAGATCTGTAATAGTTTTTGGAAAGAATCAAATACTAAGAGTTAAATCAGATAATCTCTCAATCCTTTCCAGCTCTCTCATTCTAGTATTCCATTTTATTTTACACACTATTTTGATAATTTCAATGCATATGCATTGTTCAGTGCTATATCAAGTATTGGGCTCATATTATTTTCTAATGGAAAACTATGGTAATTCATATTAAATTATGTAGCATTTAAAAACTAAATTTAATTTTATGATATCTGTAAAGTTTCTGTTCTTTCTCTACATTTGGCATCAATGCCTCCCTGTTTATTCACTTTTTAATAATGCCCTTCCTCCAAAGAGCTCAAGGTCCTATACAAGTAACTTTGTACAGCCCATATGGGAGCAGTAGAAACAGCTTTTGGATAATGACAAAGATGAATCTTTTCTCAAAACTCCAGCTAATTTAGGTCTCTTTTGAAGTTTGAAAATGCTTAGCTAATTTTACTCTCTCGGATTCTGACTTTTTCTTAGGTGCCTTTGCACAGTCTGCTTTCAGTCAGAAGGAAATGATTGTGTATTTATATTGAAATAACAGTGGAAAATAATGTTTTCAGAAGATCTATGTCAAGTTTCTAAGACACAAGCAATAGAGGGAACATGGGGGTGATAGAGAGGACCAGGATAATCTTTTCCTATATTCTATTTCTAGTGCTCTACTCATATATAATTTAATTTTCACTAAGGAATTCTACCTTTAGTACTTTAATATATAAGTAAAAATATAGAGAAATAAAAACGTAAGAAGATACTATCTGATAGTTATAAGATTGTAATATATGTTCTAGATTATTTGTTGTAAATTTTTGTTTCATTAATCAACAATACTATCAGCTCTTATATTTCCATTTTTGTTAATTATTTTATTCATCAGAATAGAATCTTTATTGATTTTAACCAGGAATAAATTATTTTAAGCCAAAACTATAACCATCTCGGCCTAGGAAATGCATGAAACAAACAAAAAAAAAAGTCTTCTCAAGGAAAACATAACAAAAAAAGTTTAGAAAAATCCTCTATCAAATTTTATTCTTTCCTAGCAAGGAAATGTTCTCAGAGTTGGAAAGAAACACTGACCAAGAAAAGATAATTTCACATTCTTTTCATCCAACCTTTTGCAATTTGATTTTGATCATTGTTTTGATATAATTCAAATTGGGGAACCTCCCCTAAGTTACTTTGTGTTTATTTTACATAAAATTCACTTATACTTATATGTGCACATGTCCCTTCCTATAAAATGTAAATTTGCAGAGGGTTAGGAATTATTTTGTTTTTTGTCATTGCATTGCTAGCAATTAGCACAGTGTCTGGAAGATAGTATTTGTTTAATAAAATACTCATTGTTTACATGATTGATTAATCACCACAGGAGTACAGTAGAGAATTCCATGCAAGGTCTAGGGTCCCTAACTCCAAAGGTCTGGCTACATTTCCCGAAGAAACCTCTTATTTAGGAAAAAAATTGGAATTATTTGCCATTTCAGAATGATTATGTCACTTTTTTTCATCATTATAGTAAGAATTGACCAAAATCTGAAGTATGATTATAATGCATTTTAAGCATCGCCTTTAAGGTTTCTTTTTTTAAAGTAAAATTATTTCCATACTTCTAATAATATAAAATTATTTTAGACAATTACAAATCTACAAGTACTTATTTTTGTTATTGGGAATATTGTTATTTTTTCTCAAAATTTCATT
Organism: Antechinus flavipes; assembly: GCF_016432865.1. Taxonomy (NCBI): domain Eukaryota; kingdom Metazoa; phylum Chordata; class Mammalia; order Dasyuromorphia; family Dasyuridae; genus Antechinus; species Antechinus flavipes. The sequence goes on along the minus strand of NC_067400.1, from coordinate 180,720,679 downwards.
ACTTGGTTCACACTGTGATTTGATTGATCCACAAATCATGAAAAGAACAGAACTGACTATGGTGCATTTTTGGACAACTTATTAGTCCCTCACAAACATAGTCAAGGCAATTTTTATTAATATTCAGAGACTGTCTCTTTTCTGAAAATATTTAAGGTGGGGTAGGGAAAAAAGTATGTCATATGAAGTAAATTGGTATCTTCAGGCTAGATTAATCTAAAGACATTTTCACTCCTTTGAATATTACCATAGCAGAGGTTAATTCTTCTTCTTCTTCTTTTTTTTTTTTTTTGATCAGTGATTTTAGTAATCATTAGTCATTTTTAACTATCAACTAGAAAATGTCCTTAGAAAACTTTGGTATATGAATTCACCTGAATAGAAATAACCATTTTATTTTCCTACCCTCACCATGATCATAATTATACTAAAGCATTTGGTGATATCTGAGCCCAAACTGGTAATATCAAGTCACTATTTATTTTTTGTATGTGTTCTGTGACTATCTCTGGGAGTGCATCAGTATAGAATTCTCACATCCACACGTATGTATGTTCTTTATTTGTAAAAGGAAATGTAATGTATAGCATATTTTTAAAAAATTTTCTATAACAAAAAACAAAATTGTTCATTAGAAAAATGTAAAATTTGTGAGGTACATAACTGGTATAGGCACATAAGATGGAAACTGTCATATCATTTTTTGGTTTCAACAGATATTTAATTAAAATAATCCCTGAGCATTTCATTATATAATATGTTGAGACACATATTCCATATCTTTTCTTAGAGTGATGAATATAGATAATTCTTTCCATAATCCTTTCCATATGAAAGGAATAACTGAAAAGGAAGGATACTACTTCAGAATCCTGGAGTTTACAACCTAAAAAGTTAGGGTTCCACAATAAATAAAATAACTTCCCCATGGTAAAAATTATTATTTTAAATCAAAATATAAAGCAAATTTTCAGATAATTAGGTCATAAAACCTGGATTTTTCATATTGTAAAGTACCAGTAATTGTAAACACAATTGGACTGCTAGATATATCTATTTTATATTTTAAACATATTTCATTTGTTTTTTTCTAATTTATGAAGATTTTTCATAAATTTCATATCACAAATTTAAAATTCAAAATAATCTGCCACAATAGATTTCTTATCATTTTACTGTACAAAATAAAAAGGGAAAATGTGCAAAATTAATTTTACTAAAGTTCTAATTTAATATCATAATTTTTGCAGTATCACTGAATGAGTCCACTAAAACATTCATTGTTGTTCAGTTGTTTCAGTCATGTCCAATTCTTTGTGACTTTACATTTGGAGTTTTCTTGGCAAAGATGCTTCTCCAACTCATTTTACAGATGAAGAAGTGAGGCAAATAGGAATAAATGACTTGGCCAGGGTTATACAATAAGTCTCTGAGGGCAGCTTTTAACTTGAGAAGATGAGTCTTCCTGACTCTAGGCCTGGCATTCTATCTATCTATTGTGTCATCTTGATACCTCTCCACCACCTCCCAAACCAAAACATGATCTTACTCTTCCCCCTATTTCTAAGATGTACAATTTATGTTGTGTTTATAACTTGAATGAGAACTGAGAAACTTTAAATTGCAAATTGTGTTCAGGATGAACACTCTCAGATTAAAATGATACCAATTTTACCTTTACTATGATTCATTAACGGACACAGGAATCATAATACAAAATTGGAACCAATAACAGTTATCACTTACCAAGAATGGCCTTCTCCTGGCTCTCACTGACCCACACAGAAAACTCATATCAAGCTCTAATTATAGCAAATAATCTTAGGTAAAAGTTTTGCTAGGTCACAGGAGCACCACTCCCTTCCTAAGAGTAGTTTTTTTTTTCCTCCTACATGAGGAGAAAACTGTACATAGATTTATTAATCAACTTGGAAGCTATTTGAAAGGATGGATTATAAGGTTCTGAACTAGGATGTTGACTGAGTGGAAAGGAGACTGGTAAAAGTGACAAGAATTTTTTGATTAAACACTATGAAATTCTCTTTAGCAACAAGTTATATACAGGCTAAACCATGTCTTGGTGGGGACAAATCAAGGAAATTTTAAGTGTAGTCTATTTATGTAATGCATCTTTGCTTATTCTGTAAGATGTCTTTTTGTATGTTTTTATGTGTATTTACATTCAAGAACATGGGTTATATTTGATCTGTGAGCTATAAAGTGTATATGTATGTGTGTGTGTGTGCAATTTTGTTTTATCACAATCAGATTATATCATCTGTACAGAGAGCATTGTATAGAGTTTTGTAGACAAATTTCTCTGTGAAAAACTTCTACTAATAGAATCAAAGGCTTCATTTCAATTAATAATCTGAGTTGCACAAGGAGCTGATAAGTTAAGTAAGTTATCTTAATTAAATATCTAGTATATATCAGAAGACAAGATTTAAAACCAAATCTTTCTGACTCACAGTTCAACTCTCTTTATGCTCTATCCTTAAGTCCCTCATGTGTATATATACGTATATGTTCATATATATTTCTGGCAAATAATCAAGGGATCCCAGAATTAAATGAAAAGAAGAGAGTTGGATTGTCTTGAAAAATTTTAAAGGAATTTAAGGACCCCAACTTCTCCCTAAAACAAAAAGGCATTATTTTAATACGTTTCCTTATTCTGTTGTTGAATACTGTAGAGTAGCCAAAGACTTCATAGTGAGGACCATTAAAAACAGGATGAAAGGATTCATATTAGATATGAGTAGACTTCAGTATATTACAACCATGGAAGAAGGAGGTATGAAGAAAGGATATGTGTGACATTGTTAGGTTATTCATGGTGTAAAAGTAAGAGATAATTGACACATAGTTCATGTACTCAACTGGTATTCTTGAAATATCAAGAAAAAATTAAGGAAAGCTTCCACACATACCCACACATACAGACACACACACCACCACCACCACCACCATATGGAGTCAGATCCCCTGCAGACTCATTATGGGAAGGCATGGACAAAAGTTGCACTGGTAGCATAAGCATATTTTAATTATAATCATCATTTTCAGTAAAATAAAAATATCTAAATACTTAAGTATGTATATATGTATATGCATATATGTGGATACATGTGTCTGTATATGTTTAGGAAAAGATTTATGTTTTCAATGATATAAGGAATTCTAATGAGAAAAATGCAGGAAAACACTAATGCAGATTAACAACTGCCAAGAAATTTGTTTTTACCAGGAAGATATCTGTATCTAAATTATATACTATATATATCTACAAAAGAGATATAAAGAATGGCTCAAAACACAATGCCTGGTGAGGATAGATTTTAGGCACTTCATGAAATAAATTTAATGAATCACTGCTGATATAAAGAATGCATTTTCCCCTTCTTACCCTTCTATCTATAATTTTAACATTTTTTGCTACAGCGATGATAAGTGAGAGTCAAATCAAAAGTCAATGACAAATAGTTGAGAACCAAAGTAATAAAAGGTTTGCACCTTATATTTTATTCAGAGAACTGACCTAGAATGGTGATGATTGGGATATAGGAAATGTTCTCTTCAGAATTTTGCCTTCTTTTTAATTTTTTATTGAAATGCTTAGTTAACAATCTGTTGCTTTGTAAACTAAGCAAATCAGGGGAAATTTATTTTTTATTATTTTTTTTATTTTTTAATATTTCTTAACTGAGCTATTGAGGGATTGCTTTACAGTTTACACAAGATCAAATGATTAAGTATTGAGCTGGTAGTAAGTGCATGTTACTGTGATGTGACAGAGAATTGAATCACCACTATAAAGCATAGGTCTAGCTTCTTACCAGATATTCCCTGCATGATTTAGCTGAGGAGCTTCTAAGAGAAAGAAATAGAGATTAGCCTCCTATTGAACCTCAAAAATCTACTCATTAATTAAAGGAAAGATGTAACCTTCATCAGCTCATCAAACCCTGAATATGTCAGGAAGGATTAATAGCTAAAATATTCTGAGTACTTAATCAAAATATCTTCTTTCAGGACTCATGAACAAAGCTATAGGCAGTTTTACATTGCAGAAACTGAAAACTATTTCAAATATTGTAAATAAATGTTCAAAAATTCAGCTTATTGGTGAATATTTGGAAATGAATATGGTATAAAACTGCATAAATAGAAATAGGATTTTTAAAAAAGAAAATTCACCCTTGTTATTTAAGTTCTTTTTTTGCAAGAAATGTTGGAGTTGGAAGCACCTTTAAATACCTAGTCATTTTCAGGGTGAAAAATTGTGGTTTAATAAGTTCACTGAAATGAAGAAGACTAGCCCAATGAGTTAATACAGATAGACTGTCAATAAAAAGTTATTTTTAAAAAATCGTACAGATAGAATTAAAACCTAAAACTTGACCTTAAGGAAAATCTTAACCTCTCTTGGCCCCAGCCTTCATCTATAAATTGGACATGGTCTAGAGCATCTCTATGGTCCCTTCCAGCTATAAAACTATGATGCTATGAAGATATTCCCAATCTGTTTTGATTTTTACTATCCAATTCTATGTTTCATACATAGCAACTTGATGCTATTTCCTGTAAATTCACAGAAGGCACATACTTCTTCTTGAAGATCACTTATTTATCTTGTTAAGCTCTAATTACTCATGGGCTTTGGGCAATATGATAAAAATGAAAAAGACCAATAAGAGCAAATTTGAGTCAAACCCTCCACCAGCTGCAGTCCTTCAACTCTGAAAGTAAACAGATAACTGAATTTGTCATCCTTATAACACATGTATATATGCATACTCATGTACATACCTGACACCTTCATAAACAGCATACCTTTATATGTGAATATATGTATACATATTTTTGAGTTCATATGTAGAGGGAAAGAGAGAGAAAAAGAGAGACAGACAGGCACACAGACACACAGAGAGTTGCTTTCCTCCTTGAAACCAAAAAGATATGGATCCAAATGGGAGGCCTGACTTATCCTGATTATTTGACATTAGGAAAGCAACTTACTCTCTCAGTACCCAAATCTCAAAGAGTGTAAATTACAGGAAAAAAAAAAGTGGTTGTCTGAAATTGCAGGAGTTTCTTTGATGAGAGTTTCCTTTGCCAGTGAAATTAAGAGTTTATTCCCTCTGTAATTAAACTCTGTGTGGTGTTTTAACGTTCATAACAAATATATATTATTTCATTTTAGCCTTGTAACAACCTTTAGAAGTACAAAAAATCCTGTTTAGTATAAATATTATTATTCCAGTTAACATATAAAGAAACTAAAGCTCTGAGAGGTGAAGGAACTTATGAAGATCCTCAAAACTAGCAAATGAAATAGCCACAATATCCCAAGATAAGATCTTAAGGAGTTTACAATCCACTGAGAAGATATGAGATTGAAGCAAAATAGTCAGATAAGTGGAATTAAAAACAAAAAAAAAATTACTAAAATAGTCCATGTCTTTTGCCCTATTATATCACTGCTATACCTATACTTAAAAGAGAAGAAATAGGGGGAAAGGTCCTACATGTACATAAATATTTATAGCATTTGTTTTTTGTGATGGCAAAAAAAAAAAAATAACCCTAGAACATAAAGAAATGCCAATCAATGAAAGAATGTTTTGATAAATTACAACATATGAATGTGATGGAATATTGGTGTGAAGTAAGAGAAGAGAATATAGATGATATGAAAAAGACATGAAAAGACTGATAGAAACTGATGCAGAGGAAAATACAATATCCACATTATAAAAATTAAGAATTTTGGACTTCTGGCCAAGATGGTGGAGAAGAGGCACACAGCTGGTGTAAACTCTGCATTTTCTCTCAGAATCCATTTCAATACAAGCCTCTGAATTAATGCTGGACTGAAAACCCCCCCACAAATAGTTACCAAGAGAAGACATCCTTGAAATTCGCCAGGAAAGGTCTGTTTTTGCTTGAGGGTGGGGACGGTTTTAGATGGGACACAGGTTGAGGGCAGGCAGTGGCAGCGAGAGTGCAGCAGGCAGCTCACAGCCGAGCAGACCCAAGTGGGGTGAGGTATGATCTCAGCCATCTCTGTGGGGGAAGCTTTGCTACAGGATTGGATATTTTGCCCCAGCAGCAAGTCAGTAGCCCAGTAGAGAAGCTAAAAACACCAGGGGTGAAGAATACAAGCCCAAACAGGTCTCTCGGGACCTGGCCTCTCTAGAGGCCTATTTGCATAAAATAGAGAAAGAGAAGGTCAATGAATTGGGCTTGCAACTAAAAATGCTAGAAAAGGAACAAATTAAAAACCCCCAGCCAAACACTAAACTTGAAATTCTAAAAATAAAAAGAGAGAGCAATAAAATTGAAAGTAAAAAAAAAAAAAAAAAAAAAAAAAAAAAAAAACTATTGAATTAATTAATAAAACTAAGAGTTGGTTCTATGAGAAAACCAACAAAATAGACAAACCCTGATTAAAAAAAGGAAAGAGGAAAATCAAATTGTTAGTGTTAAAAATGAAAAGTGAGAACTCACCACTAAAGAAGAGGAAATTAGAGCAATAATTAGGAATTACTTTGCCCAACTTTATGCCAATAAATTCAACAACTTAAAGGAAATAGAAGAATATCTCCAAAATATAGCTTGCCCAAACTAACAGAGGAGGAAGTAAATATCCTAAACAGTCCCATCTCAGAAAAAGAAATAGAACAAGCTATTAACCAACTCACTAAGAAAAAACCCCCAGGACCAGATGGATTTACATGTGAATTTTACCAAACATTTAAAGAACAATTAACTCCAATGCTAAATAAACTATTTGAAAAAATAGGGATTGAAGGAGTCCTACCAAACTCCTTTTATGACACAGACATGGTACTGATACCTAAACCAGGTAGTTTGAAAACAGAGAAAGAAAATTATAGACCAATCTCCCTAATATCAATATTCCTTGATGCTAAAATCTTAAATAAAATATTAGCAAAAAGGTTACAGAAAATCATCCCCAGGATAATACACTATAACCAAGTAGGATTTATACCAGGAATTCAGGGCTGGTTCAATATTTGGAAAACTATTAGCATAATTGACTATATCAATAACCAGCCAAACAAAAACCATATGATCATCTCAATAGATGCAGAAAAATCATTTGATAAAATCCAACATCCATTCCTAATAAAAACACTTGAGAGCATAGGAATAAATGGACTTTTCCTTAAAATAGTCAGGAGCATATATTTAAAAATGTCAGTAAGCATCATATGCAATGGGGAAAAACTGGAACCTTTCCCAGTAAGATCTGGAGTGAAGCAAGGTTGTCCACTATAACTATTATTATTCAATATTGTATTAGAAACACTAGCCTCTGCAATGAGTCGAAAAAGAGATTAAAGGAATTAGAGTAGGCAATGAGGAAACCAAACTATCACTCTTTGCAGATGATATGATGGTATACCTGGAGAACCCCAGAGATTCTACTAAAAAGCTATTAGAAATAATTCATAATTTTAGCAAAGTTGCAGGATACAAAAGAAATCCCCATAAATCCTCAGCATTTTTATACATCACCAATAAAATCCAACAGCAAGAGATACAAAGAGAAAGTCCATTCAAAATAACTATTGACAGCATAAAATATTTGGGAATCTATCTACCAAAGGAAAGTCAGGAATTATATGAGCAAAATTACAAAAAAAAAAACTTTCCACACAAATAAAATCAGACTTAAATAATTGGAAAAATATCAAATGCTCTTGGATAGACCAAGCAAATATAATAAAGATGACAATACTCCCTAAACTAGTCTTTTTATTTATTGCTATACCAATCAGACTTCCAAGAAAATATTTTAATGATCTAGAAAAAATAACAACAACATTCATATGGAACAATAAAATGTCGAGAATCTCAAGGGAATTAATGAAAAAAAAAATCAAATGAAGGTGGCCTAGTTGTACTTGATCTAAAATTATATTATAAAGCAGCAGTCACCAAAACCATTTTGGTATTGGCTAAGAAATAGGTTAGTTGATCAGTGGAATAGGTTAGGTTCACAAGACAAAATAGTCAACTATAGCAATCTAGTATTTGACAAACCCAAAGATCCTAACTTTTGGGATAAGAATTCATTATTTGATAAAAACTGCTAGGATAACTGGAAATTAGTATGGCAGAAATTAGGCATGGACCCACACTTAACACCGTATATCAAGATAAGATCAAAATGGGTCCATGACCTGGGCATAAAGAACGAGATCATAAATAAATTAGAGGAACATAAGATAGTTTATCTCTCAGACTTGTGGAAGAGAAAGAAATTTGTGACCAAAGATGAACCTAGAGACTATTACCAATCACAAAATAGAAAATTTTGATTATATCAAATTAAAAAGCCTTTATACAAACAAAATTAATGCAAACAAGCTTAGAAGGGAAGCAACAAACTGGGAAAACATCTTCACAATTAAAGGTTCTGATAAAGGCCTCATTTCCAAAATATATAGAGAACTGACTCTAATTTATAAGAAATCAAGCCATTCTTCAATTGATAAATGGTCAAAGGATATGAACAGACAATTTTCAGATGATGAAATTGAAACTATTACCACTCATATGAAAGAGTGTTCCAAATCACTATTGATCAGAGAAATGCAAATTAAGACAATTCTGAGATACCACTCCTGTCAGATTGGCTAAGATGACAGGAAAAAATAATGATGAATGTTGGAGGGGATGCGGGAAAACTGGGACACTGATGCATTGTTGGTGGAGTTGTGAACAAGTTCAACCATTCTGGAGAGCAATCTGGAATTATGCCTAAAAAGTTATCAAACTGTGCATATCCTTTGATCCAGCAGTGCTACTACTGGGCTTATACCCCAAAGAGATACTAAACAAGGGAAAGGGATCTATATGTGCCAAAATGTTTATGGCAGCCCTGTTTGTAGTGGCTAGAAACTGGAAATTGAATGGATGCCCATCAATTGGAGAATGGCTATATGAATGTTATGGAACATTACTGTTCTGTAAGAAATGACCAGCAGGATGAATACAGAGAGGCTTGGAGAGACTTACATGAACTGATGCTAAGTGAAATGAGCAGAACCAGGCGATCATTATACACTTCGACAACAATATTGTATGAGGATGTATTCTGATGGAAGTGTGTAGTGTTCTTCTTCTTCTTTAAAATATATAGGTGAGTTCTCTCTGGGTGCGAGGGTAGGTTTCTGGAGGGACGTTTTCTTGGAGGGGGTCTTAGTTTCAGTTCAGATCAATAATTACCCCAAATGTAGCCAGGTGATAAAAGTTCAGATCTTTTATTATCTCCAATATAGCCCAGTTAGCTTAGAGGGTTATCTCTCTGCTTGGTTCCAAGAGCTCTTGCAGTTTTGTCCTTTGCTTCTGCCTCTGCTTTCTTCAGCCTTCAATCCACCTCCAAGTTGAATCTGCCTTGCCTCCAAGAGAGGGGTTCTGGCTCTCAATCTCCCAAAGTGCTCTGTGTCTGCACCAGAGGGCTCCTCTCCAATCCAGCTGAACTCTCTTCCACCACCAGCCAACCTAGTGGAAAATATTCTCCAATAGATCTTTCTTCACTGCCTTATATATAACTCTTCTGAGAGAATGGGATTATGGGTTTTCTCCCATAGTGCTCCCTGGCCCAAAGAGCTTCAAGGGAGGTGTGAATTCACAAAGTTACAAAGTTTACTTTGTGAATCTGGCATACTTGTGAACTCCGATGAGTAAAGGTGTAAACACAAGCATTGTACTAATTAGTTCTACTTAGTACCTTGTTTCAGGTTCTGGCCCAAAACATCTTCTTGTAAGATCAGATCAATAATCTATCAACTCTAATGAGTTAGCAGTTTGTAAAGATTCCAACAGAAGTGGATTTCTTTGACAAAGAGACCTAACTGAGCTTCAATTGATAAATGATGGACAGAAGCAGCTACACCCAAAGAAAGAACACTGGGAAATGAATGTGAACTATTTGCATTTTTTGTTTTTTCTTCTCGAGTTATTTTTACCTTCTGAATCCAATTCTCCCTGTACAACAAGAGAACTGTTCGGTTCTGCAAACATATATTGTATCTAGGATATACTGCAACATATCTAACATATATAGGACTGCTTGCCATCTAGGGGAGGGGGTGGAGGAAGGGAGGGGAAAAATCGGAACAGAAGCGAGTGCAACGGATAATGTTGTAAAAAAAAAATTACCCTGGCATGGATTCTGTCAATATAAAGTTATTATAAAATAAAATTAAATTAAAAAAAAGAAATCATAATATCCTCTAGGTGGTTCAATTTGTGGATGTAATGATTGCATAATTCTAGAGAACCCTCCTGAATACGTCAAAAGAATCTTATGTTATATAATTGAGTAGAAAACTAAATGAATATAATAAGCTACACCTAGAATTATTTAGAATTAGATTGAGTTGTATTTCTTTTGGCAAATTTCTCTTGTTATACTGCTAAGCTTTTAATTCTGCAACCAAATCCATTTTTAACATTATTTAATTATTGATGTTAAATGCCTATAAATATTGGAATCTTGTAGTCTCAGAAAAAATAAAGTTGAGAACAATCCAAAGCACAATTGAAAGGGAAATATTGTATATGAGTAGGCTTCAATGCATTACAAATAATTTCATGATATGTCATCAAAGAAGTATATAACTGCGGGGAGTGGGTGGGTGAGGGTGGAAGTGGGAATGAAGAGGAATGGAAAGATAGCCAACATTCTCCACTGAAATCCATGAAATATCACGAGAAGAGAAAGGTCTCTAACATGTGGCAAATTTATCAGAGGGTATACACAAAGACCACACAGGATAGACAAGAATAGATTAGTTATGATCTTCATAGGTTGGAGGAATGCATATCTACATTTATGAGGTGACATTCATTGAAATATATAAAATTTGTTATGTATACAAATATATATGTGTGTGTATGTGTATATGTGTATACATATACACATACACACATACATAAATATACACATTTAATTTTATTTATACAATTCAATATAAACACAAAATAATTATCATTGTTATTTCCAGAAGGATTTTGTTATTTCAGAATAAGTGGTCAAGGATTTAAAGGGATTATCCTGAGTATTTCTTATGGCCTTCTCTCTTTATCAAACTACTTTAATTTTTATGAGATTAATTATTGCATCTTGGAGAGCAGAAATCCCTTGTTCTTTGGAGATAAGGAATAAGTAAGCCTGGAGGAAATGTAAGAACATAGTGGATAAAAGTATGGCACCAGCAAATTCTTATGCTGACAAATGGAAACTAAGATTAACTTGGATGCACATCTGGGGGACTTGGAGGTTTTGACCTCACCTTCTTAAACTTTTTCTACTCACAACCCCTTTTTGCCCAATGCATTTTATATGACTCCAAATATATAAATAGATATACAAATGAAACATTTGTTGATAATACATCATAATTTTGGGATCTCCACATTCAGCTATGGTACCTACATAGAGTTCAGACAGTGGGATATTTCCCATTAGATAAATTGTTGTTGTTCAGTTATTTCAGTCATATCCAATTCTTCATGACCCCATATTGAATTTTCTTGGCTAAATTACTGAAGTGGATTGCCATTTGATCTTTCAGCTCATTTTACAGATGAGAAGACTGAGTCAAACAAGGTTAAATGACTTGCTCAGTATCCTGTAACTAATAAATTTCTGATGTTGGATTTGATTAGTAATAAACAGCTAATATTGGTTTTATTATTGCTTAATCAGTCATGTCCAACTCTTCACGTCCTATGGACATTCATCAGATGTCAACACTGTCTATGGAGTTTTCTTGGCAAAAATATGGGAAGTAGTTTGCCTTTTCAGTCTCCAAAGCCAAATAAAAGTTAAGTGACTTATTTGCCTAAGGCCAAAAAGCTGTACTTGGCTTTCTCTCTAATTCCCAGTCTAATGCTCTATCCACAGAGCCATCAAACTCCCTCTGGAACACATTTTATTTCTAGTGGTTCTATACCACAAAAGTAGCACTCAGCTGATTAGCAACAAAGCTGACATTAAAATCTAGGTCTTTGTATTTTACTATACTACCTTCTTTTAAACTTGGGTTTTAGAAGCAAACTTTCCTGAATTTCTTTTGTATAAATTAACTTAATCTGAAAACTTGACCCACACAGATTAGGATAGTCCCTTTCCTTAGAAGCTATTGAAACCATTCTTAGACTTGATTGACTCAGTGAATGGTTTTGGTCTTTGGGAGTCTTCCTAATTTCTTGAGAACAAAAGGTCATATTCCAGATGCCATGCCATTTTAAGGCTCCTCATTTTAGATGTGCAGTTTAATATTTGGATTCTATACTTCACTGAATCCAAATGGTAAGCTCAAAGAATATTCCTGTTCAATGATATTCTCCTGACTGTAAGTATATGCCTAATCAAATTTTTTATTGTTCCCTTTTGAACATCATACAAATGTCTCATTTCATTCTTATATGGCACCTAAACTTCCAAGAAACTGGCTTGAGTCAGTTGCAGACTATGACAGTGTCTAAAATCATTTTAAGTAATACTTACTGAAGGTGAAATCAATAATAATAGCAATAGCATTTCTATAACACTTACTATGTATCAGACCCTGGGCTAAGCACTCTACAAATATCTCATTTAGTGCTCACAATAATACTTCAAGATGTTCTTATTTTCCTCTTTTTATAGTTGAGGTAAGAAAAGTTAAGACTGACTCAAGATCAAATAACTAATAAATATTTTAATCAGAATTTGAAATTGTTTCTCTGTCTCTTCACATTCTCTGCTTCAAAATACTCTTCCTGTCATAAACTTAAAGCTATGATGCTAATTGGCTTTCAATATTTGAGGAACAAGGCAGGCTGAATGCAAGGAAGAAGAGTTAAGTTTTTATCTTGACTTTATAACTTTGGAGAAGAAAGGAGCTATAGTAAGAGTTGTATGCATTAGTAAAAATTCCTAGTGCTTGAGAAACACTGATATGGAGGGCTCTTATTTTAAAATTATCTTGTCTTTTTTTTAACAGTGTACCACTAACACTAATATTTTAACCCCTGGTGAAGACTGTATACAGGAAGATGAGTTTAGTCTCTCTTAAATTATTTATATTAGGAAACAATACTATCATTCTAGTGATTCCACTATCTCTCAGAATATTTTCTTTTCAGAGTGTATCCTCAGAGCCAGTTAAATAAAGTAGATAAATGCAGACCATTACTTTCATAGTTAAGCCCCATTTTGACCAGAATAACATAATCTAGCTTGATAAACAGACATGGCTCTGAACAACTTGTGATTATTTTCCAAAATCAAATCCAATCTTAAAGTCCTCCACAATCAGACTATATTATAGCTAATATACACAAAGAGTAGAATATATATGTGTTTGTATGTATATAGATATAGATAATTTTCAGTATTAATTTTTATACTATTTTAAGCTCCATTTTTTTCACTTCCTCCCATCACGAGAAAGAACTATGAATGCAGATCAATCCATACTATTTTCACTTTTTTGTTGGTTTTCCTTTTGCTTTATTTCTTCCTTCATGACACAACTAATGTGAAAATATGTGTAATGTAATTGCTCATGTATAACTATATCAGAAATGAGGATAGGAAATAGAACAAAAGCAAAACCATCAAAAATAACAAAAAAAGTTATAATTGTCTAGTACTCCAGAGAAAAGCTAAGCTATCATTTCTCATGACCCAATGTTGCTGTTACTATGTACAATACTCCCCTTGCTTTACTCAGTTCTCTCAACATCAAGTCATATAAATCTTCTCAGATTTTTCTAAAATCTGCCTACTCTTCATCCTTCCTTCCTTCCTTCCTTCCTTCCTTCCTTCCTTCCTTCCTTCCTTCCTTTCTTCCTTCTTTTCTGGTTTTATCTATGTATTTTTTCTCCAATCTGTATTAATACACAATCAGTTCCTTCTCTAGGTATGGATAGGATTTTTCATCATAAATCCTTCATAGTAATCATGGATCATTGTAATGCTGTAATTTTATAATACCAAAGTCATTTACACCTGATAATCCAACAACATTGCTATTACTTTGTATACAGCACATTTCACTTTGCTTGAGTTCATGGAAAACTTTCCAGATGAGTCTCCTGTTCAGCATTTCCCATAGAATAGTAATATTTCATCAAAGGCATATATCACAATTCATTCAGTCATGCCCAAATTGATTGGCATACCCTCAATTTCCAGGTTTTTACCTGAGAAGAGAGCTTGTTATAAATATTTTTGTTCATATAGGATCTTTTCTTTAAAAAAAAAAAAAAAATCTCTTTGTGGATTCATATCTAGTAGTGCCATTGTTAGATCAATGAATATGCATGAATTTCTAGCCTTTGGGGCAAAGGTTATATGTTTGATCATTTATTAATTGAGACATGGCTCTTACTTTTTTTTTGTAAATTTGACTCACTTCCCTCTATATTTGAGAAATGAAACCTCATCAGAGAAACTATCTTCAAAATTCTTTCTACAATTGCTGTTGCTAAATCTATTTCACCCCATTTATTCTCCTCTCTCCTTCTACTGTTTTGCTACTAATCACTCCATCACCCAATATGGCCTCTCTCATCACCCTCCCCCCTTCCTGTTTCCTATTTCTCTCCTACTTTCTTTCAGAGTAAGATAGATATCTATACCCATATTTAGTGTGTGTTATTTCCTCTTTGAGTCAATTCTGATGAAAGTAAGGTTCACTCACTCATGCTTTTCTTCCCTTCTCTCACTCCACTGTAAAAGTTTTTCCTTGCCTCTTTTTATGACAGATAATTCACACCATTCCACTTCTTTCTTTCCTGTTCTCCTAATACATTACACTCTCTTTAATTTTACTTTTTTTAAAGATACTATCTTTATTAAACTCACACCTTTGCTTTTTGTCTATATATATTTATTCTGCCATAACAATGAGAAAGTTCTGAATTAAACGTATCATCTTCCCTTGTAGGTGTATAAAGATATAAACCTTATTAAAGCCCTTATAATATTATTTTCCTGATTTCTTCCTTATGATTCTATTGAGTTTTATATTTGAACATTATTTTTTTTAAATTCAGTTCTGATCTATTCTCTATGAATACATGAAAATACTCTATTTCATTAAATTTCCACCTTTCCCCCTCAAGTATTATACTCAATTTTGTTGGACAGATGATTCTTGGTTGTAATCTTAGCTCCATTGATTTCTATATTATAATATTTCAGGCTTTCCTATCCTTTAATATAAAAGCAACTAAATCTTGTATTACCCTGACTGTGGCTCCACTATATTTGAATTATTACTTTTTTTTTCCCCTAGAGACCTGCAATATTTTGTCCTTGACCTCAAAACTCTGGAATTTGGTTGTAATGTTTCTGGGAGTTTTCATTTTGGGATCTCTTTCAAAAGGTGTTTGGTGTATTCTTTTTTATATATGTAACACTGGTTTATTGTATACTCAAAGGCATCAGGAAACATAATTTCAAAAACATGCAATTCACATATTGCAGTATGGATAATATGTACTAAAAGTTAACCAGGAAAAACAATTATAGGGGATGATTGGAAAGAGAACAATCCAAAAAAAGAAGTCAATTCTTCTTCCCAGTCAATTGCATTGGGAGGAAATAAGAGATAATATATTTAATACTAGAACAGATTGCCAAGAACAGATTACTTTGTGCAGAAGTCAAGTTTCCATGACTGCAATAAAATTAAAGGAATCTGAAAGGAAAAGATCTAATATGAAGAGCAGTTAACAATAAAATGGCAATCAGTTGGAGAATGGCTGAATAAATTGTGGTATATAAATATTATGGAATATTATTGTTCTGTAAGAAATGACCAACAGGATGATCTCAGAAAGGCCTGGAAAGACTTCCATGAACTCATGCTGAGTGAAATGAGCAGGACCAGGAGAACATTATACATTTCAACAACAATACTATATGATGATCAATTCTGATCGACCTGACCATCTTCAACAATGAGATGAACCAAATCAACTCCAATAGAGCAGGAGTGAATTGAACCAGCTACACTCAGCGAAAGAACTCCAGGAGATAACTACGAACCACTACATAGAATTGCCAATCACTTTACCTTTGTCTGCCTGCATTTTTGGTTTCCTTCACAGGCACAGTACACTATTTCAAAGTCTGAGTCTTTTTGAACAACAAAATTACTGTTTGGACATGTATACTAATATTATATTTAATTTATAATTCAACATATTTAACATGTATCAGTCAACCTGCCATCTGGGGGAGGAGGTAGGGGGAAGGAGGGGAAAAATTGGAAAAAAAGTTTGGCAATTGTCAATGCTGTGAAATTACCTATGTATATAACTTTTAAATAAAAAGCTATAATAAATAATAACAATAAAAAATAAAATGGGCATTCCATAAGATGCAATGGAAGGGCAGAATAGAGTAGAATAACAATGAAGAAGTAGGATTAATAGGAATAGAAATGAGTATACTGCAATGGTAGCAAGAAAAAGGAGCTTCTTTCTAGATACCCTATAACTAAATAATAAGGATTTGGGATGGTATTTTTATCCTTGGAAACATTTAAACATGAGATTTCTCTCTGCTTAGATTGGTTTTGATTTGATATTTGTGATGCAGATCAGGTCATTTATGTTTCTGCAAAAATTTGTTTGTATAGTGTCATTTTATCCTTAACATAATTACTTTTCAAATTATGTCCTTTCAATAAATTAAATGGTCTTATTTCATTATTTATAATGGATAAAAATCTGTCTCCCCTTTATGTAAGATCCAGTGCCAAAGCTGAGAAAGGCCAATAGTCCCCCATTTTTTGCACAATTGGCATGCATTGCTTAAAAAAATCAAAGTGCTCAGAAACTTGAACCTTTGTTTACTCAATAATTTCATTTTTCATTCAATTGAATTCTTTTAATTTCTATTTTATCCTCTTGTTTGATAATATCAGGACAGGTTTCTTTGATAATTTCTTGAAAGATGATGTCTATGTTCCTTTTTTTTTTCTATCTAGACTTTCAGGCAGATCAATAATTTTTTTTAATTATCTCTCTTTCATATATTTTCCAGTGAAGATATTTCCAGTGAGAAGATATTTTTCCAGTGCAATATTTCATATTTTTTCTATATTCCATTTTTTTTTTGTTTTTGCATTATTGAATTTTGGTTTCTCATAAAGTCATTAGCTTCCATTTCTTTAATTCTAATTTTTAACAAATTATTTTCCTCAATGAAGGTTTACATCTCCTTTCCCATTTGGACAATTTTACTTTTAAAGTTTTTCTTCTACTCATTAACTTTTTATATTTCCCTTTACATCATTCTCAATTTTTTTCCTAATTTTTTCTCCATTTCTCTTACTTGATTTTCAAAATCCCTTTTGAGCTCTTCCATAGACTAAGACCAATTCTTGTTTTTCAGGAAGGCTTTGGATGTAGGTACCTTGACGTTGTTATCTTCTTCTGGGTATGCATTTTGATTTTCCTTTTCACATAGTAGCTTTCTATGGTCAGAAACTTTTTCTGTCGCCCACTTATTTTTTTAATTTATAACTCAGCTTTTAATTTTTTGTTAAAATAAAGTTCTGTTTCTGAAGTGAAGTGTACTGTCCCAAGCTTTAAGAATTTTTGTGCAGGGTGTTTTTGAAGACTCTCCTAGGAAACTAACTATGGACAATGTTTTTTTTTGCCCTGGAACTGTTATGAGTTTCCTCACCCCACTGTAGCTTTAAGATCTAATGTGCTAAAATGACAGACTCCTTCCTCAGTGCTAATAAAGAGACCTCATGTGAGCTGAGGCTCCAGGAAGCTGCCACCACCACCACTGTCCATCCCCACTCTTGCTTTTCTGTTTCTCAAATCTTGTCTGCATTAGTTCTGTTTGTACAAAAGCTTTTTAACTTGATATAATCAAAAATTTCTATTTTGTGATTAATAATAATCTCTAATTCTTCTTTGGTCACAAATTTCCTCCTCCACAGGTCTGAAAAGTAAATTATCCTAAATTATTCTAATTTATTTATAATCTCATTCTTTATGCCTAAATCATGAACCCATTTTGATCTTATCTTGGTTATGGCATTAAGTGTGGGTCAATATGCAGTTTCTACCATGATAATTTCTAATTTCCCCAGCAGTTTTTGTCAAATTGTGAATTCTTATCCCAAAAGTTGGAATCTTTGGGCAACCTTGTTTCATTCCTTGTCTTAATGCGAATGGTTCCATTTTATCCCCATTACATATGTTGCTTACTGATGATTTTAGATAAATGCTACTATTTTAAGGAAAAGTCCATTTATTCCTATATTCTCTAGTGTTTTTAATAGTCATAGGTTTTGGATTTTATCAAATGCTTTTTTTTTCTGCATCTATTGAAATGTTCATAGGTTTTTTGTTAATTTGGTTATTGATATAGTCAATTATGTTAATAGTTTTCCTAATATTAACCAGCCCTGCATTCCTGGTATAAGTCCTACTTGATCATAGTGTATTATCCTGGGGATGATTTTCTGTAATATTTTGTTAATATATTATTTAAGATTTTTACATCAGTGTTCATTAGGGAGATAGGTGTATGATTTTCTTTCTCTATTTTTGTTCTACCTGATTTAAATATCAGTATCATGTTTGTGTCATAAAAGGAATTTGATAGGATTCCTTCAATCTCTATTTTTTCAAATAGTTTATATAGCATTAGAATTAATTGCTCTTTAAATGTTTGATAGAATTCACACATAAAGTGATCTGGTCCTGGGGATTTTTTCTTAGCATAAAGTTGGTCAATGTAACTCCAAATTATTGCTTTAATTTTCTCTTCATTAGTGGAAAGTTCTCCCTTTTCATTTTAAGACTAACAATTTGATTTTCCTCTTTCCTTTTTCTAATCAAATTTACCAAGCATTAATCTATTTTTTTAATAGATCCAACTCTTTGTTTTATTTATTAATTCAATAGCTTTTTTTTACCTTTCAATTTTATTAATCTCTCCTTTTATTTTTAGAATTTCAAGTTTAGTGTTTGATTGGGGGGTTTTAATTTGCTCTTTTTCTAGCTTTTTTAGTCCCACACATTTTAGTATGTCATCTCATTATTGTCATTCTCTTGGGGGAAATTATAAATTTTGTCTATGATTTGCTGTTTCACCCAATCTTTCTTTAGGATGAAATTATTTAGTTTCCAATTACCAATTTCCCCTGGCTTTTATTGAATGCAATTTTAATTGCATTGTGATCTGAAAAGGATGCATTTACTATTTCTATCTTTCTGCATTTGAATTTGAGGTCTTTATGTCCAATATATGGACAATTTTTGTATAGGTTCCATGACAAGAAGAAAGTGTATGCCTTTCTGTCTTCATTTAGTTTTTTTCCAAAGATCTATCATATCTACCTTTTCTAATGTTCTATTTATCTCGTTACCTTCTTTCTTATTTATTTTGTAGTTTGATTTATCTAGATCTGAGAGTGCAAGATTGAGATCTCCCACTATTATAGTTATGCTGTCTATTTCTTCTTACAGCTCTTTTAACTTCTCCTTTAGGAATTTAGATCCTATACCATTTGGCATGTATATGTTCATATGTTTTTATGAAATATATATATCTTCATTATCTATGCTACCCTTTAGCAGGTTATAGTGCCCTTCTTTATCTCTGTTAATTAGATCAATTTTTGCTTTTGCTTGATCTGAGATCAGGATGGCTATCCTTGCTTTTTTGACTTCACCTGAAGCATAGTAGATTCTGCTTCAGTCTTTTACCTTTATTCAGTATGTATCACCCTGCTTCAAGTGTGTTTCCTGTAAACAACATATTGCAGGATTCTGTCTTTTAATCCAGTCTGCTATCTGCCTCCGCTTTATGGCGGAGTTTACAATATTCACATCTATGGCTAAAATGACTTATAATGTATTTCCTTCCATCTTGTTAACCCCAGATTATGCTTTTCTTTTTCCTTTCCCCCTAACCTCCCTTCCCCAGTATTAAACTTAAGAGCAACACTTGCCTCACACAGCCTTCCCTCTTTAGGATCCCTTTCCCTACCTTTAAAGTCCCTCCCCTTTTCTTAAACTTTTCCCTTACAATTTTTCTATTCTGTTTTATCTAGCCTACTCCTTCGCTTTTTGCTTTTCCCCTCCCACTTTTCAATGACATGGGAGAAGTTTCTCTGTAAAGCAATTATGTCTAATATTTTCTCTTTGAGCCAATTCTGATGAGAGTAAGATTCACACTATGTTCATCCCCCTCCCTTCTTTCCCTCTGATATATGTTTCCTTTGCCTCTTCTTGAGATGTAGTACCTCCACTTTTTTTGCTTTTTCTGGTATAATTATTTCCAGATCCAGAATAATCCTTATTGTGTGTCCTCTGTATTCGATTTTTCCCCCCTGGCTGCTTGTAGTATTTCTTCTTTGGTCTAATAGTTTTGGAATTTAGCCACAATATTTCTTGGAATTTTAAATTTGGGATCTATTTCAGTAGTTGATTGATGAATTCTTTCAATGTCTATTTGATCTTCTGTTTCCATAACATCTGGGCAATTCTATTTGATGATTTCCTAAGAAAAAATAGCATCTAGGCTTTTTTTTTTTTATCATGATTTTCAGGGAGTCCAATAATCCTTAAATTATCTCTCCTAGATCTGTTTTTCAGGTCTATAATTTTGTCAAGTAAGTATGTAACTTTTTTCTATTTCTTCTTCTTCTTCTTTTTCTTTTCTTTTCTTTTCTTTTTTTTTTTTTTTTTGGTTTTGTTTGACTGATTCTTGGTGTCTCTTCGAGTCATTCATTTCCTTTTGTTCCATTCTGATTTTTAACTATTTTCTTCCTTTACTTTTTATTTCCTTTTGTATTTGTCCAATTGAGTTTTTAAATGAGTTTCCTCCCCCCTCCCCTCTCTGGAAATTTTTTTCAATTTCACCTATTTTAGTTTTTAAGGAGTTATTTTCTTTTTCCAATTCACTAATTCTGTTTTTCAGGGAGTTGATTTCTTTTTCCACTCTATCTTTTAATAAGTTACATGTCTTATCCAGACCTTGTTTCAAAACTTCCCCTTTCTTTCCCAATTATTCTTCTAGTTCTTTTAAGAGCCCTTTTAATTTCTTCTATGAGAGCCTTATGTGATGGGGACCAGATCATATCCACCTTTGGATCTAGAGACAAACTGTTTTTAGTCTCCTCAGGATTTGACACCTGCTCTTTTTCAGTATAGATGCTATCTATAGCTAGAGTCTGCTTTGCCTTTTCACTCATTTTAACAAGAAAAAAAAAAGTTGCAATCTGCTTCTGTGTCAATGTGGGATTATTGAACTTCCTCGATAGACAATTGTGAAGCAGCAGTGGGACAGCTATGGCAGTGCTGGTTCTGTGCTGGGATAAGCTGTTGAGCTGATATCATGCTGAATCCCTCCAGGTGCTAGGTGGGTGTGGTCAGGTTCTGAGAGACTCTAGCATTTTGGGGTTATAGTCTTTACCCCCTGTGTTTATAGCTTCTCTGCTGATCTACTGGCTTGCTGCCAGAGCATAGTAGCAGAGACTGTGGTAAAGTTCTCCTCTCAGATTTTCCTCTGGTGAAGAACATCTCCCAAACCCCCTACTGAATACTCAGCATGAGCTGTTTCCCATGCTTTCACTCTCTATCTGCCTGAATCTGTGCCTGGCCTAGTTCCATTTTGTCCCCTCAAGCAAGCAAAACAGACCTTTTCTGGAGAATTTCAAGATTATCTTCAGTTGGTAATGTGTTGTGCTACCAATATTCATGGGTTTTGACAGTCAAGAACTAATTCTGAGGCTAAGTTTCAAAAAAAAAATAGATTGAGGGTAAAGGATATCTCAGAAAGATGCGTGTGTCCTCTCACCATTGTGGCTCTACCCCATGCATACATTTTTAAAACTAATTCAAAAAGATATATGATTAAAAAGCCCACAGTTATCTGGACTGATTTTGGTAAAGTAGGATTACACATAATAGAAATGATTAGACTCAATAAAATAAGCCAATTTTTATCTCATTTAATATTTTATTTTCTCATTCACATAGTAAAACAATTAAACATTATTTTTTCACACTTTGAATTACAAATTCTCTTGCTCCCTCCCATGCTTCTTCATTGAGAAGCTAATTAGTATAGGTTATACATGTGTAGTCGTGAAAAATACATTTGTATGTAAATTACTTTGTGAAAGCAAGCAAGCAAAAACAACAACAACAACAACAGGAAAAATAAATAAATAAATAAGTGTTTTTGATCTGCAATCAGGCTCTACTAGTTCTTTCTCTGGATGTGGAAAGCATCTTTCATTGTAAGTTCTTTAGAATTTCCTAGATCACTGTATTGCTGCTAATAGCTAAGTTATTTATAGAAGATTATCACACAATATTGATGATTCTGCATACAATGTTCTCCTGGTTCTGCTCATTTTATTTTGTATCAATTCATGTAAGTCTTCCATTGTTTTTCTGAAAGCCCCTTCCTCATTGTTTCTTAATGAATAATAGGATTCCATCACAATCATATATACAACTTGTTCAACCATTCCTCATTATCCAATTCTTTTCCACCACTAAAAGAGCTGCTGTAAATATAGATTTATACACAAAGTTCCTGTACATTATTTTTTAATTCTGGGTTATAGTTCTAGTAATATCATTGCTTTGTCAGAGGGTGTAATATTCTCTTTCAAATGTAGTATTCTATGTTAAGGTTTCCTTAGGGTCTCTGGAGGCAGCCTTAGTTTCAGTTCAGTCATCACCACAAGTGCAGCCAGGAGTTAAAGTCCAAATCCTTTACTGTCTCCTTCAAAGTCTTGCCTTCTTCACTTCAGGCTCGCCTAGTTTTTCTGGAGGCCTTCCAGATCTTGATTTCAGTGGAGAAGCAAGGGAGGACAGCCTGCCACCATTTCTCTGGTCTTCCCTAGTTCTGATTCTGGCTGAAATTGTTTGAGCTTATATCCTGTCTATCAAAGGTGCAAATCTTGCAGAACTATAACAAGTACTAAGTACATGGACTGAACTAGAGAACTGTTAAGCACCATGCTAAATAACCATTGTCTCTAACAATTCCACTGACTTAGCACCTTGTTTCAAGTTTTGGCCCATAAAAAAAGGGTATGCTTGGTTTTATAGATCTTTGGGCATAGTTCCAAATATGTCAACTTTTTTGATCTTTGATTATAGTCCTAATTACTATTCATACCATTTTTATATGAACAAAATCAGAACAACTACTTAGTCTTTATTCAGGATTTTTAGAGAAAGTGAGAGGCTGCAGAGATGACTTTATTTTGTTTTTGCTTTTGTGTTTTTTGAATTTTGATTTTGTGTTCTATAGCTCATAAACCCCTACCAGTGTACTTCATAACTATTGATTGATATGCTAGAAAGGCTTAATTAACCAGTGTATTTGCTAAGGGGATAAGAGTAAAAGTAAGTATTACAAAAATGCCCCATTCATTGGAAGTAACTGATACACTTTCTCACTAATCCTCTTTGCTGCTAAAAGTCCATTTCTTTCTTTGATCAATGTGCAACATTTCTGATGGAATTTTGTAGTAATAAAACAACTTTTTATCAGTGAATCTAGTTTGGTTTTGATTTGGTGCAGATAGTAATATCAGTCAAGAAGTTTTGGAGACCATGTTAAGGCACATGAAAAAGTCTACTACATTTTCTGACCTCCTGTCTTTTGCAAGGTTTTCCTGAAGTCAAGGTGGGTAGATCTATTCTTTGAAGTACTAGGAATTCACTTCAGGGAGTTGGCTAGAATTACTTCTCACTGAATATCTTTTGGTTCTGAATTGGTTCATCTTGTAAAACTCCCAGAGGCATGAATTTGAATCCTTTAGTTTCAATAGTCTGTAAATCCATTTCATCTAATGACTATCATTTGTTCTAAATTGATCCAGTGTTTATACTTATATATATATATAGAGAGATTTTTCATGTTTAGTTAAAATATCTTTCATTTATTCAATAAAGATATCTTGGCTTTGTGGTTCACAATTAGCTTGTACTTTTGATTCATTAATTAAATGTAGATATCAGGACATTCTGTAATTAATGAGGTAAGAGTACTGTATGGTCTTCATACATATATAATGGATAAAATTTCTTTCTTCCTTTATTAACCATATGTTTAGCTCCATTTTCTTGGAGTCTCTAGGTTTCATATATATATATAATATAACTTTTTAGTGTCCTTCAAAGACAATCTAATAGTAAAATTTAGAATGCTACATAATTTTGAATTGTCATCATTCTCAATGTAATCAATATTAGCATCATCATAAAAGAATTTTGAAAGATTATTTGAATAAAGAAGTAAATTATGCTTTATTGAGCATCCACTATATGGAAAGAACAAGCATACAAATAAAAAAAAAATGACAGTCACTATTTTCAAGAAGCTCACAATCTATAAGCCATTCTTCAATTTACAAATGGTCAAAGGGTTTTTTGTTTTTTTTTAGATCAGGAAATTAAAACCTTTTCTCATCATGAAAAATTCTCTAAAATTAAAGTTGATCAGGGAAATGCAAATTAAGACAACTCTAAGATACTACTATAGACCTTTCAAATATGTTAAGACAACAGGAAAAAATGAATATAAATGTTGGGGGAGATGTAGGAAAACTGGGACACTAATATGAAGTGATCCAACATTCTGGAGAACAATTTGGAACTAAGCCCAAAGGGCTATTAAACTGTGCATACCCTTTGATCCAGCAGTGTCTCTATTGAGCCTGCATCCCAAAGAGATCATAAAAAAAGGAAATAGAAATATTTGCAGCAGCCTTTTTTGAAGTGACAAGGAACTGGAAATTGAGTGGATGCTCCTTAGTTGAGGAATTGATGAATAAATTATGGTGTATGAATGTTATGGGATATTATTATTCTATAAGAACTTATGAGCAAGATGATTTTAGAAAGGCCTAAGAGGCTTACATGAACCAATACTAAGTGAAATGCTCAGAACCAAGAGAACATTTGTACACAGCAACAACAAGATTATACAATGATCAATTCTAATGCATGTGGCTCTTCTCAACAGTAAGGTGATTCAGGAAAAGAGGAAAAGAAAAGGGAGGGCAAAATGGCAGAATAAAATCAGGAAACTCTTGAGCTCTCCAAGTTTCCCTTAAAAATCACATGAACTCAAGCTTTTGAAGAGAGACTGACAGAATGAAACCATTCTCCAGCTCAAAAGACTCAAAAAACTTTGAGATACATCAGTCTCACTGGGGTGAAAAAGATGTTCAACCCAGGTCAAATAGACTCCAGGAAAGCCATAGCAAAACAGAGACTAAGACCCTCAGTTGTGGCTCAGTAAAGAAGCAAATCAATGAGGCAGATTCCAGTCCCAGCTCAGAAGACAAATTCTGGGAAACCAGGCTCTTTGCTGAACAGAACAGGAAAAGCTATCCCTTACAAACAAAAGGGGTCTCTGTGCTCAAATCAAGGCTCAGAACTGTAGAGGAAGCTTGGGACAATGCCATTTTTACCCCAGGAGTAAAGCTGCCCATTAAAAGTATAAAAGAACAAATACCAAAAGAAAAGGAATAATGATCAAGAAATAGAATTGGACTTTGAGATAGAGCATTACTATGGTGATAGGACTAACCCAAACACCAACTCAGACAAGGCCAGAATGTTCAAGAGTGGCATAAACTGGTCTCAAGCCCAAAGAGCACTCTGGAAAATGCAGGGCTGATATAAAATCAGGAAAAATATTATTATAACTGAGTATGTCCCAAACCAAGAGAAATCATATGATAATCTCAATACATGCAGAAAAAGGTTTTGACAAAATACAGCACCATAGAGATAAAGGGAAATCTCCTTAAGATAATAAGGTTTATCTATCTAAAACCAAAGCAAGCATTATTTGTAATGCAGAGAATCTGCATGCATTCTAAATAAGATCAGCAGTGAAACAAGGATGCCCATTGTCATCACTATCATTCAACATTGTACTAGAAATGTTGGCTTTAGCAATTAAATTAAAGGAATTATAATAGGCAGTGAAGAAATAAAACTATCCCTTTGCAGATGATTTGATGACATACTTAAATGATCCTAGAAAATCAAATAAAAACCTACTTGAAATAATTCGCAGCTTTAGTAAAGATTCAGGATATAAAATATACCCACAGAAATCATCAGCATTTCTATATATTACTGACAAAGCCCATTAGCAAGAGGTAGAAACATTCCATTTAAGATAACTGTAGTCAAAGACCCAAGAATTATATAACACAATTACAAAATTCTTTTCACATTATCAATTGGAAAAGATCAATTATTCATGGCAAGGCTGAGCTAATATATAAAAATAACAATTCTACTTCAATTGGTCTACTTGTTCAGTGCCATACCAATCAAATTGCTAAAATATTATTTTAAAGAACTAGAAAAATTAATAACACAATTCATTTGTAAGAAAAAAGGTGAAGAATATCAAGGGAGTTATTGAAAAAAAAAGTACAAATTTGGTGGCTTTGTAGTACCAAACCTAAAACGATATTATAAATCAGCAGTAATCAAAACTATTTGATACTGTCTCAGAAATGGAGTGATAGATCATGGAATAAATTGGATACACATGATATAATAATCAAGGCTTATAGCAATCTAGTATTTGATAAATCCACAAACTTCAGGTTCTAGAATAAGTACTCACTATTTTGCAAAAATTTCTGGGAAAACTGGAAAATAGTATATCACAGAATCAGCATAGATCTACATCTTACACCCTACGCCAAAATAAGATCAAAATGGATACATGATTTGGGCATAAAGGATGATAAAATAAACAAATTAGGAGAATAAGAGATAATTTAGCAATCAGATCTTTGGAGAAGACAGGCATTTATTACTAAAGAAGTATTAGAAAACATTTTGAAAGGCAAAATTGCCAACTTTTATTACATTAAATTAAAAAGATTTTGCACAAAAAAATCCAATAGAAACACAATTAAAAGGGAAATACAAAAGATGGAAGAAATCTTTACAGTCAGTATTTTTGAAAGTATATTTTGAAAGTATAAAATATATAAAGAACTGTGTCAAATTTATAAAAAATACAAGTTATTTGCCATTTGATAAATGGTCAAAGGATATGAACAGATAATTTTCATATCACAATATTAAAACCATTTATATTTATATGAAATAATGTTCTAAATCACTATTGATTAGAGAAATGCAAATTAAAACAACTCTGAGGTAACACCTCACACCTTTCAGATTGGCTAAGATGACAGGAAAAATAACAATAAATTTTGGAGGAGATGTGGGAAAACTGGTACACTAATGCAATGTTGGTGGAGTTGTGAAATGATCTAACCATTCTGGAGAGTATTCTGGAATTATGCCCAAAAGAGCAATAAAACTGTGACTCTTTGACCCAGAAGTGCCATTACTAAGTCTATATCTCAAGGAAATCATAAAGGAGGGGGAAAGTCCCACATGTGCAAAAATATTTGTAGTAGCTCTTTTTGTGCTAGCTAAAAATTGGGAAAGGAGTGGATTTTCATCAATTGCAAAATGGCTGAACAAGCTGGTTTATGTGGAATCAATAAAATATTATTGTTCTCTAAAAAATTATGAACAAACTGATTATAGAAAGGCCTGGGAAGTTTTACATGTACTGATGCTGAGCAAAACAAACAGAACCATAAATACACAATAACAGCAGGAATGTGAGATGATCAACTATGAAAGGGTTGAGTCTTCTCAGCATTTTAATAAACCAAAGAAATCTCAATAGACTTTGAACAGAAAATACCATCTGTATCTAGAAAAAAAAAAATCTAAGGAGACTTGATTACAAATCAACACATGCTATGTTCACTTCTTTTTTTTTTTTTCTGTTTTTATTTCTCCCATGATTTTTCCCTTTTACTCTGATTTTTTCACTCTCAACATTATTCTTAAAGCGATGTGTATTAAAAAAGAAATAAACTTACAGCAATAAAAAAGCAATAAGGTCATTCAAGCCAATTCCAATAGACTTATGATGGAGAGAAGCATCTGCATCTAGAAAGAGGACCATGGGAAGTTAATATGGATCACAATCTTGTGTTTTCACAACAATATATTTTCAGCTTTTATGTTGTTTGCTTGTGAACGAGATAAAGTGAGATCTTTCAAGACAGTTGTGAAAATTGAGTAAGGCTTCATCTATTTCAAAGTTTGAATAGGCCTGAAGGACTTTAAATATTAAATCAAGGGCATACTTAAAGTCTCCTCCCTGCTATTTTCCTAAGGGCATACTTAAAGTCTCCTCTCTGCTATCCCCTCCCTGTTATCCCCCTAAAGGTATACTTAAGTCCCTTTCTTGTTATCCTCCCTATTTCAGCCAAATATGGGCACCTATGTACTTATTGGTCAAGTTCAATTTCTTGGATAGTTCCTGCATTTAGCCAATAAGGATGAGGGTCATTGGTGGGAGAGGAATTTGTGTTAGGGATTAAAAGCATTGACCCTGCTCCTACAATGCTTCCTCCCTTTGATTGTCTGCTAGATGGGTGGGACTGCCTATTCTTGCGAGAACATATAATAAACTTTGCTTTGCTTCTAGATATCTATCCAGTTTTTTTTTTAATTAATGGTTTCTGACCCACACACTTGCTTTTTATTTTCTATCTCATTCCCCCCCCCCCACTTTTGATCCGATTTTGCTTGTGCAGCATGATAAATGTGAAAATATGTATAGAAGACAAAAAAAGAAATTCACATTCTAATGGAATAGAAAACATTTAGAAGATTTCAGTTGCAAGTCAGATGGAAAGATCCTGTGGTAATTTAGGATGCAGATGCTAAGTACATATTAGCTATTATTCATTAAAATTATTTTCACTATTGGAATAATATCATTTTCTTATGTTAAATCAATTGATAATGCTATCGAGCATTATCATTTTAAGGATTTGGGGTAAAGGGTCTTGTGCTGTCTTTACAAGACTGAGGATATAGTGAGGATTTTGGGAAGATGGAAAAGTAGTTCAGAAAATCCAAAGTTCCCTAGATATTCCCCACAAACAAATCAAAATTGCATTTCAGAGAGTACATAGGCCAGTGAAAAACAAGTAAGAATTGGGTGAGACATTGGTCTTCCTGGGACAATTGGAGACGCTCCAAAGAAAGATGCTAAGAGGTAGTTTGGGTCAATGTGAAGTGTGAATATCTCAAGGCTTGTCATTGAAAAGTAAATGAGAACCCTGAAGTTTAGCTGGGGAATTGGGTGTCTGAGTCCTGGAAGACTGAGGGAACTTCTGCTGATAAGGAATTCCAGGTTCAGCTATACTACTGACATAAAGCCATGGGTCAAAGGGAATTAGCACATGCTCTCCCAATGAGTGCAGAGACTGTGAGGTAGGGAAGCTGCTTAATGCTGATAGTTACAGGAGGGTGGAGTTCTTAATTTTGAATTCCATGCTACAGAGAAAACTGAAGGAAAATCCCATCCACTTGCATATACACCTATCCTAGGATTAAAGGTAATTACATTAACAATCTCTTTAAAAAAAAAAAAAAAAAAAAGGGCAAGCAAAGAAAAAAAAATCCAATTATGGAAAGGTATTAGGGGCATACTGATGATCAGAGTTCACCTTCTGAGGCGAATACTGAAGTTAAAAAAACAAAAACAAGAACAACAACAACAACAAAAAAAAAACTTTTCCTTATCAAAGAGTAACATTAAATGATTATGTCACCAAAAAGAATTAATAGAAGAATTTTTTTTTTTAAAAAACCACTTTACAAATCAAATGTCAAAGATTGAGGGAGAAAGAAAAAAAAATGATTCCATGAAAAACAAATTAGAAAGAGAAAGTTAACCAGATAGAAAAGATCCAGAGCCTTAAGGGAGAAAATGACCCTTTGAAATTAGAATTAGGGAATTATGTTAAATGTCTCCCTGTCTAGAGAGAAATTGTAGAAGAATTCAAAAAAGAATTTTATGTGAAATGAGTGACATTGAGGAAAATATAAAATAAAATAAAATAAAATAAAATAAAAACTACCCAAGAGAAACAAGATTGGGAAAAAAGCTAGCCAACTAGAAAAGAAGGAAAAGAGTCTCAAAGATGGAAATAATTCTTTGAAAATTAGAATTGGGAGAGCCAAGATGATGAAGAATATATAGGTCTTTGTTTGAGTTCTTCCTGGCTTCCCTCAGATCAATACCAGATCAAGTGTCTGAATGGATTTTGGTATGTTAGAGCCCACTAATATTTGGAGTGTAAAAAAAAATTACAACAGAAGGTATTTTGGAAGAACTTCAAGGGATTTCAGGCCAACATTGGCTAGTATAATACAGGGACACCTAGGGTGGAGAGGTTTCAGAAGGCTAGGATAATTTCATAGGAGGCTCATAGCCAAAATACAGCAGCATTTATTACTCTGTCCTGGTCCAGAAGGCAGTGGATGAGCAGAATATATGTGAGACCTCTCCACAACTGCAGAAGGCAAATAGCCCCCAAACTCTAGCATAACCTGGAACTTAACCATGCTCACCCAGCACTCTAAGGAAGCCAACAGCACCACCAATTGGGCAGCACAAAACTACTACTTCCTGTAGAGGAAGCTTGGGATAATCTCCTCTTTGCTCTAAGAGCAGACCTCAACCTTTAAAAATGAGCAAAAATTCAATAAGAATGCCGACCACAAATAGCTTTTTAAGAGAGACCGGGAAGAACAGACCTCAAACTCTGGAAAACTAAAGTCAAAGTCCCAAAGAATGATTTCTCACAAGGTTCTCTTGGAAGAATTCAAAAAGGATCTTCTTATTATTATTAAAGCTTTTTATTTTTCAAAACATATGCATGGATAATTCTTCAGCATTAACCCTTGCAAAATCTTTGTTTTAATTTCCCCCACATGCCCTTCCCTAGATGGCAAGTAGCCCAATACATTATTAAGCATTGTAGAAATATATGTTAAATCTAATATGTGTGTGTAAATTTATGCAATTATTATGTCATACAAGAAAAATCCAATCAAACAAGTTTAAAAAAAAAAAAAAAGGAGAAGAAAATGAAATTCAAGCAAACAACAACAGTTTCCACAGCCCTCTCTCTGGGTAGAGATGGCTCCCTTCATGACTGAACAATTGGAACTGGTTAAATCTTCTCATTGTTGAAGAGAACCATGTCTATCATAATTGATCATTGCATAATCTTGTTGTTGCTGTATATAATGATCTTTTGATTCTGCTCATTTCACTTAGCATCAGTTCATGTAAGTCTCTCCAGGCCTCTCTGAAATCATCTTACAGAACAATAATATTCCATAACCTTCATATACTCTAATTTATTCAGCCATTCTCTAATTGATGAGCATTCATTCAATTTCCACTTTCTTCACTACAAAGGGGGCAGCCACAAACATTTTTTGCATACGTGGGTTTTTTCCTTCCTTTAAAATCTCTTTGGGATATAAGCCCAATAGAAACACTGAGTGCACAGGTTGATAACTTTTTTTTTTTGAGCATTGTTCCAAATTGCTCTCTAGAATGGTTGGATCTGTTCACAGTTCCACCAACAATAGGTTTGTTCATGCCCCAGTCTTCTTACATCCCCTCCAATATTTGTCATTATCTTTTCCTGTCATTTTAGCCAATCTGAAAAGTGTGTAGTGGTATCTCAGAGTTGTTTTACTTTGCACTTCTGTGATCAATCAAAAAGGATCTGAAAAGAGAGTTAGAAGGAAAAATGAGGAAATGAAATGAGAGCTCTGGAAAACACAGAAATTGTCTGAAAAAATAGTGCTTAAAGAATAATTTTAGTGAAATGGAAACAGAAAATAACTTCTTAAACAACAGAATATCTGAAATGAAAAAAAAAAAAAAATCCAATGCATAAGCTCAATTGGCCAAAGGCAAAAAGAGATAAGAAAGCTAACTGGAAAAAAAATAATAATTCACTAAAAATTAGAATTGAACAAATGGAAGTGAATGACTCAATGAGATATTAAGAATAAGTCAAACGCAGTTAAGATGGCGGAGAGGAGGCTCACAGTTGCATAAGCTCCGCGCTTTCTCTCACTATCCACTTCATTACAAGCCTCTGAATCAATGCTTGACTGAAAAAAACCCACAAATAGTTACCAAGACAAGCCATCCTTGAGATCCACCAAGAAAGGTCTGTCTTTAATGGAGGGCTGGGGCGGTTTTAGATCGGGCGCAGGTGGCGGGCAGCGGCAGTGAGGGCACAGGAGCAGACTGGAGAGGGGGTGGGGAGTGATCGCAGCCGTCTCTGTGGGGAGAGCTTCGCTACAGGTTTGGAACCTGCAGCAAGTCAGCAGCCCAGCAGAGAAGCTAAAAACACCGGGGCTGAAGAATACAACCCCAAACAGCTGGAGTCTCTCAGGACCTGGCCGCCCCCCCCCTTACCCCCCCTCAGTGACTCAGCACGCTTTGGGATCTCAGAGCGCAGGCGCAGCACAGTCCTGCTAGTGCCTCACTGCTGCCCCCTGCAGTCTGTAGAGGAAGCTCGATAATACACCCAGCCCCCCCCCCCAAAGAAAGACTCCAGTTTTTTCTGTTTTTCTTTGGTAGTTTGTCTCTGATTAATAGACAGAATGAGCAAGAAGCTGAAGAGGACTTTAACCCTTGACAGCTTCTACACAGATAGAGAGCAGACTCTAAATCCTGAGGAGACTAAAAACAGGCAGTCCCCAGGTGATTCCCCAAAGGAGGAGATCGTCTGTTCCTCAGCACAGATGAACCTCATAGAAGTGATTAAAAAGGCTCTCACAAGGGAGCTAGAAGAAAAATGGGGAAAGCAGAGTGAGGCTTGGCAAAAGGAGAAGGAAGCTTGGGAAAAGGAGAGGGAGGCTTGGCAAAAGAGCCTGGAGAAGTCAGTTAAAGAGAGAGTGGATAAAGAAGTAAAATCCTTGAAAAATAGGATTAGTGAACTGGAAACAGAAAACAGCTCTCTAAAAAACAAAATTGGTGAAATGGAAAAAAATTCCACACAACAAAAGAACTCAATTGGACAATTAGAGAAAGATTTTAAAAAAGTGAGTGAAGAGAATACTTCACTGAAAATCAGAATTGAACAAGTGGAATTGAATGACTCGAGGAGACAAGAAGAATCAGTCAAGCAAATCCAAAAAAATCAAACAATGGAGAAAAATGTGAAATACCTTCTGGGGAAGACAACAGACCTGGAAAACAGATCCAGGAGAGACAATCTGAGAATCATTGGACTCCCAGAAAAACATGATGAAAAAAAGAGCCTGTGCACTGTCTTCCAGGAAATTATCAAAGAGAACTGCCCAGAAGTCATAGGAACAGAGGAAAAAATAAACATTGAAAGGATTCATCGATCACCCACTGAAAGGGATCCTAAAATCAAAACACCAAGGAATATAGTGGCCAAATGCCAGAACCCTCAGATGAAAGAAAAAATATTGCAAGCGGCTAGAAAAACCCAATTCAAGTATCAAGGAGCCACAATAAGGATCACCCAGGATCTGGCAGCATCCACATTAAAAGATCGAAGGGCCTGGAATATGATATTCCGAAAGGCTAAGGAACTTGGTATGCAACCAAAAATAACTTACCCAGCGAGAATGAGCATCTTTTTCCAGGGAAGAAGATGGACATTCAACGAAGTAAGCGAATTTCATCTATTTCTGATGAAAAAACCAGAACTTAACAAAAAGTTTGATCTACAAATATAGAACTCAAGAGAAATCTAAAAAGGTAAAGATTAATCTTGGGAACTATATTTTGACTATATAGATGTATAAAGAATACATGTATACCTTGTTCTAGAAATTGATGTGGAAAGGACATTGTACCAGAAAAAGGGTAAAGTGGGGGTAGTACATCTCATGAAGAGGCATAGGAAACCTATTATATCTGAGAGAAAGAATGGAGGGGGATGAATATAGTGGGTATCTTACTGCCTTCAGAATTGGCTTTAAGTGAAAAATCTTAAGACATATTCAATCTATGGTGAAACTTCTCCCATCTCATTGAAAAGTGAGAAGGGAAAAGTGGAAAGGGAAGGAATAAGCTAAGCGGAAGGGAATACGGGAACTGGGAGGGAAAGGGGTAATATAGGGGGAGGAACTCTAAGGCGGGGGGAGGGACACTAAAAAGGGAGGGCTGTGAGAAGCAAGGGGTGCTCACAAGCTTAATACTTGGAAGGGGGGGAAAGGGGAAAGAAGGGAGGAAAGCATAAACCGGGGTTAACAAG
Source organism: Antechinus flavipes (assembly GCF_016432865.1). NCBI lineage: Eukaryota > Metazoa > Chordata > Mammalia > Dasyuromorphia > Dasyuridae > Antechinus > Antechinus flavipes. The sequence goes on along the minus strand of NC_067400.1, from coordinate 180,686,453 downwards.
ATGGCAAGTAATACAGAATTGGTCATTCTAACCATAAACGTGAACGGGGTAAACTCCCCCATAAAGAGGAAACGGTTAGCAGAATGGATTAAAAGCCAGAATCCTACAATATGTTGTTTACAGGAAACACACCTGAAGCGGGGAGATACATGCAGGTTAAAGGTAAAAGGTTGGAGCAAAATCTACTATGCTTCAGGTGAAGTCAAAAAAGCAGGGGTAGCCATCCTGATCTCAGATCAAGCTAAAGCAAAAATTGACCTAATTAAAAGAGATAAGGAAGGACACTATATCTTGCTAAAGGGTAGCATGGATAATGAAGCACTATCTATATTAAACATATATGCACCAAGTGGGGTAGCATCTAAATTCTTAAAAGAGAAACTAAGAGAGCTGCAAGAAGAAATAGACAGTAAAACTATAATAGTGGGAGATCTTAACCTTGCACTCTCAGAATTAGATAAATCAAACCAGAAAATAAATAAGAAAGAAGTCAAAGAGGTAAACAGAATACTAGAAAAGCTAGATATGATAGATCTCTGGAGAAAATGTAATGGAGACAGAAAGGAATACACTTTCTTTTCAGCAGTTCATGGAACCTATACAAAAATTGACCATATATTAGGACATAAAAACCTCAAACTCAAATGTAGTAAGGCAGAAATAGTAAATGCATCCTTTTCAGACCACGATGCAATGAAAATTACATTCAACAAAAAAGCAGGGGGAAGTAGACCAAAAAATAATTGGAAACTAAATAATCTCATACTAAAGAATGATTGGGTAAAACAGCAAATCATAGACATAATTAATAACTTCACCCAAGAAAACGATAATAATGAGACATCATACCAAAATGTATGGGATGCAGCCAAAGCGGTAATAAGGGGAAATTTCATATCTCTAGAGGCCTATTTGTATAAAATAGAGAAAGAGAAGGTCAATGAATTGGGTTTGCAATTAAAAATGCTAGAAAAGGAACAAATTAAAAACCCCCAGTCAAACACTAAACTTGAAATTCTAAAAGTAAAAGGTGAGATCAATAAAATTGAAAGTAAAAAAACTATTGAATTGATTAATAAAACTAAGAGTTGGTTCTATGAAAAAACCAACAAAATAGACAAACCCTTAGTAAATCTGATTAAAAAAAGGAAAGAGGAAAATCAAATTGTTAGTCTTAAAAATGAAAAGGGAGAACTCACCACTAACGAAGAGGAAATTAGAGCAATAATTAGGAGTTACTTTGCCCAACTTTATGCCAATAAATTCGACAACTCAAATGAAATAGAAAAATACCTCCAAAAATACAGCTTGCCCAAACTAACAGAGGAAGAAGTAAATATCCTAAACAGTCCCATCTCAGAAAAAGAAATAGAACAAACTATCAATCAACTCCCTAAGAAAAAATCCCAGGACCAGATGGATTTACATGTGAATTCTACCAAACATTTAAAGAACAATTAACTCCAATGTTATATAAACTATTTGAAATAATAGGGATTGAAGGAGTCCTACCAAACTCCTTTTATGACACAGATATGGTACTGATACCTAAACCAGGTAGGCTGAAAACAGAGAAAGAAAATTATAGACCAATCTCCCTAATGAATATTGATGCTAAAATCTTAAATAAAATATTAGCAAAAAGATTACAGAAAATTGTCACCAGGATAATACACTATGACCAAGTAGGATTTATACCAGGAATGCAGGGCTGGTTCAATATTAGGAAAACTATTAGCATAATTGACTATATCAATAACCAAACAAACAAAAACCACATGATCATCTCAATAGATGCAGAAAAAGCATTTGATAAAATCCAACATCCATTCCTAATAAAAACACTTGAGAGCATAGGAATAAATGGACTTTTCCTTAAAATAGTCAGGAGCATATATTTAAAACCATCAGTAAGCATCATATGCAATGGGGAAAAACTGGAACCTTTCCCAGTAAGATCTGGAGTGAAGCAAGGTTGCCCACTATCACCATTATTATTTAATATCGTATTAGAAACACTAGCCTCGGCAATAAGAGTCGAGAAAGATATAAAAGGAATTAGAGTAGGCAATGAGGAAACCAAACTATCACTCTTTGCAGATGATATGATGGTATACCTAGAGAACCCCAGAGACTCTACCAAAAAGCTATTGGAAATAATTCATAATTTTAGCAAAGTAGCTGGCTACAAAATAAATCCCCATAAATCCTCAGCATTTTTATACATCACCAACAAAATCCAACAGCAAGAGATACAAAGAGAAATTCCATTCAGAATAACTGTTGATACCATAAAATATTTGGGAATCTATCTACCAAAGGAAAGTCAGGAATTATATGAGCAAAATTATAAAAAAGTCTCCACACAAATAAAGTCAGACTTAAATAATTGGAAAAATATTAAGTGCTCTTGGATCGGCCGAGCGAACATAATAAAGATGACAATACTCCCTAAACTAATCTATTTATTTAGTGCTATACCAATCAGACTTCCAAGAAAATATTTTATTGATCTAGAAAAAATAACAACAAAATTCATATGGAACAATAAAAAGTCGAGAATCTCAAGGGAATTAATGAAAAAAAAAATCAAATGAAGGTGGCCTAGCTGTACCTGATCTAAAATTATATTATAAAGCAGCAGTCACCAAAACCATTTGGTATTGGCTAAGAAATAGATTAGTGGATCAGTGGAAAAGGCTAGGCTCACAAGACAGAATAGTCAATTATAGCAATCTAGTGTTTGACAAACCCAAAGCCCCTAACTTCTGGGAAAAGAATTCATTATTTGATAAAAACTGCTGGGATAATTGGAAATTAGTATGGCAGAAATTAGGCATGGACCCACACTTAACACCATATAAAGATAAGATCAAAATGGGTCTATGACCTAGGCATAAAGAACGAGATTATAAATAAATTAGAGGAACATAGAATAGTTTATCTCTCAGACTTGTGGAGGAGAAAGAAATTTGTGACCAAAGATGAACTAGAGACCATTACTGATCACAGAATAGAAAATTTCGATTACATCAAATTAAAAAGCCTTTGTACAAATAAAACTAATGCAAACAAGATTAGAAGGGAAGCAACAAACTGGGAAAACATTTTCACAGTTAAAGGTTCTGATAAAGGCCTCATTTCCAAAATATATAGAGAACTGACTCAAATTTATAAGAAATCAAGCCATTCTCCAATTGATAAATGGTCAAAGGATATGAACAGACAATTTTCAGAGGATGAGATTGAAACTATTACCACTCATATGAAAGAGTGTTCCAAATCATTATTGATCAGAGAAATGCAAATTAAGACAACTCTGAGATACCACTACACACCTGTCAGATTGGCTAAGATGACAGGAAAAAATAATGATGAATGTTGGAGGGGATGCGGGAAAACTGGGACACTAATGCATTGTTGGTGGAGTTGTGAACGAATCCCACCATTCTGGAGAGCAATCTGGAATTATGCCCAAAAAATTATCAAAATGTGCATATCCTTTGATCCAGCAGTGTTTCTATTGGGCTTATATCCCAAAGAAATACTAAAGAAGGGAAAGGGACCTGTATGTGCCAAAATGTTTGTAGCAGCCCTGTTTGTAGTGGCTAGAAACTGGAAAATGAATGGATGCCCATCAATTGGAGAATGGCTGGGTAAATTGTGGTATATGAATGTCATGGAATATTATTGTTCTGTAAGAAATGACCAGCAGGATGAATACAGAGAGGCTTGGAGAGACCTACAAGAACTGATGCTAAGTGAAATGAGATCATTATACACTTCGACAACGATATTGTATGAGGACATATTTTGATGGAAGTGGATTTCTTTGACAAAGAGACCTGAGTTTCAATTGATAAATGACGGACAAAAGCAGCTACACCCAAAGAAAGAACACTGGGAAACGAATGTGAACTATCTGCATTTTTGTTTTTCTTCCGGATTATTTATACCTTCTGAATCCAATTCTCTCTATGCAACAAGAGAACTGTTCGGTTCTGCAAACATATATTGTATCTAGGATATACTGCAACATATCCAACATATAAAGGACTGCTTGCCATCTAGGGGAGGGGGTGGAGAGAGGGAGGGGAAAAAAAAATCGGAACAGAAACGAGTGTCAATATAATGTAATTATTAAATAAAAAATTAAAAAAAAAAAAGAATAAGTCAAACAAAACCAAGAGAATGAAAAAAAAATTTGAATGAAATGTAAAATGACTTATCAGACAAACAAATGGACCAGAAAAATAGATCCAGGATAGACAATCTAAAAATTATTGGACTATATGAAAACCAGATAAAAAAAAAAAAAAAGCCTAGACAACATCTTTAAAGAAACCATCAAGGAAAACTTGTGAAAATTAAAGATATTAAAATAGTCATTGAAAGAATGCACTGATCATCTCCCGAAAAACACTCAAAAATGAAAACACCGAGGAATATTCTAACTAAATTCCAGAATTATCAGTTTAAGGAGAAAATATGGCAAGCAACCAGAGGGGGAAAAAAAATCAAATATTGAGTAATATCCAAGACCTAGCAGCTTCCACTTTAAAGTATCAAAGGAACTGAAATTAGATATTCAAAAGAACAAAGAGACTTGAACCACAGTTAAGAATTAATGATTCAGCAAAATTAAGCATTATTTTTCAAGGAAAAGATGGATATTCAATGAAATAGAGGATTTTTATTTATTTTTGATGAAAAAACCAGAGAAGAACTGAAAATGTGACCTTCAAAAGCAGAACTCAAGAGAAGAATAAAAAGGGACAAAAGGAAGCAAACTACTATATTTTCAAGTGTTAAAATGTTTATATCCCTACATAGGAAGATGACATGTTTAAATCTTAAAAACGATATGTTACGGGCATACTTAGAAGGTATAGATATAATCTGACTTTACTGTAATGATACAAAAATGAAGTCATGGGTGGAAAAAGGAATATTTTGGAAGAAGAGGAAGGGGAGGTAAAATAGGGTAAATCACATTATATGAAGAGGCAAAAGAAAGACCTATTAGAGCTGAGGGAAACAAGGCTTGTGTAAGCTTTAATCTGATCAATTTTGGCTCAAAAAAAGTACCATTACACACCTGTCAGATTGGCTAAGATGACAGGAAAAAATAATGATGAATGTTGGAGGGGATGTGGGAAAACTGGGACACTGATGCATTGTTGGTGGAGTTGTGAATGAATCCAACCATTCTGGAGAGAAATCTGGAATTATGCCCAAAAAGTTATCAAACTGTGAATACCCTTTGATCCAGCAGTATTTCTACTGGGCTTATACCCCAAAGAGATACTAAAGAAGGGAAAGGGACCTATATGTGCCAAAATGTTTGTGGCAGCCCTGTTTGTAGTGGCTAGAAACTGGAAATTGAATGGATACCCATCAATTGGAGAATGGTTGGGTAAATTGTGGTATATGAATGTTATGGAATATTATTGTTCTGAAAGAAATGACCAGCAGGATGAATACAGAGAGGCTTGGAGAGATTTACATGAACTGATGCTGAGTGAAATGAGCAGAATCAGGAGATCATTATACACTTCAACAATGATACTGTATGAGGATGTATTCTGATAGAAGTGGATTTCTTTGACAAAGAGACCTAACTCAATTTCAATTGATAAATGATCGACAGAAGCAGTTACACCCAAAGAAAGAACACTGGGAAGTGAATGTAAACTATTTGCATTTTTGTTTTTCTTCCCGGGTTATTTTTACCTTCTGAATCGAATTCTCCCTGTGCAACAAGAGAACTGTTCGGTTCTGCAAACATATATTGTATCTAGGATATACTGCAACATATTTAACATATATAGGACTGCTTGCCATCCAGGGGAGGGGGTGAAGGGAGGGAGGGGAAAAATTGGAACAAAACCGAGTGCAAGGGATAATGTTGTAAAAAAATTAGCCTGGCATGGGTTCTGTCAATAAAAAGTTATTATAATTAACAAGTAAATAAATAAATAAATAAATGAAATTTTGGCTCAAAAAAAGAATATCAGATATATTTAGTTTGATATAGAAACATCTCATTCCATAGGGAAGTAGAAGGAGAAAAGAGAAAGGAAAGAGAGAGGTAAGAGAAAGGAGAACAGAAGTAGAAAAAAAAAGGATAAGAAAGGAGGGAGGTAGTGTAATAGGGTATGGCAGATTGAAGCGAGTGATGGTCAGAAACATAACACTGGTGAAGAGGGAGAGAGGGAAAGGAAAGAGAAAAATATAACTTGTGGAAAATAAGATGCAGAGTTAAATAATTAAATACAGAGTTGGTTATTTTAACTGTGAATGTGAGTGGGATAAATTGTCCCATTTAACTGGATTAAAAGTTAGAATCCTACAATATGTTGTTTACAAGAAACACATTTAATTTTTACCATGTTTAATTTATATTATATTATTTACTATATAGCAGAGGGAAGGAGAAGGAGGGGAAAAACTTGAACACAAGGGTTTGCAAGGATTAATATTGAAACATTATCCATACTTATAAATAAATTAGAGGAACACAGGATAGCTTGCCTCTCAGACCTGTGGAAGAGAAAGGAATTTATGACCAAAGAAGAACTAGAGGTCATTACTGATCACAAAATAGAAAATTTTGATTATACCAAATTGAAAAATTTTTGTACAAACAAAATGAATGCAGACAAGATTAGAAGGGAAGCAATAAACTGGGAAAATATTTTTACAGTCAAAGGTTCTGATAAAGGAGTCATTTCCAAAATATATAAAGAATTGACTCTAATTTATAAGAAATCAAGCCATTCTCCAATTGATAAATGGTCAAAGGATATGAACAGACTATTCTCAGATGAAGAAATCGAAACTATTTCTAACCATATGAAAAGATGCTCCAAGTCATTATTAATCAGAGAAATACAAATTAAGACAACTGTGAGATACCACTACACACCTGTGAGACTGGCTAGAATGACAGGGAAAGATAATGTGGAATGTTGGAGGGGATGTGGGAAAACAGGGACACTAATACATTGTTGGTGGAATTGTGAATACATCCAACCATTCTGGAGAGCAATTTGGAACTATTCTCAAAAAGTTATCAAACTGTGAATACCCTTTGATCCAGCAGAGTTATTACTGGGCTTATATCCCGAAGAAATCTTAAAGAATGGAAAGGGATCTATATGTGCACAAATGTTTGTGGCAGTCTTCTTTGTAGTGGCCAGAAACTGGAAACTGAGTGGATGCCCATCAATTTGAAAATGTCTGAATAAGTTGTGGTATATGAATATTGTGGAATATTGTTCTTTGGTAAGAAATGACTAACAGGACGATTTCAGAAAGGCCTGGAAAGACTTATACGAACTAATGCTGAATGAAATGAGCAGGGCCAGGAGATCATTATATACTTCAACAACAATACTATATGATGATTGATTCTGATGGACCTGGCCATCTTCAGCAATGAGATGAACCAAATCAGTTTCAGTGGAGCATTAATGAACTGAACCAGCTACGCCCAGTGAAAGAACTCTGGGAGATGACTAAGAACCATTACATTGAATTCCCAATCCCTATATTTTTGTCTGCCTGCATTTTGGATTTCCTTCACTGGCTAACTGTACAATATTTCAGAATCCGATTCTTTTTGTACAGCAAAATAATGCTTTGGTCATGTATACTTATTGTGTATCTAATTTATACTTTAATATATTTAACATCTACTGGTCATCCTGCCATCTAAGGGAGGGAGTGGGGGGAAGGAGGGGAAAAATTGGAACAAAAGGTTCAGCAGTTGTCAATGCTGTAAAATTATCCATGCATATAACTTGTAAATAAAAAGCCATTTAAAAAAAGAAAAGAAAAGAAAAACTATCCATACATATCTTTTGAAAATTAAAAAGCTTTAATCAAAAAATAAAAACTGAAAAAGAATGAAAAAGAAATCAAATTTCCTATAATTTTCAAAGCACACACACACACACACAAAGAAACACATTTAAAGCAGAGTGATACATATAGAATAAAGGTAAAAGACTGGAGCAGAATGTATTATATACCAGCAGAATTTTTTTTTAAAGGGACAGTGATCTTCATTCATATCAAGTAAAAGCAAAAATTGATCTAATTAAAAGAGATAAGGAAAGAATATTGGTAAAAGAGCAACATATACAATGAATTAATATCAATAATAAATACATATGCACCAAGTTGTATAATATCCAAATTGCTAGAGGAGAAATTAAGAGAACTGCAAGAAGAAATAAACAGCAAAACTCTATTAGTGGGGGATCTCAATCTTGCTATATCAAATCTATAATAATTGAACCACAAAATAAATAAGAAATAAGTTAAAGAAGTAAGTAGAATTGTAGAAAAGTGAGATATGGAATGTCTTTGGACATTAGAGAAAATTGAATGGAGATAGAAAGGAATATACTTTTTTTTTTCCTCATTGGTACATGAAACATGCACAACATGCATTAGAGCAGAAAAACTTCAAAATCAAATGCAGAACTGCAGAAATAGTAAATGTATCTTTTTCAGGTAGTGAGGCAATAAAAATTTCATGTAATATAGGGCCAGAAGAATATACACTAAATATTAATTGGAAATTAAATAATCTCATCCTAAAGAATAAATGTGCGAAACAGCAAATCATAGGCAAAATTGATACTTTCATCCAAGAGAATTGCAACAGTGAGACAACATACCAAAATCTATGGGTGCATTGTAAGCAGATCTTAGGGAAAGTATCTCTAGATGCTTACTTGCTTAACATAGATAAAGAGAAGATCAATCAATTGGATATGCAACCAAAAACAGCTAGAAAAAGAACAAATTGAAAATCCCTAATTAAATACAAAATTTGGAATTCTAAAAATAAAAGGGATAATTTAAAAATTGAAAGAAAAAAAACGAAGGGATGAACAAAACTAAAGAGTTAGTTTTATGAAAAACTAACAAAAGAGAAAAACATTTAGTTAATTTGATTAGAAAAATTAAAAAAGAAAATCAAATTGTTAGTATCAAAAATTAAAATGGTGAACTTTCCACAAATGAAAATAAAATTCAACTAATAATTAGAAGCTATTTTCTCTAACTGTATGCCAATGAATCCTATAATCTAAATGGAATGGATGAATACTATAAAAATACAGACTGTGCAGATTAACAAAAGAGGAAATAAATTACTTAAACAGTCTATTTTAGGAAAAATAAATTGAACAAGCTATTAACTCCCTAAATAACAAGACCAGGGCCATGTGCATTTATATATGAACTCTACCATACATTTAAAGAACAATTAATTCCAATAATATGCAAACTATTTTGAAAAGTAGAGAAAGAAGGAGTTCTACCAAATTCCTTTTATGACACAGATATGGTGCTGATTGTTATGGGCCAGAACTCTGAAACAAAGATTCTTACAAGATATTAAGTCAGTGGAATTGATGGTTATCTAGTTTAGCATGGTAGTTAATAGTTCTCTAAATTCAGTATGATTGATTTAATCTTACAACAAATAATAGTTTTGTAGTGATATAATGATTGCTTTATACTCACTGTAGAGCATATAAACTGGAAGCTTAAGCTCTCAGGGAGAAGGAGAAAGAGATTTGATTTCATCTTCATCAGCAGCATGGCTTGGTCTACCCTCCTGCACTTCCCCCATTGAGACCAAGTCCAATCTGAAAGGCTCTCCAAAAAGTTGCCCAGCACTAGGTGAAGGAGACAATAAAGAGTTTTGGACTTTAACACCTGGCTATTCTTGTGATGATTACTGAACTGAAATGAAGGCTGCTCAGAGACCTTCAGAAAACTGAACCAAGAACATTACAGCTGATACCTAAACTAGGCAAGTTCAAAACAGAGAAAGAAAATATTAGACTAATTTCCATAATGAATATTTGTGCAAAAATCTTTTAAATTTTTTTTTAAAAATACAAGTTATCCCCAGGATAATAAATCATTACCAATTAGGATCTATACTAGGAATACAGGGCTGGTTCAATAATTAAAATCTATTAGCACAATTGGCTATATCAATAACCAAATTACCAGAAATTATATTAACTCAATGGATGCACAAAAAGTATTTGGCAAAATCCAACACCCATTCCTATTCAAAATACTAAATAGTTTAGGAATAAATGGAGTTTTCCTTAAAATTATCAGTAGTATCTATTTAAAACATCAGCAAACATATGTAATGGTGATAGACTAGAACCATTCCCAATAAGATCAGGGGTGAAAAAAGGTTGCCTACTATCACCATCACTATATAAGATAATATTAGAAAAATTAGCTTTAGCAACAAAATAAGGAAAATATGTCAAAATAATTAAAGTAGGTAATAAAGAAACCAAATTATCACTCTTTGCAGATGATATACTTAGAAAATCCTAGAGAATCAACCAAAAAACTTCTAGAAACAATTTACAATTTTAACAAATTTGCAGGATACAAAACACATTCATAGAAATAATCATCATTTCAAATGTTACTAACAAAATCCAGCAGCAAGAGACACAAAAAAGAAATTACATTGAAAATAATTGTAGATAATATAAAATATTTTGGAGTCTATTTGCCAAGAAAAAAATCAAGGACAATTACTAAACACTTTCCACACAAATAAAGTCAATGAATCTAATCAGTGGGAAGAATATCAAGTGCTCATGGGTAGCCTGAGCTAATTAATAAAAATGACGATAATACCTATATTAACTTCTTAGTGCTATACCAATCAAACTCCAAAAAAAAAACAAAAAACAAAAAAAAAAAAAAATATATGCAAAGAGAAAAAAGATAACAAATTTCATCAGAAAAACAAAAGGTCAAGAACTTAAAGGGAATTAGTGAAAAAAAAATGAAAACTATATTATAAAAACCTAAAACTTTATTATAAAGCAGCACTCTTCAAAACCATTGGATACTTGCTAAGAAATAGAGTAGTCAATCCAGTGATTCACTGGTTATGTTCACAAGTCACAATAGTCACATACTTAGTAATCTACTGTTTGATAAATCCAAAGACTCCTGCTTCTGTATTAAGAGCTCACTATTTGACAAAAATTGTTGGGATAATTGTAATTACTGTAGCAGAAACCATGCCTTGACCCACATCTAACACCCTATACTAATATAAGGTCTAAGTGTTTTCATGATTTAGACAGAAGGAATGATATTTTAAGCAAAAAATTAGAATAACAAAGGATAGTTTAGCCCTCAGATCTGTGGAGAAGGAAGGAATTTATGACCAAAGAAGAACTAGAATATATTTTGGAATGAAAAGTGGATAATTATGATTATACTAAATTAAAAATTTTTGTTTAAACAAAACCAATACAGAGAAGATTAAGGGAAGCAGTGAATTGGGAAAATATTTTACATCAAAGGAATACGATAAAGGCCTCATTTCTAAAAACATATAGAGAATTGACTCAAAAAATGTAAGCAAGACATTCTCCAGTTGATAATTGTAAAAGATATGAAAAGATAATTTTCAGATTTATAAATTAAAAGCATTTTTACCCATATAAAAAATGTCAGAGACATGCAAATTAAGACAACTCTGAAGTACTACTACACACCTCTTAGATTGGCTAAGATGACAAGAAAAGATAATGATATATGTTGGAAGGGATATGAGAAAACTGGAACACTAATACATTGTTGGTGGAGTTGTGAACTGATCCAACCATTCTGGAAAGTATTATATAACTATGCCAAAAAGGATATCAAACTGTGCATACCTTTTGATTCAGCAGTGTTTCTACTGGACCTCTATAAGATTATAGAAAAGGTAAAAGGACTAATACATGCAAAAATGTTTGTAGTAGCCCTTTTTGTCATGGCAAAGACCTGGAAACTTAGTGGATGCCCATCAGTTGGAGAACAGGTGAATAAGTTCTACTATATGAATGTTATGGGATCTTATTGTTTTATAAGAAACTATCAGCAGGATGACTTCAGAAAGGCCGAGAGAGATACACATGCATGTATTGAGGCTAATTGAAGTAAGTAGAACCCAGAAAACATTGTACACAGCAACATGGTTTGTTTTTTTTAAATAGCAAAGTGATTCAGGCCAGTTCTAATGTTTTCATGATGGAGAGAGGCATCTTCTACTAAAAAGAAACTGTGGGGACTGTGTGTGGATAACAATAGTATTTTCCCATTTTTGTTGCTGTTTGCTTGCATTTTATTTCCTTTCTCAATTTTTTTTCCTTTTTATTCTGATTTCTTGTGTAGCTTGAAATTTGGAAATATGTATAGAAAAATTGCACATGTTTAACATATATTGTTTACTTGGCATCTTGGAGAAGGGATGGGGATAAGGGAGGGAGGAGAAAATTAGAACACTTACGTTTTGCAAGGGTGAATGTTGAAAACTATGCATGTGTATGTTTTGAAAACAAACAGCTTTAAAAAAAAAAAAAGGAAAAGAATTGAAAAGAAAATTAGAATTGGGCAAGGGGAAGCCAGAAATGCTATGAGAGACCAAGAAATAACAAAACAGATTATAAAGAATAAAAAAAATAGAACAGAATGTAAAACATCTTATGAGAAAAATGACAAATCTGGAGAACAGATAAAAAAGACAAAATCTTAGAATAATTGGTCTGCCAGAATGTAGTTATAAGAAAAGAGGACTTTGAAACATAGTGCATGAAATAAGCCAAGAAAATTGTCCTAGAGTGACAGAACATGAGTGGAAAACAGAAAGAGAAAAAAATCCACCATTCAACACCTCAAAGAGATCATTTTTGGAAAAACACATAGAACTATTATTGTTAAATTCAAACCTTCAAGTCAAAGAGTAAATTTTGCAAGAAATAGGAAAAAAAAACAATTCAAATATGATGGAGCTACAATTAGAATTGTATAAGACTTCTCTCATCAGCAGCAACAATAAAATACTGCAAGTCCTGGAATCATACCTATTCTCAATCAAAAGAACTAGGCCTGCAGCCAAAATATCATATCCAACAATATTATCTATAATTCTGAATGAAAAATAATGGAGCTTCAATGAATTTGCACATTTTCAGGACTTTCTATCAACATCATATAAAAGCCAATATCAAAGATCAGGTTTAAGTAACTCATCATGGACAAACTACTAGAACTTTGACAAATTGTTTATGTTTTCATTACAAGGGAAATTATATTTTATGTTTAAGAGTCACATAAAGAGTAGGGTAGTTCAAAAGAATGATTCACAGAATTAAAGTAAAATAGTAATCATGTTATACAAATGAGATGCAGCAGAATAATAGACACAAAGATATTAGAGAGAGGAGAAGGGCTCATAATCCTGAAAACCTCATATCAGGCAACACTACATATATACCATGAAGAGCATAGCACCTCCAAAATCTATAAAAAGTAAGGAGGAAGGAATGGACTTATGGGGAAGAGAGAGAGTGTGGGACAAAGACAAGGGAAGTTTCCTTGAGAGCTTAAGCAATAGAAAGACAAATTATTGAGGAGAATTTAAAGAATTATTAGGCTTAAGAAAGACATATTTATATGTGGGGTATGCATGTGTGTGTTTTGTGTGTGTGTGTGTGTGTGTGTGTGTGTGTGTGTGTATGTGTATGTATATATATTTTTCCCTTAGCTTCAGCTTGCTTGGGGATGGTGTTGGGAATGGAAGGGGGGCGGGAAGGAAAGAAGATGCACAGCAGAGATCTGAAGAACAATTTACAAAAAAGAAGAAAAAAAGAACATTCATTAATATAATTTCTTCTACTAAGATACACACACACACACACACACACACACACACACACACACATATATATACATACATACATATATACATACTTTTGTGATGTGGTAATTTGTTTTCATATATTTTTAATCCTTGTTAATGCTTTGTTGGGAAGGTGACAGTGTTTTATTTTAAGCTTTATTTTGTTTTGTATTCCTTTTTTGTTTTTTTCTTACTCTATTTTTTCAAATAAATAAAATAAAATTTTAAATGAATAGCCATGGAAGAAAAAGGCAAGATAGTAATTATGCTATATGAATGAGATATAGAGGAAGAACTGACACAGCAGCATTAGATGGGGGGAGGCCTGGTAGTTCTGAAAAACCTATTCACATTAGAAATGGGTTAAATAGGAAACAATATACATGCATGCATATATACATACTATATATACTTATTCAGGTATGTATATATGTGTGTGCATGTAAATATATACACACATAAACACATACGCTCTTATTTGTGTACACCAAAAAGGATATACCATCCTCTAAAATCTACAAAGAAATAAGAAAGAAGAAATTGGATAAGGGAAAGGAGTGGGATAAAGTATATAGATTAATGGGAGTGGAATAAAGAGGGAGGGACAAGGTAGGGGGAAAGCTAAGGGAGGGAATTATGAACTAAGGAAGGTTAAGTATTGTTATTGCAAGACAAGTTTAGGAGAAGAACTAAAGTAGAAAAGTTAGGAGGGACAAAAAAAAAAAAAAAACCCAATATGAGATACACACAAAGACAATAACAAGGATCAGGAGTAAAATTTATTAGGAAAAAAAAAGTAGGGCTAGTAATTATTGATCTTAGACAAAGTCCAGATGCAATCAAGATATATATGTGTGTGTGTGTGTGTGTGTGTGTGTGTGTGTGTGTGTGTGTGTGTGTATGTAGGTATGTATGTGTATGCGTATGTGTGTATTTCATTATGGGTATATTTATACACACACACACACACACACACACACATAAACAAATATGTCTGTGCTTTAGTGTAGCCTGTTTGAGAGAGGTTGAAAGGAAGGAAGAGAAAAGAAGAATAAAGTAAAAAATACATAGCAAAGAATAAAAGAAAACCTACCAGGAAGCAAAGATGGATAGTTTTAAATATATTGTGTTCTATTATTATACATACTTTCTTGAAATGGAAATTTATTATATATTTTGAATCCTCTCACATTCTGCTATGCACATGACAATTTTTCTTGATCTATTTTTTCTTTTTCTATCTGCTGTGCATGTGAATTTTTTTCCTTTTTCTATCTTTTTCTATTTACTATTCAAGTTTAAATAAATACATTAAAATTTTTTTTCTAAGGGAGATGGTGGTCGAGTTGCTGTGAGTGGGTGGCCACTTCTCCACAAAAGTTGTTTTTTATCTGAGAGTTGTGAGGACTGGATCTGAATCAACTCTGGTATTTTGGTGGCCATTGCTATTCTTTTTTTTTTTTTTTGGCATAATAGTTGTAATTTAATTTAATTTTTTAATAGCTTTTTATTTGCAAGTTTATATGCATGGGTAATTTTATAGCATTGACAATTGCCAAACCTTTTGTTCTAATTTTTCCTCTCCTTCTCCCCACTCCCTCCCCTCGATGGCAGGATGACCAATACATGTTAAACATGGTAAAGTATAAATTAAATACAAAATGAGTATACATGTCCAAACCATTATTTTGCTGTAGAAAAAGAATCAGATTCTGAAATAGTATACAATTAGCCTGTGAAGGAAATCAAAAATGAGGCAGACAAAAATATAGGAATTGGGAATTCTATGTAATGGTTCTTAAGTCATCTCCCAGAGTTCTTTCATCGGGTTTAGCTAGTTCAGTTCATTACGCTCCATTGGAACTGATTTGTTTCATCTCATTGCTGAAGAAGGCCAGTCCATCAAAATTGATCATCATATAGTATTGTTGTTGAAGTATATAATGATCTCCTGGTCCTGCTCATTTCACTCAGCATCTGTTCAGGTAAATGTTTTTCCTGCATCTATTGGAATGAACATATTTTTGTTAGTTTGGTTATTGATATAGTCAATTATGGTACTAGTTTTTCTAATATTGAACCAGCACTGCATTCTTGTTTTAAATCCTACTTGGCCAAGGTATATTATCCTGGGGATGAATTCCTGTAATCTCTTTACTAATATTTTGTATGTGATGTTTTCATCAACATTCATTAGGGAAATTGGTCCATAATTTTCTTTCTCTGTTTTCACCCTACCTAGTTTAGATATCAATACCATATCTGTGTCATAAAAGGAATTTGATAGGATTTATTTCCTTATTTTTTCAAGTAGTTTGCATAGTATTGCATTTAATTGTTCTTTAAATCTTTGGTAGAATTCACATATAAGTTCATCTGGCCCTGGAGATTTTTCTTATTAGATTGTTTTACTTTTTTTTTTTTTTTCTAAAATGGAACTAAAATAATTTATTTCCTTTTCTGTTAATCTGGGCAATCTATATTTTTGTAGGTATTCCTCCATTTCACTTGGATTATTAAATTTATTGAAGTATAGTTGGGCAACATAACTTCTAATCATAGCTCTAATTTCCTCTTCATTGGTAGAAAGTTCTCCCTTTTCATTTTTCACACTATCAGCTGGATTTTCTTCTTTCCTACTTCTAATCAAATTAACTAAAATTTTTATCAATTCTTTTTTTTTCATAAAACCAACTCATAGTTTTATTTATTAATTCAACAATTTTCTTATTTTCAATTATATTAGACTTCCCTTTTATTTTCAGAATTTCACATTTCATATTTAATTGGGTATTTTTAATTTGTTCTTTTTCTAGCTGTTTTAAGTTGTAGGCCCAATTCATTGATCTTCTCTTTCTCTATTTTATGCAACTAATCACTTAGAGATATAAATTTTCCCCTAATAACTGCTTTGGCCACATCCCATAAGTTTTGGTACTTTGATTATTTTCATTCTCTTGGATGACCTTATGGATTGTTTTTGTGATTTGTCATTTGACCCAGTTTTCCCAGCATTTTTTTGTTAAATATGGAGTTCTTATCCTATAAGCTGGAGTTAGTGGGTTTATGAAATACTACATTATCATAGACATTAATTATTGTATCATGTGTATCTATCCTATTCCACTGATCCACCACTCTATTTCTTAGCCAGTACCAAATGATTTTGATGACTGCTACTTTATAATATAGATTTAGTTGTGGAACTGCTATTTATGAATTACCTTGATATTCTTGACCATTTGTTCTTCCAAATGAATTTTGTTATTTTTCTAGCTCTATAAAATAATTTTACAGTTTGGTTTGTTTGACACGAACAAGTAGACCAACGTAGGTAGATTTGTCATTTTTATTATAAAACTCAATAAAGAATTATTTTTCCAATTGTTTAAATCTAACTTTAATTGTGTGAGGAGTGTTTTGTAATTGTTTTCTTATTGTTCCTGGGTTTCTCTTGGCAAGTAGAACACTATTGATTAGGGTGGAACTAAGATGGTAGAGAGAAGCCCTCCTCTCACCTTCTCTAAAACCAACAACAGATTAAGCATCTAAACTGGTTTTGGAGTCAAAGAACCCATAAATATTTGGGATAAAATGCATTTCTAGAAGAAGATACCTTGGAAAAACTTCAGGACTGGTCTGTTTCAAATGGGCAGCTGTAGAAGGCTGGAACTCTGAAAAGGTATACTTGAATCAAGGACAGCATGGTGCTTATTGTGATATAATGTTTGCATGTGCTTAGTGTGTTGTAGGGATGTAATCATACTGAGGTATTTAAGGAAGTCTCAGATACAGAAAGCTCTTTCAGCCACAGACAGAGAAAAGCTTCAGGCTCCAGACTCCAGATTCCAGACTCCATCTTTGACCAGCCACATGATAGCTCTTCTGCCTCCTTAATTTCTCCAATTAAAGACCAAGGACTCTGGCTGATGCTAAGGTCCTCCAGAGAGCTAGTGTAGTCATTACATTTTGGTGGCCAAACACGGAGCCTTAGAAATTCAGGGCCTTGAAAAGCAGGGCACCAAGCAGTTTGATTGACAAGATCTTAAGCTCAGTGAAGAAGTCTCTGTGACCTGGAAATAGGGTGAGTATAAAACTAGAGAAGCAGGAAACTTGTTTTTTTTTTTTTTTTTTTTTTTTTTTAGCTGAAATGGGACAAATACTAAGAAAAGAGCCTCCTCCACCCCAAGGGAATAATGTAGCATGCATAATTAGGTTAATAAAGAAGCAAGGTTTGTTGGTAATTCAGAGACAGATCACTGGGCTCTTAAATATATTAGAATGTGCATCTTGTTCCAGCCAAGATGGCAGAGAGGAGGCACATAGCTGTGTAAGCTCCACATTTTTCTCTCACTATCCACTTCATTACAAGCCTCTGAATTGATACTTGACTGAAAAAAAACCCACAAATAGTTACCAAGAGAAGCCATCCTTGAGATTCGTCAGGAAATGTCTGTTTTTGCGCGAGGGCTGGGATGATTTTGGATCGGGCGCAGGGTGTGGGCAGGCAGCTGAGAGCACGGCAGGCAGCTCACAACCGAGCAGACTGGAGAGGGGGTGGGGTGTGATCGCAGCTGTCTCTATGGAGAGAGCTTTGCTACAGGATTGGATACTTTGCCCTGGCAGCAAGCCAGCAGCCCAGCAGAGAAGCTAAAAACACTGGGGTGAAGAATATAACTCCAAACAGCTGGAGTCTCTCAGGACCTGGCCACCTCCCTCCCTCTCCCCTCCCCCCCCCCCCACACACACACAGTGACTCAGCATGCTCTGGGATCTCAGAGTGCAGGCGCAGCACAGTAGGGCTAGTGCCTCGTTGCTGCCCCCAAAGTCTGTAAAGGAAGCTTGGTAACACCACCCAGCTCCTCCCCCCAAAAAGCAGACTCCAATTAGGGGTGATTTCTTTTTTTCTTTTTGCTAGTTTGTCTTTAATTTTTTGATATAATGAGCAAAAAATTGAAGAGGACTTTAACCCGTGAAAGCTTCTATACAGATAGAGAGCAGACTCTAAATCCTGAGGAGACTCAAAACAGACAGTCTCCAGGTGAATCCCCAAAGGAGGAGATCATTTGTTCCTCAGTACAGATGAACCTCATAGAAGTAATTTAAAAAGTTCTCACAAGGGAGCCAAAAGAAAATGGGAAAAGGAGAGGGAGGCTTGGCAGGAGAGTCTGGAGAAGTCATCCCAATTATTTAAAGAGAGAGTGGATAAAGAAATAAAATTCTTGAAAAATAGGATTAGTGAACTGGAAACAGAAAATAGCTCTCTAAAAAACAAAAATGGCGAAATGGAAAAAAATTCCATAGAACAAAAGAACTCAATGGGACAATTAGAAAAAGATTTTAAAAGAGTGAGTGAAGAAAATACTTCATTGAAAATCAGAATTGAACAATTGGAATTGAATGACTCCAGGAGACAAGAAGAATCAGTCAAGCAAATCCAAAAAAATCAAACAATGGAAAAGAATGTGAAATACCTTCTGGGGAAGACAACAGACCTGGAAAACAGATCCAGGAGAGACAATCTGAGAATTATTGGACTCTCAGAAAAACATGATGAAAAAAAGAGCCTGGACACTATTTTCCAGGAAATTATCAAAGAGAATTGCCCAGAAGTCATAGGAACAGAGGATAAAATAGACATTGAAAGAATTCATCAATCACCCACTGAAAGGGATCCTAAAATCAAAACACCAATTAATATAGTGGCCAAATGTCAGAACTCTCAGACGAAGGAAAAAATATTGCAAGCAGCTAGAAAAACCCAATTCAAGTATTGAGGAGCCACAATAAGGATCACCCAGGATCTAGCAGCATCCACACTAAAGGATCGAAGGGCCTGGAATATGATATTCTGAAAGGCTAAAGAACTTGGTATGCAACCAAAAATAACTTACCCAGCTAGAATGAGCATCTTTTTCCAGGGAAGAAGATAGACATTCAATGAAGTAAGTGAATTTCACATATTTTTGATGAAAAAGCCAGAACTTAAGAAAAAGTTTGATCTACAAATATAGAACTCAAGAGAAAACTAAAAAGGTAAAGATTAATCTTGGAAACTATATTTCTGTATAAAGATGTATGAAGAATACATGTATACCTTGTTCTAGAAAGTAAGTGAGGAAAGGACATTGTACCAGAAAAGGGGTAAAGTGGGGATACTACATCTCATGAAGAAGCAAAGGAAACCTATTATATTTGAGAGAAAGAATGGAGGGGGATGAATATAGTGGGTATCTTACTGCCTTCAGAACTGGCTTTAAGAGAAAAATTTTAGACATATTGAATTTATGGCGAAACTTCTCCCACCTCATTGAAAAGTGAGAAGGAAAAAGTGAAAAGGGAAGGAATAAGCTAAGCGGAAGGGAATACAGAAATGGGGAGGGAAAGGGGTAAGATAGGGGGAGGAAATCTAAGGCGGGGAGGAGAGATACTAAAAAGGGAGGGGTGTGAGAAGCAAGTGGTGCTCACAAGCTTAATACTGGGAAGGGGGGGTAAAGGAGAAAGAAGGGAGAAAAACATAAACAGGGGTTAACAAGATGACAAGTTATACAGAAATGGTCATTTTAACCATAAATGTGAATGGGGTAAACTCCCCCATAAAGAGGAAGCGGTTAGCAGAATGGATTAAAAGCCAGAATCCTACAATATCTTGTTTACAGGAAACAAACCTGAAGCAGGGAGATACATGCAGGTTAAAGGTAAAAGGTTGGAGCAAAATCTACTATGCTTCAGGTGAAGTCAAAAAAGCAGGGGTAGCCATCCTGATCTCAGATCAAGTTAAAGCAAAAATTGATCTAATTAAAAAAGATAAGGAAGGGCACTATATCTTGCTAAAGGGTAGCATGGATAATGAAGCAATATCACTATTAAACATATATGCGCCAAGTGGTGTAACATCTAATTTCTTAAAAGAAAAATTAAGAGAGCTGCAAGAAGAAATAGACAGCAAAACTATAATAGTAGGAGATCTCAACCTTGCAATCTCAGAATTAGATAAATCAAACCACAAAATAAAGAAGAAAGAAGTCAAAGAGGTAAATAGGATACTAGAAAAGTTAGATATGATAGATCTTTGGAGAAAATGTAATGGAGACAGAAAGGAGTACACTTTCTTTTCAGCAGTTCATGGAACCTGTACAAAAATTGACCATATATTAGGACATATAAATCTCAAATTCAAATGCAGTAAGGCAGAAATAGTAAATGCAACTTTTTCAGACCACGATGCAATGAAAATTACATTCAACAAAAAACCAGGGGAAAGTAGACCAAAAAATAATTGGAAACTTAATAATCTTATACTAAAAAATGATTGGGTGAAACAGCAAATCATAGACATAATTAATAACTTCACCCAAGAAAACGATAATAATGAGACATCATAACAAAATATATGGGATAAGCCAAAGTGGTAATAAGGGGAAATTTCATATCTCTAGAGGCCTATTTGCATAAAATAGAGAAAGAGAAGGTCAATGAATTGGGCTTGCAACTAAAAATGCTAGAAAAGGAACAAATTAAAAACCCCCAGTCAAATACTAAACTTGAAATTCTAAAAATAAAAGGAGAGATCAATAAAATTGAAAGTAAAAAAAAAAAAAAAACAAAAAAAAACTATTGAATTAATTAATAAAACTAAGAGTTGGTTCTATGAAAAAACCAACAAAATAGACAAACCCTTAGTAAATCTGATTAAAAAAAGGAAAGAGGAAAATCAAATTGTTAGTCTTAAAAATGAAAAGGGAGAACTCGCCACTAACGAAGAGGAAATTAGAGCAATAATTAGGAGTTATGTTGCCCAACTTTATGCCAATAAATTTGACAACTTAAATGAAATAGAAGAATACCTCCAAAAATATAGCTTGCCCAAACTAACAGAGGAAGAAGTAAACATCCTAAACAGTCCCATCTCAGAAAAAGAAATAGAACAAACTATCAACCAACTCCCTAAGAAAAAATCCCCAGGACCAGATGGATTTACATGTGAATTCTACCAAATATTTAAAGAACAATTAACTCCAATGCTAAATAAACTATTTGAAAAAATAGGGATTGAAGGAGTCCTACCAAACTCCTTTTATGACACAGACATGGTACTGATACCTAAACCAGGTAGGTTGAAAACAGAGAAAGAAAATTATAGACCAATCTCCCTAATGAATATTGATGCTAAAATCTTAAATAAAATATTAGCAAAAAGATTACAGAAAATCATCCCCAGGATAATACACTATGACCAAATAGGATTTATACCAGGAATGCAGGGCTGGTTCAATATTAGGAAAACTATTAGCATAATTGACTATATCAATAACCAAACAAACAAAAACCATATGATCATCTCAATAGATGCAGAAAAAGCATTTGATAAAATCCAACATCCATTCCTAATAAAAACACTTGAGAGCATAGGAATAAATGGACTTTTCCTTAAAATAGTCAGGAGCATATATTTAAAACCATCAGTAAGCATCTTATGCAATGGGGAAACACTGGAATCTTTCCCAGTAAGATCTGGAGTGAAGCAAGATTGCCCACTATCACCATTATTATTCAATATTGTATTAGAAACACTAGCCTCTGCAATAAGAGTCGAGAAAGATATTAAAGGAATTAGAGTAGGCAATGAGGAAACCAAACTATCACTCTTTGCAGATGATATGATGGTATACCTAGAGAACCCCAGAGATTCTACTAAAAAGCTCTTAGAAATATTTCATAATTTTAGCAAAGTAGCTGGATACAAAAGAAATCCCCATAAATCCTCAGCATTTTTATACACCACCAACAAAATCCAACAGCAAAAGATACAAAGAGAAATTCCATTCAGAATAACTGTTGATAGCATAAAATATTTGGGAATCTATCTACCAAAGGAAAGTCAGGAATTATATGAGCAAAATTACAAAAAAGTTTCCACACAAATAAAGTCAGACTTAAATAATTGGAAAAATATTAAGTGCTCTTGGATAGGCCGAGCGAATATAATAAAGATGACAATACTCCCCAAACTAATCTATTTATTTAGTGCTATACCAATCAGACTTCCAAGAAAATATTTTCATGATCTAGAAAAAATAACAACAATATTCATATGGAACAATAAAAAGTTGAGAATCTCAAGGGATTTAATGAAAAAAAAATCAAATGAAGGTGGCCTAGCTGTACCTGATCTAAAATTATATTATAAAGCAGCAGTCACCAAAACCATTTGATATTGGCTAAGAAGTAGAATAGTTGATCAGTGGAAAAGGTTAGGTTCACAAGACAGAATAGTCAACTATAGCTATCTAGTGTTTGACAAACCCAAAGATCCTAACTTTGGGGATAAGAATTCTATATTTAATAAAAACTGCTGGGATAACTGGAAATTAGTATGGCAGAAATTAGGCATGGACCACACTTAACACCATATACCAAGATAAGATCAAAGTGGGTCCTAGGCATAAAGAATGAGATTACAAATAAATTAGAGGAACATAGGATAGTTTATCTCTCAGACTTGTGGAGGAGAAAGAAATTTGTGACTAAAGATGAACTAGAGACTATTACCAATCACAATAGAAAATTTTGATTATATCAAATTAAAAAGCCTTTGTACAAACAAAATTAATGCAAACAAGATTAGTAGGGAAGCAACAAACTGGGAAAACATCTTCACAGTTAAAGGTTCTGATAAAGGCCTCAGTTCCAAAATATATAGAGAACTGACTCTAATTTATAAGAAATCAAGCCATTCTCCAATTGATAAATGGTCAAAGGATATGAACAGACAATTTTCAGTTGATGAAATTGAAACTATTACCACTCATATGAAAGAGTGTTCCAAATCATTATTTATCAGAGAAATGCAAATTAAGACAACTCTGAGATACCTCTACATACCTGTCAGATTGGCTAAGATGACAGGAAAAAATAATGATGAATGTTGGAGGGGATGCGGGAAAAATGGGACACTGATGCATTGTTGGTGGAGTTGTGAACAAATCCAACCATTCTGGAGAGCAATCTGGAATTATGCCCAAAAAGTTATCAAAATGTGCATACCCTTTGATCCAGCAGTGTTTCTATTGGGCTTATATTCCAAAGAAATACTAAAGAAGGGAAAGGGACCTGTATGTGCCAAAATGTTTGTGGCAGCCCTGTTTGCAATAGCTAGAAACTGGAAATTGAATGGATGCCCATCAATTGGAGAATGGCTGGGTAAATTGTGGTATATGAATGTTATGGAATATTATTGTTCTGTAAGAAATGACCAGCAGGATGAATACAGAGAGGCTTGGAGAGACTTACATGAACTGATGCTAAGTAAAATGAGCAGAACCAGGAGATCACTTTACACTTCGACAATGATACTATATGAGGATGTATTCTGATGGAAGTGGATTTCTTTGACAAAGATTCAGTTTCAATTGATAAATGATGGACAGAAGCAGCTACATCCAAAGAAAGAACACTGGGAAAGGAATGTGAAGTATTTGCATTTTTGTTTTTCTTTCCAAGTTGTTTTTACCTTCTGAATCCAATTCTCCCTGTGCAACAAGAGAACTGCTCGGTTCTGCAAACATATATTGTATCTAGGATATACTGCAACATATCTAACATATATAGGACTGCTTGCCATCTAGGGGAGGGGATGGAGGGAGGGAGGGGGAAAATCAGAACAGAAGCGACTGCAGGGGATAATGTTGTAAAAAAAAATTATCCTGGCATGGATTCTGTCAATATAAAGTTATTATAAAATAAAATAAAATATCTTCCAAAAAAAAAAAAAAAGATTGTGCATCCCCTTGGTTATCTAAGAAAGAAAAATTAGAGCCAGATATGTGGTAACTAGTTGGAGAGTAACTAAGAAGCTGTGGGTCCTGATTCAATTCCTGAAGAAACATTCCTTATGTACAATATAATTCATTCATACATCGATGTTGGAAACTAGGGGGAATGTGGAGATAATATCCCAGTCCCTAATACAGGTAGACAATGTGAGACTTATCAACCAGGAGAAGTAGTAGCATCAGGTTTACTGATGTAGATTTATAATAAGCAATCTGGTGATAGTCGCCCAGATTGTGACTCCCAACAACAGAATCCAGAAATATTCTAAACTGCAGCTGTTACAGCTGGCCCTCCTGTCCTCACCATCTATATAAATGGCATACCTTTAAAAAAGTTGGTAGACCCAGGTGCATATTGTACTATTGATAGAGGTGCCAATTTGCCCAATCATTGGCCAGAGATTAAGGCAGACACCTATATGACTGGCATAGGAGGATAAATAGAAGCTGAAGTTAGTGCTACCGCTTTGAGGTGACATTTGAAGGTGAAATAGGAGTTTTTTATATGTTTTATAGTTGGAAAAAATTCCCATCAATCTGTGGGAAAGAGACAATTTTACACCAGTTAGCATTACAAATGAGTACTTCAGTTTGTTAGGCAGAGCTGCTTTTGAAGACCTGCCAACAGTCTCATCTGTTTCTATTCAATGGAAAACTAATATACCAGTGTGGATAGAACAGTAGTCCTTAGCTAGTGATAAAAATCAGTCCTTATTAGATATATAGTACAGGAGTAATTTTACCATGGACACTTACATCCTTCTCTGAATCCTTGAAATTCCTCTGTATTTGTTGTAAGAAAGAAATCTAGGAAATTGAGGATGTTGACTGATTTAAGAAAAGTAAATGAACAGATGGAAACTTTGGGAACTCTTCAGCCTGGACTTCCATCTCCTACTCAATTGCCTAGAGAATGGCCTCTTTGGGTTATAGATATTAAGGATTATTTCTATTCTATCCCTCTAGATAAGGAGGATATGAAAACATTTGCTTTTTCAGTGCCCAGAGTTAACTTAGCTGAACCTTATAAAAGATTGAACAGTTTTGCCAGAGGGAGTGAAAAATAGCCCTGTTATATGTCAAATGTATGTTGCTGGTGCTCTTACTTCAGTGAGAAAAACATTTCCAAAAGTAATGTTAATTACATTACATGGATGATGTATATTGGGATGTGTACCTGAGAAGCAAATGTTAGAAGCATGTCTACAAAAAACCATAGAAACACTAAGGAACTACAAATTGCATATAGCTCCAGAAAAAATTCAAAGACACACTCCTTTTGAATATTTAGGATATGAAATATACCTAAGGTGCTTACAGTACAAAAGCTTTAAGAACAGAGAAGTTGAACACCTTAAATGAACAAAAGAGAAAGCTAGGAGCATAGTAAAATGTTGTACAGCTTGCCTTCCTTTCCATGCTCCTATGCTCCCTCCAGGGAAAAACCCTCATGGTTTGAGACCCAATGGAATTTAACAAATGGATGTGACCCATTATAAACCAATGAATAACTGAATGAGACTTCAAGAATCAAACAAAATTTTAAAAAAGTTAAAAATTGAAGAAAATATGAAATATCTCTTAGAAAAACCAATTGAACTGGAAAATAGACCTAAAAAAGACAACCTAAGGATTATTGGACTTCCTGCAAGCCCTGATGGGAAAAAAAAAGAATCTAGATATTATCTCATAGAAAATCACAAAAGAAAACTGCCCTGATGTTTTAGAATCAGAAGGTAAAATAGTCATTAAAAGAATTCACTGATCATCTCTTGAAAGAGACCCTAAAATTAAAATCCCAAGGAATATCATGGCTAAATTTCAGAACTATCACACCAAGGAAAAGTTATTGCAAGCAGACATAAAAAAATAAATAAATACTGAGGAGCCACAATTAGGATTACCCAGGACCTAGTAGTTTCCACCTTAAAGGATCAAAGGGCCTGGAATTTGATTTTCCAAAAGGCAAAGGAAGTTGGGTTATAACCAGTAATAAGCTATCCAGCTAAAAGGAGCATTATCTTTCAGAGAAGATGGACATTCAAGGATATAAATGAATTTCACCTATTTCTAATGAAAAGAACAGAACTGAATAAAAATTTTGATCTCCAAAAAAAATTTTATTTCCACTAGAAGTGAAAAAGGGTTCATACTGGAAAAAAGAGGAAAAAAGGGGGGTAAAATAAGGGAAATTACATCTTATGAAGAGGCAAAGAAGAGCTATTATAACTGAGGGAAAGAAGGGAGAGTAATGAGCATTGTGTGAACCTTACTCTCATCAGATTTGGCTCAAAGAGAGAATATTAGACATATTTGCTTTCACAGAGAAACTTGTCTCAGCTTATAGGGAAGTGGGAGGGAAAAGGGGGAAAACAAAGAAAGAGTAATAGAAAGAAAAACAGAAGTATTAGTGAAAAGGTGTAAAAACAGGGGAGGAGTCCTGAAGAGGGAGGGCTGTTGGAGGAGATGGTCATCAAAGAAAAAAATGCCGGGGAGGAGTGAAGAGGGAAAGGAGAGAAAAACATAAAAGGGTAAATAAGATGGCAGGAAATACAGAACTAGTTATTTTAACTATGAATGTGAACGGGATAAACTCTCACATAAAATGGAAGCAGATAGCAGACTGGATTAAAAGTCAGAATTCTACAATGTGTTGTTTACAAGAAACACATTTAAAGCAGAGTGATACATACAGAGTGAATGTAAAGGGCTGGAGCATAATCTTTTATGCTTCAGGTGAAGTAAAAAAAAAAATCAAGAGTAGCAATTATGATTTCAGATCAAGCAAAAGCAAAGATAGATCTATTTAAAATAGATAAGGAAGGAAACTATTTTACTAAATGGTTTCATAGATAATGAAGCAATATCAATAGTAAATATATATGCATCAAGTAGTATAGCATCCAAATTATAACAGAAGTTAAGAAAGATGCAAGAAGAAATAGACAGCAAAACTATACTAGTGCGGTTCTCAATCTGGCTCTCTCAGTACTTGATAACTTGAACCACAAAATAAATAACAAAGAACTTAAGGAGGTAAACAAAATATTAGAAAATTTAGATATGATAGCTTTTTGGAGAAAAATGAATGAAGGCAGAAAAGAGTTTACTTTTTTTTTCTCAGCAGTTCATGGAACCTATACAAAAATTGACCATGTATTAGGGCATACAAGCTTCAAAATCAAATGCAAAAAGGCAGAAATAGTAAATGAATTTTTTTCAGATCATGATGCAATATAAGGCCAGGAGAAAATAGACCAATAATTAATTGTAAACTAAACAATCTAATCCTAAAGAATGAATAGGTGAAACAACAAATCATAGACACAATCAACAACTTCATCTATGAGAAAGACAATAATGAGGCAACCTAACAAAATTGGGATGCAGCCAAAGCATTTATAAAGGGAAATTTTATATCTTTAGATGCTTACTTGCATAAAATAAATTTGAAAGAGAAGATCAATGAATTGGGCTTACAATTAAAAAAAGCTAGAAAAAGAACAAATTAAAAACTCTCAATTAAATACTAAATTGGAAATTCTGAAAATAAAAGGGTAGATTAATAAAAGTGAAAACAAGAAAACTAATTAATTAATAAATAAAACTAAGAGTTGGTTTTATGAAAAAAATAGATAAACCTTTAGTTAATTTGATTAGAAAAAGAAAAGAGGAAAATCCAATTGTTATTCTTAAAAATGAAAATGGAGAACTTTTCACTAATGAAGAGGAAATTAGAGCAATAATTAGGAATTATTTTGTCCAACTATATGCCAATAAATTTGATAATCTAAATGAAATGGAGTAATATCTACAAAAATCTAGATTGCCCAGGTTAACAGAGGAGAAAATGCATTATTTAAATAGTCCCATTTTAGAAAAAGAAATACAACAAGCTATTAATCAACTTTTTAAGAAAAAATCTCCAGGACCAGATATGAATTTGCATGTGAATTCTACCAAACATTTAAAGAACCATTAATTCCAATACTATAAAAACTATTTGAAAAAAATAGGGGAAAAAGGAGTCCTACCAAATTCCTTTTATGACACAATTATGAGGCTAGGTGGGGTGAAAATAGAGGAAGGTAGAACACCAAATAAAATAGATAAAATAAAATATTTTGTCTATAATTATTTTAAATGGAATTTCTCTTTCTATCTCTTGCTGTTTGGCTTTCCCAGTAATATATAGAAATCCTGATGATTTGTATGGCCTTATTTTGTATGCTGCAATTTTGCTAAAGCTGTTAATTTTCTTGAGTAGGTTTTTGGATAATTTTCTAGGAGTCTCTAAGTATATCATCATGTCATCTGCAAGGAATGATAGTTTTATCTCCTCATTGTCTATTCTAATTCCATGAATATTTTTTTCTTTTCTTATTGCTAAAGCCAACATTTTTCATACATTTTTGAATGATAATTTTGATAGAGGGCATCTGTGTTTCACTACAGTCTTATTAAGAATGTATACATCTTCTCTCCATTACAAATAATGCTTACTGTTAGTTTTTGATGGATATTGCCTTTTATTTTAAGGAAAACTCCCTTTTATCCCTATGTGCTCTTGTGTTTTTAATAGGAATGGGTTCTGTATTTTGTCACAAGCCTTTTCTGCATCTATTAGGAGTTTCATACGATTTCTGTTGGTTTTGTTATTGCTATGGTTGATTATAATAATACTTTTCCTAATTTTATATCAGCTCAGCATTCTTGGTATATATCCTAATAAATCTTAGTGCATTACCTTGCTGATAAGTTGCTGTAATTTCTTTGCTAATATTTCATTTAATTTTTTTGCACAATGTTCATCACAGAGATTGGTCTGTAATTTTCTTTATCTGTTTCAGTCCTTCCTGGTTTGGGAGATATTACTTAGGAAGTTGATTGATGGCTTTTTCAATTTCTTTTTTCTAAAATGAAACTAATTAAGTAAGTTATTTCCTCTTCTATTAAACTGGGCAATTTATGTTTTCATAAATATTCATCCATTTCAGTTACATTGTCAAGTTTGCTGCTATACAGTAGGGTGAAATAACTTATAATTATTGCTTTATTTTTTTTTTCATTACTGATAAGTTCACCCTTTTCTTTTTTTGCAGGTAATTTGATTTTTTTCTTTCCTTTTTTCTAGTCAAATTAAGGAAAGGTTTTTTTTTTTTTTTGGTTTTATGTAATGTTCTTCTCTAAAATATAGTATTCTCTGGAAGCAGGTTTCTTGGAGGGCTTCTGGGGGCAGTCTTCCTTTCAGTTCAGTGTAATCACCCCAAATACAGCCAAGAGTTAAAGTCTAAATCCTTTATTTTCTGCTTCAAAGTCTTGTCTCTTTTCCTGGGGCCCAGGTAGCTTTAACAGAGGCCTATTTCTCCCCTTGGTTCCTAGAGCTTAAGCTGCCTTCTCTGGCTTGTGAATCTCCTCCACTGAATGCTGCCTAAGGCTCAGAGCTTCTAGTGGGCTTGTCCTCTTTGGCCCTGAGAGCTCCACCTTATATATGCTCTCTTAAAGGTGTGAATTTTGTGGAATTATAGTAAGTACTAAGTACATGTAAGTTAGAGAATCATTATCTCATCAATTCCACTGACTTGTCACCTTGTAAGAATTCTAACGGTTTATCATAAAATAACTCTTAGTTTTATTAAGCAGTTCAATAGTTTCCTTATTTTAAATTTTTCTTTGAGTTTCAAAATTTTGAATTTGGTATTTAAGTTCTTAAGTTGTTCTTTTTCTAGCCTTTTTATTTTCATGATCAATCCACTGATCTCGTTATTTCATTCATGTAGCAATTTTGAGATATAAAATTTCCCCTAAGAACTGCTTTGGCTGCATCCCATAAGTTTAGTATGTTGTCTCATTATTGTCATTTTCTTGGATGAAATTATGGATTATTTCTGTGATTTGTCATTTGATACATTCATTCTTTAGACTTAGCTTATTTAATTTCCAATTGGTTTGTAGTCTTTCTCTCTCCCTAGCCATTTATTAAATATAAGTTTTATTGCATCATAGTCTGAAAAGTAAGCATTTTTGCCTTTTTGCATTTGATCATGAGATTTTTATGTTTTAATACATGATCAATTTTTGTATGGGTGCCATGTACTGTTGAGAAAAATGAGTATTCCTTTGTCTTTATACAATTTTCTTCAGACAATTATTATATTTAAGTTTTCAAGGATGCTATTAATCTCCCTAGTTTCTTATTTGTTTTGTAGTTAGATTTCTCTCATTCTGAGAGGGGAAGGTGGATGCCCCCCACTAATATAGTTTTGCTATATTTCTTTGTTTGACTGATGTGTGTGTGGGCCCGTGGGTGTGTGTGTGCGTGCACGTGTGTGTGTGTGCATCTCTCTCTCTCTTTTTCATTTGGCTTATTCTACTGTTTAAGGAGTTGCTTTCTTTAGACAAATTTTCCCCCTTCCTTTTCTGATCTGTTGACTCTTTCATGCTTAACTCTCATTTCCTTTCTCATTTTTTATTCTACCTCTCTTGTTTGCCTTTTGAAGTCTTTTATGAACATTTCCAAGAAGCCTCTTTGGAATTAAGACCAATTTATATCACTCTTTAAGATTTCTTCTGTGGACATTCGGTCCTTGTCTGTGTTTGATGTTTTGGTCTGCTCTAGAACCATAGTAACTTTTTATGGCCAAAGCTCTTTTAAATTTCCTGCACAATTTTCTTTCCTTTGCTTTAGGCTTTTCTTCTTCTTCTTCTTCTTCTTCTTCTTCTTCTTCTTCTTCTTCTTCTTCTTCTTCTTCTTCTTCTTCTCTTCTTCTTCTTCTTCCTCTTCTTCTTCTTCTTCTTCTTCTTCTTCTTCTTCTTCTTCTTCTTCTTCTTCTTCCTCTTCTTCTTCTTCTTCCTCTTCTTCTTCTTCTTCTCTTCTTCTTCTTCTTCTTCTTCTTCTTCTTCTTCTTCTTCTTCTTCTTCTTCTTCTTCTTCTTCATTTTTTTTACTTTTAAGGTGGAGCTCTTCTCTTGGGGAAATGGTGATGCTGTTCCAAGTTTCCTGTGTAGTTCTGAGCCTTTTCTTTGAGCACAATGGTCCCTGGTCTTTGTAGGGGATAGCTTTTCCTACTTTGTTCAGGAAATATCCTCATTTTGCAGTTTCCTTTTGAGTTGGGGCTGGAAGCTGCCCCACTGATTTGCTCATTTAGTAAGCCAGGACTGAGGATTCTGATTTGTTGTGATTAAGCCCCTTTCCCCTGGCTTTCCCAGGGTCTATCTGACATAAGCTGAACACTTTTTTTCACTTCAGTGAGACTGACATTTCTTGAAGTTTTTTTTAGTCTATTGAGGTGGAGAGTGGTTTCATGCCATCAGTATCTGTTCAGAGGCTTGGATTCATATGACTTTTGAGAAAAACTGGGAGAGCTTGAGAGCTTTCTGACTTTATTCTGCCATCTTGGCTCTTCCCCTAGAAACCTAATCTGTTGTTATTAAGCCCTTTCAACTGACTTTCCCAGATTCTGTTTGAGCAAGGCTGAACACCCTTTTCATCCCAATAAGACTGACCTTTCTTCTAAACTATCTTAGACTGAAGAGTGGTTTCATTCCATCAGACTTTGTTCAGAGGCTTGATTTCATATGATTTTCAAGGGAAACTGTAAGAGATTTGGCAGCTTCCTGTTTTCACTCTGCCATATGAGTTCCACAGTTTTTAAGCCTCCATGGCATTTTTTCATTTTTCATCATAGATCCTTTTGAATTGCATTTGATCACTCTCTTGATCAGGATAGTTAGATGCTTTAAAACTATTGTCTTACAATATTGCTGTCATCCTGTGATGTTCACTTCACTTTGCATAGGTTCACATGTTTTTCCATTTTTTTTTTTAAATATAAAAAACATTCTGCTTGTTGTTGGAAACCTTACTAACTGCTAACTAATTAGAGTTGATCTAATCTTACAAGAAGATGTTTTGGCCAGAACCTGAAACAAGGTACTAAGTAGAACTAATCAATACAAGGCTTGTGTTCCCACCTTTACTCATTGGAGTCCACAAGTATGCTAGCTTCACAAAGTACACTTTCTAACTTCAAGGGAGTCCATACCTCCCTTAAAAAGCTCATTGGACCAGAGAGCACTATGGGAGAAAACCCATAATCCCATTCTCTCAGAAGAGGCAGATAAAAGGCCAGTGATGAGGGATCTATGGCAGAATACATTTTTTCCTCTTGGCTGGCTGATCGCGCTGGACTCGAGAGGAACGACTCTGGTGCAGAGAACACTTTGACGGATTTCAGTGGAGCTACGCCAGAAGCCCTCTCTCAGCGGCAAGTTGGTGGCTGGGCTCCCCAGAAGGAGATAAGAGAGACCTTCCATCTCTGTCTTGGTTGGGGCAGAAGAAAGCAGAGGCAGAGGCTGAAGGACAGAACCTTTGGATTTGGAGACATCCGAAGGGCTCTAAGCCTCTAAACCGGCTGTGCTTTGAGAAGAACAAACTCCAACATTTAAACTCATAACAACTTGTCATTTCTTATAGAACAATATTATTCCATTACAATCATATACCACAACTTCTTTAGTCATTCACCAATAGACATTCACCAGCTAGATATCCCCTTAATTCCTTAACACTACAAAAAAGCTGCTATAATTTTTTTTTTGCACCAAATAGGCATACAAATCTAGTAACAGTATTATTTAAGGGGTATGCACAGTTTTCTAGCACTTTCTAGCTTTTCTAGCACTTTCTAGCACTTGGGTCTATTTCCAAATTGTTCTCCAAATATGTTTGTGCTAATTCATAATTCTACCATCTATTTAATTTTCTCACATTCCTTCTAGCATTTTTCATTTTCCTTCTCTGTCTTGTTGGTCATGTTGATAAGTATAAGGTAGCAATCAGAATTGCACTGATTTGTATTTATCTGATGAGTACTGATTTATAGCATTTTTATTATGAGCCTATTAATAACTTTGATTTATTTTTCTATATACTTCCTGTTCATATCCTTTGAACATTTACCAACTGGAGAATTGTTCTTATTTTTATGAATTTGGCTGAATTCCTTTTATGCTTAAAAACTGAGGACAGAAAAATTATCTTGTTTTCTTTATTTTCCCTTCTAATTTTGCCTGTTTTATTTTTGTTTATGGGAATATTTAGGTTTTTTTTAAATTTCATTTAATCAAAATTATTCATTTTACATATAGTGACTTTTTTTTAACTGTGATGTTAATACATAAATCTGGGAAAATTTTACATTTTTCCATGGTCCCTTAATTTACTTGTAATATCCCCTTTTATGTCAAAATAATTTATCTGTTTTGATCTTAGTATAAGGTGTGGGACATTAATTTATGTCTAGTTTCTCCTTAACTTCTTTCTATTTTTCACAGAAATTTTTGTCAAATGGTGAGTTTTTACACAAAAAGCTTGGATCTTTTTATCAAACACTAGATTACCCTAGTTATTTACTACTATGTGATCTATGTTTAATCTATTCCACCAATCCATCTTTCTATTACTTAAACAGTATCAGCTTGGTTTGGTGATTTTTTATTATAATATTATATGAAATCTGAAGTGGTCAGGTCCCCTTTCTTGATATATTTTTCATTGATTACATTAATATTCTTGACATTTTTTATATCTATGTATCTTTATTTTTTTTCTTGCTCTATAAAAGACAGATTTGGTTATTTGATTGGTATGGTAATGAATGGATAAGTTAACTTATTTTCATATTTTTCAAGTAATTCATAATTTTCAAATTTATTATATTGATTCAGTCTATTCATGAGCAAAGGATACATTTCCAGTTGCTTATATCTGGTTTTATTTGTATAAAAACATTTTGTCATTGTATTCATATAACCCCTAACTTTGTATTGACAAGTAAACTTCCAAGTGTTTTATATTATCTACAATAATCTTAAATGGATTTTTCTATCTCTTCCTGCAGAGTTTTATTCATAGAATATAAAAGTACCTCTCATGTGAGGTCTTGCTGAGTCCTATTCAGGACTGCATGTCCACCATTGGTGTCTACCTTCACCCAGCTCCTACATGTAACTGCAAGAACCTATATTATACCTAGCAGCTACACCCAGGCAAAAAAAAAAAAAAAAAAAAAAAAATCAACTCATCTACCAGAGGGTAGATAGGATTAAACAGGTTGAGGATAATCCACAGGATTCTAACCCTGAGAATTTAAAATTTTCCACTGGTGGTTTTGGCAGATAAGAACAATTTGCAGCAATAGGTATGAAGGCAGATAAACAGGTGTTTTGGAGTGATCTACCACATCCCATACCACTACCAATTGCCCTGAATTTTTTTTTCCCCACTAGACTTCAATGACTATGGAAGAGAGAGTAAGGATAACTGCAATTCTGCCTTACTGAAGTCCAATTCCAGACTCAATACATCAGTTGCTGATGTCTTTGGTCTCTTAAAAAAATGAAAAAAACAAACAAACAAAACATCAAAATGCTGATGATTAATGTGCGTTTATTTTATACTTGGAAACTTTGCTAAAGATTTTAATTGTGTCAGCTTGTTTTTTATATCTTATTCTCTAGGGTGCTCTAAGTAAAACATCATGTTTTTGAAAGATGTGATAGTTTTGTTTCTTCAGTGCTTGCTTTTAAGTCTTCAATTTCTTTTTTTTTAATTTTTAGAATTGTTTTATTTTTTTTCTGATTATACATGTATATTAACTTTTTAAAAAAATAAAACATTTTTTATGAATCATGTTGGGGAAGAAAAAGAAAAACTACAAGATTAAAAAAAGAAAAAAAGTGAACATAGTGTGTTTAATTTATATTCAGTTTCAATAGTTATTTTTCTGAAAGCAGATGGCATTTTCTAAACAAAATTTATTTGGATTGCCTTGGATCACTGAAGCACTGAAGAACCAAGTCTTTCCTAGTTGATCACGGCAAAATCTTGCTATTACTATGTATAATGTATTCTTGGGTCTCCTTGTTTTACTAAGCTTCAGTACCTGCAAATCTTAACAGGCCTTTCTAAAATCACTTGTTCATCATTTTTAATAAAACAATAATATTCCATTACCTTAATATACCACAACTTATTCAGCCATTCTCCAATCAATGGGCATCTAATCATTTTCCAGTTCTTTGCTATCATATAAGGAATTGGTCATTTTGCACCCAAACATTTTGGGTCTGTTTCCATTCTTTATGATTTCCTTAGGATACAGACCTACTAATGGCACTGCTGAGTCAAAGGATATGTGTAGTTTCATAGCTCTTTGGGAATAGTTCTCAATAGAATTGCTCTCCAGAATGACTGGAGGATTTCACAATTTCCCCAACTATACATTAGTGTCCCAGTTTTTCCACATCCCTTCAAAATTTAACACATTTCCTCATCATCTTAGACAGACTGAGAAGTGTGAGATGGTATCTCAGAGGTGTTTTAATTTGAATTTCTTTAATCAATAGTGATTTGGAGCACTTTTCATATAACTATTGATGGCTATAATTTTGTCTTCTAATAGTTGTCTGTTAATATCCTTTGACCTTTTATCAATTGGGGAATGATGTTTATTCTTATGAATTTCAGAGAGTTCTTTTTATATTTTAGAAATGAGGTCTTTATCAGAACTGAGTGTAAAGAATCTTTCCCAGCTTTGTAGTTCCCTTTTATTGCTGTTTCTGATGGTTTTGTTTGTGCAAAAACATTTTCATTTAATGTAATCAAAGTTGTCCATTTCGCATTTCAGATGTTCTCTAGTTCTTCTTTGGCCATAAATTATTTTTTCTCCAAAGATTGGATAGCTACATTTTTTTGTTGCTTTGCTAATTTGCTTATGGCATTACCTTTTATGCCCAAATAATGTGCCCATTTTGGCCATAGGTGTGAGATATAGGTCTATGCTGAGTTTCTGACATATTATTTTCCAGTTTCCTGGCAATTTTATGTGAAATAGTGCTTAGTTAACACAAGAACTGAAGTTTGGTGGATTATCAAATGCTACATTATTATAGGCATTCATAACTGTGGCATGTGTATCCAACTATTCCACTGATCTACCACTCCAATACCAAGTGGTTTTGATTACTGCTGCTTTATAATGTAGTTTTAGGTCTGTTGCCTCTAAGTCAATGTCTTTTGTTTTTTGATTTTGTTTTTGTTTTTCATTAATCCCCTTGATATTCTTGAGCTTTTGTTCTTCCAGATAAATTCTGCTGTTATTTTTTCTAGCTATATAACATAATTTTTGGCACTCATAGTCACATTCATTACTCTCAGGATTTTAGTTTTGGTGCTTAATTGGGGACATCTATTCTTTTTCTGTCTTTTTTTTTTAATTGCATGCCCAATTAATTGTTCTGTTATTTTTCTCTTTTAATATTTTATATGTTTAGAAATACACATTCCCCTCTCAGTATTACTTTGGCTGTATCCCAAAAAGTTTGGAATTTTGTTTCATTATTTTCATTTTATTTAATAAAATTACCAATTATATGCTTCATTCTTTTAACCATTTGTTCTTCTTTTTTTTTTTTTAATAACTTTTTATTGATAGAACGCATGCCAGGGTAATTTTTTACAGCATCATCCCTTGCATTCATTTCTGTTCCAATTTTTCCCCTCCCTCCTTCCACCCCTTCCCCCAGATGGCAAGCAGTCCTTTACATGTTGAATGGGTTACAGTATATACTAGATACAATATATGTGTGCAGAACCGAACAGTTTTCTTGTTGCACAGGGAGAATTGAATTCAGAAGGTATAAATAACCCGGGAAGAAAAACAAAAATGCAAGGAGTTTATATTCATCTCCCAGTGTTCTTTCTCTGGGTGTAGCTGTTTCTGTCCATCTTTGGTCAATTAAGGCTCTCTTTATCAAAGAGATCCACTTCCATCAAAATACATCCTCAAACAGTATCGTTTTTGAGGTATATAATGATCTCCTGGTTCTGCTCATTTCACTCAGCATCAGTTCATGTAAGTCTCGCCAGTCCTCTCTGTAATCATCCTGCTGGTCATTCCTTACAGAACAATAATATTCCATAACATTCATATACCACAATTTACTCAACTTTTCTCCAATTGATGGACATCCTTTCATTTTCCAGCTTCTAGCCACTACAAACAGGGCTGCCACAAACATTTTGGCACATACAGGTCCCTTTCTTTTCTTTAGTATCTCTTTGGGGTATAAGCCCAATAGAAACACTGCTGGATCAAAGGGTATGCACAGTTTGATAACTTTTTGAGCATAGTTCCAAATTGCTCTCCAGAATGGCTGGATGTGTTCACAATTCCACTAACGATGTATCAGTGTCCCTGTTTTCCCACATCCCCTCCAACATTCCCCATTATCTTTCCCTGTCATTCTAGCCAATCTGACAGGTATGTAGTGGTATCTCAGAGTTGTCTTAATTTGCATTTCTCTGATTAATAATGATTTGGAGCATATTTTCATATGTCTATAAATAGTTTCAATTTCTTCATCTGAGAATTGTCTGTTCATATCCTTTGACCATTTATCAATTGGAGAATGGTTTTATTTCTTATAGATTAGAGTCAATTAACCATTTGTTCTTAAGGAATTTATTGTTTAGTTTTCAATTAATTTTTGCAATGTTTTTTCAATTACATATAAACAAAAATATTTAACAATACTTTTTTTTTTAATTGAGTGCCAACTTCTTTTTTTCTTCCCTTCCCAATCTGTCAATGTCAAGCAATTTAATACATGCTAATTAATAGCATGCTAATTAATAGTGGTGATAATGGTCATTCTTGCTTCATCTCTAATATTGTTGGGGAAAATTCTATCTTATCCCATTACAGATAATGTTTGCTGATGGTTTTAGACTGATTCTACTTTTTAAAAGGGCATTGCCATTTGTTCCTGTGTTTTGTAATATTCCCTTTATAGTAATGAGTTTGCATTTGTTAAAATATATTCCCTATTGTAAAGTATAGGCTAGCTTCCTGGAGGCCTCGGGGTCAGCCAGAGCCAGGAACAAATTAAAGTCCTTAGTCTTTAGGGGGAAAAGTTAAGGAGGCAGGCAAGCAGAATCCTCAATTCTGGAGTCTGGAGTCACCAACATCTCTCTTTGTCCTGCCACCAAGTGAGTCTGCCCTCTCTCTCTTTGCCCTCCAATCCTTGCTTATGATTATCTTAACACCAAACATTCAGCAAGCACCAGCAGTGAGAAGAGCAATTCATGCAAATATATGCTAATAGAGTCATTGTCTCACATCAAAGAAGTAATTATTCTTAAGTGTGGGGTTTTCTGATTCAAGCATACCTTTCTGGAGTTTCTGCCCTCTACATCTCCCACTTTCTTTTGTTTTAGAATACAGGTGGTCATGATCTCCAAAAGGAGGTGATCATGTCCCCTCCCCCCCCCAAACTTCTCAGGAACGGAGGTAAAAGCACTAAAAAGGAGATGATCACACCCTTCCTGACTTCTCAGGAAGAGAGATGAAAAATGCCAAAGGGAAGTGGGGACTCAAGCCAGATATTGTTAACAGTTTTCTGGGCTGAAGGGTCTTACTAGAAACAGTTATACACAAACCCATCAGCATGGGAGATATTACACAAGCACGTAACAATAAAGCACAAGCTAGCAGTGATGAATCTCCCCACAGCTGGCACAGGCTCAATGTGGTGTAATAAACATAAGTTGTACATGCAAGTAGTACTATAACAAACAGTATGATCTACATGATATTGTAAAAGAATTCTAGAAGTCCTAAAAGGAGGGTATGTAAATAACAATCACACATATGCCTCCTTCAGAAGACAAGAGATAATCCAAAACCAATCTAGCATCCATTAATTCACATGTCAGGGAATCCAATGATCCCTGCAAGTTTTTGAAATCCCACAACAGTCTTTTTATGTGTTAGGGAATCCAATGATTCCTGCAGAATTTGAAATTCTTGCAACAATCTAATCATGTCTCAGGGAATCCAATAATTCCTGAGGGTTTTGAAATCCTGCAACTGCCTCATTAATAATTTTTGATTCCCATGTGTCAGTTGCCATAAATGCCATGCTCTTTCAGTGGTGGACACAATCAGCAATGGAACCACAAGATGTTTCTTGGGTCTTCTCCTTCATTTCAAGGGTCTCCTCTGTCTCTCTCACAATGTGAATACAGCTCCTTGGCACCCTTCTGATTCCTTCTCCATTTGTAGAAATACAAGCAAACCCTCTCTCCCAAGCAGTTAACTATCTGGTCCCTTCCATTCACCACTTTCTTGATCTCTCCACATCACCTGAAGATTATCTAAAGATAGTGGAGCTGCTCGCACTGGACACTGTTCTGGTGGGTTATAAAACCTGGCTGCCAGAGCCAATACATCTTTGTCAACAATCAAGAAGTTAATAGTATAAAGAGCTAAATTTAGAAGTTCTCTAGGGTTACCTGTGGCTCCCCCTTTCTTTTGTTTTTGGAGAAGTGTCTTGATGTCTCTGCTTCTTCTCTCTACTATTGCCTGTCCTTAAGGATTAAAGGGTATGCCAGTGGTGTGAAAAATCTTATATGGTACACAAAAGTGTGGAAAATATTTAGAAGTATATGCAGGTCTATTATCCTTTTTTATTGCTTGTGGCACACCCATAATTGCAAATGCTTGTATAAAGAATTCAGTGACCACTGGGGCTCTCTCTTTTGCTCCTGGTATTGCAAAAGTCAATCCTGAAAAGGTATCTACTACAACATGGGTAAAAGACAGATGATCAAAAAATTTATAATGGGTCACATCCATTTGCCAAATTTCACTGGGTCTTAAACCACCAGGGTTCTTCCCTGGAGGGAGCAAAGAACTGTGGAAAGGAAGGCAAGCTGTACAGGCTTTTACTATAAGCCTAGTTTCCTCTTTTGTTATCCCAAATTGCAAATTAAAAGCTCAAGGAGCCTGATGATATTTAGAATGACATTCATGGGCTGCCTGAAATAAAAGAGTATTGGCCAACATGATTAGAAGGCTCTTTGCCTTTGAATTACCATCAAAAATAGGACCTGGAAGTCCGCTGTGTGACTGGACATGGAAGATATAAATTTTACATGGATAATTTCTTACTTGTTCTTGAAGTTTCTTAAAGACCTGATATATATTAGAAACTACAAATTTTATTTGGGCTGTAGCAGTTCTTTGTCCAACACTACTGAATAGACCGAATCAGATATTATATTTATATCTCATGGATAATAAATAAGAGCTGGAATGATTACATACAATTCATTCTGCTGAGTGGACTGAAAAGGAGTTCTGACTACTATCTTTATAGTTAGGTCACGAGAGTATATAGCACAAATGCTATGTTTTGATGCATCTGTAAAGATGCATCCAAAGATCCCTTAAGAAGAACTTTAGAAACCTTTTCTTCAAGAATCCATTGCCAAATAAGAATTGAGAAAGAGATTAAAAGAATTAGGCAATGAGGCAATGAGGACAATAAATCATCACTCTTTGCTGATGATATGATGGTATACTTAGAGAACCCAAGAGATTCTACCAAAAAGTTATTAGAAATAATCCACACCTTTAGCAAAGTTCCAGGATATGAAATAAACCCACATAAGTCATCACCATTCTTATATATCACTAACAAAATCCAACAGTTAAAGTTACAAAGAAAAATTCCATTTAAAGTAACTACTGATAATATAAAATATTTAGAAATCTATCTGCCAAGGGAAAATCAGAAACTTTATGAGCAAAATGATAAAACACTTTACACACAAATCAAGTCTGATCTAACTGGAAAAATATTAAATGCTCTTGGATAGGGTGAGCAAATATAATAAAGATGACAATACTACCTAAACTAATCTATTTATTTAGCACTATACCAATCAGACTCCCAAAAAACTATGTTAATGACCTAAAAAAA
Source organism: Antechinus flavipes (assembly GCF_016432865.1). NCBI lineage: Eukaryota > Metazoa > Chordata > Mammalia > Dasyuromorphia > Dasyuridae > Antechinus > Antechinus flavipes. Next base: position 180,645,048 of record NC_067400.1, on the reverse strand, counting down.
AAAAAAAAAAACAACAAAAGTCATATGGAAAAACAAAAGGTCAAGAATTTCAAGGGAATTAATGAAAAAAAAAATCAAATGAAGGTGACCTAGATGTACCAGATCTCAAATTATATTATAAAGCAGTGGTTTCCAAAACCATTTTGTATTGGCTAAGAAATAGACTAATTCATCAATGGAATAGGTTATATTCAAAGGACAAAACAGCCAATAATTTTAATAATCTAGTGTTTGACAAACCCAAAGACCCCAGTTTTTGTGAAGTCACTATTTGACAAAAATTGCTGGGAAAATTGGAAATTAGTATGGCAGAAACTAGGCATTGACCTACACTTAACACCACAACCAAGATAAGGTCAAAATGAGTTCATGACCTAGGCATAAAGAATGAGATTATAAATAAATTAGAGGAAAACAAGATAGTTTACCTCTCAGAACTGTGGAAGAGAAAGAATTTATGACAAAAGAAGAACTAGAGATCATTATTGATCACAAAATAGAAAATTTTGATTATATCAAATTGAAAAGATTTGGTACAAGCAAAGCTAATGCAGACAAGATTAGAAGGGAAGCAATAAACTGGGAAAACATTTTTACAGTCAAAGGTTCTGATAAAGGCCTCATTTTCAAAATATGTAGAGAATTGGTTTTAATTTATAAGAAATCAAGCCATTCTCTAATTGATAAATGGTCAAAGGATATGAATAGACAATTCTCAGATGAAGAAATTGAAACTATTTCTAGCCATATGAAAAGATGCTCCAAGTTATAATTAATCAGAGAAATGCAAATTAAAACAACTCTGAGATACCACTATATACCTCTAAGATTGGCTAGAATGACAGGGAAAGATAAAGCGGAATGTTGGAGGGAATGTGGGAAAACAGGGACACTAATACATTGTTGGTGCTATTGTGAATACATCCAGCCATTCTGGAGAGCAATTTGGAACTATTCTCAAAAAGTTATCAAAGTGTGCATACCCTTTGATTCAGCAATGTTACTAGTAGGCTTATATCCCAAAGAAATCTTAAAGAAGAGAAAGAAACCTATATATGCATGTATTCTTGTGGCAGCCCTCTTTGTAGTTTCAAAACTAGAAACTGAGTGGATGCCCATCAATTGGAGAATGGCTGAATAAATTGTGATATGTGAATATTATGGAATAGTATTGTTCTGTAAGAAATGACCAGCAGGATGAATACAGAGAGGACTGGTGAGACTTATCTGAACTGATGCTGAGTGAAATGAGCAGGACCAGGAGATCATTATATACTTCAACAACAATATTATATGATGATCAATTCTGATGGACATGGCCATCTCCAGCAGTGAGATGAACCAAATCAGTTCCAATAGAGTAGTAATGAATTGAACCAGCTACCCCCAGTGAAAGAACTCTAGGAAAAAAGTACAAACCACTATATAGAAATCCCAATCCCTCTATTTTTGTCGGCCTGCAGTTTTGATTTCCTTCACAGGCTAATTGTACATCATTTGAAAGTCTGATTCTTTTTATACAGCAAAGTAACTATTAGGACATGTATACTTATATTATATTTAATTTATACTTTAATATATTTAACATGTATTAGTCAACCTGCCATTGTGGGGAGGGGATGGGGGGGGAAGGAGGAGAAAAATTGGAACAAAAAGTTTGGCAATTGTCAATGTTGTAAAATTACCTGTGCATATAACTTGTAAATAAAAAGGTATAATAACAAAAAATCCAAAAAAAATCTATTATTTCTAAAAAAAAAAAAAAAAAAAAAAAAAAAAAAAAATCCATTGCCAATTATGTAAGAGCTGGGTTATCTTTAATGGAAACACGTGTGAAATTTGGAGCTGTGGCCAATAGAATTTGCCACTCTGGGATAGTTTCATAGCATACATTAATTTGTGCTTTGGTATAAAAGATGTCTATCGTGTTAGGTCTTATCCCAGATAATTGTACTGTTTGCTTAATGGCCTTTAATAAAATTCTCACCACAAGCACTGGGTAAGGATTAAGGCTTTGTTCTGGTTGTGCTGGGAGGTTCACCCACTCTATCACACTGTCTTCTTGATGAAGGATTGCTGTGGATTCCTCTTTTGAAGCAAAAACTGATATTTCCAAGGGTTTTTGAGTGACATGGGATAAAGCCAGTTCACATTGTCTCAAAGTATCTTGAGCTTATTTTGTAAGCTGGTGTGGTCAGTTTAAAGCAGTCTCTTCCCTTAAAATGTCATGTAATGGTTGCATTTGATAGGTAGTCAAGCCTAACACTGGACGCATCCATTGGCTATCTCCTATTATTTTCTGAATTGTCATTTAAGTCATTTAAGGTGCTCAACTTCTCAATTATTAAGGAAAGTTTTTGTACTGTAAGCACCTTAGGATATATGTCATATCCTAAATATTGAAAAGGAGCATGTCTTTGAATTTTTTTCTGGAACTATATACAATTTGTAGTTCCTTAGTATTTTTATGGTCTTTTATAGACATATTTCTAACATTTTCTCCTCAGGTACATACCTCAATATATCATCCATGTAATGTAATAACATTACTCTTGGAAATGTTTTTTCTCACTGAAGTAAGAGCATCAGCAACATACATTTGACACATAGTATAGCTATTTTTCATTCTCTATGGCAAAACTGTCCATTCATATCTTTTATAAGGCTCAGCTAAGTTAATGTTGGGCAATGAAAAGGCAAATCTTTTCATATCCTCCTTATCTAAAGGGATAGAATAGAAATAATCCTTAATGTCTATAATCCAAAGAAGCCATTCTCTAGGCAACTGAGTAGGAGATGAAAGTCCAGGCTGAAGAGTTCCCATAATTTCCATCTGTTCATATATTTTTCTTAAATCAGTCAACATTCTCTATTTTCCAGATTTCTTTCTTACAACAAATATAGGGGAATTCCAAGGACTTAGAGAAGGTTGTAAGTGTCCTTGGTCAAGTTGTTCTTGTACTATATCTAGTAAGGCCTGAATTTTATCACTAGCTAAGGGCCACTGTTCCATCCACACTGATATATCAGTTTTCCATTCAATAGGAACACTTGAGAGTGTTAGCAGGCCTTCAACATCAGCTCTGCCTAAAAAGTGAAGTACTCAATTGTAATCCTAACTATTATAAAATATCTCTTCCCCACAGATTGATGGGGATTTTTCAAATATAAAAGGAATAAAAACTCCTGTTTTGCCTTCAAATGTCCATCTCAAAGAATAGGTTCAGCTGCTATTGATCCTCCTACTTAGAGCTGTCTGCCTTAATCTTTGGCCAGTGACTAGATCAGTTGGCACCTCTCATGACTGTGTGATATACATATGTGTCTACTAATCCTTCTAATGGTATGCCATTTATATAGATTATGAGCATAGGTTGGTCAGCTGTAACTGCTGCAGTTTAGAATATCTGGAGTCAGAATCTGGGCAACCATCACCAGATTGCCTATTAGGAGTCTGTATCAGTAAACCTGATGCTACTACTTCTCCTGGTTGATAAGTCACACATTTTCTACCTGTATTAGTGATTGCACATTATCTACACATTCCCCAGTTTCCCACATCAGTGTATGGATGAAAACAGTTTTGTACGTAATCTCAGGAGGTGAAATGGTTAAGTCTACTGTGCCTGGAGGGAAGGGATCCATAGGCTGGAGAGGAACAGATTTCACCTTCCCAGGAGATATCTCTGTAGTCCCAACTGCATACAATTATATTCTCCCCAATTGTTATCCTTTTCTCCCATCAGGTTGCTTCCTGGCTGATTGATTATGTAATCCCTTTCTCCCATCAGATTGCTTCTTGGCTGATTGGTCATATCTGAGTACTGAACTTTTAAAAACTCTCTGGGTGTAGCATTGACTGCCATTATGCCCCAAGTATTTTTTGTTTTGGGTCCCCATCCTATTTCCCTGAGTCAGTCTACATTCTGATGCCCAATGAAAGCCTCTGTTGCATTTTTGGACATGGGTTTTGGGTCTTGTTCTCCCACCATGTTTTCTCATTCTATCTCTATGCCAACATTGAGCTTTTAGATTCCCTACTTTACCACATTGAAAGCACTGACGAGTCTCTCTAGAAGTCATTTGCCAAAAGGGACACTGTCTTCCCATGTTCGGATCTTGGGAAGTCTGCATCATAGCCTGGGTATAAAAGGTATTTGTGCCCACTGTAGCACAGCATCTTATGATCTCCTCTAAAGGAGTATTCTTATGTAGTCCTAGTATAATTCTTTTACAAACACCATAAACAGTTTCTTTAGCAACTTGCCTTATCATAATTTCTGTTACTGCATTTTCATCAGTAGTTCATATAACAGCTGTGTGCAGACTTCCCACAAAATCAGCAAAGGGTTCATTTGGACTTTGTCCTATTTTCGTGAAGGCTTCTCCTCAGTCTTGTTTACCTGGGATAAAGTCCCATACTTTGATAGCAGCAGCAGCAATTTGCTCATATGCTGCTATGGGGTAATTAATCTGAGCTGAAGTGTCTGCATAAGAACCTACACCTGTTAGTTGGTCACAGGTGAGTAGTGTATTAACTCCAGGTGGCCTATTTTGTTGGGCTTGTATCCTACAGAGTTCACTATATTCAGAAAGCCACAACAAGTTTTGTCCAGGTTCTAAGCATGTCCTTGCTATATATTTACATTCACTAGGGGTTAAAATTTCATAAATCAAATTCTGTAATAACATCTTAACATAAGATGATGTAACCCCATAAAGAGTGGAAGCCTTTTTCAGATCTTTGATAATTTCTAGATTAAAAGGAGTGTATCTTCTCCTTTCTTGACCTGAAGAGTTAAGCTGTTCAATCACAGGATACATTTCTATTCTCAAATCAGCTGTATTCTATCCTTCCTCTTTGGCTTTAAGTAGTGCCTTTTGCAATCGAGTCATAGGAGGGGCTGATTATTGGGGCAGAGGTGCTGGTGATATCATTGCTCTTCCCACTCCTTCTCCTCCCTCTACCCAGGAAGTTGAAGTTGATGGAGGAGGGTCAAGAGGCTGCCTGGGTATAGGCAGAGTTGAAGCTGGGTTGTGAAAGTTAGAATCATCATGTCCTTCTAGTTCACTTTACTCCTTTTGCCCTCTCATGATATTTCCATTATCCTCTTCTTCTTTCTCCTCACATTTCCTTATGTGGCTGTTCTTAAAACTTTTCTTTTTTCTAGAACTTGTGGTATTCTTTAAGGCCAATTGGATTATGTTGTATATATAGAATGTTTCCGTAGAAACTGAATCAGGTAAAGGCCTCATTTCCAAAATATATAGAGAATTTACTCTGATTTATAAGAAATTAAGCCATTCTTCAATTGATAAGTGGTCAAAGGATATGAACAGACAATTCTCAGACAAAGAAATTGAAACTATTTCAAGTCATATGAAAGAGTATTCCAAATCACTATTGATCAGAGAAATGCAAATTAAGACATTTCTGAGCTATCACAACACACCTGTCAAATTGGCTAGAATGAAAAGAATAGACAATGTGGAATGTTGGAGGGGATGGGACACTGATACATTGTTGGTGGAATTGTGAATACTACAGTCATTTTGGAGAGCAATTTGTAAAACAATGCTCAAAAAGTTATCAAACTGTGCATACCCTTTGATCCAGCAGTGTTAGTACTGGGCTTATATCCCAAAGAGATCTTAAAGAAGGGAAAGGGCCTTGTATGTACAAGAATATTTGTGGCAGCTTCTTTGTAGTGGCCAGAAACTGAGTGGATGCCCATCAATTGGCGAATGGCTGAATAAATTGTGGTATATGAATGTTATGGAGTATTATTGTTCTGTAAGAAATGACCAGCATGATCATTTCAGAAAGTCTTGGAGAGACTTACATGAATTGATGCTGAATGAAATGAGCAGAACCAAGAGATCATTATATACTTCAACAACAATACTATATGATGATCAATTCTGATGGATGTGGCTCTCTTCAACAATGAAATGAATCAAAACAGTTCCAATAGTGCAGTAATGAACTGAACCAGCTACACCAAGTGAAAGAACTCTGGGAAACGAGTGTGAAACATTACATCAAATTCCCAATCCCTCTATTTTTGTCTGCCTGCATTTTTTATTTCCTTCACAGGTTATTTGTACATTATTTCAAAATCTGATTTTTCTTCTACATCAAAAAAACTGTATGGACATGTATACATATATTGTATTTAACATATATTTTAACATATTTGACATGTATTGGTCTACCTGCCATCTGGGGGAAGGAGTGAGGGGAAGGAAGGGAAAAATTGGAACAAAAGATTTTGCAAATGTCAATGCTGAAAAATTACCCATGCATATATCTTGTAAGTAAAAAGCTATAAATAAAAAAAAAAAAAGAAGAAGAAGAAATTGAATCAGGACCTTTACCATTGTAATATTCACATAGTTGATCTACTAGTTTCCAATTATCTACCTCTATTTTTTCTTCCTTGAAAAACCAAGGAGACATGCATTCTAATGTATCCAAAAGCCCATCAATCTGCTCTCAAATTACAAGCAAACCTTGCTGCTTTATTAGTCTAAGTATGGTTTTCTGTAGAGCTCCCATTGGTGGAGTGGGAGTGGGGCTGGGGCAGAATATTTAGCTAATATCTGCCCCATTTCTGCTAGAAAAGATAAGTTACTGGTTTAGCTCTTAACAAAGTAAGTTCCCTGTTTGTCTATTAATATAATCACCCTATTTCCTGGTCACAGGGACATCCTCAGTGAAATTAGGATCCTTGGTCCACATGCTGAGAGTCAAATGTAAAGTATGGGCTATCTCCCTGGAGGCCTTGGGGTCAACAAGAGTCAGGATGAATTAAAGTCCATTCTCTTTAGGTGGAAAAGTTGAGGAGGCAGGCAAACAACATCTTCTATTATGGAATTTAGAGTCACCAACCTCTCTCCTCCTCATCCTGCTGCCAGTGGTGAGAAGAGCCATTTATGCAAATATATTCTGATTGAGCCATTGTCTCACAGTGAATAGGTAATTAGCCTTAAGTGCTCGGTTGTCTGATTCAAGCATACCTTTTTGGAGTTTGAGCCCTTTACACCCTATATATAGAGAGATAATTTTGTGATTTGGACATTTGTTCATCCCATTTATATTCATCTTTATGATTATTAATTTTGCATTTCCTTCTGTTTATTCTGTCTTTATCTTTTGCTCTTCTAAAGTCTTTTTTGCCTCTCACTACTGCTTACTTTTATCTGCTTTACTTTTTATCACCCTTCTTTATCTTATCATCTTCCTCTTTTGCTTTTTTCTTGGGTAAGATATCTAATCTAGTCACTAATTGAATATGCATATTCAATTAGTGATTAGAATTTATATATATTCAGAATATTTTCATCTCTTTGTACCAACTAAATATGAAATGTTTAAGCATTTCCTGTCCCATTTATCATGTTGCATTTCCACTTTAAAAGTTCTTTTCTGTGCTTCTTTTATGTGAGATTATTTTCTCCATTCATTCTCTCCTTTTCATCTTCTCTTTTCTCATCTTTATTATCTATTCATTTTTTTACATCATCCCCACATAATCAATCCATTTTTATATCTGCTTCCTAGAAATAATAGTTCTATATTCCTTACTAATAATCAAGTTCTTACATATTACCTATATCATCTTTCCATATAGAAATGTAAGTAGTTTAAGCTTATTGAGTCCCCTATTATTTCTCATTTAAATGTCCCTTCTCTTAAGTTTTGTATTTAAAAGTCAAATATCCTATTCTGATTTGGTTTTTATCAGAACTGCTTGAAAGTCCTCTATTCCATAAAATATTGATTTTTTTTTTCTCTTGAAGCACTATACTCAGTTTTTTGGGGGTAAATTATTCTTGGTTATAATCCCAGCTTTTTTTATCCTTAAATATCTATTTCAAGTCATTTAAAAAAATAATAACTGCCAAATCTTGTGTGATCTTAACTGTGATTCTACATTATTTCGATGAATTCTTCTCGATTTATTAAATGTTTTTGTTCTTAATTGTTAGGTCTGGAAAAAAACATTTCTGGAGGACTACATATGGGGAACTCTATCAGTTACTAATTGGTGGATTATATTGATTCCTCTTTTACTTTCTAGAATTTTTTCAAATATGAAATCTAGGCTTTTTATATGACTGGCTTTCAGGTAGTCCAATAATTCTTAAATTATCTGTATTTTTTATTTTTTTTAGGTGAATTGTTTTTCTGATAAATTATTTCACTTTTTCTTCTTATATATTTTTCTTTCTTATTCTTTCTATTTTTTTTAAAAAAAATAATCTATATATTTTTTATTGGTTTTAGAGTCATTAGCTTCCTCTTGGCCAATTTAAATTTTAAAGAATTTTTTTTTCTTCAGTAATCTTTTGTACCTCTCTATTTATGCTTTTTTGTCTTGTCTTGTTTTGTTTTGTTTTTCTATTTATCCTTTTAAAGGACTTATTTTCATCAGTGAATATTTTTATTTATTTTTAAATTCTGTTTTTTAAAGTATTATTTTCTTCAGTGTTTTTCCCCTTCTTTCACTAAGCTATTAAACATGTGTTTATGTTTTTTTTTTCTTTTACTCTTACTTCTTTTCTTTTGCAGTTATAGTATTTTTTTCAATTACATATAACAACATATGATATTCATTTATGTAAGATTTTTAGTTTGTTTTTTCTCCCTTCATTCCTTCCTTTTCCCCTCCACAATACAGCAAAAATCAGATGTAAGCTATACATGTATAATCATGTTAAATATATTAGTCATTGTGAAAGAAGAATCAGAACAAAAGGGAAAACATATGTCACTCTCATTTCTTTACCTAATTTTTCCTCTACCACTCTTATCTGATTTTGAAACTATTTTTTTTTTTTTTTTAGTTTTCTAGTATTTCTTATTATGTCCAATTTATTTATTTTTCTCTGAAGCTCTACTGACTTCATTATCTTGTATCTTGATTTTCCCTGTTACCACAATATTTTTTTATGGTCAGGTTCTTTTTTTGTTATTTACTTGTTTTCATTCCTATTTCTTGATTTTGAGCTTTATTTTAGTGTTGGATTTTCTTCTCAGTGTGAGGAGTATAGACACCGTTTAAAGCTCTTGTTTCCAGAGCTCAATCTGGGATTTTTAAAGTTTCCAATGACTCAAGAGTTATATGATCTTCTGAGAGATGCATCATTCCTATCCTAGTCTGCACTCAGGTTTTTACCCAGGAAGGGCCCCTAATCTCTTAACATCATAATTAATAGGATTCTCAAGATCCCTACTCCATTGGAATACAATTGATACTGTTTCTTGGGGTCCTTGACCTCTTAGAAATAGAAGTCATGCTATTTTTCAAGAATCTTTATCCCATGTGATTAAAAGTAGTGTTGCCCTTCAGGGTTCTCACACTACTCTGGACAGAAAGCTTTCCTCTCTCCCCTTGAAATATAACCCACAATTGGGTATACACAATGAAGTCTCAAAAAAGTGTCTGGTCCTGAGTCCAATTTTAGTATAAGCATCTTTCACAATCTCTTTATGACTAGTCCTTCTGTTCCCTTGTCACCTCTGATTTAAGAGCTCCCAAAGCTGCAGCTGTTTTCTGTCACATTCCTATCACTACTGTTGCATCCATGTAAATTCCAGGCCAACTTCAACTACCTTGTCACAGATTTCTATTTCCAACCTTCTAAGTTCATTTGGGCAGGAAGAATGTCAATTCCTGTGATGCCATTTCTAAAATCTACATCTTTGTCCTTAGCTATATTTATGCATATATCTATCTGTACCTATATCTACATATGTTCATATCTCACATTACAAATAAAGTTATTGAAACTCAAAGAGATTTTGATTTGTCCAAGTTTGCATAGAGGGAAATGAACCAAGATCATCTTATGCCCAAATTGATGCTTTCTCCTGTCACATTGCAGTTTCCAAGTAAAATGATCTTCTGTAGGTTACATTTGGTTAGAAATTTCCATTCCCTGATATTATTCTTCTTTCATTTTTTTCTCTTTTTACTAATAGTAAAACACTATTGGGAGAGAGAGAGTTATAGGAGGACTACAGCTGGTTAAGATTATTGATATGTATTAAAACCTCTTCTCTACAAGTGAGAATGGCAGCTGGAAATTTCAGAATAAAAAGATTCCAACTGCTTCTTCATGTCCCCATAAATTTGTGTCATTTAAAAGTGCTTTATCAACATTAAATGAAATAAAATTTGTTTCCATTTTCTTTTATATAATAATTAATTTGCCACTGTACATTTATTCTGATCAACTGATACTACAAGAAATATCCCTGAAAAGTAATTTTTAAAAAAATCATTGTTTTTTTTTTTTTATTATACTTTGTGCTTTGGATTATAAAATTTATAGAACAACTAAATCTATCATTGTCTGATCTAAAAGATAGATAAAATAATATCTATACATTAGAATGACAGTTTTCTGAGTATTTAATAACTTACATGTTTTGTTTTGCATAACAACTATAACGAAGAAACCAAATCCAGGTCCAATAAGAGATTAAATTTTTGAAAGAAATTAAAATCAGAGTTCTTGGTTGAATCTTGATTTAGGTCTAATCTCTAAAGTACCAACATGTTCTTCATAGACAGGAAAATATTTATCAATTTATTAATAAATATATTAATTGCCACCAAATTCTATTGCACACAAAACATTATGCTTATTTAATAAATTCACATATACAGTCACCTTTTTTTTTCAAGTTTAGATTTGGCTTAATATGTTTTACATGGGAAGTACATGCTAAAAAGTTCCTCATCACTTCTTGACACATTAGCCATAGGTGCCAGATTAGTGTGTCTTAACAGGGAATTAATTTAAGTTCCTTATGCTTAAGTCCTTCCAAATTAATAAATTATCTGAGTCACATAAGGTTAAATTCGAGGCCCTTTAGCAAAAATTTCAGAAAAGGCCCCATTAACCTTTGTTAATGCAAATGTGGTGTGTATGAAGAGAGCAAAAAGGAGGATGAAAAATTATTCTGCATTGGGAACCTCAAGGGGACTGGTCCCTCAGGATCCCAGCTGCACCTGTCAATCAGTTTCATCAGTTATTCTCCAGATGCAGTTACACAGAAACGAGTTGTCACAAATGATTTACAAAGCCAAAGTGAGTAGAGATTCACTCATCCTTTTCTCTCTTTTTCTTCTCTTTTTTGACCACCTTTATTTTATGTAAACATCTTATTTTAGCCTTTCAAATATTGTTTCTAAATATTTATATAAGTATGTATATATGTATATGTTGTATTTAATAATTTTTAAATAAACTAGAAAAATATAGTTTTGTATTCTGGAATACATGGCAGCATTAGTATGAAGGGAAATTTATCTAAGATAGTGTATCATAACAAGAAAGGAGATAAAAATAATGATGTATAGACTCCAGAAGAAATCTCAGGCTATCAAGCAGATTTAGACACCAACTCAAGTCAAGAGGCTCAATATTTTTAACTGGAATATAGGAATGAGATAAATTTATAAACTACCAAAATAATGCTTACTAATGCTAAGAACAATGTCATAGGATTATGGCATGATACATATTTAGATATCGAAGAGATAGAACAAGATTGAAAAAAGGAGCAAATCCTAAGTTTTGAACATAAGAAATAGACAGAATATGTAAATCATAAATCAAAGTTGACTTTAAATCTGCAGGAAATTCTAGAAGTGATGGTGAATATTTGGAAGAGCAAAAGATCATTATAACAAGCCAGTATGGCTTTATCACGAACTTGATCATGTATGACTAAATGTACTTCCTTTTCTGACCTATTTCGCAATGAAAAATAAAGGGGATGTTGTGGATTTAGTTTACCTAGATTTAGTCAAGCATTTGAAAAATTTGCTCATGTTCTTGAGGAGATGTTGCACAGATATAGACTAATGAGAACATTAGATTGATTTAGATTTAGAACTGACTCAATTATCTGACTCAAAGAATAGTTTTCTGTATGGCAATATGTCTCTAGGAGAGAATTCAAAAGAATTGTGTTTTACCCTATGGTGTTCATCATTTTTAGCAGTTACTTCAATAAAAATGTAGATGACATGGTCAATGAATTTCTGGTTGATATAAAGGATGGGAAAATAGCTAACCAAAAGAATGACTTTCAAAGTTGAAATGGGGTTCATCAAGAAGTAATGTCCCTTCAAGCAGAAACTAGATATACATTTATCAGGTATCTCATAATGGACATTTATGTATAAGTTGGACTAAATAGCTACTGAAACCCTTTATGGAAGACAATAATGCTTCAGCAAGTTTTTAAAGTTGCCATAGTTATTAGAATATATGCAGATCCTTTCAATTGATGTCACAATATGTATAATCATTGTTATTTTTCTGGAAGCTTCTTTGGTGAAATTCTGTTATCTTTAAGGCCAAAAAACTATGCTAAAAGACAATTTTTGTATTTTGTTGAAAGTACATATCCCCTCTCTAAAGAAAGTTTTACCTTTTATTCTGGATAATTCTCAGCATGTCAATTCATTAGTTTTCCATTGATGATTGACATATTTCACTAGATTCTATCCTCTCTACTTTTTAATATTTTAGGAACACAATTGTAACATTTGGGTTGTCATTCCTCAAACCTGCCATTAAATTGCTTACAAGTTCGATTCTTCTATTGCTAAAGAATCTCATTATTCTTAAAAATGTATAATTAAAGAAAGTACGAATTTTTAAAGATGTGGATATGCATATCTGGTTTTGTGTGAGTATGTATGCATATGTGCCCGTAAGAAAGAGACAGAGACAGAGGAAGGATCAGTAAAAACACTGTGCTTTATTTCCAAACACAATATAATCTGCTCTTTTCCTTCGATTCAATCCTGGATCCATATCATTGTTTATTTACAGTTTCTATCAACAGTACATATATTGGTGAACCTAAATCAATGAACTGCCCATCCAGCTACATGCCATTATGTGGGCAACAAACATTCATCAAATTATTTTATTTTCTTGTGTGAATTTTCACAATAGCAACAAGTGACAATGGAGTTTATTTAATAGTTATTTATGAGAACCAGCACAATATCATCTAAGAACAGAATTTTTTTTTTTTTGGAAAAACTTTATCATCTGCAAGGAATCCCCATTCCATTAGGATTAGAAAAGGTATCATTTACAATGATGGTGTACAAATTTGGCAACATAACTTTTGTTTGTGTTTTTATACCTTTCTTGGTATTGATAATAAGAGTCTATTAACAAAGTTATTTTCATGGTTGCACCTATCCATGAATTTTGAAAGAAGACAATTTATTGCAGGAAAGTATATAAAGCAAAAAACAAATGCTTTTTTTTTCCAGTTAAACTTTTAAAAAGTGGAATTTCATATGTTCTATAATATTTCTATTCTATACCCATTCTGTGACTGATAGAAATGTTGTTTGTTGTAGACAACTGTCTTTGATATAATTTATGTTTCCTTTAAGGATTTTTTTGGACTTTGTATAGACAATGTTAGAGATAGGAAAATTGGAAAGAGTAAAGATCACAGTTCACATATCTATAAAAGTCTTCATGGGATAGTTAGTCAAATCCCCTCAAACATATTGGGTAACTCAAGCCTACAGAAATTAGGCAACATAGCCAACGTCATACATAAAGCTAAATTATCAGGGATACTATTTGAACTTATCTCTAGACAATATCTCTCTAATTTATCCATGAGGACAGGATAAGAAACTTTGTCAAAAATCAGGCTGAATCCATATATGATATTGATCATTCACCTGACCTATTTGTCTAGAAACCTGTCATAAAAATAATGTAACGGGTTAGTTTGCATGACCTACTCCTGATGAACAGAGTCTGTGAGCTTTCCTTTCTGAATGCTCAAAAACAATCTTTTTAATAATATATTACAAAATTCTCAAAATAAAAGTCAAGTTCATTAAACTGTACTTTCAAGAATCTACTCTTCCTCCATTTTTGACAATGAAAATTTGCCTTTCCTAATCCTGTAACACCTCCCATTTTGTTCTTTTTTTCTCCTCAAAAGCAATAAGTAATCAATGATCCAATATACTCTGTTACATAAACCATATCCTGGTCTCCAACCCTAAAATTAAAATATAGATATTCAATCTTATCTATCCCACTACTTCCTTATTCAGAGGGCAAACTTGGAAAATAAAAGCCTCAATACATAAATGCATAACCAGATAAATTCCCATGATGACCAAGTCTGACAATGTCAGGAGGTGAGTTGTATATTTTATTTTCATTCAGTTTTCTTTTTCTTTTTTTTTTTTTTTTTGGATCACTGCATTCTTCAGAGGTCTACAGATATTCATCTTCCCCTTGTCCCATAGTGTTAATATCATTGTATTAATTGTTCTGGTTCTACTTACTTCAATCTAAAGGTCTGCTTAGTTTCCCCTAAAACTCCATTTTTTTTCATTTCTTCTATTACAATAAGGCTAAATTACATTCATATATCATCCTTTGCTTAGCTTTTGTAAATTTTAAAATCATGACATAATTGAGTAATAGTAATAATTTTTTAAAGTTTATTATTTTATGGACAGTTTTTCAACATTGACCCTTGCAAAACCTTGTGTTCTAATTTTTCTCTCCTTTCCCTCACCCCTCCCCAAGTGAAAATAATATGAATTGATCCACTGATCAGAGGATCCACTGAATCACAAAAGGGATTCTGGGAGTTAGAGAAATGAAAGGAAAACACATCAGGCACAGGGAAATTTTATTCAAAGGCACAGGGGTGGTAGATGTGTACTTCTGCTACATTGATATAGACTTCAAGAAAGTACCAGTGTATCCACATTATAAGAAGACTTTAGATTAATCCAATATATGTTAAACATAGTAAAATTCATGTTAAATCCAGTATATGTATACATATTTATATAATTATCTTGCTGCACAAGAAAAATCAGATCAAAAATGAAAAAATGAGAAAGAAAATAAAATTCAAGCAAACAACAACAAAAAGAATGAAAATACTATGTTGTGAACCACACTCAGTTTCCACAGTCCTCTCTCTGGGGATAGATACTGTCTTTATCACAAATCATTGGAAAAGGCCTTAATCATCTCATTGTTGGAGAGAGCCACATCTATCAGAATTGATCATCATATAATATTGTTTTTGCTGTGTACAATGATCTCCTGATTCAGCTCATTTCACTTACCTCGATTCCTGTAAATCTCTCCAGGCCTCTCTGAAATCATCCTGCTGGTTGTTTCTTTTAGAACAATAATATTCCATAACACACACACACACACACACACACACACATACACACACACTCACACACCATAACTTATTCAGCCATTCTCCAACTGATGGGCATGCACTCAGTTTCCAATATCTTGTCACTACAAAAAGAGTTGCCACAAACATTTTTGTGCATGTGGAGCCCTTTCCCTTCTTTAAGATCTCTTTGGAATATAAGACCTTTAGAGACACTACTGGATCAAACTGTATGTGCATTTTGATAGCCCTTTGGGCATGGTTCCAAATTGCTCTCTAAAATTATTAGATCAGTTCACAACGCCACCAACACTATTAGTGTTCCAGTTTTCCCACATTCCTTCCAACATTCATCATTATCTTTTCCTGTCATCTTAGCCAATCTGAGAGGTGTGTAGCTGTATTTCAGAGTTGTTTTAATCTGCATTTCTCTAATCAATAACAATTTACAACATCTTTTTATATGACTAGAAATGGTTTTAGTTTCTTCATCTGAAATTTATTCATATCTTTTGATCATTTATCAATTGGAGAATGGACTGATTTCATATAAATTTGAGTCAATTCTGTATATATTTTAGAAATGAGGTATTTATCAGAACCTTTGAATATAAAAATGTTTTCCCAGTTAAGCACTTCCCTTCTAATCTTGTCTGCATTGTTGTTGTTGTTTTTTTCCCCTTTCTTTTTTTTTTTTCTGCTGAGGCAATTGGGGTTAAATGACTTGCCTAGGGTCACATAGTCATGAAATGTTATGTGTCTGAGGCCAGATTTGAACTCAGGTTCCTCTGACTTCAGAGCTAGTGCTCTAGCCATTACATCAACTAGCTGCCCCTGCATCAGTTTTGTTTGTGAAATGCTAATATTTTTTAGAGAAAAGAAATTTTACACATGAAATTCTCTGGTAAATTCTTAATCTAAAGTCTTCTTATAATGTGGACATACTGGTACTTTCTTAAAGTCTGTATTAGTGTAGCAGAAGTACATCTACCACCCCTGTGCCTTTGAATAAAATTTCCCTGTGCCTGATATATTTTCTTTTCATTTTTCTATCTCCCAGAATCCCTTTTGTTCCTCAGTGGATCAACTCATTATATTCTTTGTGAAGCCTTCCCTAATCTCCATATTTGTTAGTCTCTTCTTTTTTAATTTCTTAATTTCCCTCATACTATGTATGTATACATCTTCTAGGCAGCCTTTCTCAAACTCTTTCACACTCAGCTCCCTGAAAGAGAAAGGACTGTTACATTTGATTATTTATAAGCACAGTTCTTGCTGATAACAATTCCTTAATGAATGTGTAGTGAACTGAATTTGTTAAACTAAGCTCAGGAAGTTTTTTGTTTGTTGTTGTTGTTGTTTTGTTTTTTCAGTAGAGCAGCCAGTTGATATAATATGGTTTTGCAAAAAGAGTACTTAAGGAATTCTGGAGTAAGAAAATCTAGTTGCTATGCAGTTCTTCTATTTTCTAATTGAATGGCTTTGAAAAATGATGATGACCAATATTTGTATATCACTTTAATATTTAGAAATTCCTTCATGTGCACTATCTCATTTGATCCTCCCAAAACTCTATAAGGTTAGTACTAAAGGGAGTAGTACTATAGGTAGTACCACACCCATCTTATGGGTAAGGAAACTGAGGTTCAATATGGTTAAGAAACTTACTAGTAGTCACCCAGATGATATGAATTGTCTTTAGGATTCAAAATCTTATCTTTCCTAAGATTAATACCAGTGTGGAACTTAATGAGTTTCCTAAGGCCTTAGTTTCATCACTTGTAAAATAAGAAATGTAGATTAACTGATGTCTGAGGTTTTCCCAAGCTTTAAAAGAGTATAATTCTGCTGAATATATTTGGCCACAGTAGCTCATGGAATCAGCCTAATAAGGTACCTAGGGTTGCAATCTGCATAATAAAGAAAGTAACCATACTGAGGAAATGATGGATCATTTACAGTGTTGAGCAAAGGTAAACTATTTCCTTTGATGAGGCAGTTGGTAACAGTAATAATACAAAAGAAAGAGAGTTCCTGAGGTTTCTGGCTACATCTCAGCAATATATTTTCTAAAATTATATACTCTTTTGAAAATTGATTCAGCCACTTCATAGCAATATTGTTGTAGTTTCTGACTTTTAAGCATTTAAATTTTATTTAGTTTATATCCACAAACAAAAATTAAAATTTATAGAGCCAGCCATGTTCAGGAGAAACTGAGAACTAAACAATATGCCTAAAGTCTGGAATTAAAATTAAAATCAGATTGTAAAGGATTTCTTAAAATCTCTATTTTGGGTAACACTTAACCCTCGATTATTCTGATTATTCCCCCATAATTATCAGGGGAAAAGAAAATCCACTTGGCTTATTGGCAATTTTGAAAGTGATAAGCAAAAATGACAAACTAACTTCAAAAATGAGCTTGGGCTCATATTCATTCCCAAAAATTATTTTGAAACTTTTTCTGAGTGCCAGAGAATGTGTTAGAGAACACAATAATCTTTACTCTCACCAGATTTTTTTACAGTGGTTAGATAAAAGTTTCTGCTATACCAACAAAATTTTGTGATAACAAAAACTTATTTTCCCCTCAGTTAAACATTATATAAATTATGTGAGTGATTTGGCTCCTTAAAAAATATTAACCAGGAAAACCTGGTCAGGCCATATCTAGAGTACGATGTTCTGCTCTGGACTCAAAATATTAAGAAAAACAGTTAACCTGGAGAGGATCCAGAAGAAAGGATCAGAATTTAAAGGATATGTATTAATCCAAAAAGATTTGAATCAATGGAAACATCTAAGCAGGAGAAGAGAAAACTTAGGAAAGTATATGTTAGTAGTCTTTAGATATTTGAAAGGTTGGAGGAATTAGATTTCTTCTGCTTATAGGAAAACAACACTGTGTTGAAAGGATTAAAATTTTAGTGAGACAGATTCGACCTTAAGATAAGGAAAATATTCCTAACACTTTGAGCTCTTTGAAAAATAAATTGACTGCCTTATTAGGAAAGATGTGATCTCTTTGATACTAAAGCTCTGTAAGCAGTAGCTGAATGGACAATTGTTAGGAATATTGTCAAGAGAATTTTTAGTTCAGGTATAAGTTGGATGAAATGGCCTCTAATGTTTCTTTGACTTTGAGCTTCTGTGATTTTATAATAAATACATTCTTAACTGGTGGATTTCTGAATAATAAATTTTATCTGTAACGTTGTTCCTTGTACAATTTTATTTGAAATGTCACAGTACAACAAAAATGGGGAACAGTATTCCAGAAAAGGATAAGATTGTACTTAATTTCTCTATCAAGGAATCATACCCATGTTGTAAATTCTTCCAATGAAATATGGTTTGCATGGTTGGAGTCATAGAGGCATGTGCATAATTTATTTTAAATCAGGCAAGAATTAGGTTCAAACCAACTACACCCAGTGAGAAGAAAATATTTTTATTTATTTCTCTTTGCTTTAATTTAAACCAGGGTCTAGGTCTTACTGGGCATTTTTTCAATCAGGAAAATGATATGTGCTTAACCCTTTGAAATTAGAGAATGTTAGGCAAATATAAGTGCCCTAAAAAACCACAATATGGAAAACAAATGCAGGCTTGTAATACTTTTCCATGGAATATTGGAATTCTCTTTCTTAAAAAGCATAAATCATTGTCTCACTGACCTCCATAGTCAGATCCATAATCAGATCTCTATCTTTATAATACTAAGCATCTATACAATCCAGAAATATAAAGTGATCATCATATGGCTTGGTTATCTGTTTTAGTTTTCAAGAATAACTAGAGATCATTATTGATCACAAAATAGAAAATTTTGATTATATCAAGTTAAAAAGCTTTTGTATAAACAAAACTAATGAACACAAGATTAGAAGGGAAGCAATAAACTGGGAAAACATCTTTACAGTTAAAGATTCTGATAAAGGCCTCATTTCCAAAATATATAGAGATTGACTCAAATTTATCAGAAATCAAGACATTCTTCAGTTGATAAATGGAGAAAGATATGAACAGACAATTTTCAGATGATAAAATTGAAACTATTTTTACCCATATGAAAAGGTGTTCCAAATCATTATTGATGAGAGAAACGCAAATTAAGACAACTCTGAGATACTTCTCAGATTGACTAAGATGTCAGGAAAATATAATGACCAATGTTGGAGGGGATGTGGGGAAACTGGGACACTGATGCATTGGTTGGTGGATTTGTGAATGGATCCAACCATTCTGGAGAGCAATTTGGAACTATACTCACAAAGGTGTCAGACTGTGCATACCCTTTGATCCAACAGTCTTACTATTAGGCTTATACCCCAAAGAGATATTAAAGAAGGGAAAGAAACCTGTATGTGAAAAGTGTTTGAGGCAGCCCTTTTTGTAGTGGCTAGAAACTGAAAATTGAATGGATATCCATCAATTGGAGAATGGCTGAGTAAATTGTGGTATATGAATATTATGGAATATTATTGTTCTATAAGAAATGACCAGGAGGGTGAATACAGAAAAGCTTAGAGAGATTTACATGAACTGATGCTAAGTTAAATGAGCAGAACCAGGAGATCATTATACACTTTAACAACAATATTATATGAGGATCAGTTCTGAGGGAGTTGACTATTTTCAACAATGAGAGGAATCAAATTAGTTCTGATCGATTGGTAATGAACAAAACCAACTACACCCAGTGAAAGAACACTGGGAAATGAGTTAGGACCACAACATAGAATGTATACTCTTTCTGTTATAATGTGCTTGCATTTTCGTTTTTCTTGAGAAGTTATTTTTAACTTTTTTCTAAATCCAATTTTTTCTTGTGTAGCAATACAACTGTATCTGTGTGCATATGTTAAATACAATATATGTTTATATATATGTATATATGTTTACAGTTTTCTTGTTATACATATATGTGTGTAGCATACACACACACATATATATTGTATTTAACATATACGTTAACATATTTAATATGTATGGGATTACCTGCCATTCAGGGGAGGGGGTGAGAAGGAGGGGAAAAATTGGAACAGAATTTTTTGCAAGTATCAATGTTGAAAAAATTACCCATGCATAAATTTTGTCAATAAAAAGCTATAATAAAAAAAGAATAAGTTACATTTTTATAGTACTTTAAGATGACAATCCACTTTACATATGTGGTTTTATTTGATTCTCATAACAATGCTGTACATTAGCAATTATCCCTCTTATTTGATGAAACAAGGTAGAGACCAGACTCATTGCCAGGTATTTTAATTTGATTCCAATGCCCTTTTCACTATGCCATGTTCCTCAATCTCTGTTGTGCTGCTATAAAAAACAGAATTCTGATCAGGAGGAAAGGGAAATCTCTTGCCCATTTTATCCATTTTCTCCTTATTTTCCCCTGATTTCTACTTTTTAAGATGACATTAAAATTCCTATATTTTCATCACTTTTTCTTGATATTTGTAATCACTTTCTAGATCTATTTGACAAAATATCCCCCCCCAATTTTCTGTGAAAATATTCTTGGAAATATAACAAAGGTTCCTGGGCAGGGTGCTAATCAGTGCTAGTTTCAAAATGACTTCACTATGGAAATTCCATAGAATGGGATAATTGAGAGAGGATAACTTTAATAATAGATGGAAATATGTAAAGCATTTTAACATTATGAAGGTTTTAATCAGAACCATTAAGTCCTTACATCTCATTTTACAGATGAGGGAGATATTTCTGGAACAGATACCCAATCCAATACTGAAGGAAAAAAATCTAGTTATCTTCAGCCTTCAGATGATTCTTATATCTGTCCCTCTAGCCCTTCCCACTTTCCTGAGTCCTAGTTTTTCACTTCCAGTTGAAAGAATTACTTTTTGTTGTTATTGCCATCATATGAAGTTTAACATATCTCCAATTAAATTTATCTTCCTGCTAAAATCATTGTTCTTCTTAAATACCACAGCTTATTGTTGTGCTATTGGCACATCAATTTGTTTATTGGTACACCAGCATTGCAGTTCTTGTGGCTCAAAATATTTTTGTGGCTTAAAATATTTTTCTCAATCTTCATATTCAGACACTTCAATGTACTTCATTTCAGTTCAACTATGTAAACAGTTACTGAGTGCTTACAATGTGCCAAGTGCCATACAAGCAGATGGAAATTCAAAGACAAAAATATTTGTTCCTACCCACAAAGATACTTTAAGTCTTATTGGTGTTTATATCTAAAATATTTTTCAGTCTACCATGCTCTTTCTTCTACTTTTCTGCCACCTCTCTAATTTCCCTTCTCATTACTGTGACCTATTGAAAAAGCCTATTGACCCACTATTTAGTTTCTCATCCAATCTAGCCATCACCATACTGCCAAGATAATGTCCCTTTTTGTGACTGTGACATTCTTTCTTCAACTATTCTCCATTAGCCAATAAATAAAATTTTATTTGATAAAAGATCTAAAATGTATTTTATTTCAGGACAAACATACCAATATTGTCATCATTGCTCTTTAAAATTTGGTTCTGAGATACATTCATAGCTTTATTTCATATAATTGTCCTTTATTCACTTTTTGTTTGAGTCAAAAAAAATCGTAAATTCTGTTTCTCCTGCCTTTTTCTACCTCAATTTTTTCCCTTATCCCTGAATTGATTCCTCTTATGCCCATCTCTGACTCTTGATAACATTCACTAATTTCAATGCTCAGATCAGGGATCATTTTTCCCTATTACTTTCTCCAATTTCCTTATTCAGCAAGCATCCCTCACTTTGTAAACATTTCTGGATACTCTAACATCTCCTATACATAATCCTCTAACATCTATTTGTGTCAAAGTAAATTCAATGCTAACTCTGGAATCAAACAGACCCAAGTTTAGGTCCTCTCTTTGACAATTATTGATGTCAATTATTTGATCTTTCTAAACTTTATAAATCTTTCTAAGATTATGAGTTCTTAAGCTAGTTGTGGAGAATTCACAAATTAAGTAAAATATTAATTAATGCATATATCTTACTCCCCAGCCAGCATGTTATTTTTTTAAACTTGGGACACTTATAATAAATAAAGACTTGAGTATAATGGATACTGAAAGACTTGAGCATAATGGGTAGTAGCAGCAGCAGCAGTAGTAGTAACAGCAGTCATAATAGGAGAAGTAGTAATAGTGGTGGTGGTGGTGGTGGTGGTAGTGGTAGTTATTTTTGCTATTCTTGTTGCTGAATTTATTTTAGCTTAAATAAGTTATTTTCATTCAGCTATGTATTGCTAAAAAAAAAAACTATTTAATCTATTTCTCACCAATTTATTTTTTAATACTATTTGCAAAATTTCTTTTCTGCACCTAGAATTCTCTTACATAGGGGTTTCACAGTAATAATTGAAGGCTCCATTTTACAGATGGAGAAAGCAATGGAGTAATAATTATACTTGGTGAACAATGTAACTGTGATAAAATGAATATCAATTTCTCTCCCTACTATGTTACAGTAAGTCAAATAGGTTTTTCAGTGAACTCTTTATTATCAATAATAGTAAATGGGATACTAAGTATAGATAATAACAACTAATAAAAATTCCATTTTCTTCTCGCCATTGAAATGCAGGATGAATTTATATAAAATACAATAGATCTTTTTTTTTTTTTCAAGTCTAATATTGTGAACACACTAACAAATGATAGGGTAAGAAAGGAAAGAAAAAACAAAGGAAGCAAAAAATGAAGAAAGGAAAGAAATGAACAAAAAAATAAAGAACTATTGTGACAGCTCATGTACTTTTTTATTTCTGATATTTTATTTCTCTTAAGCATCAATTACATGTATTCACTCAGATTTCATCTAATCCCAGGGGAATTACCTTATCATAGCTATCTTATTTTATTCCAAACTGAGATCAGACCAGCACTTCCAGACCATTTTTCATATACAAGTCAATAGCACTTCAGGTTTTCAAGCTATCTATCTTTAGAACTTTGAAGGATTAAAATTTGATCTTTAGAGAAAAAATTAAAAACCTCTATTTTCATTCTTTATGAAAAACACTGTGACATGCCACTTTATTTTAGTAGAAATCAACACCAAATGTTATGATGTCAGATAAAATTAGTGACATGAAAATATATCTATTGCCAAAGAGTAGCTCATTTTAAATCAATATTTAAAGATTCTTTCTTGGTATAGATATGGATGAAGACATCTCCCTTATTTTAAATGAAATTTTAAAATAATATTATAAAACTTGTTCAAGAATAATGAGGGATTTAAGTTAGACAATCTAAGGCAGAAGTGAGTATATGTAGGTATGTACAGAACATTTATGTCTGCTGAAATAACAAAAATGTTGTGGATACCACATACACCTAAGGGTAGAATACGAGCATATAGGTTGCTCGTTCCTCATTGTATTCCAAAGAATTGCAATGAAATATAGCATTAAAAGATGCCTAAATCAAAATTTAATCTTTTTTCACAATCATATAGCACAACTTGTTCAACCATTCCTTAATTGTTGGGAATCGAATGAGCTCAGTGATTTTAGGAAAGAAAAAAGAATAAAAACCATGGAAAGACTTGCATAAACTAAACTAGATTGGAATAGCTTAACTAAAAGAAAATTGTCTGTAATAATTTTGACTTTGAGTGAATAATTTTCCATTATAAATATCCAAATTAAATGCAAAGGAAAAGAAGAAAGATGCTATTTTCATCTGGAGAAAGAACTGGTAAATAGAAGTATGTATAGAATATTTATCTACACACATTGTATATACAAATGTTACACACAGAGAGAGACACATACACACACCTATCTTTGTCTAATGGTAACTATCTCTATGGTGAAGTAAGAGTGAAGGAAAATCAAAAGTGGGGAAAATTGTACAATAATGTATACATTTGAAAGAAATAGCAAGCTATACACAGTAGATTTGCAGTTTTATATGCAATTATTTTCAATTAAAAAAAAGTTTTAAAACTGTAATCTTTAAAAATATAAAATCAACCTAATTCTTGACTTGTTATACTGAATTTATAAATCCCCCCCCTAAATTTAGTAAGTTTTAAAGCTTATTAACTCTTTGATATCTTATAATTTTAGGGAAATTTACAGAATTTTTTTGAATTTTATTAATCTTTTAAAATGATTATTTCTTAACAGAGCAAGATAATTTCATTATATCTTATCTTTATCCATTTTATATCTTAGAATGAAAATATTAAAGTATAAAAGAATGTTTTATTACATAAGTACATATATGTATATCATATTTCACATGCATATGCATGTATGGATATATACATATTAAAGATGGTAGATAGATAGATAGATAAAAGATGAGAGAAAGAAATAGAGACCAAAAGAGGCAGAGATGGTGATAGAGACTAAAGCAGGTGTAGGGGAGAGAGAGAGACATGAAAAGAGTGACAGGAAGACAGAAATAGAGAAAGAGAGACACAGAGAGACAGAGAGAGAGACACACACAGAGAGAGACAGAGACAGAGACAGAGAGAGAGAGGCTGTAAATTAAGAAGGTCTGAGTTCAAGAGGAAGAAGAAGAGACATGGAGATAAAAGCAGAGTCAGAGAGGCATTTAGACAAGGAGAGAGAATGACAATTCAATGCCACTACACAGGATACTGGACCATTGCTTTTCTTATTTTCTTATCACTTAATTGATTGTGACAAGTAGATGAGAGATGTCATTAAGCAGAGTTCAGGCCTTTCAGTGATGCAAGATGACTTTGCAGAGTTCTGACTCTTCTAGTGAAGGAATGGTGAACCATTTCTGGGAAAATACTTACAATATCATGGGATTAGAGAAATTACTCCCCTTTCTTGTTATAGCTAGATAAAATTTCACATGGCAAGCCTAAAAAAAAAATTATCTCTTTCTTATGTTGTGCATAGTCTTATTGCACTAGTCAATTCCTTTTAATAAATCAGATACAAGTTGTGACATGTTATTAATTCGATCACTAATAACATACTCAAATTGCAAATCTGTGTCAGCAGGTTGGTGTTGATTAAGTTGTAGCCACCACTGGCATATTGTTTTAAATGACTGATAAATTTTATTTGCTGCTGTGATAGACGGCCTGGTCTCTTTCTTCCTGGGAACTTAGAAATTACACAAGTGGTCCTGTGCAGCTCCATCATAGGCCTCCTTTCTATGCTGCAAAGAGAGCTGATAACCACTAGAGGGGAGGAGACTGCCGGCTTTATTGAAAGCTTCACCATAGAGACTGAAGGTTTGAGGAGCTTTTGCAAAACGAAAGGTTGCCCAAGGAAAGGATTTAAGTTGCATTATAAAGGTTATTAAGGGAGAAAGAGAGAGAAAGACACACACACACACACAGAGAGACAGATAGACAGACAGAGAGGAGAGAAAGAGAGGCAGAGACAGAGACAGTAAAACAGAGAGAGGAGAGAGATAGAGAGAGACAGAGACAGAGAAAGACTGAGAGACAGAGAGCACCAACCCTTAAGACATTCATTATTTGCTTATAATAAACAAGAACCTAATGAGAAAGTAGGTATGTAGCAAGAAATCTGTGTGCATGTTGACCCAGTATCATAGACATTAATAAAATTATCTCTCAAAGCAGCCTTAACCCTTAGGAAAACAAATCATTTTCTACTCAAAATTAAGGCAAATGAATGTACATGTTAAGTAGGGAGTAGGGGTGGGGGGAAATAGTGGTTTGGCCTTTTTTTCAAAAAGAAGGGAAACTGAGTCTATTCTTTCTTTTTAGTAGTATTCAAACACCTGCTCTGTTCTCTCTCCTCACTTTTGCTCCCTTCTTTCCCTCCCCTTTCCTTGCCTCAGATTGTATATTCCTGTGAGAATCTAGAAGATTGGGAGTGAAAGAAGAACACAACAGATTTTGAGATAATAACTGAGTTGATGAAGGAAAAAAAAATACTTCATTTTGCTCATTTACTTTCTAAACTTCTATACTGTGACACTCATAACTTAAACTAAAATAGCATATATAAGAGTCATAGTGGGCCAAATCTATGGTTCATTTACTATTGTAACAATCTTCCCCCTCCTTTTTTTTTTCCTGTTTGACCTTTTTCTTCTACTTCTTTTTATTTTTAAGGGGAAAAATTCTTAGTATTGTTAAAGTGCTATAATGTAGAACTGTAGCTTGTTACATTTACTCTCCTGAGTGTAATTGCACTAAGATCATTCAGTTTCCATTTGGAAAGCCAGTGGCAATTACTGGAATACAATGTATCATGCATTTGCTCACTGGATATAAAACGTATATACTAATTCGCAATAAAATGTAACAGCTGTCAGTGCATTTTCTGCTCTGTTACTTCAATAAATTGGAACTCTGACTAGAAAATGGGAATGTTGCATTTTTACACACTCTGTAATGTGTTTGCTTTTTGCAAATACAATTTATTTTTTTCATGACAAAAATTGTGGTTTGTTATTACTGCTAGTGGATAAATATTCTTATATCAGAATGAATTACATATGGTATCTGTAAAGAAG
Organism: Antechinus flavipes; assembly: GCF_016432865.1. Classification (NCBI taxonomy): domain Eukaryota; kingdom Metazoa; phylum Chordata; class Mammalia; order Dasyuromorphia; family Dasyuridae; genus Antechinus; species Antechinus flavipes. The sequence goes on along the minus strand of NC_067400.1, from coordinate 180,618,306 downwards.
CAGTCATATTTTCTGCTTTTTATTGTAGCCTGTCTTCAGTAAACAAAATACACTTAACCTACTTCTGTCACATTTTGAGTGTCCCCCCCCCCAATTGTAAAGGTTGTGTATATGTATTTGTGTGTACAGGGAATGGGGCTATGGAATGGAAGCAAGTTTATTTTTTACCATTCCTTCTCAGGTGTCTACATAGATGATTAGCATTTATTTCAAAATAGTCTAATTTCTGTAGTAGCCTATTTTTTTTGTTTAATATTCTTCATCTCAGTTCATTTTCTAGTCAGATTTCTTTAGATTGAATAGAAGAGGCTCTGAGTTTTATTTAAAATAAAATGTCTGAACATTTGTGTAATTTTGTTACTTGAGGTCAGACTTTTCACAGATAATTAGCCTTTTACACACTGTGAAATCAACCTGCATTGGTTATTTGGCTAGACTCTTTGCTTCTGTTCTTTATTTCCCAGAAGGTTAACGTGCTGAAAATCTAGCTGCAAGCTCATAGTGCCGTCTCTTTGTGTTGCTAATTATCCCGTTGCATAATTATTAATATCAGGAGCAGGAAGAGGAAACAAGCACACCAAATAGTCGCGAATGCTAGTGTTCTGGCAGGAAGCTAGTCCTGCATTAATAAAATGTGCCTGTGCCAATATCACAGAAGATAGGAGCGTTCCTTGTTAAGGATCATTTATTAACTGAGATCATCTTTTAGTTCGCCTTGGGGTAATGACTAATGTCAATGGCAAATTTCACAGTTGTCTAGAGAAATGAATTAAATTTGTAATAAAAAGCCCTTCGGCTTGTTGTACATGTTCATTTATTGGAGTAGTTGAACTAGGAGAACTGTAAGGCAACCAAGAACATCGGCTTAATTTTCCTTACATATAATAGTGACCTTTAGCTTCATATAGAAAAAGTTACCTATTATGAACTGGTAAATTAAATGAGAAGTTTCCCTAATGCAAAGAAAGAAAGAAAGAAAGAAAGAAAGAAAGAAAGAAAGAAAGAAAGAAAGAAAGAAAGAAAGAAAGAAAGAAAGAAAGAAAGAAAGAAAACAAAACTAGGTGACTGAGCTAAGTTAAATATTCCTTGAGCCTAGGAGTTTCTTGTACAAAAGCTAAACACACACAGAGGCACACACACAACTTTTCTATTTAAGTCATTGTGTGATAAATGGCTTAACATAACATACACAGAGTAGAAAGTAAGACAATTCCAAGATGTCATAAGTACAACTGCCTACAAATAAGAGGTTACTGTGTCTGGTAGTTTTGCACCAGGAGAATGAGTTTTTAAGAGTACCGTGTTAGTACTCTAGCAGTTCTATTATACATAATATGTTATTCCCTTGGCATGTTATCACTGTACTTATTTATAGAAGGTTTTGTGCAGCTTCATGTAGTTATGGTACAATATATTTCCCATGAGGAAGAACAATTACACTATTGTCTCCCTCCAGATTTCTTCCTTTTTATTTTTGCTTTTGGGAAAGAACAATTCCAGATTCCATTGCTAAGACTTAAGAAAAACTGCATTTAAAAAAAATAAACATAATAAACATGCTTGACCTGCAAATTTGTTATTGAATCTAGCACAGGAGAGACTCAGTTTGTAATCTGTGAGGTATATAGAACTATCTTTGAAGCAAATTATTCTAATGAAAGCTCTGGGACAAGCTAATGAAGGCAAGTAAAAAATGGGCATTTTTTCACAACATGAAGACAATTGCAATGTTTATGTGTATACACTTGAAATATGACATATCCTAGGGAGAAATGAAATTTAGCCACCTGTTTTTAAAGTTTAAAAATGATATTGATATTTTTCACCTTTGATTGATTCATAAATATTTTAAACACACTTATTTCTAACTTTTTAAAAAGATCATTTAAAATAGAATGGTCTCTGTCTAGATATGTGCTCTTTTGCTGTGATCTATGGATTCCTCCTCCTCCTCCTTCTCTTCTTTCTTCTTCTTCTTCTTCTTCTTCTTCTTCTTCTTCTTCTTCTTCTTCTTCTTCTTCTTCTTCTTCTTCTTCTTCTTCTTCTTCTTCTTCTTCTTCTTCTTCTTCTTCTTCTTCTTCTTCTTCTTCTTTTTCTTCTTCTTCTTCTCCTCCTCCTCTTCCTCTTGTATATAGTCTCTTTACCAGTGAAATAGAACATCATTTGCTGTCCAAAAAGTAGTGACTCCTTTATCTTCTGGGATGTATACTGCTTTATACTTTATGCTTGTTCATGATGTAGAAGAAATTTAGTATTCATTCAATTATTTTTTTGCTTATTTGTTTATTTATTGATTTATTTTAATGCAGTTGTTCACAAGATTTCTAATAAGGACGGGAAAAGAGTTTTCAATCCTCCTTTAACCACTTTCTTACCTTAGCCCTTTTCAGCATGTAACCTTATTCTCTGTGGGATTACTTGGATGAAAACCAATTAGGGAACTGCTCACACAATATAAATGCATACAGATTACTACAGATTGAACATTGTTCATGCCAACTAATCACAGAATATATAATGCCCTAAACAGTATAAATATTAAAAAGCAAGGAAGAAATGAACACATATTGTTAAAATAGTCTGAGTATCAAATCAAAGCTAATAAATATGTAAATAAAAATATGGATTTATTATCACCCCCAGTTTCTACTCCTTTACTGTTTCCCCTACCTTTGTGGTGATATGCCTACAGGCATCCTGAAGTGTGTTCTATTTTCCTAATCCTACCACAATAGTCCACATGGGTTTCTGAGGTTTCCCTATGCCCTTCATTCAGTTTTTGCCCATTAAACTAAACCCCTTCCCTTTCTAATCCAGAAAGTGTTATTCTTTATTGGGGAGTAGACAGTCTACTAAAAGGCCAGTGTTGCTCAATAGATAACAAAAGAAGGAAAATCAGGTATCTTGTAATCAAGTTTGACATCATGCTTAGTTCATACAAATATAGCAAAGACCAAGGAGTGAGAGAATTAACAAGAAAGAGACTTAATGTGTTAGGACCTTTGTGACGTGACAAGAAAGTCTAATGAGGCCAGAAATTATGATCAAAGTTAGTTATTAATTATGGAACTCTGGAAATAAGAATATGATGAATCAACACAGTATTTCTTGAGGTAGATGATGAAATATGAATCTCAATGCCCCCCCCAAAAAAATCTTTCCTTTCTTCAGATAATATTCTTTTATATTTTCTCCCCCCTTTCTTTGTCTTTCTCTCTCTCTCTCTCTCATAGATCCCATTAAAATGGACCCCAATTCCACTCCTAGTCCAGGCATAAATAGAACTTCGCTTTTGGGGAGATTTAGCTCAGATGAACAAATGACTCTTTTAACAATTGGAGAATATAGATCATTTCTATTTAACACTGTTTCTTTTTACAAGGTAAATCTTGTTTTCTGAAGCAAAGTGAGTAGAGTTTTGTAGAGAAAATCTCAGAAATGGTTCCCTATGTTTTTGGTAGAAGTGATACTATAAAATCAATCTTAACATTCTCCCTTTGTTCCTGATGCAAAAAGGTTGATCCTGGTTCATTATAATCCTCCTCCCTCTGGGAATTTTTCTCCACCCTATAACAGTTTGTAACTACTGCTTTGGTCATCTTTCTGAGTATTTGTAGTACAGGCACAAATTCTAAATTGTGAACTGTCAACCTGAATGAAAATAAAAAGGATGCCAAAAGTGTTGAAACTTGAATCTTATTATTATGTCAATATATTTGAGTTTTTATTAGTTTAATCCAGGAATTCATGATTATATATAGATTAACAGATGTGGCTGCTGGTTTGCGATTGCTATTTAGACATCTTCTAAGAAGTTATGTGTAATATCTCACTTATAATTTTACAGATGAAAAAAAAAAGAGACTCAAGGAAATTTGGTGACTTGATTTGGTAAATAAATTAGTAAGTATAAGAGAAGTTTCTGACCTGACACATTTTGATTTGGTTCCAACCTCCTTTACACATTATAATGCTTCTCTGTGTCAGTGTCTCATAAATGGTCTTTCTTAACCTGCCTAGTCATTGTAAAATATTTCTCGTATCATTCCATCCCTTCTCCAAATGTCTTCATTCACACTTGGAAGGAATATATTTCAAAGTAGCTTTTGAGCTTTTGAAAAGCCTAGGAGAAGAAGCAGAAGAAGGAAAGAAGTGTGGGGGGAGATGGAGAATGCCTCCATTATTTTTGTTTTGGTTATTCACTTATCACAGTTATGTATTACTCTGTGAGAAGCTATTTGGGTTTTTTAGGGGGAAAATATTGGAATGATTTCCCATTTTCTTCTCTAGCTTATTTTATAGATAAGAAAACTGAGGCAAACAGAATTAAATGACTTTCCCAGAGTCACATAACTGATAAGTTTCTGAGGCCAGATTTGAATTCAGGAAGAGAAGTGTTCCTAACTCCAAACCCAGCTGTATATCCACTGATCACCTAAATGATTTGGTAGAGGTGACCAAATTTTCAAGCAAAGATATTTGACAAAATAAACATCTTTTCACTTAATAACATTTCTCCCTGCTCTCTTGAAATTGTCCTCTTCTTGTTGTTACAGTTCCTAAAATCTTGCCAAATAAAGATTAAAGTGAAAGTAATAAGTATGTGGCCTCTTTTAAAATTGTATGTTACTTTGCTACCATTTATACATTAGTAGAAACTACTTTAATCTGGTAGCTTTCTTCTGAATTCTTAGGTAATGTCATCTGCACTAAAGATAACTTGATTGAGTAAGAGAGGGGAAATAGCTAAATTGCACAGTTGACATGTCTATGCTTCATGAGGACATCAGTTTCTGTGAATTGAGAAGTCAAGGAGGGATGCATGGAGGGAAAAGTGATGAATGGAAAGATGCATTTCACTTATTTCTAAATTCTCATAACAGCTCTTTTCATGTATAGGAAAGGCAATCCTTTCTGTGAATGTTCTCAGGACTCAGAATTCAGCTAGATATAATGGTTTTAAAGGTCAGCTATCATTATGTGCTAAATAAACATTATTGACCAATCTGAAAACCTAATGACCATTTGTAGCATTGTTCATTATATAAAGAAAAATTTTTCCCCAAATTTTATATAGCCAACCTAAATACACTTAGAATCCAATTCATTCTTAAACTGAAATAGTCACCAGACTGGAATACAGAGTGTACTATATTCCACAGGGGAGATGAAACATTATCTCACAAGGATACAGATCATCAAAATGTGAACAGGAAAACTCAAAGGAGTGTAATTTTGTCAGTAGAGGAAATCCCCATTTTGGAAAGTTCTTTCTCCAACCACATTTGACATTATTTAAATTCATATAGAAATAAAATGACTAAGTATTAAAGAATAAACTTTACAGTGGATCTCAAATACATAAATACACACACACGCACACACACACACACACACACACACACACACATATATATACATACAAACATTTTTCTTTTTGCTATGTCATTTCTATTTTCTTGTTAATCTGTGAATCAATTCCCAAGTAGACTAGATATATTCTTTCTTTTATTTTCATGTTATCTGTAGAAAATGGTAGTTACAGTAAAGTTTCCAGACATTTTCAAATAGGATTGCAGTTAATAAACATTTGAGAGAGCACATAACATTTTGGCAAAGTTGATTTTTTGAGTTCTCAGTATCTATTGGATGATAAATTTCTATAGGGAAACCTGATACTAGATTAAAGATACAATTATTAAAATTTTGATCTTTGTATAAGGAAGATATTACTCTGTTTTGTGATATTAGAGAGAGGATGCATTATTTGCTAGAAAAGAGACATTGTTTCCATTTAGGACAGCTGTCATTAACAGAGTGATAAGGATCATTCATTGGATTTGGTAATAATATGGTAATACATACTACAGAGTCCAAAATAACAAAGCTAATAGATAACTCACATTTATGAAGCATTTTCTTCTACTAACTTCCTATTCTGATGGTTTATGATGACTGTGCCCTTGAAGGCTCTGCCAGGGGTCCATAAGCTCTAGCAGGTCCTATCAAACTGGAACCACTTTATATTTAGGTTCAGTGACTGAGGAAGACCACTTTGGGTGAATTCAGGAATCCAGATCGGTTGTAGAATGAGAAATCTTCTCACCCCCCCAAAAAATGAACAAACAACAACAAGAAAAGAAAACAAAACAAAAAACCACAATCTTTCAAATGATTTTTTTTTTTTTTGTTAGCATACTGATTTGCATTAGTGGAAGGAATCTCAACATTGACAAGATCAAAATATAGACTACATTAGAAAGTACCTTCTTCAGGGAAATGGATCTGCATGTGCATGAATGTTTGTGGCAGCCCTCTTTGTAGTGGCCAGAAACTGGAAACTGAGTAGATGCCCATCAATTGAAGAATGGCTGAATAAATTGTATATGAATATTATTGTTTGTTAAGAAATGACCAACAGGATGATTTCAGAAAGGCCTGGAGAGACTTACACAAACTGATGCTGAGTGAAACGAGCAGGGCCAGAAGATCATTATATACTTCAACAACAATACTATATGATGACCAATTCTAATGGACCTGGCCTTCCTCAGCAATGACATGAATCAAATCAGTTCCAATGGAGCAGTAATAAACTGAACCAGCTACACCCAATGAAAGAACTCTGGGAGGTGACTAAGAACCATGGCATTGAATTCCCAATCCCTATATTTTTGCACACCTGCATTTTTGAGTTCCTTCACAGGCTAATTGTACAATATTTCAGAGTCCGATTCTTTTTGTACAGCAAAATAATGGTTTGGTCATGTATACTTATTGTATATCTAATTTATATTTTAATATATTTAACATCTTCTGGTCATCCTGCCATCTGGGGGAGGAGGGGGGGAAGGAGGGGGAAAATTGGAACAAGAGGTTTGGCAATTGTCAGTGCTGTAAAGTTACCCATACATATAACCTGTAAATAAAAGGCATATTGAAATTAAAAAAAAAAGTCCCTTCTTCAATTGGTCCTGTGACAGAGATATTACCAGTATTGTCATCTTCAGATAAAGGAAGAAACCATTATTGGGGAAGTCTCTGAATGAATGTACCCATGGCTAAAAAATCACTGAACATTGGTATGTGGATTTGAAGGCTTTCTCTTGTCTCCAAATAAAGTACTTTTTCTATTATGCCATAAATTCAGCAACAATATTGATAATCAAATCTGTTACATTAGTTTTGAATTATGCAAAAAGTCAATAAATTAAAATTTAGGGTAAATTATTATTTTGCATAATAAGACCATTAACAATCATTACATCCTCTTCTCTACACAAATAGAATTTTATTATTAGAATCAAATACCCAATTATCTGTATTAATTAAAAATAGAGGAAAAACAAAAATAAAATCTGTTAAAATCTACAAGTTTCAGTTTAACCATTTGAATTATTTCCTTACCAATGCTGTTAAAATATCTGGCAATTTGAATTTTACCAATGGTTCTTTCCTTGCTAAGAGAAACAATGGAACCAAATAATCACTTCATATTGATTCAAAATTGAATTTTATTTTCTATTTCACTTAAAATTTTAATCAAAATCAAATTTTTCTGCTCTCTTTATACTCAATTAATTTGAATAGAATTAAAAGATAATGAAACTCATTAATTTTTGATCACTTGATCCTGATCGTTTATGTTAATTACACATATTTCTTTATTCATCTTCCCTGTATAGTTAGATAGAGCTATAATTATTTTGGGGTTAAGGAAAACAAACTCTTTTTTGGCCCATAAAAATTATCATCAGAGATTTTTGTTTGAAGTGTATTAGAACATCTTTTAAACAATATTTTTATGAAAAATAAAAAAAACTATTATGATATGTTGTCATATGATACACTAAAATAAAATATGCTATTTTTCATTCTTTGGATGTGGAGGTGGCTAAAATACAATAGAATCTTCCATTTAACATGAACATGTGAGTTTGGTGGCAGAGTCTAATATCTGCTTTTCCTTTCAGAGTTAGAGACAAAAGGGAGTATACCAATTACAGTTTTCTAATCACTTAAAAAAAAAAAAAAACTTTGGAGATTCGATTTCCGTAAGCCATAGCATGCTACATATAATTTGTTGGTATTCTTTTAGAAATCATCAGGTGTGTTTTAAGAAGTATTACAAAGCACCATGCTTTTGCTTACCATTTCAGAAGGTATTTTTCAAAGAAGGTAAAACATGTCTGTTAATTTCATGTTATTGTAATACATGACAATAATCAAATCAACTATCTAAATCAATCTTATTCATGATTCAGTGTTGCCTTTATATGAGAACATACATCTTTTTTCTTTTAAATTTGCTTAGCCAAAAATCCAACAGATCAAATAATTTTGCAAATGCTTGTGTAAACATACAACTAGTTCCAGGCAATGCATGTTATTGAATCATAAATTTATCCCTACCCCAGTAACCCCACAGAGACAGGCAAAAAATTTATCTCTCACCTCATCAATACAGAGTTCAGGAAGGAATTTGGAGTATTTAAATAATATTAGCAGGATTAATAACCAATAATCAATTTTGTGTTAAGTATGCACTATGTGGACTTTCAGCCACCATGGCGGAGAGGACACACACATCTCTTTAAGCTCCATCTTTGCTCTCATAATACTTTATTTCATGACAAGGCCTTGGAATTAGTACTTGACTGAAAAAAAAAAAAAACACAATACCATAATTACCAACAGAAGATATCCTTGAAATTTGCCAGAAAAGGTCTGTTTTTGCTCCCAGGAGAGGATGCTTAGATGAGGTGCAGAATGAAAACAGGCAGCGGCAGAGCAGCAGACAATGAGAGCAGGGCAGGTAGCTCACATTGAGCAGACTTGAGAGGGGTGGGTTGTGATCTCAGCCATTTCTGTGGTGAGAACTTTACTACAGTGTGGCTACTTTGCCTACTTGGCCCTGGCAACAGGCCAGTAGATCAGCAGAGAAGCTATAAACATAGAGGGTGAAGACTATAACCCCCAAAAGCTAGGGTCTCTAGGGACCTGGCCACACCCACCCAGAGTGACTCAGCACTCTCTTAGAATGCAGACACAGTGCAGTCATTGCTGTCTTGCTAATGCCTCACTGCTGCCCCCTGCAGTTTCTAGAGGAAGCTTGGTAATACCATCCAGCACCTCCCCCCCCCCACAAAAAAAAAAAAAAAGCAGACTGCATTTTTTTTTCTTTGCTAATTTGTTTTCTTTGATTCTTCTTTGACAAAAGGAGCAAAAAATTTAAATGGACTCTTACTTTTTATAGCTTCTATATGGATAGAGAGCAGACTTTAAACCCTGAGGAGACTAAAAACAGACTGTCTCCAGATGAAGCCCCAAAAGGGAATATGATCTGGTTCTCAACACACAAGACTCTCAAAAAATAAATTAAAAAGGCTCTCACAAGAGAGCTAGAAGAAAATTGGGAAAGGGAAAGGGAAGCTTGGCAAGAGGGCCTGGATAAGTCATCCCACTCATTTAAAGATAGAGTGGATAAAGAAATCAAATCCTTGAAAAGCAGAATTAGTGAATTGAAAAAGGTAAACAACTGAAAAGGAAAAAAAGAATTAGTGAATTGGAAAAAGAAAATAGCTCTCTAAAAAATAAAATTGATGAAATGGAAAAAAATCCATAGAACAAAACAACTCATTTAAAAACTCAATTGAACAATTAGAAAAAAGATACTTAAAAAGTGAGTGAATAAAATAATTCATTAAAAATCAGAATTGATGAAATGGAATTGAATGATTCAAGGAGACACCAAGAATCAGTCAATCAAAACCAAAAAAAAAAAAAAAAAAAAAAAAAAAAAGAAAGAAACCGGAAAAAAAATGTCAAATACCTTCTTGGGAAAACAACAGACCTGGAAAATAGATCTAGGAGAGATAATTTAAGAATTATCAAACTTCCTGAAAAATATGGTGACAAAAAGAGCCTGGACACTATTTTCCAGGAAATTTTCAAAGAGAACTCCCCAGATGTTCTAGAAACAGAGGGTAAAATAGTCATTGAAAGAATTCATCTTTCACCTACTGAAAAGGACCTTAAAATCAAAACTCCAAGAAATATAGTGGCTAAATTCCAGGACTATCAGATGAAGGAAAAAATATTATAAGTTGATAGAAAAAATCAATTCAAATATAGAGGAGCCACAATAAGGATTACTCAAGATCTAACAGTGTCCACATTAAAGGATCGAAGGGCCTGGAATATAATATTCTGAAAGGCTAAGGAACTTGGTATGCAGCCAAAAATAATTACCCAGCCAAAATGAGCACTTTTTCCAGGGAAGAAAATGGATATTTAATGAAACAGATGAATTTCATCTATTTCTGATGAAAAAAATCAGAACTAAACAAAAAGTTTGATCTCCGAATATAGGATGCAAGAGAAACCAAGAAGATAAAAAGAAATCTTGGGAACAATATTTCTGTTATAAAGATATACAAAGAACAAATGTATAATTTGTTCTAGAAACTAGAGATAGAAAGGAAATTGTACCCGAAAAAGGGTAAAATGGGAGTAATACATCTCATGAAGAGGCAAAGGAAACCTATTATATTTGAAAGAAAGAATGGAGAGGGATGAATATAGCATGTATCTTACTGCCATCAGAATTGGCTTAAAGAGAAAAAAATATTAGACATATTTGATTTATGGTGAAACTTCTCCCACCTCATTGAAAAGTGGGAGGAGAAAAGTGAAAAGGGAAGGAGTAAGCTAAACAGAAAGGACTACAGAAATTGTGAGGAAAAGGGGTAAGATAGTGGTAGGAACTCTAAGGCAGGGGGAGAGATACTAAAAAGGAAGGGCTGCGAGAAGCAAGTGGTACTCACAAGTTTAATACCAGGGAGGAGGGTAAGGGGGAAGGAAAGGGGAAAAGCATAAGCAAAATGGCAAGAAATAGAGAATTAATAATTTTAACCATAAATGTGAATGGGGTAAACTTCTCCATAAAGAGGAAGCAGTTAGCAGACTGGATTAAAAGCCAGAATCCTAAAATATGTTGTTTACAGGAAACACACTTGAAGCAGGATGATACATACAGAGTAAAGGTAAAAGATTGGAGCAAAATCTATTATGCTTTATGTGAAGTCAAAAAGGTAGTGGTAGTCATCCTGATCTCAGATGAAGCAAAAGCAAACATTTATCTAATTAAAATAAATAAAGGAGGGCACTATATCTTGCTAAAGGATAGCATAAATAATAAAACAATATCAATATTTAATATATATACACCAAGTGGTGTAGCATCTAAGTTCTTAAAAGAGAAATTAATAGAGCTGAAAAAAGAAAAAGATAGCAAAACTATAATAGTGGGAGATCTCAACCTTGCACTCTGAGAATTAGATAAATCAAACCACACAAACACACACACACACACACACACACACACACACACAAAAGAACTCAAAGAGTTAAATAGAATACTAGAAAAAATTAGATATGACAGATCTGTGGAGAAAACTAAATAGAGACAGAAAGGAGTACACTTTCTTCTCAGTAGTTCATGGGACCTACACAAAAATTGACTATAAATTAAGACATAAAAACCTCAAATTCAAATGCAGTAAGGTAGAAATACCCGTGTTTCCCTGATAATAAGACACCATCAGATAAGATCAAAATGGGTCCATGACCTAGGCATAAAGGATGAGATTATAAATAAATTAGAGGAACATAGGATAGTTTATCTGTCAGACTTGTGGAGGAGAAAGAAATTTGTGACCAAAGAGGAACTAGAGACCATTACTGATCACAAAATAGAAAATTTTGATTATATCAAATTAAAAAGCCTTTGTACAAACAAAACTAATGCAAACAAGATTAGAAGGAAAGCAACAAACAGGGAAAACATCTTCACAGTTAAAGGTTCTGATAAAGGCCTCATTTCCAAAATATATAGAGAACTGACTCTAATTTATAAGAAATCAAGCCATTCTCCAATTGATAAATGGTCTAAGGATATGAACAGACAATTTTCAGATGATGAAATTGAAACTATTACCACTCATATGAAAGAGTGTTCCAAATCATTATTGATCAGAGAAATGCAAATTAAGACAACTCTGAGATACCACTACACATCTGTCAGATTGGCTAAGATGACAGGAAAAAATAATGATGAATGTTGGAGGGGATGCGGGAAAACTGGGACACTGATGCATTGTTGATGGAGTTGTGAACGAATCCAACCATTCTGGACAGCAAAAAGTTACCAAATTGTGCATACCATTTGATCCAGCAGTGTTTCTATTGGGCTTATATCCCAAAGAAATACTAAAGAAGGGAAAGGGACCTGTATGTGCCAAAATGTTTGTGGCAGCCCTGTTTGTAGTGGCTAGAAACTGGAAATTGAATGGATGCCTATCAATTGGAGAATGGCTGGGTAAATTGTGGTATATGAATGTTATGGAATATTATTGTTCTGTAAGAAATGACCAGCAGGATGAATACTGAGAGGCTTGGAGAGACTTACATGAACTGATGCTAAGTGAAATGAGCAGAACCAGGAGATCATTATACACTTTGACAACGATATTGTATGAGGATGTATTTTGATGGAAGTGGATTTCTTTGACAAAGAGACATAACTGAGTTTCAATTGATAAATGATAGACAGAAGCAGCTACAACCAAGGAAAGAACACTGGGAAACGAATGTGAACTATCTGCATCTTTGTTTGTCTTCCCGGGTTATTTTTACCTTTTGAATCCAATTCTCCCTGTGCAACAAGAGAACTGTTCGGTTCTGCAAACATATATTGTATCTAGGATATACTGCAACATATCTAACAAATATAGGACTGCTTGCCATCTAGGGGAGGGGGTGGAGGGAGGGAGGGGAAAAATCGGAGCAGAAATGAGTCCAAGGGATAATGTTGTAAAAAAAAAAAAAAAATTACCCTGGCATGGATTCTGCCAATATAAAGTTATTAAATAAATAAATAAAAAAAAGACACTGTCATTATTTTTTTGGATAGAAAAACACCAGAGGCCTTATTTTCATGGGAGGGCTTATTTTGATGAACATTGACAGCAATTTTAATAAACAGGTAAATGTGAACAAAAAAAAGTACCTTTATTCAATAATGATCATGTCATCTTCTTCAACAACATCGTTCAATACCCTGAATTCCGTCCTGGATGTCTTGTGCCTCTATTTCCTTCAGAAGAAGTGGACCCAATCTGTCATGTCCAGCAATATAGCTCTCTTTACATGAACATGTCTTGTCCAGGTAACCTGCTCGTAGCCTTGGCGACACAGCTGTCAGTAATTTTATCCCATGACTTCTTCACCTAAATCATGACTTCTTGCAGACAGGGCTTCACAAAGTTTCCATGCTGATTTCTTTCCATTCTATTTTCAATGTAGTCATTGACTTCCATGTGCAAATGGTCCTTGAATGGCTTGTTTATTGCAATATCAAGGGTATGGAGATAGGCAATCATTCCTGCAGGAATCATTGATCTATTCTTCTCTCTGCAAGGAAGTTCTTCATTTCTTCAGCGTGGTGAATGCTGGCTGAATCCCAGATTATCAGACCTCTTTGGTTACCTCGCATCATAAGCGGCAGCATTAAATCAACCCACTTTCTTATAATGGCTTGTGTGGGCTTTTTTCGGTTTCAAGAATGTAAATGCCTGATATATGTTCACTCTTATCTTTCTTGCCCTTACTGATGATTAGAGGTGTGGCTTTCTTTCCATCCAAACAAATTGCCAAAACACAGGTGACCCGTGCACTCTCAAAGCCAGTGGTGGGAATGTAGATTGACGTTGCACCCTTGTGATCAATTGTTGTTTGAGATCCTTGTACCATAAACACTGCAGTTTCATCCATAGCAATCATATTGCAGGTTTGGTACTTGGAAATGTCGATCCTATCAATAAAGGACTTGAATGCAAGTGCATGTTTAATAACTTCAGCATCTTCCAGCTTAAACAGTGTTGTTTATCTTCTTAGGGACAGTTCATACTGTTGAAGGAAACTGTCCAACCAGTGTTGTGATGCTTTGAATCCTTCTGAGACCATTTCAAACTCTGGTGCCATTGAAAGGGCAAATGCTTGAATATCAGTGCTGCACATAACCAAGGTCTTTGCTCTCCTGTCAGTAATCCAGTCACCAATGAGGATCTCCAAGTCAGGATATAAGGGTTGCTGACCTGATCCTGACCTGAGCTTTTTCCCTTTTCCCTGATCCGTCTGTTGATTGAGGTTATTATAATCTGCTCTCCTTTTTCTGACAATTCAAAGATCCAAAAGTTTTTCTTTACAGAAAACTGCAAGATTCTTGCCATGTGACTCCTCTACAATTGCTTTCTTGTACTCAACAGTATGGCTCTTCCTTTTTGTACTCATGTCTGGGGGTCAAAACAGACAGAATAATAAAATTATGACCATCAGTCCTTCTTTTCACTCCATCATGCCCCTCAATAATGTTTTAACCCCACCATGCTCCCTGAGTGCTCCTTCTATCCTCTATGATGCCCCCTGAGTTCTTCTTTTATCCTCCATCATGCCCCCTCACTCCCACTTACATACCGGGTTTTTATGATGTCCTGCCTCAGCTCTCCTCCACGGCACTGCTCTCAATGGTGCCAGCAAGCAAATCACTGGGGAAGAACAGGATGACGCGCTCACTGCTGCAGCTCTGATTGGATGCAGCTCGGAGCACGGTGTGCGTTTTATCTGGGGGGGTGGGGAGGGGAAGGAGGACGGTGCATACAGAGGGTACTGTAATGTAGCGTGTAGAGCAGGGAATCACCTTCACTACAGTAGCAATCTCAATAGGGCTTGTTTTCGGGAGAGGGCTTATTTTAGAGGAATCTTACACAGTAAGGGGAGGGCTTATTTTTGGGATAGGTCTTATTATTGGGGAAACACGATAGTAAATGATTCCTTTTCAGATCACAATGTAATAAAAATTACATTCAATAAAAGCCAGCGGAAAATAGACCAAAAATAATTGGAAACTAAATAATCTCATACTAAAGAATGATTGGGTGAAACAGCAAATCATAGATATATTTAATAACTTCACCCAATAAAGTGACAATAATGAGATGTCATACCAAAATGTGTGGGATGCAGCCAAAGTGGTAATAAGGGGAAATTTCATATCTCTAGAGGCTTACTTGCATAAAATAAAGAAAGAGAAGGTCAATGAATTGGGCTTGCAACTAAAAAATGCTAGAAAAGGAACAAATTAAAACTCCCCAGTCAAACACTAACCTTGAAATTCTAAAAATAAAAAGAGAGGTTAATAAAATTGAAAGTAAAAAAAACTATTAATTAATAAAACTTGGTTCTATGAAAAAACAACAAAATAGCTAAACACTTAGTAAATCTGATTTAAAAAAGGAAAGAGGAAAATCAAATTGTTAGTGTTAAAAATGAAAAGGGAGAACTTGCCACTACTGAAGAGGAAATTAGTTCCATAATTAGGAGTTACTTTGCCTAACTTCATGCCAATAAATTCGATAACTTAAATGAAATGGAAGAATACCTTCAAAAATATAGCTTGCCCAAACTAACAGAGGACGAAGTAAATATCCTAAACAGTCCTATCTCAGAAAAAGAAATAGAACAAGCTATTAACCAACTCCCTAAGAAAAAATCCCCAGGACCAGATGGATTTACATGTGACTTCTACCAAACATTTAAAGAACTATTAACTCCAGTGTTATATAAATTATTTGAAAAAAATAGGGATTGAAGGAGTCCTACCGAATTCCTTTTATGACACAGACATGGTACTGATACCTAAACCAGGTAGGCTGAAAACAGAGAAAGAAAATTATAGACCAATCTCCCTAATGAATATTGATGCTAAAATCTTAAATAAAATATTAGCAAAAAAATTACAGAAAATTATTCCCAGGATAATATACTATGAACAAGTAGGATTTATACCAGGAATGCAGGGCTGGTTCATTATTAGGAAAATTATTAGCATAATTGACTGTATCAATATACAAATTAACAAAAACCATATGATCATCTCAAATAGCTCACAAAATCCAAAATTCTTTCAGAGTAATGTTTTTGCTTTCCTTAGATTAGATTTTCAATGATGTTAAATTATTTATCCTTTAAATCTTAATGAAACATTTAGCATCAGCATCCATAAGATTAAATTTTTCTTTTTTTCACATTACTACTAATTTGACATGATAGGAGCTGTATCCTTACCTTTTTTCTTCATCTCTTATCTTGTTACTGTGTATTTCAATAATAAGTACAAAAGGAGTTGACTTTCATTTGCTCTATGGGGACTGATTCATCATATAGTTCATTTTCAGTCATGGCCTCATTTGGAGATTTTCTTGGCAATGATACTGGAGGTGTTTTTGATGTCTTTCTCTTTTATGTCTAGCTTCTTTTACAGATAAGGAAATTGAGGCAAACAAGAGCAAGTCTCTTGCCTTCATTCACGCACCTAGTAAATGTGTGAGGCGAGAGTTGAATACCTCTAAATTGTACCAATTTCTTATTTCAAATTTATTTTTAAGAAACAAGATTAATTAATTTTAATAACATACTGGTGTAACAACTTAAAATTTATTGAAAAGCTTTACAATTTTTATCAATTTTTCCTTCTCAAAATAACCTCGAGATAAAATATTACAGATGTCTCAGATTTGTAGATAAGAAACCTGAGATTTATTGAGTTTAAGTGATTTGTGCATATTCACAATGGATATTAAGCATTTGACTCAGAATTTGAACCCATCTTGCTGACTTACCATTTGTTTTTTTTTCTATCTTCATAATGTTCCTTTATAGTATCAAACAACTAATCAAACTCACTATTTCTAAGTGAAGATTTTTAGAATTGAATAGAAAGTTTATATACTACAATGTAGTTGCCATTAACTTTGTTGCCTGTTCAAAAAAGTACAAAATGAACTTGAAGGGAACTACTAACACCTACATAGAACAATAATAATATATATTTCAGGCCAAGGGAAAATGTGAATTATGAAAAAAAAAAGATTTTTTCCTTATTATACCATTTGCTTGAGCTAGCTCAGTTATTTCAGCTTTTTAGATTTACATTTATGAGCAAAGTTTGAGGTGATTGAAAAGCTTTTTTGTCATACAAACCTATTTTCAGAAAAACTAGTGAAAAGTCCAAATAGAATAGCAACGCAAATTTATATCAATAAAATCATGAAAATTCAGATTTCCTTTCACATACCGTATTTCCCCGATAATAAGACCTATCCCGAAAATAAGCCCTCCCCTTACTGTGTAAGATTCCTCTAAAATAAGCCCTTCCCCGAAAATAAGCCCTATTGAGATTGCTACTGTAGTGAAGGTGATCCCCTGTGTTACACACGACATTATGGTACTCTCTGTTTGCACCGTCCGCCCCCAACCTTCCCCTCCCCCCCCAGGATAAAACGCATGCTGCACTCCAAGCTGCACCCAATCAGAGCTGCAGCAGTGAGCGCATCATCCTGTTCTTCCCCAGTGATTTGCTTGCTGGCACCATTGAGAGCAGTGCCGTGGAGGAGAGCTGAGGCAGGACAACATAAAAACCTGGTATGTAAGCGGGAGTGAGGGGGCATGATGGAGGATAAAAGAAGAACTCAGGGGGCATGATAGAGGATAAAAGAAGAACACAGGGGGCATCATGGAGGATAGAAGGAGCACTCAGGGAGCATAATGGGGTTAAAACATTATTGAGGGGCATGATGGAGTGAAAAGAAGGACTGATGGTCATAATTTTATTATTCTGTCTGCACGGGTCACCTGTGTTTTGGCAATTCGTTTGGATGGAAAGAAAGCCACACCTCTAATCATCAGTAAGGGCAAGAAAGATAAGAGTGAACATGTATCAAGCACTTACGTTCTTGAAACCGAAAAAGCCTGGTGTACACAAGCCATTATAAGAAAGTGGGTTGATTTAATGCTATCGCTTGTTATGTGAGGTAACCAAAGACGTCTGATAATCTGGGATTCAGCCAGCATTCACCACGCTGAAGAAATGAAGAACTTCCTTGCAGAGAGAAGAATAGATCAAGTAATGATTCCTGCAGGAATGACTGCCTATCTCCAGACCCTTGATATTGCAATAAACAAGCCATTCAAGGACCATTTGCACATGGAAGTCAATGACTACATTGAAAATAGAATGGAAAGAAATCAGCATGGAAACTTTGTGAAGCCCTGTCTGCAAGAAGTCATGATTTAGGTGAAGAAGTCATGGGATAAAATTACTGACAGCTGTGTCGCCAAGGCACTACGAGCAGGTTACCTGGACAAGACATGTTCATGTAAAGAGAGCTATATTGCTGGACATGATAGATTGGGTCCACTTCTTCTGAAGGAAATAGAGGCACAAGACATCCAGGATGGAATTCAGGGTATGGACACTTATGACGATGTTGTTGAAGAAGATGACATGATCATTATTGAATAAAGGTACTTTTTTTTGTTCACATTTACCTGTTTATTAAAATTGCTGTCAATGTTCATTAAAATAAGCCCTCCCCTGAAAATAAGCCCTCTGGTGTTTTTCTGTCCAAAAAAATAATCAGACAATGTCTTATTATAGGGGAAACACGGTAGACATCCCTTGTTCTCTCCTCATAGATCATTATAGATCCTATTTCTATTTTCTATTTTATCGAATTATTAGGAAAAGGCAAGAAAAAATGAATTATATACTCCATTTTCTTTAACCTTAATTTGCTATCTCTAGAACCATTTATAAGTTTTACTAGTAGCCTGATAGGATTCCAAATAAGGACTAATAATTCATTAGCTCACAATGTTTTTCCAATTCCTCCACCCCTAGGTGGTATAGTTTGTGCAATGAATAAATTAAGCATTTTTCCCTTTGTTTTGGCATAAATCATTACTGTTCTAGGACCAATGGTTTAGGTACTATTTGTAAGATCATTTTGAGATAAGATTTGTAGTCAATGAAGAGAAAAAATCTTTTCTCATTTTGATATTACACAAATAATAACTTTTGGGAAATTTGTTTTCATTAGAATAGAGCAAACTATTTATTCTATATTTGTTGAGGTTATAGACTAGCCCATCTATAATAAGAAGTAAAAGAAGCTCTGTCAAATCTAATTATTTTCTTGAGCTGAATCTTCACATGTAGATTTTTGTCTATGGTTGCAATTATATAGTTTTCTTTGAACATAACCTCCAAAATGTTTTTTTTTTTTTTTTTCCTGGAGCAGCTAATTACACAAATTCTTGCAAGAATCATTTTCTTCAGAAAGAAAAGTATGTGAATTTATGAAATGTATATTATTTTATAACAGGCCTTTTCATGCATTCCCAAGGAGACTGGATATTAGTGAAGAATATGTTTCAATATTGAATCTCTAAGTAAATATTATAAAAGAAAAATTAAAACATTAGTCAAAGATGTGTATTTATGAATTATATTTTATAACATTACATTCTAATAAACTACAATAAATGCCATTATCCTCTTAAACAGAGATTTTAATAAAATGAAGATCATAGTCTTACTGATACCTCTTTTTATGCCCCAGGCATTATATGACATTTTAAAATCAGTGCAGTGAATGCTAGCAAGCTATTGATTGGATGTAACACTAGCTACATATTTTGCATAAATGACCTGGAATTCACTTTCCCATTAGCTTTCTGAAATATAAATCTTTGTTAGATAGGATGGAAGGGAATATCCCATAGAATAACATTTGCACAATAATTAGGGATGGCAAAAATAAGCAAAACTGGCTCTGTTTTTTTTTTACATTAAATTGAAAATGCATTCTTCCTAAATATTAGGAAAATGTTCAAAGGCAGCTGTGTTCACCAGTCACCTTACTTGAGTAATAATGTTGGTTTTAGGTTCTTATTTTATTTTACAGTCTCTGTACTGGAATTTTTAGAGGATATTGATACTATCAATTCACAGTAATGAGAGGCATTGTTACTACAGAGTATTAGGAAATGAGAACTACTACAGTACTTAAGTGAAAGGAGTTGATTTGGCACCTCAAGGTTTATGCTAAAGAAAGAATATGAGATTCAAGTCAGAGAAATACATGGTGAATAAGTGTGTCTAATAATATTTCATGGTATGCTTCTCCTTCTTTTGAAATGAAGTTCATTATTTAATTGATATTAGAAACTTTTCTTTTTGAGACATAGAATTAAAAGATACCTTAGAGTTCATCTAGACTAATCCACAATTTTACATTTATTTTTAATGAAGTAACATTTATGTTTCTCTTTCCTATCCTTAATATATAAGAAAAGAAAGAGAAGCAACCAAAACTCTTGTAACACAAATAGGTATAGAAGAAAATTCCAGTTAATTCATATCAACTAATGCATGACTTATTCTGCTCATCCACTTTACAAATGAAATGTAACCTAAAGTGATCACTAAATGGCAGGTCTAGATTTTTGACCCACCTCTTATAATCTCAAAGTCAGGTTCTTCATATCCTATTACACTACAATAAATAAATTTGTTCTTAGCTTGATTACTATAAATTAATTATTTGTTTATAGATTACTTTTCTGCATGTGTCTCTTGACATACAATTGTTAGTATTTTTTCCTCTGTTCTTTACAGTAATATTGTCAATTAATGACAGTGCCTCTACACTACCTTTGATCTTTTGGACTGGAAGATCACTAAGTAAATGGAATGCATTCTTTTATATGCATTTAATAAACTGTAAATATAATGACTTAATCTTTATGACTCAATTTATATGAACTCATTTATATGAACTATTAGGCATTTTTACTATTCCTTAAAATATTTCCAAGAATTTGGCTTTCTGAAAAAGATGAACATTTAAAAAACTTTACTGATAGTTTCCCTACATAGGAAGTAATCTGGAAGCCTCCCTTGGATCATATGGAAATGTGCTGTGTGGAATCCAATGAGAGAAGAACATACTGAAATAAGAAAGAAAGTCACACTGGGTGGAATTAAAATGGCACCTTGTCTGAAGTTTGGGGCATTCAAATCAGTGTTCTGGTACTTAGAGTTGTAATATAAATGGAGTCCTCAATTCTGCAGTGTTTGGAGAAAAGTGTTATCCCTTGACAAGAATGTTTTTCTTTTAGAGGAAAGGTACTCATACACAGCTAATAAATATTTATATGATTGCAATAAATAATACAACATACCATAATATGCAGACAGCCTTGCGAACAAGTACAAATAATTTACCATTATGCTTTTTTCCCCCATAGAAGACATTTATTTGAAATAAACCATAAAACAAATTAGACTTCTGTTTCTGAAATCCTCAAGCCAATGGACATTAAGTGAGAGAAAGGGAGTGGAAAAACATAAGGGTGAAAACAAGAGAAAAACTTCCAAATCATAAGATATTTGATAGAAACCATCCTGGGAAGCTTTAAAGTAGGATACGTTGAACCAACAGACTTGAAGTTAATTATTTCCCTTTTAACCCTTGACACTGAAGTTAAGTTCGACAACTTGTGGGATGAAGAAGGTCAGAGAAACAAATGTTAAACTTTTTGGATTCTCTTTTTAAATCTTCTTTCATTTAGTGTGAATTGATTTTCTGTGCTCAGAAATTTGATGGTGAAACTAACACTGTACATCAAATGAACATTTATTAACAACATATTAGTCTAATTCAAAATATATCATGACTAGTGGCATTGGCAAAAATAATTTCTCATGTTGCTTCACAGTTTAATACAGAGAAAGTTTCTCTCTTTCCATCCCACTTAAAAGTCATATTACCTCTCCTATATTTCTTCTACTGTAATAGCAAACACCATTTTGATGAGCTACTGAGGATCTGGACAGGAAGTTGCTCAATATTAGATTCTTTTAATCATTTTTGTCATGGATATTGTTCTCCATAAAAATGCTACCAAACCAAGAGTCTTTAATAGAAATGAAGAAGCTATTTGTATGCAGTATATGTCAAACAAAAGGCAGACCAGATGTGGCATAAAATACGTTTAAGTCCTATCACAGCAGCACTAGTTACATTATGCATATGTATCTCTGTGCTTGAGGGGATTTTCTCACACAGTCTTAATATGGTGTGTTCAGTGAGCTCTCTAAATAAAAAATAAAATAAAATAAAGTGAATCCTATTTAAAAGGTCTTGGGTTCTCATTTTCCATGAGTCATTGATTATTGACCTATGTAAAGACATTTGTGTTGACCAGGAAACTTCCTAAAAGAATCACAGATTTCAAGATATGAATGGAACAATTCAGAGCATTTAGCCTAAACAAGAACCATAAGGAATTCCTGGTGGAATAGTCAATAATATTCTGCTTAAAGAGGGATACAGAGAGGGGATTCTTCATCTCTTTAGAGAGTCTATTCTCTTTTTGAATATTTCTAAATATTGGATAATTGTTCTTGACATAAAGAATAAATGTCTTTCTTTCCAGCATCTACTTGTTATTCCTGGTTTTACCTTTTGGCTTCATACAAACCAAATCTAATTGCTATTCCACATTATATCCTTTCAAATGAGTGGAGATGGCTATTATGTGCTATTCTCCGTCCCCTAAAGTTATCTTTTCTGCAATCTAACAGTTCTTTCAATTATTTATGTGATATCAACTCAAAAGTCTTCCATTATCCTAGTTTCTTATAAATGAATAACATTCTTTACAGTATGGTGACTACATTTGAATGCAACAAATGATGTCTGAAGAGAACAAGAATATAATGGGACTATTGCCTCGCTACTCCTAGAACTTACACTACTTTTAAAGTTGTCTGAGAAAGCATTGATCACAAAACACTGATCGCTAATATGGAGCCAAAAGTTTTGTTTTGTAACAACCTCAAACAATGATTATTTCATCTTTTATTTGCATTTTTAAAATCTGTTATTTAAATGCATGCTTTTGATTTTACTCTCATTAAATTTCTTGTTACTAGATTAAACACAGTGCTCCAACATGGAAATATCTTTTTGGAGTTTGATTCTGTGATCCGGTGTGTTTGAGTCATCTGAAAATTAGATGACTATACCATTTATGCTTTCAACTAAAAATGTTAAGCAATGGGGGTGAGGTGGAGCCAAAATGGTGGAGAGCAGACATTACTTTCTGTGATCTCCTCCGACCTTCTTTCAAACCAACAGTAGATTAAGTCAATTAAACCTCTAAACTGGTTTTGTAGTCAAAGAGAACACAAATATTGGGAGTATAATACATTTCCAGAAGAAGATACCTTGGAAGAACTTCATAAAAGATCTGTTTCAAACAGGCAGGAGAACAGTCTGCACAAACTCAGACATAGCACAGGGAGACCAGGCAAGGAGCTGGGGCTGACAGTCTGAACATTGCACCTTCCACACAACTGGGAATCTTCTGTGAGCCTCTTAAACTACTCTGGACAGGCTGCAAGCAGATGGCTTGACAGATTTGCTACAAAAGGCATATTGTAAACCAATGAGTCCCAGAAGAATGAGGGACTTAGGCATGATTACCCCGAACTGGAAGTTAATCAGCAGAACTGTTCCAGGGCAAACTAAAGCAGCTGTTGCTCCTCTTTTTTTTTTTTTTTAGAGCAGACTCAAGCCTCAAAAAAATGACAAAAAGGCAAAAAAAAAAACCTCTGACAATAGACAGCTTTTATGGAGAGAGAGAAGGATAGACCACAAATCCTGAAGTTCCCAAAGGCAAATCAACTCCAAATGAAACCCCAAAGGAAGATATAAGCTGGTTGCCATTTCACAAGACGTTCTTGGAAGATTGCATAAAGAATATTAAAAGAGAGAAGAAAAATGGGGAAAGAAAATTAAATCTTTGCAAAAAGAGATGGGGAAAGCCTATAACTCACTACAAAATAAATCTGATGAAATGGAAAAAGGCATATAACACCTTACAAAATAGATATGAAAAAGATACCAATTCATGAAATTTGTGAATTAGGAAAAAACGCAATGACCAAAACAATTCAACTGGCCAAATACAAATGGAATGTGTATAATACACTAAAAATTAGAATTGAATGAATGTAAGTGAATGACTCAATAAGATTTCAAGAATCAGTCAAAGAAAAACCAAAAAATGAAAAAAATAGAAGAAAATAAAAAATACCTCCCAGGAAAAACAATTGATGTGGAAAAATAGATCTAAAAGAGACAACCTAAGAATTATTGGACTTATTCTCCAATTGATAAATCGTCAAAGGATATGAACAGAAAATTATCAGATGAAGAAATTGAAACTATATCTAGCCATATGAAAAGATGCTCCAAGTCATTATTAATCAGAGAAATGCAAACTAAGACAACTCTGAGATCCCACTACACACCTGTCAGATTGGCTAGAATGACAGGGAAAAATAATGCTGAATGTTGGAGAGGATGTGGGAAAACAGGGACACTAATACATTGTTGGTGGAATTGTGAATACATCCAGCCATTCTGGAGAGCAATTTGTAACTATGCTCAAAAAGTTATCAAACTGTGCATACCTTTTGACCCAGCAGTGTTACTAGTGGGCTTATATCCCAAAGAGATCATAAAGAAGGGAAAGGGACCTGTATGTGCAAGAATGTTTGTGGCAGCCCTCTTTGTAGTGGCCAGAAACTGGAAACTGAGTAGATGCCCATCAATTGGAGAATGGTTGAATAAATTGTGGTATATGAATATTATGGAATATTATTGTTCGGTAAGAAATGACCAACAGGATGATTTCAGAAAGGCCTGGAGAGACTTACCTGAACAGATGCTGAGTGAAATGAGCAGGACCAGGAGATCATTATATACTTCAACAACAATACTATATGATGATCATTTCTGATGGACCTAGCCATCTTCAGCAATGAGATGAACCAAATCAATTCCAATGGAACGTAATGAACTGAACTAGCTACACCCAACGAAAGAACTCTGGGAGATAACTAAGAACCATTACATAGAATTCCCAATTCCTATATTTTTGTCTGCCCCCATTTTTGATTTCCTTCACAAGCTAATTGTATACTATTTCAGAGTCTGATTCTTTTTCTACAGCAAAATAATGGTTTGGTCATGTATGCTTATTCTATATCTAATTTATACTTTAATATATTTAACATCTACTGGTCATCCTGCCATCTAGGGGAGGGAGTGGGGGGAAGGAGGGGAAAAATTGGAACAAAAGATTTGGCAATTGTCAATGCTGTAAAATTACTCATGCATATAACTTGTAAATAAAAAGCTATTTTAAAAAAAAGAATTATTGGACTTCCTGAAAGTCATGATAAAAAAAAAAAAGAACCCAGATTTTAATTTACAGGAAATCATAAAAAAAAAAAAAACTGCCCTTATGTCTTAGATCAGAAGGTGTAATAGACAATGAAAGAATACAATGATCACCTCCTGAAAGAGATCCTCAAAATTAAAATCCTAATCAATAGCACGGCTAAATTCCAGAACTATTGCACCAAGGAAAAGATATTACAAGCAACCAGAAAGAAACAATTTAAATTCTGGAGAGCCACAATCAGTATTACTCAGGACCTAGCAACTTCCACTTCAAAGGAAACAAGGGCCTAGAATCTGATATTCCAAAAGGCAAAGGAAATTGGATAGCAGCCAAAAATAAGCTATCCAGTTAAAATGAGCATTATCTTTCAGGGAAGAAGATGGACATTCAATGATGTAGGAGAATTTCACCTATTTCTAATGAAAAGACCAGAGCTGAACAAAAAAAAAAATTGATCTCCAAACACAAAAATCAAGAGAAGCATAAAAAGATAAAAAGGAAACAGTTCTGGAGAACTATATTTCTGTTATGGTATACTTAGAGAGTGTGGGTATAGTTTGATTTTATTATCATAATATGAAAAAGAAACTACAGGTGGAAAGGGGATCATACTGGAAAAAGAAGAAAAAGGAGGTAAAATAAGGGAAATTACATCTCACAAAGAGGCAAAAAGACCTATTGTAATTGAGGAAAGACAGGAGGTAATGAACATTCTGTGAATCATACTCTCATCAGAATTGGCTCAAAGAGAGAATGTCAGACATATTTGGTTTCACAGAGAAACTTGTCTCATCTTATATGGAAGTGAGAGGGAAAAAAAGAAAAGAAAGGGAAAGACCAATAGAAGGGAAAACAGAAGTATTAGAGGAAAGGTGTAAAAAACAGAGGCGTTTTGAAGGGGGAGAGCTCTTTGAGGAAGTCGTTATTAAAAGCAAAATACTGTGGAGGAAGGAAAGGGGAAAGGAAAGAAAAAAGTATAGCTTAGGGTAAATAAGATGGCAGGAAATACAGAATTAGTTATTTTAACTGTGAATGTGAATAGGATGAACTCTCTCATAAAACGGAAGCAGATAGCAGACCAGATTAAATGACAGAGTTCTACAATATGTTGTTTACAAGAAACACATTTAAAGCAGAATGCTACATACAGAGTGAAGGTAAAGGGCTAGAGCAGAATCACTTATGCTTCAGATGAAGTAAAAAAAAAAAAAAACAGGGGTAGCAACTGCGATCTCAGATCAAGTAAAAACAAAGATTGATCTAATGAAAGGAGATAAGGAAGGAAACTATTTTACTAAAGGACGCCATAGATAATGAAGTAATATAAATACTGAACACCAAGTAATATAGCATCCAAATTACTAGAGGAGAAGTTAAGAGAGATGCAAGAAGAAATAGATAGCAAAACTATATTGGTGGAGGATCTCAACCTGGCTTTCTCAAAATTAGATAAATCAAACCACAAAAGAAATAAGAAAGTTAAAGAAGTAAATATAATATTAGAAAAGTTAGGTATGATAGATATTTGGAGAACATTGAATGGAGACACATAGTTTTTAATTGGTAGTTCATGGAACCTATTCAAAAATTGACCATGTATTAGGGCATTAAAAATTTCAAAATCAAATGCAGAAAGGCATAAATAGTAAATTCATTTTTTTCAGATCATGATACAATAAAAATTGCATGCTATATAAGGCCCAGAAAAAATAGATAAAAATTAATTGGAAATTAGATAATCTAATCCTAAAACTGAATTGTGAAATAACAAATAATAGAGACAATCAACAAAGTCATCAAAGAGAATGACAAAAATGAGACAACATACCAAAATTTGTGTGATTCAGCCAAACTAGCAATAAGGGGGAATTTTATATCTCCAGATGTTTACTTGCATAAAGTAAAGAAACAGAAGGTCAATGAATTGGGTTTAAAACTCAAAAAGTTAGAAAAAAAAAACAAATTAAAAACCCTCAGTTAAATACCAAATTTGAAATTTTGAAAATAAAGGAAGATTAATAAAATTGAAAATAAGAAAAGTAAAAAATAACGAAAAACAATTCACAACTTTAGCTAAGTTGCAGGATACAAAAATAAATCCACATAAATCATCAGGATTTTTATATATTACCAACAAAGTCCAGCAAAAAGAGATACAAAATAACTGTTGATAGGATAAAATATTTTTGGAATCTATCTGCTAAGGGAAAGTCATGAACTATGTGAATACAACTACAAAACACTTTCCACACGAATAAAGTCAGATCTAATCAATTTGAAAATTATCAAGTGGTCATGGGTTGAGTATATAATTAAAATGACAATTAATATAAAAGTTTACTACCTATATTAATCTGTTTATTTAGTGCCATACCAATCAAACTCCCAAAAAATTATTTCACAGATCTAGAAAAAATAATAACAAAATTCATTTGGAAGATCAAAAGTTCAAGAATTTCAAGGGAATTAATGAAAATAATGCTAATGAGGGTGGCCTAACCAGACCTAAAATTATATTATAAAGCAACAGTCACCAAAACTATTTGGTACTAGCTAAGAAATAGAGTAGTTGATCAGTGGAATAGTTAGGATCACAAGAGAAAATAGTCAATAACTCTAGCAATCTATAGCAAAACCCAACGCCCCTAGCTTTTGGGATAAGAACTCACTATTTGACAAAAGCTGCTGGGCAAATTTGAAACTAGTGTGGAAGCAACTAGTTATCGACCCATACCAAATACCACATACCAAAATAAGGTCAAAATAAGTTCATGATTTAGACCTAA
The DNA here is from genome assembly GCF_016432865.1 of Antechinus flavipes. Classification (NCBI taxonomy): domain Eukaryota; kingdom Metazoa; phylum Chordata; class Mammalia; order Dasyuromorphia; family Dasyuridae; genus Antechinus; species Antechinus flavipes. The sequence goes on along the minus strand of NC_067400.1, from coordinate 180,590,299 downwards.
AGAGTAATATCATAAGCAAATTAAAAGAACACAGGATAGTTTCTTTCAGATCTGTAGAAAAGGAAGACATTTTGTTCAAAGAAAAACTGGAACTCATAACTGAAAACCAAATAGATAATTTTGATTACATTAAGTTGAGGGGTTTTCATACAAACAAAATGCAGACAAGTTCATAAGGGAAGCAGTAAATTTGGGAAACATTTTTATATTTAAGGGTTCTAGTTAATGTCTCATTAATAAAACATATAAAGAATTGACTCAAATTTTAAGAACTAAAGCCATTCTCCAATTGACAAATGGTCAAAGGATATGAACCATTTTCTGATGAAGAAATTAAAACCATTTCTATTCATATGAAAATGTGGTATAAACCACTATTGATACTGTGATCAATAAATGGTAATTTAAAATGCAAATTAAGACAACTCAGATACCACGACACACCTTCCAGCTTGGCTAAGATGATAGGAAAAGATAATGATGAATGTTAGAGGGATGTGGGAAAACTGGGAAACTAATACATTGTTGATGGAACTGTGAATGCATTGCACCATTCTGGAGAGCAATTTGGAACTATGCTCAACAAGTTATCAAAAGTGTGCATCCCCTTTGATGCAGCAGTATTTTTAATGGGCCTCTATCCCAAACAAATCTTAAAGGAGGGAAAGGGACCTACATGTGCAAAAATATTTGTGACAGCCCTTTACATAATTGCAAAAGGGTGGAAAGTGAGTGAATGACCATCAGTTAGAGAATGGCTGAATAAGTTATGGTATATGAATGTTATGGAATATTATTGTTCCATAAGAAACAATCCGGAGGATAATTTTTGAGAGGCCTAGTGAGACTTATGTGAAATGATTCTAAGTGAAATGAAAAGAACCAGGAGACCATTGTACATGGCAACATCAATATTATATGATGTTCAATTTTAATGAATATTTCCAACAATGAGATGACTGATGCCAGTTCCAATGATCTTGTGATGAAGAGAGCCACCTACATCCAGATAGAGGCTTGTAGGAACTGAATGTGGATCACAACATAACATTTTCAATTTCCTTTTTGATCTGATTTTTCTTGTGCAGCAAGAGAATTGTGTGTGTGTGTGTGTGTGTGTGTTTATTTACACATATTGCATTTCACATATATTTTAACATGTATAACATTGAATTGCTTGACATCCTTAGGGGGAGATAAGTAAAAGAAAGGGAAAATCTGAAACACAAGGCTATGCAAGACTCAATGTTGAAAAATTGTCCATGAATATGTCTTGAAAATGCATGTCAGCACCTACTCTGTATTTTTATTTATTTTTTATTTTTTATTATATCTTTTTATTTACAAGATATATGCATGGGTAATTTTTCAGCATTGACAACTGGAAAAGCTTTTGTTCCAATTTTTCCCCTCTTTCCCCCCTTCCCCTCCTCCAGATAGCAAGTTGACCAATACATGTTAAATATGTCAAAGTATAATTTAAATACAATATATGTATACATGTCCATACAGTTATTTTTGCTGTGCAAAAGGAATCAGACTTTGAAATAGTGTACAATTAACCTGTGAAGGAAATAAAAAATGCAGATGGACAAAACTAGAGGGATTGGGAATTCTATAAAGTGGTTCATACTCATTTCCCAGAGTTCTTTTCCTGGGTATAGCTGGTTGAATTCATTACTGCTCTATTGGAACTGATTTGGTTCATCTCATTGTTGAAGAGGGCTATGACCATCACAATTGATCATCATATAGTATTGTTGTTGAAGTATATAATGACCTCCTGGTCCTGATCATTTAACTCAGCATCAGTTCATGTAATTCTCTCCATGCCTGTCTGAAATTATCCTGCTGGTCATTTCCTACAGAACAATAATATTCCATAATATTCATACATCACAATTTCTTCAGCCATTCTCCAATTGATAGGCATCCACTCACTTTCCATTTTCTGGCCACTACAAAGAGGCCAAAAACATTCTTCCCCTTCTTTAAGATCTTTGGGGATATAATCACTGATGGTTCAAAGAATATGCACAGTCTAATAACTTTTTGAGCATAGTTCCAAATTGCTCTCCAGAATGGCTGGATGTGTTCACAATTCCACCAACAATGTATCAGTGTCCCAGTTTTCCCACATCCCCTCCAATATTCTGCATTATCTTTCCCTGTCATTCTACCCAATCTAGCAGGTGTATAGTGGTGTCTCAGAGTTGTCTTAATTTGCATTTCTCTTATTAATAATAACTTGGAGCATCTTTTCAAATGGCTAGAAATAGTGTCGATTTCTTCATCTGAGAATTGTCTGTTCATATCCTTTGACCATTTATTTATCAATTGGAGAATGGCTTGATTTCTTATAATTTAGAGTCAATTCTCCACATATTTTGGAAATGAGGCCTTTATGAGAACCTTTGACTGTAAAAATGTTTTCCCAGTTTATTGTTTCCCTTCTAATTTTGTCTGCATTAGTTTTGTTTGCACAAAAGCATTTCAATTTGATATAATCAAAATTTTCTATTTTGTGATCAATAATGATCTCTAGTTCTTCTTTGGTCATAAATTCCTTTCACAAGTCTGAGAGGTAAACTATCCTATGTTCTTCTGATTTATTTATAATCTCATTCTTTATGTTTAGGTCCTGAACCCATTTTGACCTTATATGGCTGTGCAGTGTTAAGTGTGGGTCAATGCCTAGTTTCTGCCATACTAATTTCCAATTTTCCCAGCATTTTTTGTCAAACAGTTAGTTCTTATCCCAAAATCTGAGGTCTCTGGATTTGTCAAACAGTAGATTATTAAAGTTATTGACTGTTTTGTCCTTTGAACCTAACCTATTGCACTGATCAACTAGTCTATTTCTTAGCCAATACCAAATGGTATTGGTAACCATTGCTTTATAATATAACTTTAGATCTGGTACATATAGGCTACCTACATTTGATTTTTTTTTCCATTAGTTCCCTTTAAATTCTTGGCCTTTTGTTTTTCCATATGAATTTTGTAGTTATTTTTTCTAGGTCATTAAAATATTTTGGGGGAGTCTGTTATAGTGCTAAATAAATAGATTAGCTTAGGTAGTATTGTCACCTTATTATATTTGCTTGCCCTTTCTAAGAGCATTTATTATTTTTTTCCAATTGGTTAGATTTGACTTTATTTGTGTGGAAAGTGTTTTTATAATTTTGCTCATATAGTTCCTGATTTTTCCTTGGCAGATAGATTCTAAATATTTTATATTATCGGTAGTTACTTTAAATGGAATTTCTCTTTGTAACTTTGTTGGATTTTGTTAGTGATATATAAGAATGCTGATGACTTATGTGGTTTATTTTATATCCTGCAACTTTGCTAAAGGTGTGGATTATTTCTAATAGCTTTTTAGCAGAATCTCTGGAGTTCTCTAAGTATACCATCATATCATCAGCAAAGAGTGATAATTTGGTTTCCTCACTTCCTACTCTAATCTCTTTCTCATCTCTTATTGCTAAAGCTAGCATTTCTAATACACTATTGAATAGTAATGGTAATAGTGCGCAACCTTGTTTTACTTGTGATCTTATTCAGAATGGTTCCAGTTTTTCCTCATTACATATGATGCTTACTAATGGTTTTAAAGAGATGCTAATGATTATTTTAAGGAAAAATCAATTTATTCCTATACTCTCAAATGTTTTTAATATGAATAGATGTTGGATTTTATCAAATTTTTTTTCTGCTTGCACTGGTCTGCTCCTACCATTCAGGACAAATCTTTTCTGGCAATATTCCAGATTATCTTTGGCTGGTAATTGTTGTACTTCCTATCTTAGTGAATTTTGCCAGTCAAGCACTATTTTTGAGGCTGATTTTAATAATTAGTAATGAAGGTATGAGAGAAGCTTAGAAAGTCATGTGTTCCTTCTCCACTATCTTGGCTCTGCCCCCACTCTGTATTTTTAAAGAGTGGTCTGATGACCCTGAGGGTTTAAGAGATTGCCCAAAGTCCAAATGAACAGATGTATGCCTTAAAGTTGATATTTCTGATTTTAAAGCCAGTTTTCTAGATATCTAAAAAGCCACATCTAGATAAGCCACTTTTTAGTCTCTGTAGGCAAATTAAGATTAGTGAAAATAAGAACAACAAATAAATTTTTAAATTTATATTAAGAGAGGAAAATAAAGCTCAAGAAAAGATGTAAATCTTCACTTGACATATTATCACTTGGGATAATAATAACTAAAAAACAAAAAGAAGAAAAATATGTTTTACTCTGCAAAAGAGAAGGGGCTTTGCACTGCAAATAATATAATGAAAATGGAAGAGAATAAAAGAGTTTTTCCCAACTTGCATTGCTGCATTTCAAAATTGTGGACTCTTTCTGCTAATGGCTTCAGTCAGATAAAGCTTAAGAAGTTTCTCAATTATTAATAACCTGGTATGGAAGTCAGGGGTGAGAAATAGGAGGAGGACAAACTAGAGGGTTGGAGATGATTTAGAAGGTTATTGTAAAAATTCAAGTGAAAGTTCATGTAGACCTTAATTAGAGTGGATGAAGTTGAGATCAAATGAAGAGGGCACAACAGTTTATGGACATAGAAACAGCATAATTTTGGTGTATGAAGTCTATGAAAGGATGAAGAGGAGAAGAAAAATATGCTAATGAATTTTCAAATCTGAGGCCAGGGAGGATGATAGTCATTTAGAAATAGTAAAGTAAGTCTAGACCCCAAGCATATTGGGAGTCGAGTGTAGAAAGGGGCAATGAATTTGATTTAATACAAAGTTAGTACACCTGTTTTTGTTGTAGTAGTAATTGTGTAAATAAATGAGATGTCCTAGGGAAACAATGTAGAAAAAGAAGAAAAGAGCAAAAATGAGATCTCTGAAATGCCAGCATCTTTGAGCCAAAACAATGGTAATGTATGCTGCTTAACATGTAGGTATTGAGAGAGACCAGAAATGAACCCAAAAACAGGGGAAAAAAAAAACATTTCTGTGCACCTTGTATTTGAAATTGGAAATCTAAAAGGCAAAGTCTGCATATACTTTGTATGTTTTATATAGGACATGGCATATTTTAGGTTACTGTTCATGCCACCAGTTAATCAAAATTAAATAATTTGATTTCTCAACAAAATCGTCAACTCAGAATATTGAAAATCCACTTTAAACCCAAAAAGCAATGAACCCAAAATAGCAATGGATACAGGAAATTTCCAGGGCTTATCATATCATTTGGGAAGAAGAGAGGAGGAATTGAGCCAACATTAATTTATAGTTATAAATATATAAACAATTTTATAAGAATTGTAAGAATTATAAGAATTGTTAAATGTCTAAACTTGCCTTCTCAGTAACTCCACCATTTGCTGATCCTAAATCTTTTTTTGCTCTCAATTCTCACATAGCAATGCAGTATCCTTATATTCATAGCCATCCTTTGGATATTTGAAAATGACTTCCATTTCCTACCCTGTCTTTTCTTCTCCATTTCTCTTAAGCAGTTCACATGAGACATTTTTTTTTCATACTGCTAGTCATTTTTGTTGATTTTCTTTAAGCAGCTTTTTTGTATATGTCTCTCTTGGTGTAACAACAAGAACTAGATATAAAATTCCACCAAGTGTGGTCTAACCAACCCACAGGTAAATGGAAATTTTATTTCCCTTTCCTGAACACTATAATATAATCAATGCAAATACAACTTTATTGGGTTTTTTGTAGTTTTTAACTAGAGTATAAGTCCTCATAATGCATTTATTCATCTGAATTGATAACAAATCATGATGTGTTCATGAAAATTTTTTGAGTCTAAACATGGACATTTACTCTTTCCCCTGTTAAATTTAATCTTGTTGATTTCAAGCTCTATTTTTGAACCCTTCTTCAAATATCTATTATGTCTCCAAATTTTATTTTATTTAATATTTGGTTTTCATTTCTTCATGCATTCTTTCAATGGAGTTGGACTTCATCAATACAATCAACACCATATTTTCTGTAGCATTGTAGCTCACAGTCCTTCCCTGGTTCCTCATCTGGTGAGATGGTTTCCAATGTTCTACCCTACTTCCCCTTTGTCCCTAATACTTGTTCTATGAAAGATGCCTTCCTCAAGGTCTTTTGATAATTCAGCATTACCAATGCAGCACTTATAGTATCCAATCCCCATTTTAACTTCCTTTCAGAATAAGACTAACCTTTTCTAGATATGCATTTCTTTGCCACTTATTGCATGCAAATTAACACTGGAAATAGCCTGAAACAAACCATGAAAACAATATCAACAATATCATAAGAAATAATCACCTTTGAAAAATTTAATAACTCTGATCAATACAATGATCAATACAATAACCTCAATCCCAAAGGGTTTAGGGTGAAACATACTATTCATCTCTTGATAGAGAATGGGTAGATTCAAACGTATAAATTGAAGCATGATTTGTTCTTGTTTTTAATGTTTTAATATTGGAAAATGTTTTATATGATTATACACATTTGTGTGTTTTGCTTTTCTTTCCTACTCAAGGGATGGAAAATATAGATGAGGGAATGGGGAGAATATGGACCTGAAAATAAAAGTGAGTGTACTTTTTAAAAAGAAAAAAATAGTAAAAAAGAATATTGATTATTGAGATATGCTTTGCATCTCCAATATATCTACATTGGCATTTGAGTTACATGCAATTTGATCCTTCAGTATTTAAAAAAAGTTAACATTAATCCAGTGATTAAAATTTCAGTTCTGTTTATTTAGCCAGATTTTTCTAATTGAATTATAACCATGAATTAATACAGTGAAACTATTTCTTTATCTTTTCCTTAAGTAATTATTGAAATGGTTTCATCAACTTGTTAATCAACAAACAAGTGAGGGACCTTGAAGTAGCTTTTTATCCATAGTCATATGATATTTATGTGAAATTTTATCAATTGCCCTTGCAAAATTAAGATATACTAAATCTATTTCCTTCCCTTAATTTGGTAAGTCTAGCAAACCTATAAGAAATGCAAATAAAGTTAGTTTGCCTTGACTCATAATATCATTTGGGAAGAAGGCAAAGGGAATTGGGCCAACATTAGTTTGCAGTATATAAATAAACTGTTTTTATTTCAGATAAATTAACAGGTGAAGATCATATTAAGATTTTCCTATGACTTTTCTATCCCCTTGGATTTAATTTCAGTACGAAAAAAGTTTAGATATCTTAGAGACTGAAATTTGAAACCAAGATTTAGAAATAAAAATATAAAATAATGAACCATGTCTCTGTAGGTTAACAAAAAGGTGGAATTTAAAGTCAAGAATGAGCAAATAAGTGTCTCAATGAATAGAATGCTGAACCTGGAATCAGGAAGACAAAACTTCATGTGTTCAAATCTGGCCTTGGACACTTTTTAACTGTGTAACCCTGGCAAGCCACTTAACCCTGTTTGCCTCAGTTTCCTCATCTCTAAAATCAGCTTCAGAAGTACATGGCAAACTCTTTCAGTATCTTTTCACCCAAATGGAGTAACTGAGTCAAGAATAATTGAACACAACAAGAAGAATAAGCAAGGAAATATGCAATTTAGATAGTTTTCAACTGTGTATTTGTTTCTAAGATTCTAAGAATGAATTATAGGGAAATAAAATAACTGATCACTGATGAAACTGGACATCAATAAGAAGTCAGAATCACAGGTTCATAGATGTAGAATTAAAAGGGATCTTAGAGACTAAGTCCAACTCCCATTCTTGAAAAAAAAAAATGAGGAAACACAGTGATATTAAGTGACTAAGGATTACACAGACCTAAAAAAAAATCATCTAAACCTAAAGCTATCCAGTGACCTATTCACTATTGCATCTCCATATTAAAAATGCCTGTATTTGAATTTAGATCTTTTTATACCAAATTTAAAGTATATATCATTATTGCATGGAAAGTGTGTATTGTTTTTAAAGTGTTATAAAGAAGAGAATATTCAGCAATTACTAATTTTTAAGGATCCCTAATTGATTCATGTCATTGTCTTTCCAAATGATCAGGAAATATATTCCTCATAAATAAAAGGTTAGAACTCTAATTTTCTTCTCTAGAATTCCTCTAAACAAGCCTTTGTTTTTCTGTTATTTCTCATGAATTCTTCTGTTAATTATAATTCTTCCAACTATGAAATCTTAAGCTATATACATTAATTGTGAACTTAACATAGTTTATTTCTGCTTTGACTTATCATTACTTACAATTGTCAACTGTGATATTTTAGCTGCTAGTCCTCTAAAACAATGACTGATGGCCATTTTTTTCCTGATGGTTTTCTAGGTAAAAGGTTCTCTTAAAAAGTTTTATATAGTCTTCAAAGTAATGTGGGATATTTAAGGAAATCCAATGAGCTTCCATCCTCATTATCTCTATTGAAGTATTTGACTCTTCTTTCATTATATGGATTGAAATGGGATGTACATGCAGCATATATGTGTGTGGTGAAACTGTTGTCTCTGACACTTAAAAATGAAAATTCTTTCCTTAAATTTCTTATAATACTTTGTTTAACATTTCCTTTTGTATTTTGATATCACTTTCCTTTGTATCATAGTTATTTACAGAGTTAACTCTCCTTTTTTATTGAAAGCTTTACATTGTAATATTACACAAATAATCAAGTAGTGACTTTTATATGAAGATGAATGATCAGTTTGTCATTAATATTGAAAAGTCAATGTCCTTAAATAATAAGTATATATAACTTGTTTTTGTCATTAACCCTTTGGGTAGGAAGTTTATGGGTTCTTTCTCAGAAAAAATGTTTTTAAATGTACAAAGGAAGCTGGACAATCTATCTATTATGACAGCAATCTGCTAGTGGCTGCTGGATGTTATGGGAGCCATCTGCCAGTGGTTGCTGGGGATTCAAGTTAGTCCAACAAAATGGATCCCTTCATGTGAGAGGATGATAATGATATGGAAACTGAGAGGCAGTTGCATTTTCTGACCTCTCTCCCCTTCCTTCTTGCCTCTAATTTATTTCATTTCCAATCTACAAGCAACATCTGTGTGAGTAAAGGCTGAATTTTGCAATTCCTTCAGGGTTGTGACGATTCATAGCTGTGGAGGCTTTTGGAAAACTGATCTGCCCCTTCACACTTAACAATTCCTTGTTGTTGTTGTTTTTTGTTTGTTTGTTTGTTTGTTTGTTTGTTTGTTTTTTTTGTTTTATGGGAACACGATTAATTTTCCTCCAACAGCATAGTCAGTAAGTTTGTCCAAATACTGTGAAACAGCTATTGGTCCTTAATATCTATCCACCTTGCAATTTCATTTGTGTCTGCAACTTCCAGTGAGGAGAACCCTTCCATGATGAGTAGACATTACTCTATAACAAAGAGCCTTGGAGAATCTCCAAAGAGCCCTAAGATGGGAAATTATTTGCTGAGGATCACACAGACAGGCATATCTTAATTCTAACTCTACTTCACTACATAGCTAGCTCTCTATCATAGTTCAACTACTATAGTTAAATTCAAGATAAGAATTAATTTTCCAACTTTTTCAATCATACTTCTTTTTTATTTTAATCTTCTGAAAAGTATAATGATCATATGTTTGACCCCTTATCTTTCAGACATAAAGTAGAAATGGGGGTTTGGATATATAAATTATGTCCAGTACATTTCTAGCATAATGATGAGCTTCATTATTTCTGGAAAAGCAGATAATTATTACTATGTACTACAAGTATTATGCTCTTCTTTCTTGTTTTTTTTTTCCCCTGAGCACAGATTTAGACTTCCTGGCTGATCTTAATTAGAAGGGGGGTGGGATAGAACTGACTTTTAAATAGGTCTAGGAAGGACAATATCAGCATCATTGGACTACCTGAAAACTATAATCAAAATACCTGAGTATTTTACAAGAAATTGTCAAGGAAAATTGCTCTGATGTTCTGGAAACAGAGGGCAAAATTTACATTGAAATAATCCACTTATCAGGAAAGAGATCCCAAAATAAAACCTTTTAAGGGATATTGTAGCCAAATTACAGAATTATCAGGTTAACAACAACAAAACAAAAGCAACTGGCTTAAAAGAAATTTTTAAAAAGACCTAATTAAAAGAGATAAGGCATGGAATTACATCTTGCTAAAAAGGTAGCCTAAGCAATGTATTAATATCAACATTAAACATATAAGCACCAAGTGGTATAGAATCTAAATTCTTAAAGGAGAAGTTAAGGAAGCATCCGGTTTATGACCAAATAAGAGATAGAGAGCATTAGGAAATGTAAAATAGATAATTTGATTATATTGGATTAAAAAGTTTTGAACCAACAAAATCAATGAATCAAAATTAGAAATAAAGCAAAAATCTGGAAAACAATCTTTATAGGGAGTATCTTTGATAAAGGCATCATTTTCAAATATATAGAGAGCTGAATAAAATTTAACAAAATATTCTGTTAGGGAATAGGATTTCCTAACTGATAAATGGTCAAAAGATATGAACAGACAGTTTTCAGACAAAGAAATTAAAGCTTTCTATATATCAAAAAGTGCTCTCAACCACTTTTGATGAGTGTAATGCAAATTAAGCCACTCTGAGACAACATCATAGTTGGTCAACCATCAAGTTGGTTAACATGACAGAAAAGAAAAATAATAAATGTTGATGGGGTATATGGAAAAAGTGGAACACTACCGCACTGTTGGTGGAGTTATGAACTGCTCTAACCATCCTAAAGATCAATTTGGAATTGTGTGCAAAAGGCAACTAAACAGTGGTATTGATCCAGTAATTCCACTGCAAGCTCTGTAATCCAAAGAAATCATTAAAAAAAGGAAAAATCCCATATCTGTAAAATATTTGTAGTAATCCTTTTCATGGTGGCAAAGAAGTAGAAAATGAGGGGATACCCATCACATGGTGAGTAGTATAAAATAAACTATTCTGCTATAAAAATAATAAGTAGATTTTTAGAAAAACCTGGAAAGATTTGTTTGAACTGATGCAAAGTGAAATGAATAGAACCAGCAATACATTGTATAGTATCAGAAACATTGTGTGATGACCAACTGTAGTTGACTTAGCATTTCACAACAATGTAAAGTTCTATACAAGTAAAAATGGGCTCAGGAAGGAAAATACTATGCAATTCAAATAAAGAACTAGTCAATTCTGAATGCATATAAAAATAATTTTTCATGCATTTTTTCATGTTTTTTTTTTTTTCCTTTTGATTTATTTCTTCTTTCACAACTGTGACTAACATGGAAATATGTTTTACATAATGGCACATGTATAACCTACATAAAATTACCTATCATTTTCATAAAAGAGCACAGGATGGAGGGAGCAAGAAATATTTGGAACTCAAAATCTTCTAAAAAAGAATGCCAAATATTGTCTTGACCTATAATTGGAGAAAAAATACTATTAAAAATAAAACTTTTTGAACAGCCTCTTAGATTCATCACATACATGTTGAATATTGGAATGCTAATGATTGCAGGAGAAATGATCTTCTTTTTCTTTATAACTCCAGGGATTAGGATAGTGTCTGGTTGATGATAAGTGTTTAATAAATACCTATTGATTGATTGCTCATTTGATCCTTGGACTGGAGATCTTTCTTAGGTAGTTCAACTTATCTCTTTAGAGTCTGTGTACTCTCCCTGGCTTGTTAAGCACCTAATTCCTAGTAAGATGAGATCTTCTCTATATCACCTGTGGGAGGGAGATATGTCCCTTGAGATATCTTCCTCTCCTCTCTTCCCCTCACTGTTCCCATCCCCTTTTTTTCTCTCCCCTCCTCTCCTCTCCTTTTCTCTCTTTTTTTCCCTCCTTTCCTTTCTTTCCCCCTTCTCTTACCTCTCATCCTTTCTTTCCCTCTTATTTCTCTTTTCTTCCTTTCTATCATCACTGTTTTCCAATAAACTTTCCTTTTCCAATTCCATAGATCACCATATCATAACAAACAAATTTTTGGTTTTTACAATTCATTTAGAAATTCTGAAATTCCCCTTGTGTTTACATCTGGAAACTTTTCACCTTCACATGTTAAAATTTTTTTAACCCCTATTACTAGTTTTGGGGTTTTTTTTGTTTATTTTTACACACACACACACACAAATACACAGATACCTTCAACCTACTTATTTCATTCACCTTCTACTTAATGCTAATAACCCTTAATTAAATAAATATTCAAATGTTTTATTTCTTTAAAAAGAAAAGAAAGATGTATGATAGATATGTTTATATACCTATAGCTGTGTATATATCTATATATGTCTATATATAGTGTATATATGCATGTATATACTATACATATAGTATATATGTCTATATATACACATGCGTGTTTACATACATATTTGTATATATATATATATACATATATGTGTGTTTGTGTGTATGTATAATTATGTAGACATATAGATAGATTATTTAGTTAATGGAGTAGTCTTAGATCAAAATCAGTTTGTGTTCAAATCCTCCCCAGTAACAATGGCTAAATAAAATGCTTTGAGATGAATTTTAAAAACAAACACTATAATTAGCTTTTACATTGTACTTTTTTTAGAGACAATGATTTTCATTTCATATGGAAATGTTAGTTCCTTCAGAGTAATTTCATGTTCTTTTTGGTTTAAAGCAACTTTCTCTTTGATTACTGAAATATGTCATTCCCTCTAACATGTAATACCAAATCAACATAGTTTTCTTTTCTTTTTTCCCTCTTTCTGAGAACAGTCAGCAGAAAATGTTCCAAAGTACCATGAGAACAAGGACATTGATCCCCAGTTGGAGCTTTATGTCACCTTCCCCTTGTCACTCTCAGCTGTAATTTAAGATATCAGCTCTAAATTATTTAACAGTTTATAAGTATAAATAATTCACCAGTCAACAAATAAAGTGACAGCCCATTAATCAGCCATGGAACATGTGCATTGGTGTCATGCTGTAGTCTGTGCCGGGGCTGAGTCCTGCTGAGGTCGACATGCTAGTAGCCGCTGATCTCTTTCCTTTCCCTTCATCAAATATGAACCATCTAGCTTCTGAATGGAATTAATTTGTGCACTAACAAAGAAAAATCTTTAAAAACTGTGAGAAGAATTGGAAACAATATTTTTTATGAGTGCCTTTCTTGTATAGGGCTCTTCAACAAGCTGAAATTCAGGCTAGATTTATTGGAAGGGTAGTTATAAAGGGGGAAATTAAGTGATAATCATTTTATGAGGAAATTGTCATTTTTGGGAAATAGTGAATTATATTTATCACTCTTTTAAGATCATCATTATCCATTTTTATTTTGTGGTTTCTCACTTAACATTTTAACTTAACTAATTTACTGATAAATACCAGATGCCTTTAATAAATATATTTTGTGACATAAGAATATTAATTATTCTTATAAGTCTGAACATACTTTTTACCATCTCCTGAACTTATGTATTTATCTGATTATTCCTACAAAAAATACTTTCTTATGGATCTTAGATGGAATCTTTACAGAATGTTCAGACTTTGTCTTCTAATCATCTTAGTTATTTTAACTATAAATTATAGTGGTACAAGGAAGATCAGGAATGCAGGGAGTAGTTATTGTGGTGTTGTTATTATTGTCATTTTTAAGATAACCATGATTTTAAAAAAATAAAACTTTCCTATGGGTTTTAGTGATGGTGGTGGTGGTGGCTTTATTGTTTATTCTTTTAAGCAAAGGTTTAGTTTTTTCTTCATGTGAAAGAGTTTTTGAGGGTGTTGGGTTTAGTTTTTAATTTTTAAAATTATGGAGATTGATATAATTCTTGTGATAGGTTCATTATATACCCCATCATTTAAAAATACAGGAAAAGAAATGAAATAATTGATTTATTAAGATACGTCTAGTACAGTTATGATATACGAAATTCATAAATAATTCATTCAAATACACAAAACTTAAGAGGCATTCCTAAATAGTTGTGCAGTCAAAGCATATAAATATATAGTTAAAAATATTTTCCCACTACCTAATAGCCATATGGGGGTGAGGAATGCTCTGAATCACTAATAGAGAAATGCAAATTTAAAAAAAAAATCCAGTTCTCCTCACACCAAGACAGTTGGCAATAATATTAAACACACACACACACACACACACACACACACACACACACACACACATACACGATCACCTTTAGCATTAGTAACAGTTGTAGGGATATCATTCTACTAAGAGATACAGTGGATAGAATGCCAGATCTGGAATTAGGAAAAGTCATCTTCATGAGTCCAAATCTGCCTCAGACACTTAGTGGCTGTAAGACTGTAGGCAAGTCATTTAACCCTATTTATCTCAATTTCCTGATGCATACATCATCCATATACGTCTATGTATATAAAAACATATGCATATATCTGTACACACAAATACATGTATGTTAGTACATATCTACACTTGTTATGAACATATGTATGTATTGATAGACTTATTTCTTAAACCATATCCCAATAAATATATCTTACACATATAGACACTTGTAGATGTATTTCACCTTTACCTTCTCATCAGTCATCTATTAATCATCTATTATTTTAATCTTGGGTATCTGTAGATAGAGGTAGGGAAATGAAGAGGGGGCAAAGCCAAGATGCTGGAGAATAGACAAGTCTTTCTGTGACCCCCTCTGACTTGCTCTCAAACCTTAAAAGGCAGATCAAGCCTTTAAACTGGTTCTGGAGTCAAAGAAGCCAAAAATATTTGGAGTACAACATATTCCCACAAGAAGATACTTTGGAAGAACTTCAGAACAAGTCTGTGTCAAATGGGCAGGGGGATAGTCTGCCAAGCTCAGATCACAGCACAGGGAGACTGGGGCTAGGAGGTGGAGTTTCTATGAACTTGAGAATCTTCTGTGAGCCACCTTGGGTACTCTGTGCTGGTTACAAGCAGGTGGTTTGGTAGATGTGCTACATAAGGCAAATTGTAAACCACAGAGATCAAGAAGAATGCCAGACCTAGCTGCCATTATCCAGCACTGGAAATCAATCAGCAGAACTGCCCCAGAGCAAATTAAAGCATCCATTGCTCTTTTTCATTGAATATAACTCAAGTCTTTAAAAATTGAATAAAAAAAACAAAAAGAACTCTCATCATAGACAGCTTTTAAGGAGAAAGAAAAGAATAGACCTCAAATAGATAATGAAGCAATATCAACATTAAACACATATGTACCAAGTAGTACAGCATTCAAATTGCATTAGGAGATGTTAAAAGAGCTGCAATAAGAAATCTATAATAGTGGGAGATCTCAACTTTGCTCTCTTAGAGCTAGATAAATGAAAATACAAAATAAATAAGAAAGAAGTTAAAAAGGGAAAGAGAATACTAGAAAAGTTAGGTATGATAGGTCTTTGAAGAAAATTGGAGAAAATAGAGACAGAAAGGAGTCTACTTCTTCTTGGGAGTTCACAGAACCTATGCAAAAACTGACCATATATTAGAACATAAAGACTTCAAAATCAAATGTAGAAAGGCAGAAGTTATAAATGCATTTTTAAAGATCACAATGCAATAAAAATAAAAATTACATTCAATAAAAGACCTTAGGAAAATGGATCAAAAAGTAATAGGAAATTTAATAATCTAATCCTAAAGAATGAGTGCATGAAATAGCAAATCATATACACAATTAATAATTTCGTCCAAAAGAATGACAACAATGAATCAACATACCAAGATTTATAGGATGCTGCCAAAGTGGTAATAAAAGGAAATTTTATATCTCTAGATGCTTACTTGCATAAAGTAGAGAAAAAGAGAAGATCAATGAATTGGTCTTATAATAAAAAATAAAAAAAAACTAGAAAAAGAACAAGTTAAAAAACCACAATCAAATATCAACTTGAAATTCTAAAAATAAAAGGAAAGATTAATAAAATTGAAAGTAAAAAAATAAAACTATTGAATTAATAAATAAAGCTAAAAGTTGGTTTTATTTAAAAAAACAAAATAAATAAACATTTACTTATGTAATTAGAAAAAGGAAAGAGGAAAATCAAATTTTCAGTCTATAAATGAAAAGGAAGAACTTTTCCCCAATGAAGAGGAAATTAGAACAATAATTAGGAGTTACTTTGCTCATCTTACATCAATAAATTCAAAAATCTAAGTGAAATGGAGGAATGCCTACAAAAATGTACATTGCCCAAATTAATAGAAGAAATTAATTACTTAAATAGTTCCATTTTAGAAAAAGTAAAAAAAAAAAAAAAAAGCAAGCTATTAATTAACTCCCAAAGAAAAAGTCCCCAGGATCATATGAATTTACATATGAATTCTACCAAACATTTAAAGAATAATTAACTCCAATACTATATAAACTATTTGAAAAAATAGGGAAAAGAACAAATTCCTATTATGACACAGACATGATACTGATACTTAAACCAGGTAGGATGAAAGCAGAGAAAGAAAATTATAGACCAATCTCCCTAATTAATATTGGTACAAAAATCTTAAGAAAAATATTAGCAAAGAGATTACAAAAAATCATCCCCAGGATAAGACAGCATGACCAAGTATAATTTATACCAGGAATGCAGGGCTGGTTCAATATTAGGAAAACGATTAGTATAATTGACCATATCAATAACGAAATTAACAAAAACCATATAATCATCTCAATAGATGCAGAAAAAGCATTTGATGAAATCCAACATCCATTCCTATTAAAAACACTTGAGAGTATAGGAATAAATGTACTTTTCCTTAAAATACTCAGTAGCATCTGTTTAAAACCATAAATGAGCATCATATGTAATGGGGATAAACTGGAACCATCTGCAATAAGATCAGTAGTGAAACAAGGTTGCCCACTATCACCATTATTATTCAGTATTGTATTAGAAATTCTAGCTTTGGCACTAAGAGATGAAAAAGAGATTAAAGGAATTAGAGTAGGTAACAAGAAAACTAAATTATCACTCTTTGTAGATGATATGATAGTGTATTGAGAGAACCCCAAAGATGCTACTAAAAAGCTATTAGAAATAATCCACAACTTTAGCAAAGTTGCAGGATACAAAATAAATCCATATAAATTATCAGAATTTTTATACTTTACTAACAACATCCAACAGTTAGAGAATTCACTAGTTGACAAAAACTGCTTGTCAAATTGGAAACTAGTATGGCAGAAAGTAGGCATTGACCCACACATAACACTAAATACTAAGAGAAGATCAAAATGAATTCATGTTCTAGACATAAAGAAGATTATAAACAAATTCAAAGAACTTGGGTTAGTTTACCTCTCTGATCTGTAGAGGAGGAGAAAAAATGCAACCATATAAGAACTAGAGATTATTATTGATCATAAAATAGATGATTTTGATTATATCAAGTTAAGAAGTTTTTGTACAAAGCCAATGCAGACAAGATTAGAGGGGAAACAATAAACTAAGAAAACATTTTTACATTCAAAGGTTCTGAAAAAGGCTTCATTTCTAGCATACATAAAGAATTAACTGACATTTTAAGAATTCAAGTCATTTTCTAGTTGATAAATGGTCAGAAGATATGAATACAATTTTCAGATGCAGAATTAAAACTATTTCTAGTAATATGAAAAGGTGGTCCAAATCACTATTGATAAGAGAAATACAAATTAATACAATACTGAGATACCACTGCACACCTTTCAGGTTGGCTAAAATGACAGGAAAAGATAATAACGAACATTAGAGGACATGTGGGAAACTGGGACACTGATACATTGTTGGTAGAATTGTGAGTGGATCCAACCATTCTTGAGAGCAATTTGGAACTATGCTCAAAAAGTTATCAAATTGGGCATACCCTTTGACCCAGCAGTGATATATCCCAAAAAGATTTTAGAGGACAGAAAGGACCCCTCATGTGAAAAAATGTTTGTGTTAGCCCTTTTTGTAGTGGAGAGAAACTGGAAACTGAATGGATGCCCATCAATTGGAGAATGGCTAAATTAATTGTGGAATATGAGTGTTATGGAATATTATTGTTCTTTAGAAACGACCAACAAGATTATTTTAGAGAGGCCTGAAGAGACTTACATGAACTGATGATAAGTGAAATGAGCAGAACCAGGAGATCATTATACATGGCAACAAGAAGACTATATGATCATGAATTCTGATGGACATAGTTCTATTTAACAAACCAATTCCAATTGTTCAGTGATGAAGAAAGCCATACACACCCAGGGAGAGGACAGTGGGAACTGAGTGTGGTTCACAATATAACATTTTCACTCTTTTTGTTGATGTTTGCTTGCATTTTGTTTTCTTTCTCAGGTTTTTTCCCTTCTGGATCATATTTTTCTTGTGCGGCCAGATCACTGTATAAATATGCATACATATATTGGATTTATGTTATATTTTTAAAAACATATTTAACATGTACTGGACTACCTGCCAACTAGGGAAGAGGGTGTGGGAAAGCAGGGGAAAATGTGTAATAAAAATTTTTCCAAGGGTCAATGTTGAAAGATTACCCATTTTATATATATTTATATATATTTTATATATATTTATTTTGTAAATAAAAAAAGTTTTAATAAAATAAAATTAAAATAGAAGGAGTGAAGGAAAAAGAGGGAGGAAAGGAGAGAGAGAGTAAGAGAGAGAGAAAAAGAGAGAGATTAAAAATGGTTGAACAAATTATGTACAGGTATATATGTAAATGTAATAGCATATTTCTGTGCCATGGTACTTGACAAATGTAAAAAAGTTAAAAGATATATGAGACAACATTTTAATTGATACAGAGCCATTAACATTATCACTGACTATAGCAACATACATGAAAATAACATTAAAGTGTCTGGAATATTCATAATGAATAAATTTGACCCTCAAGATATAAGAGGAAGGAGAAGGATAGGAATGACTATGTCATTTACCACAGGGAATTCCCAAGTAAGAAAACTTCCTCTACCATTAAAAGTCATCACCTTCTCTGCAATGATTTTTACAAAGTTTCCTGAAATACTGAGCAGTGATGTCCTTTGTTCAGGGCAACATATCCAGTTTGTTTCTGAGGCAATATTTGAGCATAAGTCTTCTTAGTTTTGATTTGGATGATGAATCTTCTGCTAATTTGTGCAGAAATAGAAAAAGAATGAAGAATGGATGCAGAAGTTCAGTTCTTTATTACCTTAAACCTATGTTATTTCAATATTCTAACAAATATTCTATTCTACATTCTGCTTTAGCATTCTAACAAAATGGCTAATCTTCCTTTTTGCAGTCTCTCCCCTTCTATCCTGCACACATCAGTTTGTTTTCTAAAACATCTTTATTTTCTCAAAAAAAAAAAAAAAAGCTTCAGTAATTTCTTTCTCCTTCCTTCAAAAAACTTTTAAAGACATAATTTTTCTTTACTAGAAGATTTTTCACCATGTAATTTTATAGTAGCAGGTTTTTCACTTCTAAGTACTTTTAACTAAGAAAAAGTGTCACAATATGAAAAAAAAAATTACTTATTTTTACTTTCAAAAGGTAAAATTCTATTTTTTACAAAATCACATATTAAATTATTAAATATTCATTTTTGGATATTATATTAATAATATATCTAGTTTGCCATTCTATCCTTCAGAGTTTATTTATTGTACTATGAAAGGTGGGCAACTAGATGGTGCAGTGTTCAGAGGGCTAGGCTTGAAATCAGGAAGGCTCATCTTTCTCTGTTTAAATCTAGCCTTAGCCATTTACTAGCTGTGTGACCCTGGCTAAATCATGTAATCCCATTTGCTTCAGTTTCCTCATCTGTAAAATGAGCTCGAGACAGAAAAGACAAACTACTGTAGCATTTTTGTCAAGAAAACTCCAAAAGAATTTCTAGAGAATTGGTAAACAACCCACCAATAACAGTGCAGGGACACCTTGTTCTGTCATTAAATAGTTGTGTGATTTCAGGTCAAGAGATTTAGAATCATAGAATAATAAATGAAGCTGAATGGGTCCTTGGAAGCAATTTTACAGCTGAGGAAGCTGAAGGCCAAAGAGGTTATATTATGAAGTCATACATTTAGTAAAAGTCAGAGCCAGAATTAAAACTAAGGTCCTCTGATTCCTGCAATCTTTTTAATACACCATGTTATTTCCTATAACTTTAAGATTTGTAAAACATTCTCCTTCCAACACTCCAGTGAGATAAATACTGCATGTTAATAGTCCCATTTTGCAGATTAAAAAATACACACACTGTAGAAATTGCATTTCTATTATGCAACACTTGATTTTCCTGGCCTCAGTTTCCTCACATGTAAAATGAAGCAGTCAAATTAAATGATATCTATGCCTGTATAAACACAAAGTTTGTTTTTATGTGTGTGAGGTACCAATCACCAACACAAATATTAATTTTTACCTAGAATTAAGGACAATGTCATCATCAAAATATCTAAAACTTACCATGTGGGCATCATGATAATAAAAAAAATTATCATGCAAAACACACATAATAGAATCAGTGGAAAGTTGAAGTGATTGCATTTTATTTGAGTCATAAAGAAAAGAGAATACCTCTTCTATTTAGAATTGATAGCTGCCTCCATAAGTTGGATGTGTTTTTCTTAGATGATCTAAGATTCTCTTTCTCCTGAGATTCTTCTTATTTGTTCTCGATTAATTAATCCTTAGTGAACAGATAGAATGTGTGTGTGTGTGTGTGTGTGTGTGTGTATCTATCTATCTATCTATCTTCAGGAAGACCATTCTCATAGCCAGAATGTTTACATATATATATATATATATATATATACCTACACACACACACACACACACACACACACACACACACACATATATATATGTGTGTATATATATATATGTAGTAAGAAAAGGAAAATAAAGGGAGTAGAGAGAAGCATAGAATATCAAAAATGTATTTACAACATTGAGAAATGCAGCTTGACTGGGAAGAGAGAGGACAAATGAAGGAACCAAGGAAAAGATAGTCTTTTTTTTTTAAATAACTTTTTATCAACAGAACCCATGCCAGAGTAATTTTTAACAACATTATCCCTTGCACTCACTTCTGTTCCGATTTTTCCCTTTCCTCCCTCCACCCCTTCCCCCAGATGACAAGCAGTCCTATACATGTTAAATAGGTTACAGTATATCCTAGATACAATATATGTGTGCAGAACTAAACAGTTCTCTTGTTGCACAGGAAGAGTTAGATTCAGAAGGTATAAACAACCCAGGGGAAAAAAAATGCAAGCAGTTTATATTCATTTGCCAGTGTTCTTTCTTTGCGTGTAGCTACTTCTGTCCATCCTTGATCAATTGAAACTGAATTAGATCTCTTTATCGAAGAGATCCACTTCCATCAGAATACATCCTCATACAGTATTGTTGTTGAGGTAAAGAATGATCTCCTGGTTCTGCTCATTTCACTTAGCATTAGTTCATGTAAGTCCCGCCAGTCCTCTCTGTATTCATCCTGCTGGTCATTTCTTCCAGAACAATAATATTCCATAACGTTCATATACCACAATTTACTCAGCCATTCTCCAATTGATGGGCATCCATTCATTATCCAGCATAGTTCCAAATTGCTCTCCAGAATGGCTGGATGTGTTCACAATTCCACCAACAATGTATCAGTGTCCCTGTTTTCCCACATCCCCTCCAACATTCCGCATTACTTTTCCCTGTCATTTTAGCCAATTTGACAGGTATGTAGTGGTATCTCAGAGTTGTCTTAATTTGCATTTCTCTGATCAATAATGATTTGGAGCATATTTTCATATGGCTAGAAATAGTTTTAATTTCTTCATCTGAGAATTGTCTGTTCATATCCTTTGACCATTTATCAATAGGAGAATGGCTTGATTTCTTATAGATTAGAGTCAATTCTCTATATATTTTGGAAATGAGGCCTTTATCAGAACCTTTGAATGTAAAAATGTTTTCCCAGTTTATTGCTTCCCTTCTAATCTTGTCTGCATTAATTTTGCTTGTACAAAAACTTTTCAATTTGATATAATCAAAATTTTGTATTTTATGATTGATCTCTAGTTCTTCTTTGGTCATAAATTCCTTCTTCTTCCGCAGGTCTGAGAGGTAAACTATCCTATGCTCTTCCAATTTATTTAAAATCTCATTCTTTATGGCTAGGTCATGAACCCATTTTGACCTTGGTATATGGTATTAAGTGTGGGTCAATGCCTAGTTTCTGCCATACTTATTTCTGATTTTCCCAGCAATTTTTGTCAAACAATGCATGCTTATCCCCAAAACTGGGGTCTTCAGGTTTGTAAAACATTAGATTATTAAAGTAATTGGCTGTTTTGTCCTTTGAATCTAGCCCATCCCATTGATCAACAAGTCTATTTCTTAGCCAATACCAGATGGTTTTAGTAACTGCTGCTTTATAATATAATTTTAGATCTGGTACAGCTAGGCCACCTTTTGTTTTTCCATATGAACTGTGTGGTTATTTTTTCTAGATCATCAAAATAATTTTTTGGGAGTCTGAATGGTATAGCGCTAAATAAATGGATTAGTTTAGGTAGTATTGTCATCTTTATTATATTTGCTCACCCAATCCAAGAGCATTTAATATTTTTCCAGTTGGTTAGATCAGACTTAATTTGTGTGGAAAGTGTTTTGCTCATAAAGTTTCTGATTTTCCCTTGGCACATAGATTCCTACATATTTTATAAAATCAGTGGTTACTTTAAATGGAATTTCTCTTTGTAACTCTCACTGCTGGGTTTTGTTAGTGATATATAAGAATGCTGATGACTTATGTGGGTTTATTTTGTATCCTGCAACTTTGCTAAAGGTGTGGATTGTTTCTAATAACTTTTTAGTAGAACCTCTGGGGTTCTCTAAGTATACAATCATATCATCAGCAAAGAGTGATAATTTGGTTTCCTCATTGCCCATTCTTATTCGTTTAATCTCCTTCTCAACTCTTATTGCCAAAGCTAGCATTTCTAATACAATATTGAATAGTAACAGTGATAGTGGGTAACTTTGTTTCACTTCGGATCTTATTGGGAATGGTTGCAGTTTGTCCCTCTTACGTATGATGCTGACTGCTGGTTTTAAATAGATGCTACTGATTATTTTAAGGAAAAGTCCATTTATTCCTATACTCTCAAAAGTTTTTAATAGGAATGGATGTTGGATTTTATCAAATGCTTTTTCTGCATCTATTGAGATGATCATATGGTTTTTGTTAAATTGGTTATTAACATGGCCAATTATACTGATAGTTTTCCTAATATTTAACCAGCCCTGCATTCCTGGTATAAATCCTTCTTGATCGTGGTGTATTGTCCTGGGGATGATTTTCTGTAGTCTTTTTTTTTTTAATAACTTTTTATTGATAGAACGCATGCCAGGGTAATTTTTTACAGCATTATCCCTTGCATTCATTTCTGTTCCGATTTTTCCCCTCCCTCCCTCCACCCCTTCCCCCAGATGGCAAGCAGTCCTTTACATGTTGAATGGGTTGCAGTATATCCTAGATACAACATATGTGTGCAGAACCGAACAGTTTTCTTGTTGCACAGAGAGAATTGAATTCAGAAGGTATAAATAACCCGGGAAGAAAAACAAAAATGCAAGCAGTTTATATTCATTTCCTAGTGTTCTTTCTCTGGGTGTAGCTGCTTCTGTCCATCTTTGATCAATTAAGGCTCTCTTCATCGAAGAGATCCACTTCCATCAGAATACATCCTTAAACAGTATCGTTGTTGAGGTATATAATGATCTCCTGGTTCTGCTCATTTCACTCAGCATCAGTTCATGTAAGTCTCGCCAGTCCTCTCTGTATTCATCCTGCTGGTCATTCCTTACAGAACAATAATATTCCATAACATTCATATACCACAATTTACTCAACCATTCTCCAATTGATGGGCATCCTTTCATTTTCCAGCTTCTAGCCACTACAAACAGGGCTGCCAGAAACATTTTGGCACATACAGGTCCCTTTCCTTTCTTTAGTATCTCTTTGGGGTATAAGCCCAGTAGAAACACTGCTGTATCAAAGGGTGTGCACAGTTTGATAACTTTTTTGAGCATAGTTCCAAATTGCTCTCCAGAATGGTTGGATGTGTTCACAATTCCACCAACAATGTATCAGTGTCCCTGTTTTCCCACATCCCCTCCAACATTCCACATTATCTTTCCCTGTCATTCTAGCCAATCTGACAGGTGTATAGTGGTATCACAGAGTTGTCTTAATTTGCATTTCTCTGATTTATAATGATTTGGATCATATTTTCATATGTCTATAAATAGTTTCAATTTCTTCATCTGAGAATTGTCTGTTCATATCCTTTGACCATTTATTAATTGGAGAATGGTTTGATTTCTTATAGATTAGAGTAAATTCTCTATATATTTTGGAAATGAGGCCTTTATCAGAACCTTTGATTGTAAAAATGTTTTCCCAGTTTATTTTTTCTTTCAACGCCTATTTTCCCTTCTGGTTCTATTACTTCTGGGCAGTTCTCTTTGATGATTTCCTATAAAATAGTATCTAGGCTCTTTTTTTTATCATAATTTTCGAGTAGTCCAACGATCCTCACATTATCTCTCTTAGATCTATTTTCCATGTCTGTTGTTTTTCCAAGTAAATATTTGATATTTTTTCCAATCTTTCATTTTTTTTTTTTTTTTGGGTTTTGCTTAACTGATTCTTGATGTCTCAATGAATTAGTCACTTCTATTTGTTCAGTTCTGATTTTTAGTGAGTTATTTTCTTCATTAGCTTTTTTTACTTCTTTTTGTATATATCCAATTGAGTTGTTTTGCTCTGTGGAATTTTTTTTTTCCATTTCACTATTTTTTTTTTTAGTGAGTTATTTTCATTTTTCCAATTCACAAATTCTGTTTCCCTGCACGTCTTGGGAGTTTTTTACCTTTTCCAATTCACATTTCACAAAGTTGCTTTCTTTTTCCACTTTATCAAATTTTTCTTTTAATGAGTTATGTGCCTTTTCTGTACTCTTTTGCATAGCTTCTCTTTCCTTTCCCCATTTTTCTTCTAGCTCTCTTTTAAGGTTTTGAATAGTCTTTCTAGGAGAGCCTTTTGTATTGGAGACCAACAATTGTCTGGAGACTGACTGCTATTAATTTCTTCAGGGTTGAAAAGCTGTTCTCTTTCTGTATAGAAACTATCAATCGTTCTTTTGATTTTTTTTTTACTTATTTTGTTAAAGCCTGTAGAGTCTGCCTTCAGAGCCAGAAGGTTACCAGCTTCCTCTGCAGAGCAGTGAAAGGTGTATAGATGGGTCAGCTGTCTTGCCAGCTGGCTACAAAAAGCAACGAGATACTGGAGTGGTCTGCGAAAGAGTTCCCCACCCTGGAGTAACTCAGGCCTGCAGGGCTGAGCTGAGAAAGTGCCCTGCAAAGAACTCCTGAGGTGTA
This sequence comes from Antechinus flavipes, assembly GCF_016432865.1. Lineage (NCBI taxonomy): Eukaryota > Metazoa > Chordata > Mammalia > Dasyuromorphia > Dasyuridae > Antechinus > Antechinus flavipes. The sequence continues at coordinate 180,564,908 of NC_067400.1, read as the reverse complement.
AGATAACGACTGCCCTGGAGCTAGATGCTGAGCAGTGAGAGTTTCACTACCCCAAGCCAAATCCCGCCCTGGGGCTGTGGGTATTAGCAGTTGAGCAGTGAATGGATTTGCAGGGACTGGAAGTGTCTGCCAGGGAAGCACAGTCGGCTGGGGAAGTTCTATTGCCCCAGGCTGAGCCCTGCATTGTGCCAATTAGAGGCTGCCCAGGCTGTGCCCTCTTGCTGAGTAGATTTGTAACTACTCCAGCAAAAGCCCGAAACTGCAGGATGTCACTGCAGGGCTGTGTTAAAGTTTCCCTGAGTCACTTCTGGGTTTGAGTGGTTGCAGCCAGATCTCGTTAGGTTCTGGTGTGTTTTAGAGTACCCTCTGTTTTAGGCTTTAATTTCTCTGCCAGTTTACTGCTTTATAGTCAAGGTAGAGCAGTTAGTCTATAGCAGAATCTTCTCTATAACTTCTCTAGCCACAGAGATCACCCCGCCCCTGATCTTCTCAGGATGCTAGTCTCTTGCTGCCTGTGCTACTCTGTTCCTGGCCCCTCAGGACAAACCTTTCCTGGCAATCTTCCAAATTGACTTCTGCTGGTGAGTTGTAGTGCTTGTAATCTTCATGAATTTAAGTAGTGAAGAGCTATTTTTGAGGCTGAATTAAATAGTTGGTTATAAGGGGAATGAGAGGAGCTTAGAAAGTGGAGCGTGCCTTCTCCGCCATCTTGGCTCTGCCGGAAAAGATAGTCCTTAAGACATTCCAGTATATATTTGCTACAGGTCAAGTAGGCTGGAAGAGGAGAATTAATCATTTTTAATTCAAGTAGTTTGAATTGCATACTGATATATACCTAACTATTTAGATGTATGTTGGATTAAAAACACAACTAAACATTCCACATTAGTGAAGGGCTATGATTATTTAGAGAATAAGCATGAAAAGAAATTGCCAGCCAATTTCCCCAGAAGGAAAATGTTAGGACGGGAAACCTTATTAAAAAGGTAAAAACCACAAATTTCTGGAGATGAAAATTTGACAGAATGAGAAAAATTCCATTAGTAATCATGAGGATTCTTTTAATGTAGTGTGAGTGACAAGGCTGTGAGAAGGGGAGACTCTCCACAATTCTTTTTAGTGGGGAGACAGAGAGGACCTCATCTTCAGTGTGTATATGTCATTCTGTAGCTTTCAATTTTGACCAATTTTTCTTGCTACTCTATTGCTAAATTAAATGGATTTTTTTTTTTATGTATCTGCTCAAGGAAGACAAGTGCTTCCAGAAATTTTTTTTTAGTTTTGGAAATTTCTATTTCTCCTATCTTAGTTTTGATTATGTTACATGGAACAAATTCAGTGGGACCAAGTATGCCCATCCCAACTTTAAAGAAGTTTCTCTTAACTTCTGTGGGTGGCCTTCTCTATATTTCCTTCAGTATGTTTTGTTTAGAATAAATGTTTATGCTGCGTCTCTTGGCCTTTTTACACATTGTCCTTCTTTACAATGCATTCAGCAAACATTAGTTACTAATTGCTATATTTCAGTCATAGAGAGATGCAAAGGCATACGAGAAATAATTCTTGTACTGCAGAAGCACACATTCTATTTAGGTTGCAAGCAACAAATAACAAATAGCTCCATAAATTAAGAATTCCTTCGTTATTTCATAGTGCCAAACAGAAATGATGGGAAGGGAACCTGAATGATTATAGAATCCTGGTATTATTAAAGTAGTTCTAATATTCTTTCAGAAAGACCTATTATATTTTTTGTAGATACATAAAAATGATCTCTCAGGCACATCTGCCAACTTGTATGCAGTTTAACCACACAAAAAATATGACCTTCTGATTTATATTCCTTAATTAAACTTGTCCTTTAAATAATGAAATGTATATGAATTTAGGACAGAAGGTGACTTTTTTTTCCTTTTGATAAGTTTTGGATTTAAAAAAAAATCTTCCAAATGTGTTTAGTGAGAGAAAACGTTAGATTTAGAGTGAGGAAACCAATGTTTGAATTGTGGCTCATATACCATTTAGTTATATGACCACAAGTAAGACAAGTAAGAATCTTTATAAACTTTATTTTCCTCATCTGTAAATATTTGTGATATTTATCCAGAAGTAGCCTAGTAGATAGAAATCAGGAAGACCTGAATTCAAATTTGATCTTTATTACTTAACTAGCTATATTATGAGGCAAGTAACTAAATTTCTTTTTCCCTCAAGTTCCTCAACTGTAAATTGAGGATAAAAATGGCTTATCTGCCTTGCAGGTTTGTTATGAGTATAACACAATATTTTTAAACAAAAAAAAATTGAGAATATTGTAAATTTTACAGGCCTCCATGAAGATATCATTCATAAATGGACAAGCAACATTAGACTGAATAATTGTCTAATGTTTGCTTCACTGAAGTCTGTTTTGGATGTCTCATCTTAACATAGAGGTGATCCTAGACTCATCGAAATTGTGCATTTGAATCATGCTCACTTACTATTTTTAAAAATCCTGAAGAATATCCATTGTAGATGGGCATAGTGAGGGTCTGTATGTTATGTTGTTTGAAGAATAGCTCTTTTAAATCTCAATTGACTCATCAACAGATACAAAATAGCAGATACCAAAGTTGGCATATAGAATTATCTTTTTCATTGTTATGTTTGGCACAATAACTTACAATATGTATCTGGGTTCAAATTTTGGCTCTTCAACTTAGTACTTGGGTAGCATCAGATAATTCACCTCACCTCTTTGAACCTCAGTTTCCTCTTCCATAAGATTCAGTGGTCAAATGAGATGACCTTAAATATTCTTTTTTCTCTAGATCCATGTTTTTATAATCATATGCATACAGATATGGTGATTTTTAATGATAGAACTTGAAATTTTGAAAAATAAAAAAGGTTTTAAGCATTATAATAATTCATATTTACTTAATATTTTTAAGTTTCACTCAACTTTTCACAAGACAAGTCTATGAGACAAGTATATATCCAAAATTTTATAAATCTATGACTTCAGTAATGTCCCTCTTTCCAATTAGATCCATCTTATCCTATATGATTTTTGTCAAATGCCAGTGCATCATAAGTCATCATTTTTACAGATTGTAGGGGGGTTCAGAGTGTTCAAGGAGTAGTAGCACCTCTACTGCTTCATTCATGTATGAGTTAAGGGTATGGGTACTCAAGGAATATGAAGACTTTGCCAAGGGAAAATCAGAAACTATATGAGCAAAACTACAAAACACTTTCTACACAAAAAAAGTCAGATCTAACCAATTGGAAAAAATATTAAATGCTCTTGGATAGGGCAAGCAAATATAATAAAAATGACAATACTACCTAAACTAATCTATTTATTTAGCACTATACCAATCAGACTCCCAAAAAGACTATTTTAATCACCTAGAAAAAATAACAAAGTTCATATGAAAAAACAAAAGGTCAAGAATTTCAAGGGAATTAATGGGGAAAAAAATTAAAAGAAGGTGGCCTAGTTGTATCATATCTTAAATTATATTATAAAATAGTGGTTACCAAAACCATTTGATATTGGCTAAGAAATAGACTAGTTGATCAGTAGAATAGGTTAGGTTCAAAGGACAAAACAGCCAATAACTTTAATAATCTAGTATTTGACAAACCTGAAAGCCCCAGCTTTTGGGATAAGAAGTCACTATTTGACAAAAATATCTGGGAAAATTGGAAATTAGTATGGCAAAAACTAGGCATTGACCAACACTTAATACCATACATCAAGATAAGGTCAAAATGGGTTCATGATTTTGACATAAAAAATAAGATTATAAATAAATTAGAAGAACATAGGATAGTTTACCTCTCAGATCTGTGGAAGAAGAAGAAATTTATGACCAAAGAAGAACTAGAGATCATTATTGATCACAAAATAGAAAATTTTGATTATATCAAATTGAAAAGGTTTTGTACAAACAAAACTAATGCAGACAATATTAGAAGGAAAGCAATAAGCTGGAAAAACATTTTTACAGTCTAAGATTCTGATAAAAGCCTCATTTCCAAAATATGTAGAGAACTGACTCTAATTTATAAGAAATAAAGTCATTCTCCAATTGACAAATGGTCAAATGATATGAACAGACAATTCTCAAACGAAGAAATTAAAACTATTTCTAACCATATGAAAAGATGCTCCAAGTCATTATTAATAAGAGAAATGCAAATTAAGACAACTCTGAGATACCACTACATACCTGTCAGATTGGCTAGAATGACAGGGAAAAATAATGCAAAATGCTAGAGGGGATGTGGGAAAACTGGGACACTGATACATTGTTGATGGAATTGTGAATACATCCAGCCATTCTAGAGAGCAATTTGGAGCTATGCTCAAAAAGTTGTCAAATTGTGCATACCCTTTAATCCAGCAGTGTTACTACTGGCCTTATATTCCAAAGAGATTTTAAAGAAGGGAAAGGGAACTGTATGTGCAAGAATGTTTGTGGCAGCCCTCTTTGTAGTGGCTAGAAACTGGAAATTAAGTGGATGCCCATCAATTGGAGAATGGCTGAATAAATTGTGGTATATGAATGTTATGGAAAATTATTGTTCTGTAAGAAATGACCAGCAGAATGATTTCAGAAAGACCTGGAGAGACTTATGTGAACTGATGCTGAGTGAAATGATCAGGAACAAAAGATCATTATATACTTAAACAACAATACTATATGATGATCAATTCTGATGTACATGGCCCTCTTCAACAATGAGATGACTCAAATCACTTCTAATAGAGCAGTAATGAACTGAACCAGCTACATTCAGTGGAAGAATTTTGGGAGATGACTATGAACCATTACATAGAATTCCCAATCCCTCTCTTTTTGTCCACCTGCATTTTTGATTTCCTTCACAGGTTAAATGTACACTATTTCAAAGTCTGATTCTTTTTGTATAGCAAAATAACTGTTTGGACATGTACACATATATTGTATTTAACTTATAATTTAACATATTTTACATGTATTTGTCCACCTGCCATCTAGGGGAAGGGGTGAGGGGAAGGAAGGGAAAAGTTGGACCAAAAGATTTTGCAGTTGTCAATGCTGAAAAATTACCCATGCATATATCTTATAAATAAAAAGCTATATAAAAAAGAATATGAAAACTTCTCCAACAGAATCATCAGATGTGAACACAGTTTCAATGTAAGGCCATGAAAATGGTTGAAACAGGTGCAGCAAGTGTTTATAGCTTTATCAGATTTTCTGAAATCATACTGCTGGTCATTTTTATAGAAAAATAATATTCCATAACATTCATATACCACAATTTATTCCATCATTCTGCAATTGATGGGCATGCATAAAATTTCCACTTTCTACCCACTACAAAAAGGGGTGCCAAACACATTTTTGCACATACAGGTCCCTTTCCTTTCTTTAAGATCTCTTTGGGATATGAACCCAGTAGTAACATTGCTGTATCAAAGAATATGCACAGTTTGATAACCTTTTGAGCATAGTTCCAAATTGCTCTTCAGAATGGTTGAATCCATTCACAATTCTACCAACCAATGCATCACTGTCCCAGTTTTCCCACATCCCCTCCAAAATTGGTCATTATTTTATCATGTCATATTAGCCAATCTGAGAGGTGTGTAGTAATATCTCAGAGTTGTCTTAATTTGCATTTCTCTGATCAATAATGATTTGGAATACCTTTTCGTATGGCTAGAAATAGTTTCAATTTTTTTTATCTGAAAATTGTCTGTTCATATCCTTTGACCATTTATGAATTGGAGAATGGCTTTATTTCTTATAAATTTGAGTCAATTTTCTATATATTTTGGAAATGAGGCCTTTATCAGAATCTTTGACTATAAAAATGTTTTCCCAGTTTATTGCTTCCCTTCTAATCTTATCTGAATTTGTTTTGTCTGTACAAAAAAAATTTAACTTAATATAATCAAAAATTTTTATTTTGTGATCAATAATAATCTCTTTTTTAGTCAAAAACTCCTTCCTCTTGCCCAGGTCTGAGTGGTAAACTATCCTATGTTCTAATTTGTTTATAATGCCATTCTTTATGAATACATCATGAATCCATTTTGACCTTTTCTTGGTGTACAGTGTTAAGCGTGGGTCATTGCCTATATGGCATAGTTTCTGCCATACTAGTTTTCAATTTACCCAGCAGTTTTTGTCAGATAGTGAATTCTTATCCAAAAAGCTGAGCTCTTTGGGTTTGTCAAATACTAGACTTATTATATTATCCTGTGATATATATTATCCTGTGAATCTAACCTCTTCCACTGATCAATTACTCTGTTTCTTAGCAAATACCAAATGCTTTGATGACCACTGCTTTATAATATAGTTTATGTCTGGGACAGCTAGGCCACCTTCATTAGATTTTTTTTCCCCCATTAGTTCCCTTGAAATTCTTGAACTTTTGTTCTTCCAGGTGAATTTTGTTGTTGTTTTTTCTAGGTCAGTAAAATAGTTTCTTGGGAGTTTGATTAGGAGAGCACTAAAAAAATAGATTAGTTTATGTAGTATTGTCATCTTTATTATATTTGCTTGACCTATCCAAGAGCACTTAATAGCTTTCCAATTGCTTAGATCTGACTTTATTTATGTGGAAAGTGTTTTGCAGTTTAGCTCATATAGTTCATGATTTTCCCTTGGCAGATAGATTCCCAAATATTTTATACTATTGGCAGTTACTTTAAATGGATTTTCTCTTTCTATCTCTTGCTATTGGATTTTGTTAGTGGTGTATAAAAATGCAGATAATTTATATGGATTTATTTTGTATCCTGCAACTTTGCTAAAATTGTGAATTATTTCTAATAGCTTTTTATTTTTTTTTAATTTTTTTTATAACTTTTTATTGATGGAACACATGCCAGGGTAATTTTTTACAGCATTATCCCTTGCATTAACTTCTGTTGCAATTCTAATAGCTTTTTAATAGATTCTCCTGGGTTTTCCTTTAATCTCTTTTTAATCTCTTATTGTCAAAGCTAGAATTTCTAACACAATATTGATAGTGGGCAACCTTGTTTCACTTATGATTATATTGGGAATGGTTCTTGTTTAACCCCATTGCATATGGTTTACTGATGATAATTGATAGTTTTATATAGATGCTACTGACTATTTTAAGGAAAAATCCATTTATTCCTATACTCTCTAGTGTTTTTAAAAGGAATGGGTGTTGGATTATATCAAATACTTTTTCTTTATCTATTGAGATGATCATATGGTTCTTCTTAATTTGGTTATAGATATAGTCAATTATGCTAATAGTTTTCCTGGTATAACTCCTACTTGGTCATGGTGTATTATACTGGGAATGATTTCCTGTAATCTTGTTACTAATATTTTTATTTAAGATTTTTGCATCAATATTTATTAGGGAGATTTTTTTTAAATTAAAATGGGACTGTTTAAGCAATTTACTTCTTCCTCTGTTAATCGGGGCAAGCTATATTTTTGAAGGTATTGTCCATTTCACTTAGGTTATAAATTTGTTGGCATAAAGCTGGGCAAAGTAACTACTAATTATTGCTCTAATTTCCTTTCATTAGTGGAAAGTTCTCCCTTTTCATTTTTAAGACTAACAATTTTATTTTTCTCTTTCATTTTTCTAATCTAAATCAAAGATTGATTTACTTTGTTTTTTTTTTCATAAAACCAACTCTTAGTTTTCTTTTTTAATTCAATAGTTTTTTTCTACTTTCAATTTTGTTAATCTTTCCTTTTATTTTTAGAATTTCAAGTTTAGTGTTTGATTGGGGGTTTTTAATTTGCTCTTTTTCTAGCTTTTTAGTTGCAAGCCTAATTCATTGATCTTCTCTTTCTTTATTTTATGTAAGTAAGCCTCTAGAAATATAAAATTTCTCCTTTTTACTGCTTTGGCTGCATTCCACAAAATTTGGTATGTTGCCTCACTATTGTCTTTCTCTTGGGTGAAAATATTAATTGTGTTTTTGATTTGCTCTTTCACCAATTCATTCTTTATAATGAGATTATTTGATTTCCAATTACTTCTTGGTCTATGTTCTCCTGGCCTTTTTATTGAATGTAGTTTTATTGCATCATTATCTGAAAAGAATGTGCCTACTATTTCTGCCTTTCTGCATTTGAATTTTTATATTTATATTTATATATTAATATGGTCAATTTTTGTACAGGTTCCATGAACTGGTAAGAAATTGCACTCCTTTCTGTCTCCATGTAGTTTTTTTCTAAAGATCTATCATATCTAACTTTTCCAGTGTTCTCTTTACCTCTTTAACTTCTTTCTTATTTATTTTGCGGTTTGATTTATCTACTTATGAGAGTGCAAGGTTGAGATCTCCCACTATTATAGTTATTATGGGCCAGAATTCTGAAACAAGTCAGTGGAATTGATAGAGACAATAGTTATCTAATTTAGTATGGTTCAGTATGATTGATTTAATCCTACAAGGAGATGTTTTGGGCCAGAACTTGAAACAAGGTACTAAGTGGAATTGAGGAGACAATGGTTAAATCTAGCTTTGATTTAATCCTAATACAAATAATGGTTTCCTGGTGATGTAATGATTGGTTTGTATTCAGTGTGGAGCATATAACCTAGAAGCCTCAGCCAGCGATATTCAGAGATATTTGGAGAGAAGGCAAAGGACTGGCAACAGGATCTTAAGTTCTCAGAATCAGGGGAGAAATTCAATTTGATCTTCCAATTTCTGTGGCTTGTCTGGACTCCTGTACTCCCCTCACTGAGACCAAGTCCAGACTGAAAGGCTCTCCAGAACGTTACCCAACACCAGGAAAGAGATAATAAAGGATCTGGACTATAAGAAAGCTAACTGGGCCCCAGGAAAAAAGACAAGATTTTGAAAAAGATAATAAAGGATTTGGACTTTAACACTTGGCTACACTTGTGGTGATTACTGAACAGAAACAAAGGCTGCTCCCATACATCTCCAGGAAACAGAAATAGAGAACATTACAATAGTTTTGCTGTCTGTTTCTTCTTACAGCTCTCTTAACCCTTCCCTTTAGGAATTTGGATGTTATACCACTTGGTACATATATGTATAATATTGATATTGCTTCATTATCTATGCTAACCTTTAGCAAGATATAGTTTCCTTCTTTATCTCTTTTAATTAGATCAGTTTTTGCTTTTGCTAGATGATGGCTATGCCTGTTTTTGTTGGTGGTGTTTTTTTTTTTTTTTTTAACTTCACATGAAGCATAGTAGATTGTGCTCTGGCCTTTTATCTTTACTCTGTATGTTTCACCCTGCTTTAAATGTGTTACCTATAAACAACATATTGTAGAATTATCGCTTTTAATCCAGTCTGCTATTTGCCTACACTTTATGGGAGAATTCCCCCCATTCACATTTACAGTTAAAACTACTAATTCTGTATTTTCTGCCATCTTATTCTTCCCAGATTATGTTTTTCTCTTTCCTTTCCCTCTTACCCCCTCCCCAGTATTAAACTTATAGGCACCACTTAAAATCCCTCTCTCCTCCTTAGAGGAGGACCCTTAGAGTCACTAACCCTTTCTTAAACCTTTCCCCTACTATGTCTGTATTCCCTTCTATTTAACCTACTCCTCCCCTTTTTTTTTTTTTTTTTTGCTTTTCCCCTCCCATTTTTCAATCAGGTTGGAAAAGTTTCTCTGTAAACCAAATACTTTTAATATTTTTCTTTGAGCCAAATCTGATGAGAGTAAGATTCACACATTTTTTATCCATCTTCCTTCTTTCCCTCAGATATAATAGTTTTTCTTTGCCTCTTTGTGAGATGTAGTTTCCCATTTTTTACCTTCACTTTTCCCTTGTTCTGGTACAATCTCTTTTCCACCTCTACTTCCTTTTTATATTATAACACTAAAATCAAATAATACATGTAATCTTTATATATACTCATAATAGAAGTACAGTTCTCAAGAGTTCTTTTTACCTTTTTATGCTTCTCTTGAGTCCTATATTTGGAGGTCAAATTTTTTTGTTTAGCTCTTTTTTTTTTTTTTTCATGAAAAACAAATGGAATCCATCTGTTTCTTTGAATGTCCATCTTCTTCTCTGGAAGAAAATGCTCATTTTAGCTGGGTAATTTATTCTTGGCTGCATTCCAAGTCCCTTTGACTTTTGGAATATCTGATTCCAGGCTCTTCAATCCTTTAATGTGGAAGCTACTAGATCCTGAATGATCCTTATTATGGCTCCTCTGTGTTTGAATTTTTTTTTCCCTGGCTGCTTGTAGTACTTTTTCATTGTTCTGATAGTTCTCGAATTTAGCCACAATATTTCTTGGAGTTTTGATTTTGGAATCTCTTTCTGCAGGTGTTTGATGAATTCTTTCAATGGCTATTTTACCTTCTGATTCTATGACATCTGGACAGTTCTCTGATGAGTTCCTGAAAAATATTGTCTAGGGTCTTTTTTTTTTTCATCATGGTTTTCAGGGAGTCCAATATTCCTTAAATAATCTCCCCTGGATCTTTTTTTTTTTTTTTTTTCCCCAGGGCTGTTGTTTTCCCAAGTAGATATTTAACATTTTTCCTACTTTTTCATTGTTTCACTGATTGATTGATTTTTTTTTATGTCTCCTTGTGTCATTCATGTCCTTTACTTTCATTCTGATTTTTAATGTATTATTTTCTTCATTCGCTTTTTTCATTTGTTTTTGTATTTGTCCAATTCGTGTTGAGTTGTTTTGTTCTATTTTTTTTCCATTCCACCAACTTTTTTAAAGGAGTTATTTTCTTTTTCCATTTCACACATTCTGTTTTCCTGGAAGTTATTTACCTTTTGCAATTCACAAATTTTGGTTTTCAGGGAGTTGTTTTCTTTTTCCAATCTATTTTTTTAATGAGTTATATGCCTTATTTAGACCCTCTTGCAAAGTTTTCCTTTCTTTTCCCCATTCTTCTTCTATCTCTCTTTTAAGATCCTTTTTATTTTTTTCTATGAGAGCCTTGTGTAGTGGGGACCAAGTCATATCACCTTTTGGGGCTTTATTTGGAGACAATCTGCTTTTAGTCTCCTCAGGATTTGAAATCTGCTCTCTTTCATTGTAGAATCTATCTATATTTAAATGATGAATGTTGGAGGGGATGCGGGAAAATGGGGACACTGATGCATTGTTGGTGGAGTTGTGAACGAATCCAGCCATTCTGGAGAGCAATCTGGAATTATGCCCAAAAAGTTATCAAACTGTGCATACCCTTTGATCCAGCAGTGTTTCTATTGGGCTTATACCCCAAAATGATACTAAAAAAGGGAAAGGGACCTATATGTGCCAAAATGTTTGTAGCAGCCCTGTTTGTAGTGGCTAGAAACTAGGAAATGAATGGATGCCCATCAATTGGATAATGGCTGGGTAAATTGTGGTATATGAATGTTATGGAATATTATTGCTCTGTAAGGAATTACCAGCAGGATGAATACAGAGAGGCTTGGAGAGACCTACATGGACTGATGCTAAGTGAGATGAGCAGAACCAGGAGATCATTATACACTTCGACAAAGATATTGTATGAGGATGTATTCTGATGGAAGTGGATTTCTATGACAAAGAGACCTAACTGAGTTTCAATGGATAAATGATGGACAGAAACAGCTACACCCAAAGAAGGAACACTGGGAAATGAATGTGAACTATTTGCATTTTTGATTTTCTTCCCGAGTTATTTTTACCTTCTGAATCCAATTCTCCCTGTGAGGTGGGAGAACTGTTCGGTTCTGCAAATATGTATTGTATCTAGGATATACTGCAACATATTTAACATATATAGGACTGCTTGGCATCTTGGGGTGGGGGGTGGAGGGAGGGAGGGGAAAAAACGAAACATAAGCGAGTGCAAGGGATAATGTTGTAAAAAAATTATTCTGGCATGGATTCTTTCAATACAAAGTTATTATTAAATAAAATAAAATTTTTTTAAAAAAAAGAAAGAATCTATCTATATTTAGAGCCCATGTTGCCTTTTTAGTCATTAAAAAAAAAAAAACAAATAAACAAACTACAAATGCTGGGTTCTACTTTTGGGGTAATGAGGACTTTCCAAAATTCCTCAACAGGCAATAGCAAGTGGCAGCAAAGCAGCAGTGAAATGGCAGTGGCTGTGGTGGGATCAACAGATGTGCTGGAATCGCCTGAGTCACTTCCAGTACTGGGTGGGTGTGGCCAGGCCCCATAAGACTCTTGCGCTTTGGGGAACACTTTTTACCCTCTGTGTTTATATTTACCCTCTGTGTTTTATAACTCCTCTGTTGATCTACTGGATTTTAACCAGAGCAGAGTAGCCAACACTGCAGTAGAGTCCTCCCTGCAGATTCTCCCACCTGTGGAGATTGTACCCTGTCCCTATTCTGCTCAGTGTATGCTGGCTTGCATGTTCTGCCTGCCTGTCTACCTGTGCCTGCACCTGGCCTCCTCCAGGGACACATACGATCAAAACAGACCTTCTTTCTTACTGAACAATAATATTCCATAATATTCATATACCACAATTTATTCAGCCATTTTCCAATTGATGGGCATCTACTCAGTTTCCACTTTCTGGCCACTACAAAGAGGGCTGCCACAAACATTCATTTTTACTTCAGATCTCTTCCCCTTCTTTATGAACTCTTTGGGATATAAGCCCAGTACTAATACTGCTGGATCAAATGCACAGTTTGATAACTTTTTGAGCATAGTTCCAAATTGCTCTCCAGAATGGTTGGATGTATTCACAATTCCATCAACAATGTATTAGTGTCCCAGTTTTCCCCTCCAACATTCCGCATTATCTTTGCCTGTCATTCTACCCAGTCTTAAAAGTGTGTAGTGGTATCTCAGAGTTGTCTTAATTTGCATTTCTCTGATTAATAATGACTTGGAGCATCTTTTCATATGGCTAGAAATAGTTTCAATTTCTTCATCTGAGAACAGTCTGTTCATATCCTTTGACAATTTATCAATTGGAGAATGGCTTGATTTCTTATAAATTAGAGTCAAGTCTCTATATATTTTAGAAATGAGTCATCAGAACATTTGACTGTAAAAATATATTCCCAGTTTATTACTTCCCTTCTAATCTTTTTTTAAATAAAATTTTATTGACAGAACCCATGCCAGGGTAATTTTTTACATTATCCCTTGCACTCTTCTTCTATTCTGATTTTTCCCTTCCCTCCCTCCATCCCTTCGCCCAGATGGCAAGCAGTCCTATACATGTTAAATAGGTTACAGTATATCCTAGATACAATATATGTGTGCAGAACCAAACAGTTCTCTTGTTGCACAGGGAGAATTGGATTTAGAAGGTATAAATAACTCAGGAAGAAAAACAAAAATGCAAGCAGTTTACATTCACTTCCCAGTGTTCTTTCTTTGGGTGTAGCTGCTTCTATCCATCCTTGATCAATTAAAACTGAGTTAGATCTCTTTGTCGAAGAAATGCACTTCCATCAGAATACATCCTCATACAGTATCATTGTTGAGGTATATAATGATCTCCTTGTCCTGCTCATTTCACTCAGCATAAGTTCATGTAAGTCTCACCAATCCTCTCTGTATTCATCCTGCTGTTCATTTCTTACAGAACAATAATATTCCACAACATTCATATACCACAATTTACTCAACCATTCTCCAATTGATGTGCATCCATTCATTTTCCAGCTTCTAGCCACTACAAACAGGGCTGCCACAAGCATTTTGGCACATACAAGTCCCTTTCCCTTCTTTAGTATCTCTTTGGGGTATAAGCCCAGTAGAACTACTGCTGGATCAAAGGGTATGCACAGTTTGATAACTTTTTGAGCATAGTTCCAAATTGCTCTCCAGAATGGATGTGTTCACAATTGCACCAAAAACGTATCAGTGTCCCTGTTTTCCCACATCCCCTCCAACATTCCACATTATCTTTCCCTGTCATTCTAGCCAATCTGACAGGTGTATAGTGGTATCTCAGAGTTGTCTTAATTTGCATTTCTCTGATTAATAATGACTTGGAGTCATTAATAATGACTTTCCATATGGCTAGAAATAGTTTCAATTTCTTCATCTGAGAATTATCTGTTCATATCCTTTGACCATTTATCAATTGGAGAATGGCTTGATTTCTTATAAATTAGAGTCAGTTCTCCATATATTTTGGAATTGAGGCCTTTATCAGAACCTTTGACTGTAAAAATGTTTTCCCAGTTTATTGCTTCCCTTTTAATCTTATCTGCATTAGTTTTGTTTATACAAAAACTTTTCAGTTTGATATAATCAAAATTTTCAGTAATGATCTCTAGTTTTTCTTTGGTCATAAATTTTTTCCTCTTCCACAGGTCTGAGAGGCAAACTATCCTGTGTTCTTCTAATTTATTTATAATCTCATTTTTTTTTTATGTTTAGCTCCTGATCTTATTGGGAATGGTTGCAGTTTTTTTTCCCATTACATATGATGCTTACTGATGGTTTTAAATTGATGCTGCTGATTATTTTAAGGAAAAGTCCATTTATTCCTATACTCTCAAGTGTTTTTAATAGGAATGGATCTTGGATTTTGTCAAGTGCTTTTCCTGCATCTATTGAGATGATCATATGGTTTTTGTTAATTTGGTCATTAATAGACCAATTATATTGATAGTTTTCCTAATATTGAACCAGCCCTGCATTGCTGGTATAAGTCCTACTTGATCAAAGAGTATTATCCTGGGGATGATTTTCTGTAGTCTTTTTGCTAATATCTTATTTAAGATTTTAGCATCAATATTCATTAGGGGGATTGGTCTATAATTTTCTTTCAAGCTTCCTGATTTAGGTATCAGTACCATGTCTGTGTCATAAAAGGAATTTGGTAGAACTCCTTCATTCCCTATTTTATCACATAATTTACATAGCATTGGGGCCAATTGATCTTTAAATGTTTGGTAGAATTCACATGTAAATCCATCTGGTCCTGGGGATTTTTTCTTAGGGAGTTATTTAATAGCTTGTTCTATTTCTTTTTCTGAAATGGGACTGTTCAAGCAATTTATTTCCTCCTCTGTTTAATCTGGGAAGCCTATATTTTTGCAGGTAGTCATCCATTTCACTTAGGTTATTAAATTTATTGGCATAAAGTTGGGCAAAGTAACTCATTATTTCTCTTATTTCCTCTTCATTGGTGGAAAGTTCTCCCTTTTCATTTTTAAGACTACTAATTTGACTTCCCTCCCTCCTTTTTCTAATCAGATTTACCAAAGGCTTATCTGTTTTATTGTTTTTTTTTTTCCATAGAACAACTCTTAGTTTTATTAATTAGTTCAATAGTTTTTTTTTTACTTCAATATTATTAATTTCTCCTTTTAATTTTAGAATTTCAAGTTTAGTATTTGATTGGAGGTTTTTAATTTGGTCTTTTTCTAGGTTTTTTTTAGTTGCAAGCCCAATTCATTGATCTTCTCTTTCTCTATTTTATTCAAGTAAGCCTCTAAGGATATAAAATTTCCTCTTATTATCACTTTGGCTGCATCCCACAAATTTTGGGATGTTATTTTCATTATTGTCATTATCTTGAGTAAAATTATTAATTCTGTCTATAATTTGCTATTTCACCCAATCATTCTTTAAGATGAGATTGTCTAGTTTCCAATTTCTTTTTTTGGCCTATTTGCCCCTAACTTTTTGTTGAATGTAATTTTTATTGCATTGTGATCTGAAAAGAAAGCATTTATTATTTCTGCCTTCTTGCATTCAATTTTGAGGTCTTTATGTACTAGTATATGTTCAATTTTTGTGTAGGTTCCATGAACTGCTGAGAAGAAAGTATATTCCTTTCTGTCTCCAGTTTTCTCCAAAGATCTATCATACCTATTTTTTCTAATATTATATTTACCTCTTTAATTTCTTTCTTATTTGTTTTGTGATTTGATTTATCCTATTCTGAGAGTGCAAGGTCGAGATCTACCACTATTACAATTTTGCTGTCTCTTTCTTCTTGCAACTCTCTTAACTTCTCCTTTAGGAAGTTACATGCTATACCACTTGGTGCATATATGTTTAGTATTGATATTACTTCATTGTCTATGCTACCCTTCAGCAAGATATAGTTTCCTTCCTTATCTCTTTTGATTAGATCAGTTTTTGCATTTGCTTGATCCGAGATAAAGATGGCTACCCCTGCTTTTTTGACTTCACCTGAAGCAGAATAGATTCTGCTCCAGCCTTTTACCTTTGCTCTGTATGTATCTCCCTGCTTTAAATGTGTTTCCTGTAAACAACATATTGTAGAGTTCTGACTTTTGATCCAGTCTGCTATCTGCCTCCTCCTTATGGGAGTCTTCATCCCATTCACATTTATGGTTAAAATTACTAATTCTGTATTTCCTGCCTTCCTAATATCCCCAGATTATGCTCTTCTTTTTCTTGCACCCTCAACCCTCTTTCCCAGTTTTAAACTTATGTGCCCCACTTTTATCACCACGCTTATGCACTTTAGGATCCCTTTCTCCCCCGCCCTTTGAATCTCTTCCCCTTTCCTGTACCCTTCCCTTATTACTCTTTTTTCTTTTCCCTTCTTCTCTCCCCCTTTTTAATGAGGCAAGAGAGGATTTTCTGTAGAACAAGTATGTCAATTATTTTCTCTTTGAGCCAACTCTGATGAGAGTGAGATTCACACAATGTTCCTCCCCCTCTCTGAGTTCCCTCCAATATGATAAGTTTCCTTTGCCTCTCCATGGGATGTAGTTTCCCTCTTTTTATTTCCCCTTTCCCTATTTTCTGACATTATCCTTTTTTCTATTTCTACTTTCCTTTTTTTATGTTATATCAGTAAAATCAAATTATACATGTAGTCTTTTTATGTATCCACAACAGAAATGCAATTCTCAATAGTTCCTTTTACCTTTTCTATATCTCTTCAGTCCTATGGTTGGAAACCAAATTTTTTGTTTAGTTCTGGTTTTTTTCCTTAGAAACAAATGGAATTCATTTGTTTCATTAAATGTCTATCTTCTTCCCTGGAAGAAAATGCTCAGCTTAGCTGGGTAGTTTATTTTTGGCTGCATTCCAAATTCTTTTGCCTTTCGAAATATCAGATTACAGGCCCTTCAGTCCTTTAATGTGGAGGCAGCCAGATCTTGGGTGATCCTTATTGTGGCACTGTGATGACAGCGTATTTAAAATCAGCCAGAGTAAGGAATTCTGGTTAAGGAAAAAATCTTCAATCTTTATTGAAGTGAAGAGGTGAAGAAGGATTGCAATAGTAATGTGGGCAGACCTGAAGTCAGCTAGCAGAGGGGGATAGGAGGTGAAGGACGGTCGCGATAGCAAAGCGAGCAACTGTGTCAAGACTCCAGCCAGTAATCTCTCTTTCTGCTTCCCTCTCCACTCCCCTGCCTCCACCCACCAAAATCATCATTTCCTATACGACACATCAGGACTTGCACAAAGAGTGGGTGGGGGCCATTCTTTCTCCAAGCTTATATATTAATAGAGTATGGTCCAATTAGTATTTAGCCTCACGTGCTTGGGACCTCAGTGCATCAACTCAAGCCTCAGCTCATTACATCTCCCGCTTTCTTTTGTTTTAGAACACAGGTGGTCATGCCATCCCTGACTCCTCAGGGAGGTCAGAGCCCCCAAAGGGAGGTGATCACACCCTCCCTGACATCTCAGGAAGGGAGATGAAAAGCACCAAGGGAAAGTGGGGGTTGCTAGTGGGTCTCTGGGCTGAAGGGTCTTATTAGAAATAGGTATGCACAAACCCATCAGCATGGGAGGTATTACACAAGCTCACAGCAATAATGCAGAGGCTATTAGTGATGACTCTCCCCACAGTCAGTGCAGGCTTGATGTGGTGTAACAAACATGAATGGTACACACAAGTAACAGTATAACAAACAATATAAATCAACATGGTGTTGTAAAAGATTACCAGAAGTCTAGAAGGAGAGTATGTAAACAGCAGTCACACATACACCTTCCTCAGCAGCCAAGAGATAGTCCAAAACCAATCTATTGTCCATTGCTTCACATATCAGGGAATCCAATGATCCCCCCAGTTTTTGAAGTCCTGCAAAAGTCTTTTTATGTGTTAGGGAATCCAATGATTCCAGCAGATTTTGAAGTCCTGTAACAGTCTTATCATTTCTCAGAAAATCCAATGATTCCTGAGGGCTTTCAAGTCTTATGATTCAAAGAATCCAATGATTCCTGAGGATTTTCAAGTCCTACAACAATCGTATGTCTCAGAGAATCCAATGATTCCTGAGGATTTTCAAGTCCTACAACAATCGTATGTCTCAGAGAATCCAATGATTCCTGAGGGTTTTCAATTCCTACAACAATCTTATGTCTCAGAGAATCCAATGATTCCTGAGGGTTTTGAAGTCCAACAATTTTCTATGCCCATGAGTCAAACGCCATAACTGCCACGCTATTTCAATGGTAAGCACAATCAGCAACAGAACCACCTGATATTTCTTGGGTCTTTTCCTTTGTTTCAAGGGTCTGCTCTGTCTCTCTGGGATGGACAAGGCAAATATAGTTCATTGGCACCCATCTGAATCCTTCTCCACCTGTAGAGAAACAAGCAAAGCCTCTCCCCCAAGCAGTTACCTATCTGGTCCCTTCCATTTGCCACTTTCTGGGTCTCTCCACATCACCTGGCACTTATCTAAAGATAGTGGAGCTGCTTCCACTGAACACTTCCCTTCTGGTGGATTATAAAACCTGTCTGCCGGAGCCAGTGCATCTTCGTCAAAAAATCAAGAAATTAATAGTATAAAGGGCTAGATTTAGAAGTTCTCTAGGGTTACCTGTGGCTCTTCCTTTCTTTTGTTTTTGGAGCAGCATCTTAATGTCTCTGTTTCTCCTCTCTACTATTGCCTGTCCTTGAGGATTAAAGGATATGCCAGTGGTATTAAAATCTTATATTGTGCACAAAAGTGTGTAAAATGTTTGGAGGTATATGCAGGACCATTGTTTGTTTATATTGCTTGTGGCACACCCATAATGGCAAATGCCTGTGTGAGGAATTCAGTGACCACTTGGGCTGTCACATTTGCTTCTGGTATTGCAAAAGTGAATCCTGAAAAGGTGTCTACCACAACGTGGATAAAAGACAGATGACCAAAAGATTTATAATGGGTCACATCCATTTCCCTGATTTCATTGGGTCTCAAACCACAAGGGTTCTTCCCTGGAGGGACTGTAGGAGGATGGAAAAGAAGGCAAGCTGTACAACTTTTTACTATGCTCCTAGCTTCTTCTTTTGTTATCCCAAATTGTAAATGCAAAGCTCGAGCAGCCTGATGGTATTTAGAATAGGATTCCTGGACCTCCTGAAATAAAGGCGTACTGGCTAACATAGTTAAAAGGCTATCTGCCTTTGAATTCCCATCAAAAATGGGGCCTGGGAGTCCACTATGTGAGTGGACATGCAAGATATAAATCTTACCTGGATGTTTTCTCACTTGCTCCTGAAGTTCCTTAAAGAGCTGATATATATATTAGAAGCTACAAATTTTATTTGGGCTGTGGCAATTCTTTGTACCACACCTACTGAATAGGCTGAATCAGATATTATATTTATGTCGCCTGGTTAATAAGTGAGAGCTAGCATGATCGCATATAATTCCTTTTGCTGAGTGGACTGAAAAGGAGTTCTGACTACTCTCTTTATAGTTAAGTCATGAGAGTTTACAGCACAAATATTGTGTTTGGATGCATCTGTAAAGATAGTTGGTCCTTTAATAGGAACTTTAGAAACTTTTTCTTCAAGAATCCATCGCCAATTATGTAAAAGTCTGATTATCTTTAATGGAGACCCATGTGTAAAATTTGGAGACATTGCTAATAAAATTTGTCACTCTGGGATGGTCTCACAGCACACATTAATTTGTGTATTGGTGTAAAAGTTATATCTTGTTAGGTCTTTTCCCAGATAATTGAATTGCTCACTTAATGGCCTTTAATAAAATTCTAGCCACAAGCACTGGGTAAGGAGTAAGGCTTTGTTCTGGTTGTGCCGGGAGGTTCACCCACTCTATCACACTATCTCCTTGATGAAGGACTGCTGTGGGGGCCTCTTGTGTGGCAAACACTGATATTTCCAAGGGTTTTTTGAGTGACTCTTTCAACCACATTGGATAAAGCCAGTTCAACTTCTCTCAAAGCCTCTTGAGCTTCTTTTGTAAGCTGGTGTGGTGAATTTAAAGCACTGTCTCCCCTTAAAATGTCATATAATGGTTGTAACTGATAGATAGTCAAGCCTAGCACTGGTCATATCCATTGGATATCTCCTATCAATTTCTGAAAATCATTTAAGGTGTTTAGCTTCTCTGTTCTTAAGGACAGCTTTTGTACTGTAAGCATCTTATGGTATACTTCATATCCTAAATATTGAAAAGGAGCATGTCTTTGAATTTTCTCTTCAGCTATGTACAATTTGTAGTATCTTAGTGTTACTATGGTCTTTTGTAGACATGCTTCTAACATTTGTTCCTCAGGTGCACATCCCAATATATCATCTATATAATGTAATAACATAACTTTTGGAAATGCTTTTCTTACTAGAGCAAGAGCAGCAGCAACATACATTTGACACATAGTGGGGCTGTTTTTCATTCCCTGTGGCAAAACTGTCCATTCATATCTTTTATAAGGCTCAGCTAAGTAAATGCTGGGCACTGAAAAGGCAAATTGTTTCATATCTTCCTTATCCAGAGGGATAGAATAGAAATAATCCTTAATATCTATGACCAAAAGAGGCCATTCTCTAGGCAACTGAGTAAGAGATGGAAGTCCAGGCTGAAGAGTTCCCATAGTTTCCATTTGTTCATTCACTTTTCTTAAATCAGTGAGCATCCTCCATTTTCCAGATTTCTTTTTTACAAGGAACACTGGGGAATTCCAAGTACTTAGAGAATGTTGTAAGTGCCCTTGTTCAAACTGCTCCTGTACTATATCTAATAAGACCTGAATTTTATCACTACCTAAGGGCCACTGTTCTGTTCACACTGGTGTATCAGTTTTCCATTGGATAGGAATAGGTGAAAGTGTTGGCAGGCCTTCAACAGCAGCCCTGCTTAAAAAACCAAAGTATTCATTTTTAACCCTAATTGTTGTAAAACATCTCTTCCCCACAGATTGATGGGGAGTTTTTCAACTATAAAAGGAGTAAGAACTCCTGTTTTGTCTTCAAAATTCCATCTCATAGGGGCAGCACTAACTTCAGCTGCTATTGATCCTTTTACTCCAGACATGTAGGTGTCTGCTTTAATCTTTGGCAGTGACTGGGCCAATTGGCACCTCTAATGACTGTATGATCTGCACCTGTGTCTACCTATCCTTCTAGTGGTAGGCTATTTATATAGATCGTGAACATAGGTCGGTCAGCTGTTACAGCTGCTGTCCAGTATATTCCTGGATTTTGTGGTCTGGAGTCAGAATCTGGGTGACTTTCACCAAGTTGCTTATTAGGATTCTGTATGACTAAACCTGATGCTACTACTTCTCCTGGGTAATAAATCACACATTGTCTACAATGGTTTAGTGACTGGGATATTATCTACACATTCCCCAGTTTCCCACATCAGTGTGTGGATGGACACTGTTTTGTACGTATAAAAAAGAAGTGAAATGGTCAAGTTTACTGTGCCTGGAGGCAAGGGATCCATAGGCTGGAGAGGAACAGATTTCACCTCACCAGGGGGTATCTCAGTTGTCCCAGCTGCATACAGCTCTATTCTCCCCAATTGTAATTCCTTTCTCCCATCAGGTTGCTTCCTGGCTGGTTGATTGTGTAATCCCCTTCTCCCATCATATGGCTTTCTGGCTGATTGGTCATGTTTGGGTACTGGACTTCTAGGCACTCTCTGGGTGCACCATTGTCTGTCATCATGTCCCAAATGTTTTTTGCCTTGGGCCCTGGGGCTGGGCCCCTCATCCCGTTTCCCTGAATCTGTCTACATTCTGAGGCCCAATGGAAGTCTCTGTGGCATTTTGGACATGGGGTATTGGGTCTTGTTCCCCCACCCTGTTTTTTCATTCTGTCTCTATACCACCATTCAGCTTTCAGATGCCCTACTTTACCACACTGAAAGCATCTATGAGTCTCTCTGAAAATCCCTTGCCTGGAAGGACTCTTGTCTTCCCATGTTGGGATCTTGGGAAGTCTGCATCATACCCTGGCTATAAAAGGCATTTGTGCCCACTGTAGCACAGTATCTTATGCTCTCCTCTAAAGGAGCATCCTTGTGCAGTCCTAGTATAATTCTTCTGTAAACCTCATTAGCATTTTCCTTAGAAAGTTGCCTTATCAAAATGTCTCTTACTGCATTTTCCCCATTTGTTTTTGTAATAGCTGTCTGCAAACATCCCACAAAGTCAGCAAAAGGTTCATTTGGCCCTTGTGTTATTTTTGTGAAGGCCCCACCCTTGTCATCTTTATTGTGGAGAGAAGCCCAGACTTTGATAGCATTAGCAGCAATTTGCTTATATGCTGCTATGGAATAATTAACCTGTACTGTGACGTCTGCATAGGAACTTATACCTGTTAGTAGGTCATAGGTGATTGTAGCATGAAGTCCTCTTTGACTATTTTGTTGGATTTGTATACTACAGAGCTCACTATATTCAGAAAGCCACAAGTAGTTTTGTCCAGGTCCTAGGCATATTCTTGCTATAGATTTCCAGTCATTGGGGGTCAAGATTTCAAAAGCCAAATTCTGTAATAACATCTTAACATAAGCTGATGTAGCCCCATAAAGAGTGCAAGCCTTTTTCAGGTCTTTGAGGATTTCTATATCAAAAGGAGCATATCTTCTACTTTCTTGACCTGAAGAATTAAACTGTTGAATTACAGGAAAAATGTGGTGTTGAAATTCCAATACATTTCTCCTTCCACTTTGGCATTAATTAGTCCCTTTTACAATCTAGTCATAGGAGCAGCTGGATGCTGCGGGGGTGGTGCTGGTGCTGTCACTGCCCTTCCCCATCCCCGCCCCTCTAGTATTCCTCTTCCCTCCATCCCAGAAGGTGGAGTTGATGGAGGAGAGTCAATTACCTGCTCCTTAGGTGGAGCTGAAGCTGCCTCAGATTCACCACACCCTTGAGCCTCACTTAAGTCTCCATGCCCTGTGAGGATATGGTCATTAATCTGTTCTTTCTCTTTCTCCTTTATCTCAGGCTTCCCCATTTGGCTATTCCTAGAGTTTTTTTTTTTCCTTTTCTTCTAGAACTTATATGGTTTCTTAAGGCCAACTGTATTATATTGTATAAATAGAATGCCTCTATGGAAATTGAATGAGGAATGTTTTCATTGTAATATGGGGAGAGCTGTTGCCCAATCAATGTCCAGTTATCCAATTCCCACGTTGGGTGCCAAATGTGATGACCGCATATTTAAAATCAGCCGGAGTCAGGAATTCAGGTTAAGGGAAAAATCTTCAATCTTTATTGAAGTGAAGAGGTGAAGAAGGATTGCGATAGCAATATGGGCAGACAGGAAGCCAGCTAGCAGAGGGGAATTGAAGGTGAAAGACGGTCGCGATAGCAATGCGTGCAGCTGTGTCAAGATGCCAGCCAGCAATCTCTCTTTCTGCTTCCCTCTCCACTCCCCTGCTTCCACCCACCAAAATAATCATTTCCTATACAACACATCAGGACTTGCACAAAGAGTGGGTGGGGGCCATTCTTTCTCCAAACTTATATATTAATAGAGTATGGTCCAATTACTATTTAGCCTCACATGCTTGGGTCCTCAGTACATCAACTCGAGCCTCAGCCTATATTACATGGCATCTCAATATTTAATTTTTTTTTTCCTGGCTGCTTGTTAATTTTTTTCCTTAATCTGATAGTTCTGCAATTTGGCCACAATATTCCTTGGAGTTTTTATTTTAGGGTCCTTTTCAGAAGATGTTCGATGGATTCTTTCAATGCCTATTTTACCTTCTGATTCTATTACCTCTGGGCTGTTCTCTTTGATGATTTCTTGTAAAATAGTATCTAGGCTCTTTTTTTCATGATAATTTTTGGAAACTCCAATAATTCTCAGATTATCTCTCCTAGATCTATTTTCCAGGTCTATCATTTTTCCAAGTAGATATTTCATGGATTTTTGTTTTTTTCCCAATTTATCATTTTTTTGGTTTTGCTTGACTGATTCTTGCTGTCTCAATGAATCATTAGTTTCTATTTGTACAGTTCTGATTTTTAATGAATTATTTTCTTCATTAGCTTTTTTTACTTTTTTCTGTATTTTTTTATATGTTCTTTTTTATATATTCTGTATATGTTGAGTTTTTAAATGAATTGTTTTGTTCTGTGGAATTTTTTTTTCCATTTCACTAATTTTTTTTTTAGTGAATTATTTTCTTTTTCCAATTCACAGATCCTACTTTTTTGTGAATTCTTTGTCTTTTCCACTTCACAAATCTTACTTTCCAGAACTTTTTTTTTTACTTTTTCCAATTCACAAATTTTGTTTCCCTGTACTTCCTGGGAATTTTTTACCTTTTCCAATTCATATTTCAACGCTTCTCTTTCCTTTCCCCATTTTTCTTCTAACTCTCTTTTGAGACTTTTAATGATCTCTTCTATGAGACCTTTATGTAAAAGATGACAGGTAACATTACCCTTTGGGGTACTGTCTGGTGACTGTTTGCTATTAGTCTCTTCAGGATTGCAGACCTGCTCTTTTTCTGTATAGAAGCTATCGATTTTCCTTTTTTTTTTTTTTTACTCATTTTTTAAAGGCTTTTTTTAGGTATGCCTTCAGGACAAGGGGGTTACCAGCTTCCTCTGTAGAGCAGGGAAAGATGTAACCTGGCTTTAGCTTCCAAGGTGTGGGAGTGCTCTGAGTGAAAGTTTCCCCTTCCCCCAACCAGAGGTGATTTAGCCCAGCCGAGCTATGGATGTGCCCAGTGGAGCTGTGTGGTTTAGCGATTGCCCTAAGGCTAGAGACTAAGTGGTGAAAGTGTTACTGCCCCAGGGCAGAGCCCCTTGTGGGGCTGTGGGTGTTAGCAGCTGACCAGCAAATAGCCCAATTTGGACCGGAAGTCTCTGCCCAGAAACAAATCCCCCTGCAAAAGTTCTATTGCCTCAATCTGAGCCCCCCCACTGCTCAGATTAGAAACTGCCCTGAGGTGCATGTTCACAACTGGCCAAGGAAAAGTCCCATACTGAGGGTTGGGGCTGCGAGCTTGTGCTGTGATCTGTGCTCTCACTTCTGATTTGGGGCTCCACTCGGAGCCTCTAGTTCCCTCCCTGCCTGTGCTGATCTTTTCCCCAGCCCTGAGTACAAACCTTTTCTGGCAAGATTCCAGATTATTTTCGGCTGGAGAGTAGTATTTCTAATCTTTATGAGTTGTAGCAGTCAAATCTATGTTTGAGGCTGAATATAATATTGATAATGAGGGTGAGAGAAGAGCTTAGAAAGTCATGTGTGCCTTCTCTGCCATCTTGGCTCCGCCCTGAGTTGAACTCTTCTAAACAAAAATGCTTACTTAGTGCCTATTCTACCCAATGTTATTCTAGGTAGTCACTATATTAACATATGAAAATATCCCATAGGGAAAAATTCCTATGGAGAAGCAAAAGTAAATATACTAAATCTTATCTTTAAGTTACTTTTAACTGTATCAGAACATTGCTGCAACAGGAGGTCATAAGACTAGACCACACAGACACACACACACACACACACACTCCAATATGTAACAGATTATGATAAAAACTATAAATGGGTAGTTAGTATAGTATATTGGAAATGCAGAAGGAGTGATAATTTTTTGTTGAGATGAAAAAAAGGTTTTGTATGATAGGTACATATCAAAGCACCTGACTAAGCCTAATAAAAGGGCACCAATTTCTAGTTAATTCAAAAGAAAATGTTTTTTTTGAAAAATAAAAATATATAATGTTGCATATAAGATTATTTTCTTTCCAGTATAATCCCATCAGAGTTTATACTTCTATAAATCTACAAGTGATAAATCAATGTCATTTTATCAATTTCATTTAAATTTTAAGTAGGGACATTTTTCACATGGATTTTTTTCCACATTTTTATATCAAAACTAAAAAGTTCTTACATTAACTAAGTAGCAACCCTATAGTCTTTTATGGTTTATAAAAAAGAATGGTGTATTACAATTGTGTAAAGTAGATGAAATAGGTATGATTATTCCACTTTTATAGAGAAGGAACTTTGGCATTAAAGAGATAGGGAAAAAATGACCTTAGTAATGGAATTAGTGACTGTTAGAAGACAGAGTCAAATTTAATTCCTCTCCCATCATGCTGTCTTTCTATTCCACTGGTACTGTTGTTTTTGTTCTTAAAAGTTCAAACACTAAACAGTTAACTTTTCTCTAGGTCTCCAGACCACATTTATTATTTGGGTTTATTATCTGGATCAGGCATGCATAGACTGATAGCTATCAGGGCTACAAATTGAACTACTGACTCTTCATTGACCAAGATCTGGTCTGCATCTAGTTCCTGATCAAAAAAGTTGCAGTGGCTACATGATTAAGAGACAGTAGGGAAGTTTTTGCTGACAACTGAAAAAAAAAAAAAACATAGAGAAAAAAACTCATAATTTCCTCTATTTTGATTCTCTTTTTCTTAGACCTATAGAATATGCATGCATTGTTCTCACACCCAAGTGATGAATATATGTTGATGTGTTTTTCTCCTTTAAAAAAAATTACATCTGAGTTGTGTTTGAAACACATGTTTAGAGACACAGCTGTCTATCTACAGGGGTTCTGCATAAAATAATATGGCTGTTGTGTATTCAAGAATGCTTTCCATAAAATGGTCTATAGCCAGACGGTATTGTTTGCTTTTTTGTTCTCAACTTTAGGCCTGAAATTATTGCTTTTGCATATGACCAATGATAAATGCCATTCTGGAGAAAACCTGAAAATCACAACACCTAAACATAAGAAACACTGTCATTCTTTAAAACCCAAGAATTTGTAATACTGAGTGCTACTAGTTGTTATTGAAAAGGACAGTCTTTCTGAATTGAATAATAAGAAAGAAGGCACAGATGTTCTGCAACAAAGGGATGGAAAGAATAAAAGAGTATTAATGCATTTATGTGACTAGGCACAAATTCATGGAATCTGAGAAGTAAGCAAGATTATCACAAACTAGTGCTAAATAAGGATACAATATCCTATGGAGATCAGTCTTACTCAATCGGATGAGACCGAGTTAAAAGTGGTAAAAAATGCTTTAGATCATTGTTGGAGGAAGAGAGGAAAAGATAGGAAGAAAGACTGCATTTTAAATGCAGTGGAACTCAAATGGTGAAAATTTTATTAAGATAGTATGTTTTATTAAGGATATGAATATTTAAAAAGATAACAGAAAATTTCCTCAACACCTTTCTACATCTGATAAAATCAGTGTTCTTGATTTATTAACTAGTCAAAAAAATTATCACAGATGAGTGTTTATATCTTATTAAAGAGGTAGCAAGGAGAGTCATTCATGATTCAAAATTAGAGCCCAACAAAAACAGTCATAACAAAAAAACACTAAAAATACATAACTACAGCAGAAGCTATGACCATAGTTTTATTGATACTTACACTTTTAACTAATGGAGAAAATGGGCTCAAATTTCATCGCAGTACAAGGTTTGGTGTAGTGGTGAAACCCGAAAGGATTAAGATCCAAGACTATGAAAGACAGCTACAGTATTTTATAAATCCCCATAATTAAGGCACAAAAGACTAAAATTATTTTGCAAAATAAACAACTAGGGATTAGAAGGTTGAAAATGTAGAACTTACTGTTTGACAAAAATTGCTGGGAAAATTGGAAACTAGTATGGCAGAAACTAGGCATTGACCCACATTTAACACCATACACCAAGATAAGGTCAAAATGGGTTCATGACCTAAACATAAAGAATGAGATTATAAATAAATTAGAGGAACACAGGATAGTTTACCTCTCAGACCTGTGGAAGAGGAAGGAATTTATGACCAAAGAAGAACTAGAGATCATTACTGATCACAAAATTGAAAATTTTGATTATATCAAACTGAAAAGTTTTTGTACAAACAAAACTAATGCAGACAAGATTAGAAGGGAAGCAATAAAGTGGAAAAATACTTTTACAGTCAAAGGTTTTGATAAAGGCCTCATTTCCAAAATATATGGAGAATTGACTCTAATTTATAAGAAATCAAGCCATTCTCCAATTGATAAATGGTCAAAGGATATGAACAGATAATTCTCAGAAGAAGCAATTGAAACTATTTATAGCCATATGAAAAAAATGCTCCAAGTCATTATTAATCAGAGAAATGCAAATTAAGACATCTCTGAGATACCACTACATACCTGCTAGAATGACAAACAAAGATAATGCAAAATGTTGAAGGGGATGTGGGAAAACAGGGACACTGATATGTTTTTGGTGGAATTGTGAATACATCCAACCATTCTGGAGAGCAATTTGAAACTATGCTCAAAAAGTTATAAAACTGTGCATACCCTTTGATCCAGTGGTGTTACTACTGGGCTTATATCCCAAAGAGATCATAAAGAAGGGAAAGGGATCTGTACGTGCACAAATGTTTGTGGCAGCCCTCTTTGTATTGGCCAGAAACTGGAAACTGAGTAGATGCCCATCAATTGGACAATGGTTGAATAAATTGTTGTGTATGAATATTATGGAATATTATTGTTTGGTAAGAAATGACCAACAGAATGATTTCAGAAAGGCCTGGAGACTGACACGAACTGATGCTGAGTGAAACGAGCAGGGCCAGGAGATCATTTTATACTTCAACAACAATACTATCTGATGATCAATTCTGATGGACATGGCCATCCTCAGCAATGAGATGAACCAAATCAGTTCCAATGGAGCAGCAATGAACTGAACCAGCTATGCCCAGAGAAAGAACTCTGAGAGATGACTAAAAACCATTACATTGAATTCCCAATCCTTATATTTTTGCCTGCCTGCATTTTGGATTTCCTTCACAGGCTAATTGTACAATATTTCAGAGTCCGATTCTTTTTGTACAACAAAATTACAGTTTGGTCATGTATACTTATTGTGTATCTAATTTATACTTTAATATATTTAACATCTACTGGTCATCCTGCCATCTAGGGGAGGGGGTGAGGGGAAGGAGGGGAAAAATTGGAACAAAAGGTTTAGCAATTGTCAATGCTGGAAAATTACCCATACATATAACTTGTAAATAAAAAACTATTAAAAAAAAAAGAAAGAAAATGTAGCATCACAAAAGACAGATCTAAGATCTAGGGAATCAATAACTTGTAATAGAATGAGAAAAGGGGGTAGAGAGAGCAGTGGACTGTATGTATGTATACTGTGTGTATAAAGTATTTTTCAGCACATGCACATTCACATTCATAAAATATGGTGATAAAGTGTTTAAGACATGAATAAAAGTTCCCTTGCAATTCTAACATGGTTTGGCTTTACATGATTTTAGCAGAGTACACTAAGGAGTTTTTGAAAATATTTTCATTTTCTATTTGACATTCTTTAAATAAAATTTTGAGAATTACATATAACCTTCAGCATCATCACATTACCATGAACAAATAAACAATGCATGGGTCATATCTGAGGAATTAAAAGCTCAAAGTCTTGAAAAAGAAAATACATAACAGAACATACTCCTCCTATTATGATTTAGTAAAATATTGAAGCTTGCTTTTGTGCATCTCTATGATTTCATTAGAGTGAGTCAGATAATACGTCTTCTCCTGGGGAGAAAATTCCTTCTATTAAGCAACTGTTTTTGTTTTTTTGGTTTTTTTAACAACTTATAGCTTTAAAGGAGGGATTCTTAATTTTTCAATTTCATGAATTCCTTTGGGAATATGGTGAAGCCTATGAACTCCTCAGAAGAAAAATTTTTAAATTGTACAAAAGAAAATATATAAGATTATAAGGCAAATCAATTATATTTAAATGCAGTTAAAATAAAAACACAAACAAAAAAACTTCACAGATCTAAGATTAGAATTGCTCAGGATACTGAGAGGTAAACTGATGATGTGAATTCATACTGTCCATATATGTATATGTATGTGTGTATATACACTGTGTTTATGTATGTTTGTGTGTGTACATATATATATATATATATATATATATATATATATATATATAGTGTTGTATATTTATATGCATGCATACACGTATGTGTGTTTGCACACACACATACCCAAAGTGGGACTTGAACACTTCCCTTACTTGAGTTTGGCTCTCTCTCTAATATTGTACTCTGCCACACCAGGACCAATTAGGATTTATACTAGAAATACAGGGCTGATTCAGTATTAGGAAACTATTAACATAATTGACTATATCAATAACCAAATTAACAAAAAACATATGATTATCTCAATAGATAACAGCATTTGATAAAATCCAACACCCATTCCTATTAAAACACTAGGGAGTATAGGAATAAATGGACTTTTCCTAAAATAGTCAGTAGCATCTATTTAAAACCATCAGCAGGCATCATATGTAATGAGGAAAAACTAGACTCATTTCCAATAAGATCAGGCGTGAAACAAGACTGCCCACTATCACCATTGCTATTCATTGTTGTATTAGAAATGCTAGCCTTGGAAATAAGAGAAGAATAAAAAAAGATTAAAGGAATTAGAGTAGGTAATGAGGAAAGCAAAATGTCACTCTTTGCAGATGATATGTGTAATGTTCTTGGTTCAGTTTTCTTGAGGGTCTTTGTGGCAGCCTTCTTTTCAGCTCAGTAATCACCACAAGAGTAGCCAGGGGTTAAAGTCCAAATTCTTTATTATTTCCTTCAAAGTCTTGTTTCTTTTTCTGGGCCCTGGTTACCTTTCTTAAATATCTTCTTGGTTTCAGTAGAGAAATGAAAGAGGAGAGCCTGCCACCAAGGTGGTGTGAGATGGGATGAATGCATCTGAGTCCAATGGCCTGTGCTTCAGCCTCCAATCTGCTTGTCTTTTCTAACTCTGAATCTGAGCTCTCTCAGTCTCCCAGGAGAGCTTGACTGAAGATGGAAATGAATCTCTCCCCTTGGCTCTAAGAGTTTGGCTTACATACTCTACACTAAGCATAAACCAATCATTATATCATTAGGAAACTATTATTTGTTGTAAGATTAAATCAATCATAACAGAACTTAGAGAACTATTAAGCACGATGGTAAACTAGATAACCATTGTATCATCAATTCCATTTAGTACCTTCTAAGAATCCTTGTTTCAAGTTCAGAGTTCTAGCTCATAACAGATATGATGGTTTGCTTAGAGAACCCCAGAGAATCAACTAAAAAGCTATTAGAAATAATCCACAACTTCAGCAAAGTTGCAGGATACAAAGTAAATCCACATAAATCAGCAGTATTCTTGCACATCACTAACAAAACCCAACAACAAGAGATGCAAAGAGAAAATCCATTTAAAATAACTGTTAATAATATAAAATATTTGGGAATGTATCTGCCAAGGGAAAGTCAGGAACTATATGAGCAAAACTCCAAACACTTTCCACACAAATAAAGTCACATCTAAGCAATTGGGAAAATATCAAGTGCTCTTGGATAGATCAAGCAACTATAATAAAGATAACAATACTTCCTAATCTATTTATTTAGTGCTATACCAATCAAACTCCAAAAAATTATTTTACTGAAGTTAAAAAAAAATAACAACAAACTGGAAGAAGAATAGGTCAAGAATTTCATGGGAATTAATGAAGAGAAAGCAAATGAAGGTGGCCTAGCTATACCTAGCTATATCTAAAACTATATTATAAAGCAGTGTTCATCAAAAACATTTGGTACTGGCTAAGAAATAGACTAGTGCATCAATGGAATAGGTTAGGCTCACAGAACAAAATAGCCAATGACTATAACAATCTAATATTCGACAAATCAAAAAACCTCACTTTTTGGCGTAATAATTCACTGTTTGACAAAAAATGCTGGGAAAATTGGAAACTAGTATGGCACAAAGTAGGCATAGATCCACACCTGTTAGAATCCTAGTGTTAACTCAATGGAATTGATAGAAGCAGTGCTTATGTGCTTGGGTTTACACGTTTGGAGTTCACACATTTGGGAGAATTCACACATTAGAGCTCACACATTTAAGAGAATTTACACATTGGCTCACACATTGGAGTTCACAAGTCGGGAGATATCGAAGTTTACACTTCCCACAAGCCCACTCTCTCAGAGGAGGAGTCAACCTTTGGGTTCACACCGTTAAGAGATCATATATAAGATCTCTCAGTCTCAGCAAGAATAAGTTGGGAGATTGAGAAGCCAGAAGTTGGAGTTGAGCTAAAGGCAGAGGACTAGCAACGAGAGCTCTCGGAAGCAAAGAAAACTAACTTTGCTATTTTGGAAGAGACAATAAAAGATTTGAACTTTTATCAGCTGGCTGCATTTGAGGTGATTATTACTCTGAACCAAAACTAAGGCTGTCTCCAGAAACCTCCCCCAAGAAACCTGCTCCCAGAGAACCACCATAGTTTAGAAAAGAAGAACACCACACACACCTAACACCGAATACCAAGTTAAGCTTGAAATGGGTTCATGATCTAGATGTAAAGAATGATACTATAAACAGATTAGAAGAACATAGCATAGTTTACCTCTAAATTATGGATTTGTGGATTAGGAAGGAATTTGTGACCAAAGAAGAACTAGAGATCACTACTGATCATAAAATAGATACTTTTGATTATATTAAATTAAACATTTTTATACAAACAAAACTAATGCAGACAAGATTAGAAGAGAAGCAATAAACTTTGTAAACATTTTTATATCCAAAGGATTGATAAAGCCCTCATTTCTAAAATATACAGAAAGAATTGACTCAAATTTATAATAGTTGTATCATTTTCCAATTGATAAATGGTCAAAGGATATAAATAGACAATTTTCAGAAGAAGAAATTGAAACTATTTGTAGCCACCTAAAAAGGTATTCCAAATCACTATTATGCAAATCAAAAACATCTCTCAGATATCACTACACACCTGTCAGATTGGCTAAGATGACAGGAAAAGATAATGACGAATGTTGGGTGGCTGTGATACTGGGACAGTAATACATTGTTGGTGGACCTGTGAACGGATCCACCTATTCTGGAGAGCAGTTTGGAACTATGCTCAAAAAGTTATCAAACTGTGCATACCTTTTGATCCAGCAGTGTTTCTACTGGGATTATATCCCAAAGAGATCTTAAAGGAGGGAAAGAGACCTGTATGTGAAAAAAATGTTTGTGGAAGCTCTTTTATGTGCTGGCAAAGCATTGGAGAAAGAGTAGATAGATACTCATCAATTGGAGAATGCCTGAACAAGTTGTACTAAAGAAAATAATGGGATATTATTTTTCTTTAAATATGATGAACAAGCTGATTTTAGGAAGACCTAGAAAAATTTAAATGAACTGATGCTAAGCAAAACTAGCAGAACCAGAAATACATTGTATAATAACAGCAAGAATGTGTGATAATCAGCTATGAAAGACTTGGTTCTTTTCAGTGGTTCAGAGATCCAAAGTAATCACAATAGACTTTGAGTAGAAAATTCCATCTGCATTGGGAGACTGAATGTAAATCAACACATGGTACATTTCTTTTTTTTTTTTTTCCTATTTATTGTCTCTCCTATGGTTTTTCCCTTTGTTCTGATTTTTCTCTTCCAACATGATTCATAAAGCAATGTGTGCTCAAAATAAAAAAAAATTACCTATTTCATTTAATGTTTATCTTTTCCCCTAAAATATAATGCTTAATTTTCTAGGTAGTTGGTTCTTACCTGAAGTCCAAACTCCATTACCCACTGTTTTAAATATTCTAGCAACTAGGATCCTTTCAATTGTAAGTGATAAAGAGCCTAGGTAATCCTATTTGTGGCTCCTTGATATTTTAATAATTTCTTTCTGGCTACTTGTAGTATTTTCTCTTTGATCTAATAATTTTGTATTTTACCTACAATATCCTTTGCAGTTTTCATTTGGGGATCTCTTTTAGGAGGGCATCAGTGGATTCTTACAATGGCTGTTTTATCCTCTGGTTCTAGGACATAAAGGCACTTATCCTTGATTTCTTGAAAGATGTTGTCTAGGCTCTTTTTTATCAGAGCTTTTAGGTATTCCCAATAATTCTTAGATTGGCTCTCCTGGATCTATTTTTCCAGTTGCTTTTATAAGGAGATATTTTACATTTTCTTCTATTTTTAACATTTTTTTGTTTTGTTTAACTAATTCTTGATGTCTCATTGAGTCATTAACTTACATTTTTTTAATTCTAATTTTTATTGAATTATTTTCTTCAGTTGGCTTTTTTATCTCTTTTTGCACATAGCTAATTGAACTTTTAAATGAGTTATTTTGTTCATTTTTTCCCATTTCATAAACTCTGTTTTTCAAAGACTTGTTTTCTTTTTCCAATTCACCAAATCAATTTTTTTAAGAAATGGTTTTCTTCAGAATTTTTTTTCCATTTCACTAATTATTTTAAGGTGTTTTTTTTTCTTCAGACAATTTCTATGTTCCCTTTCCCAAAGCTTTCATTTTCTCTCTTTAAAGATCATTTTTGATTCCTTCCAAGATAGCCTTCTGAGTTGGAGACCAACTCATCATTTGAGGCTTCATCTGGAGATGCTTTGCCTTAATGTCCTCAGGATTTTTCATTTGTTCTTTCATATCTCCATAAAACTATCTACAATCAGAGCTATTTTTGTTCATTTTTAAAGGTTGAGGTCTGCTCTTAGAGCAAAGAAGAGATAGTACCAGGCTTACTTTACAAGTGACTATGCCTTCATACTGCCTCCCCCCACCCCCACCCCAGTCTAGGACTGCTTGCTTCCTTCCCATGCTGGGTGGGCATTATCAAGTCCTGCATTATGCTAGGCTGCAGAGGCTCACTCTTTTCATTTGGAGGTCTCACAGCTTGTCTGATAATACACTGGCTTTTGAACCAGGACAGATTAACCAAGATAGCTGTATAAAAGACTCTCACTAGATTGTCCATATAAAGACTCTTCACTCTTGGCCTTACTGCATTGTGTCTAAAATGGACCACAATCCTCTCTTCCAACTCCTTCATGATTGAGACAGATATTTCCTAAAGTCCTTCCAAGATATCATTTGCTGGAAATTTGTTATACTCCAAATATTTCCGAATGTTGTCACTCCAAAATTCATTCAGATAC
Source organism: Antechinus flavipes (assembly GCF_016432865.1). Classification (NCBI taxonomy): domain Eukaryota; kingdom Metazoa; phylum Chordata; class Mammalia; order Dasyuromorphia; family Dasyuridae; genus Antechinus; species Antechinus flavipes. The sequence goes on along the minus strand of NC_067400.1, from coordinate 180,529,721 downwards.
TTGTTCTGGTGGTGATTCTGAGGGAATCTAGGAACAAAAGTCCTGTCTCCTCAGCTTGATCTTGGCTCTTCCACTTGCCCATTGAATTTTTAGAATTTGGTGTTCAGTTTTGGGCATTTTATTTCACTACATTTTATTTTGTTTTTCTAATTAAGCTTTTTAGTTTCAAAACATAGATATAGATAATTGTTCAACATAAACTCTTCCAGAAGCTTGTGTTCCAATCTCCCCACTTTCCAGCACCCTCCAGAAGACAAGTAGTCCAATATATGTTAAACATGATAGAAATATATGTTAACTCCAATAATTTATGCACAAGAAAAATCAAATTAAATGAGAAAAGATGATTTTAAAAATACAAGCAAATAACAACAAAAAGAGTGAGAATGCTATGTTGTGAACCACAGTCAGTTCCCACAATCCTCTTTCTGGGCATAGATGGCTCTCTTTATCAGAAGATCTTTGGAAGTGGCCTAAACAATCTCATTGTTGAGAAGAGCCACATCCCTCAGAATTGATTATTGTATAATCTTCTTGTGGCCGTGAATAATCATCTCCTGTTCTGAACATTTCATATCACATCAGTTCATGTAAGCCTCTCTAGGCCTCTCTGAAATCTTCCTGCTGATGGTTTCTTACAGGAAAATAATATTCTATAAGATTCATATACCATAACTGATTCATCCATTCTCCAACTGATGGACATCCACTCAGTTTCCAAGTTCTTGCCCTACAACAAGAAATGCCACAGACAATTTTGCACATGTGGATATCTTTCCCTCCTTTAAGATCTCTTTGGGATATAAGCCCAGTAGGAACACTGCTGGATCAAAAGGTGTGCACAATTTGATAACTCTTTGGGCATAGTTACAAATTGCTCTCCAGAATGGTTGAATCCATTCACAATTACACTAACAATGTATTAGTGTTGTAGTTTTCCCACATCTCCTCCAGCATTCATTTTTATCTATTCCTATCATTTCAGTCAATCAGAGAGGTGTGTAGTAATATCTCAGAATTGTCTTAATTTGTATTTCTCTGTTCAATATTGACTTAGAGCATCTTCTCATAAAACTACAAATAGTTTCAATTTCTTCATCTGAAAATAGTCTGTTCATATCCTTTGACCATTTATCAATTGGAGAATGCCTTGAATTATAAATTTGAGTGAATTCGAAATTAGGCTTTTATAAGAACCTTTGGATGTAAAATTTTATTACCAGTTTATTGCTTCTTTTCTAATATTTGCCTACATTAGATTTGTTTGTGCAAAAGTTTTTAATTTAATATAATCAAAATTCTCTATTTTGTGATCAATAATGATCTCCAGTTCTTCTTTGATGACAAATTTCTTCTTCCTTCACAAATCTGAGTGGTAAACTATTCTATGTTCTTCTGATTTGCATATAATATCACTTTATGTCTAGATCATGAGTCCATTTTTGACATTAAATTGGTATACAGTATTAGGTGTGGGTCAATGCCTAGTTTCTGCCATATTAGTTTCCATTTTTTCCAGCAGTTTTTGTCAAATAGTGAATTCTTATCCCCAAAGCTGAAGTCTTTGGGTTTATCAAATACTAGCTTACTATAGTCATTGACTATTTTGTTCTGTAAACCTAATCTATTCTACTGATTGACTACTGCATTTCCTAGCTAGTACCTAATGATTTTAATGACTGCTGCTTTATAATATAGTTTTAGATCTGGCACAGCTAGGTCATCTTCATTTGCATTTTTTGTTATAAACTCACTTGAAATTCTTGACCTTTTATTTTTCCAGATGAACTTTGTTGTTATATTTTCTAGGTAAGTAAAATAATTTCTTGGGAGTTTGATTGTTATAGCACTAAATAAGTAGATTTATTTAGGCAGTATTATATTCATTTGGCCTACCGATGAGCACTTGGTATTTTGACAATTGTTAACATCTGACTTTGTGTAAAGTGTTTTGTAGTTGTGTTCCTATAGTTCCTGACTTTCCCTTGGGAGGTAGACTCTCCAATATTTTAAATTGTTGACAGTTCTTTTAAATGGAATTTCTCTTTGTATCCCTTGCTGCTTTACTTTGTTGGTATATGTAAAAATACTGATGATTTATGTGGATTCATTAGGTATTCTGCAACTTTCCTAAAGTTGTGGATTGTTTCTTGTAGTTTTTTACTTGATTCGCTAGCATTCTCTAAGTATACCAGTATGTCACCTGCAAAGAGTGACAATTTGGTTTTGTCATTACCAACTGCAATTCATTTAATCTATTTTTTTTCTCTTATTGCCAAAGCTAGCATTTCTAATACAATTTTGAATAGTAACGGTGATAGTGGATAACCTTGTTTCATTCCTGATCTTATTGGGAATGGTTCTAGTTTGTCTCCAGTACTTATGATACTTGTTGATGGTTTTAAATAGATGCTATTGATCATTTTAAGGAAAAGTCCACCTATTTTTATACTCTCTAGTGTGTTTAATAAGAATAGGTGTTAGATTTTATCAAGTGGTTTTCTGCATTTATTGGGATAATCAGATATTTTTGCTATTTTAGTTATTGATATAATCAATTATGCTAATAATTTTCCTAATATTGAACCAGTCCTGCATTCCTAGTATAAATCCTACTTAGTCATGTGCATTATTCTGGGGATGACTTTCTTTTTTTTTTTTTTAATTTAATAATTACTTTATATTGACAGAATCCATGCCAGGGTAATTTTTTTTACAACATTATCCCTTGCACTCATTTCTGTTCTGATTTTTCTCCTCCCTCCCTCCACCTCCCTCCCCTAGATGGCAAGCAGTCCTATATATGTTGGATATGTTGCAGTATATCCTAGATACAATATATGTTTGCAGAACCGAACAGTTCTCTTGTTGCACAGGGAGAATTGGATTCAGAAGGTGTAAATAACCCGAGAAGAAAAACAAAAATGCAGATAGTTCACATTCGTTTCCCAGTGTTCTTTCTTTGGGTGTAGCTGCTTCTGTCCGTCATTTATCAATTGAAACTCAGTTAGGTCTCTTTGTCAAAGAAATCCACTTCCATCAAAATATGTCCTCATACAATATCATTGTCGAAGTGTATAATGATCTCCTGGTTCTGCTCATTTCACTTAGCATCAGTTCATGTAAGTCCAACCAGTCCTCTCTATATTCATCCTGCTGGTCATTTCTTACAGAACAATAATATTCCATAACATTCATATACCACAATTTACCCAGCCATTCTCCAATTGATGGGCATCCATTCATTTTCCAGTTTCTAGCCACTACAAATAGGGCTGCTACAAACATTTTGGCACATACAGGTCCCTTGGGGATGACTTTCAATAATCCCTATGCTAATACTTTATTTAAAATTTTTGCTTCAGCATTCTTTAGGGAATTTGGTCTATAATCTTCTTTCTCTGCTTTTGCCCTACTTGGTTTAGGCATCAACACTGTATCTGTGTCATAAATGGAATTTGGTAGGACTCCTTTCCCTATTTTTTCAACTATATATTATTATATAATATATATAATATTTATATATTATTGGAATTAATTTTTATTTAAATCATTCATAGAACTGACATGTAAATTCATCTGGTCCTGGATATATTTTTTAGGGAGTTGGTTAATAGCATGTGCTATTTCTTTTTCCAAAATTTGATTATATTAATAATTAATGTTCTCTTCTGTTAACCTAGGCAACCTATATTGTTTTATATATTTCACCATTTCACTTAGATTATCAAATTTATTGGCATATAATTGGGCAAAAGAACTCCTAATTATTGCTCTAATTTCATCTTCATTGGTGAAAAGTTCTTCCTTTTCATTTTTGATATTAACAATTTTATTTTACTCTTTCTTTTTTCTAAAAAAAATAAAGACTTATCTATTTTGTTGTTTTTTCATAAAACCAACTTTTAGTTTTCTTTATTAATTCAATAGTTTTCTTATTTTCATTTCTATTAATTTTCTTTTTATTTTCAGAATTTCTAATTTGGTATTTAATTAAGGGGTTTTGATTTGTTCTTTTTCTAGATTTTTTACTTGTAAGCCAAATTGACAGATCTTTTTCTTCTATTTTATGCAAGTAAGTATCTAGAGATATAAAATTTCCCCTTAATACATCTTGGGTTGCAACCCACAAATTTTAGTATGGTGTCTCATTATTGTCATTCTTTTTGATGAAATTATTAATTGGGTTTATGATTTGCTTTTTCACCATTCATTTTTTTTCAGATGAGATTATATAGTTTCCAATTATTTTTTGGTCTATTTTCTCCTGACCTTTTACTGCATCTGACTTTTATTGCTTCATGATCTGAAAAAATACAGTTAATATTTTTGCCTTTCTGCATTTGATTTTGGGGACTTAAATGCCTACTACTTGATCAACCACTCAGATAAAAATAAACTCTTTTCTGTCTCCATTCATTTTCTCCAAAGATCTATCATATCTACCTTTTCTAACATTCTCTTTACATCCTTAACTTCTTTCTTATTTATTTTGTGGTTCAATTTATCTACTTCTGTGAGAGCAAGGTTGAGGTGCCTCACTAGTATAGATTTGCTGACTATTTCTTCTTATTGCTCTCTTATCCTCTGCTCTAAGAATTTCCTGTACTACTTGGCATACATGTTTAGTATTGACATTGCTTCATTATCTATGGTACCCTTTAACAAGATATAGTTTCCTGCCTTATCTCTTTTAATTATATCTATCTTTGTTTTTACTTGATCTGAAATCAGGTTGTTACCTCTGCTTTTTTTTTTTTAACTTCATCTGAAGCAAAGTGAATTCTGCTGTAGGCCTTTGTCTTCACTCAGTATGTATCACTCTTCTTTAAATGTATTTCTTGAACGGTGGAACCAAGATAGAGAGGAGCACATAGGTTTCTTCCTGACCTCATCTTATGACTCTTAGATTAATTAGCAAATCCAGCCTCTGAATTGCTCCTGAACTGACAGAATCCACAAATATTGGGAGAGTAAAAAATTATCAGCAGAAGATAATTTTTAAGATTGCCAGAAAAGATCTGTTTCAATCAGGTGGTAGGTGGGCCAAGTGTCAGCAGGCCTAAAGGAAGTTTTGAGGATCTCCCTTGCCCTAAAAAGAGATCACAACTTTTTAAAAAATGAGTAAAAAAAGCAAAAAGAACTTTGACCATAAATAATTTTTATGGTGAAAGAGAACAGATTTCAAACCCTAAGGAGACTAAAAACAGATAGTCTCAAGATGAAGCCCCCTAAAAGTGGTATAAATCAGTTCCTCACCACACAAGATTCTCCTAGAAGAAATTTTAAAAGATCTTAAAAGATCTAGAAGAAAAATGGGGAAAAGAAATGAGAACTTTGCAAGAGGGTTTGGAAAGAAAACACAAATTATCTGACGAAAATGCATTACAAAATACATTTAGTGAAATTGGAAAAGCATATAACTCCATAAAAATAGATTTGACAAAATGGAAAAAGAAAACAACTCCCTAAAAACAGAATTTGTAAAATGCAAAAAGAAAAAAAAAACTTCTTAAAAAAAGAATTTGTGGAAAAAAAAAAAGCAAAACAAAACAACTCATTTAAATTGGGGGGAGGGAGTATTAATACAAAAAGAACTAAAAAAGTAAAAGTATAAAATAATTCACTAAATATAAGAACTGAACAAATGGAACTGAATGACTCAACTATACATCAAGAATCAGTCAAGCAAAATCAAAAAAAAAAAAAAAAACTACTTGGGAAATCAATTGACCTGGAAAAATAGATCTAGAAGACACAATCTAAGATTATTGGACTTACTGAAAACCATGATAAAAAAAAAAGTCTAGATATTATTTTTCAGGAAATCATCAAAGAAAACTCTTGATGTTATAGAATCAGAGGGCAAAATAGCCATTAAAAGAATTCACTGAACACCTTCTGGAAGAGACCCCAAAATTAAAACTCCAAAGAATATCATGGCTAAATTTCAGAACTATCAGACCAAAGAAAAAATACTGCAGGCAGTCAAAAAAAAAAAAAAGTAATTCATATACCAAGCAGCCACAATAAAGATTACTCAGAACCTAGCAGTTTTCACATTAAAGGGTCTGAAGGGCCTGGAATCTGATATTCTGTAAGGCAAAGGAACTTGGAATACAGCCAAGAAAAAAACTACCCCACAAAACTGAGCATTTTCTTTCAGGGAAGAAGATGGACATTCAATAAAGGAGGTGAATCCATTTATTTCTGATGAAAAGACCAGAGCTGAACAAAAAGTTTTACTTCCAAATATAGAACTCAAGAGAAGCATAAAAATGTAAAAATAAAACAAAGAAATCTTGAGAACTATATTTCTGTTATGGGTATACATAGAGAGTGCATGTATAAGTTGATTTAACTGTTATAATATAAAAAAAGAAACTAGAGGTGGAAGAAGGATTGTAACAGAAAAAAGGGGGAAAGTGGAGGTTAAATGAAGGAAATTATATCCCACAAAGAGAAAAAAGAAAACTATTATATTGAGGGAAAGGGGTGCATAGACAAAATGATGGAGATGACACACACACATTTCTTTCTGAACTTCTCCTATAATCCTCAGATTAATTAAGCAAACCAGCCTCTGAATTACCTCTGGATTGGCAGAACCTACAGATACTGGGAGTGTAACAAATTACCAGCAGAAGATAATTTTGAAGATGACCAGAAAAGTTCTGCTTCAATTGGAAATGGGACAGAGGCAGCCAATCACATGCAGCTGAGCACAAACACCAGTGCAGACAGCACAGAGGTCCGGGGTGGTGCGGACTCTATGGGCCAGTGCAGACTCTATGCATGGTGACTCTATGGAGATGAATCTACAGCAGCAGTGTTAGCTACTTTGCTCTGATTACAAGCCAATAGATCAACAGAGAAGTTAGAAAACATCCAATTCAACCACAAAGGTAAATAGTAAACCCAGAAATGCCAGAATCTCATGGTACCTGGCCACACCCACCCACCACCAGGAGTGAGCCAGCATTGATCCATTACAGCTGCAGCTGCTCATAGAGGAAGCTGCTGCTTATAGAGGAAGCTTGAAAAGCCTCCCCTGAAAAACTTCCCCTTTCCTAAAAAAGATCCTTTTTTTTTTTAAATTGGTAATAAAAAAAAAAATTAAAAGACAACTCTGACTACAAAACAGCTTCTATAGAGAAACAGAACAGATATCAAAGCCTGAGGAAACTAAAGGCAGATTGTCTCCAAAGGAAGCCCCCCCCAAAAAAAATTATTAAAAAATGGTCCCAGGGATTGAAGGAGTCCTACCAAACTCCTTTTATGACACAGACATGGTACTGATACCTAAACCAGGTAGGCTGAAAACAGAGAAAGAAAATTATAGACCAATCTCCCTAATGAATATTGATGCTAAAATCTTAAATAAAATATTAGCAAAAAGATTACAGAAAATCATCCCCAGGATAATACACTATGACCAAGTAGGATTTATACCAGGAATGCAGGACTGGTTCAATATTAGGAAAACTATTAGCATAATTGACTATATCAATAACCAACCAAACAAAAACCATATGATCATCTCAATAGATGCAGAAAAAAGCATTTGATGAAATCCAACATCCATTCCTAATAAAAACACTTGAGAGCATAGGAATAAAGGGACTTTTCCTTAAAATAGTCAGGAGCATATATTTAAAACCTTCAGTAAGCATCATATGCAATGGGGAAAAACTGAAACCTTTCCCAGTAAAATCTGGAGTGAAGCAAGGTTGCCCACTATCACCATTATTATTCAATATTGTATTAGAAACACTAGCCTCTCAATAAGAGTCGAGAAAGAGATTAAAGGAATTAGAGTAGGCAATGAGGAAACCAAACTATCACTCTTTGCAGATGATATGATGGTATACCTAGAGAACCCCAGAGATTCTACTAAAAAACTCTTAGAAATAATTCATAATTTTAGCAAAGTAGCTGGATACAAAAGAAATCCCCATAAATCCTCAGCATTTTTATACATCTCCAACAAAATCCAACAGCAAGAGATACAAAGAGAAATTCCATTCAGAATAACTATTAATAGCATAAAATATTTGGGAATCTATCTACCAAAGGAAAGTCAGGAATTATATGAGCAAAATTACAAAAAAGTTTTCACACAAATAAAATCAGACTTAAATAATTGGAAAAATATTAAGTGCTCTTGGATAGGCCAAGCGAATATAATAAAGATGACAATACTCCCTAAACTAATCTATTTATTTAGTGCTATGCCAATCAGATTTCCAAGAAAATATTTTAATGATCTAAAAAAATAACAACAAAATTCATATGGAACAATAAAAAGTCGAGAATCTCAAGGGAATTAATGAAAAAAAATCAAATGAAGATGGTCTAGCTGTACCTGATCTAAAATTATATTATAAAGCAGCAGTCACCAAAACCATTTGGTATTGGCTAAGAAATAGATTAGTTGATCAGTGGAAAAGGTTAGGTTCACAAGACAGAATAGTCAACTATAGCAAACTAGTGTTTGACAAACCCAAAGATTCTAACTTTTGGAATAAGAATTCATTATTTGATAAAAACTGCTGCGATAACTGGAAATTAGTATGGCAGAAATTAGGCAAGGACCCACACTTAACACCATATACCAAGATAAGATCAAAATGGGTCCATGACCTAGGAATAAAGAACGAGATTATAAATAAATTAGGGGAACATAGGATAGTTTATCTCTCAGACTTGTGGAGGAGAAAGAAATTTGTGACCAAAGATGAACTAGAGACCATTACTGATCACAAAATAGAAAATTTTGATTATATCAAATTAAAAAGCCTTTGTACAAACAGAACTAATGCAAACAAGATTAGAAGGGAAGCAACAAACTGGGAAAACATCTTCACAGTTAAAAGTTCTGATAAAGGCCTCATTTCCAAAATACATAGAGAACTGACCCTAATTTATAAGAAATCAAGCCATTCTCCAATTGATAAATGGTCAAAGGATATGAACAGACAATTTTCAGATGATGAAATTGAAACTATTACCACTCATATGAAAGAGTGTTCCAAATCACTATTGATCAGAGAAATGCAAATTAAGACAATTCTGAGATACCACTACACACTAGTGGTCAGATTGGCTAAGATGACAGGAAAAAATAATGATGAATGTTGGAAGGAATGCAAGAAAACTGGGACACTGATGCATTGTTGGTGGAGTTGTGAACGAATCCAACCATTCTGGAGAGCAATCTGGAATTATGCCCAAAAAGTTATCAAAATGTGCATACCCTTTGATCCAGTAGTACTACTACTGGGCTTATACACCAAAGAGATAATAAAGAAGGGAAAGGGACCTGTATGTGCCAAAATGTTTGTGGCAGGCCTGTTTGTAGTGGCTAGAAATTGGAAAATGAATGGATGCCCATCAATTGGAGAATGGCTGGGTAAATTGTGGTATATGAATGTTATGGAATATTATTGCTCTGTAAGGAATGACCAGCAGGATGAATACAGAGAGGCTTGGAGAGATCATTAGAACTGATGCTAAGTGAAATGAGCAGAACCAGGAGATCATTATACACTTCAACAACGATATTGTATGAGGATGTATTCTGATGGAAGTGGATTTCTTTGAGAAAGAGACCTAACTGAGTTTCAATGGATAAATGATGGACAGAAGCAGCTATACCCAAAGAAAGAACACTGGGAAACGAATATGAACCATTTGCATTTTTGATTTTCTTCCTGAGTTATATTTACCTTCTGAATCCAATTCTCCCTGTGCAACAAGAGAACTGTTCGGTTCTGCAAACATATATTGTACCTAGGATATACTGCAACATATCTAACATATATAGGACTGCTTGCCTTCTAGGGGAGGGGGAGAAGGGAGGAAGGAGAAAGATCGAAACAGAAGAGAGCGCAAGGGATAATGTTGTAAAAAATTACCCTGGCATGGATTCTGTCAATATAAAGTTGTTATTAAATAAAATAAAATTTTTAAAAAATGGTCCCTATCACTCAAGGCTCTCCTAGTAGAAATTAAAAAGAATTTTAAAAGAGAGCTAAAAGAAAAATGGGGAAAAAATTAAAACTTTGCAAGAAGGTTTGTAAAAGTCATATAAATCATTAAAAGATAGATTTGATAACATGGAAAAAGAAAACAACTCCTGGAACAACAGAATTTATGAAACAGAAAAAAAAAATAACTCCTTAAGAAACAGAATTTGTGAAATGGAAAAAATCCATGGAACAAAACAACTCATTTAAAAATTCAACTGGACAGTTACAAAAAGAAGTAAAAAAAAAAAAAGTAAATGATGAAAATAACTCTAAAATTCAGAACTGAACAAATGTTAATGAATGACTCAATGAGACAATAAGAATCAGTCAAGCAAAACCAAAAAATTGAAAAGAAAGAAAAAATGTAAAATACCTAATTGGGAAAACAATAGACCTGGAAAATAGAACTAGGAGAGACAATCTAAGGATTATCAGACTCCCAGAAATCTATGATGAAAAAAAAAAAAAAGCAAAGATAACAATTTTTCAGGAAATCATCAGAGAACTGCCCAGATGTCATAGAATCAGAGGTTAAAATGATCATTGAAAGAATTCACTGAACACCTCATGAAAGAGAGCCCAAAATTAAAATCCCAAGGAATATCATGACTAAATTTCAGATCTATTGGATCAAGAAAAAAAATATTACAAGCAATCAGAAAGAAACAATTCAAATACTGAGGAGACACAATAAAAATTATTCAGGACCTAGCAGCTTCCACATTAAAGGCCTGAAGGCCTGGAATCTGATATTCTGAAAGGCTAAGGAACTCAGAATGCAGCCAAGAATAAATTACCCTGCTAAAATGAGCATTTTATTTCAGAGAAGATGGACATTCAATGACAGTGATGAATTCCATTTATTGTTGATGAAAAGACCTGAGCTAAACAAAAAATCTGACCTCTAAATAGAGAATTTAAGAGAAGCATAAAAAAGTAAAAGGAAAAAAAAAACTCTTGAGAATTATTTCTATTATGGGCTTACATAGAGAATGCATGTATAATAGGTTTTGACTGTTATAATAGAAAAAAAAAAGAAACTAGAGGTGGAAAGGGGATTGTAACAGAAAAAAAGGGGAAAGTGGAAATAAAATGGAGGAAATTACATTTTAGTAAGAGGCAAAGAAAACCTATTATAATTGAGGGAAAGAAGGGAGGATGACAGATATTGTGTGAATCTTACTCTCATCAGATTTGGCTAAAAAAAATAGATATATTTAGTTTCACTGAGAAACTTAACTCAGGTTATAGAAAAATGGGAGGGGAAAGGCAAAAAGGGAAAGGGTAAGGTAAATAGAAGGGAGAACAGAAATAATAGGGGAAAGGTATAAGAAAGGGGGAGGGCCTCTAAAGAGGAAGGATTCCTTATGGTATAGAAGACTGGATAAAAAGCCAAAATCCTACTTATTTACAGGAAACACACTTAAAGCAGGGAAATACATACAGAATAAAGGTAAAAGGCTGGAGAAAAAATTATTATGTTTCAGGTGAAGTAAAAAAAAAGCAAGGGTAGCTATTCTTATCTCAGATCTCAAATCAAGTAAAAATTGACCTAATTAAAAGAGATAAGGAAGGAAACTATATCTTGCTAAAGGGTAGCATAGACAATGAAGCAATATCAATACTAAACATATATGCACCAAGTGGTATAACATCTAACTTCCTAAAGAAGAAGTTAAGAGAGTTGCAAGAAGAAATAGATAGCAAAACTACAATAGTGGAAGATCTCAACCTCCCACTCTCAGAACTAGATAAATCAAATCACAAAATAAATAAGAAAGAAGATAAAGAGGTAAATAGAATACTAGAAAAGCAAGATATGATAGATGTTTTGAAACAATTGAATGGAAAGAGAAAGGAGTGCACTTTCTTCAAGGCCATTCTATGCCATAAGTTTTATGGAATCTACTAAAATTGACCATAAATTAGGACAGAAAGACTTCAAAATCAAATGCAGAAATAGTAAATGCATTTTTTGTTAGATAACAATGGAATAAAAATTACATTCAGTAAAAAGCCAGGGAAAAAATAGACCAAAAAATAATTGGAGATTAAATATGAATAAGTTCATCCAAGAGAATGACAATAAAGAAAATAACAAAACAAAATTTGTGGAATACACCCAAAGTGGGAATAATGAGAAATTTTATATCTCTACTTACTTGCATAAAATATGCAATACTTGCATAAAAAAAAAAGAACAATAAATTGGGCTTGCAATTAAAAAAGCTAGAAAAAGAACAAAATTTTAAAACCCCAATTAAATACCAAACTTGAAATTCTAAAAATAGAGATCAATAAAATTGAAAATTAAAAAAAAAAACTATTGAATTAATAAATAAATTTAAGAATTAGTTTTATGAAAAAAACAACAAAATAAATAAACCTTCAGTTAATTTGGATTAGAAAAAAGGAAAGGGGAAATCAAATTGTTAGTTTCAAAAAGAAGAGGGAGAACTATCTGGCAACAAAGAGGAAATTAAAGCAATTATTAGGAGTTACTTTGCCCAACTTTATGACAATAAATTTGACAACTTGAGTGAAATAGAGGAATACCTACAAAATATATAGATTGCCCAGATTGACGGATGAGGAAATTGTGTAAATAGTCCCATTTTAGAAAAAGAAATAGAACAAGCTATTAATCAATTCTCTAAGAAAAAATCCTCAGGACCAGATGGATTTACATGTGAATTATACCAAACCATTTGGTGGATAAGAAGTAGAAGAGCTCATCTGTGAAATAGGTTAGTTCACAGGACAAAATAGTCAATGACTATAGCAATCTAGTATTTGACAAACTTAAAGGTCCCAGCTTTAGCAAAAAGAATTCACTATTTGACAAAAACTGTTGGGAAAATTGGAAACTAATATGTTAAAAAATAGACAGAGATCCAGATCTAACACCGTATACCAAAATAAAGTTGAATTGGGTTCTTGACCTAGATATAAAGAATTATACTATAAACAAATTTGAAGAACATAGGATAGTTTGCCTCTCAGATTTGTGGAGGAGGAAGTTATTTATGATCAAATAAGAACTAGAAATCATTGTTGATCACAAAATAAATAATTTTAATTAGATTAAGTTTAAAAGTTTTTGTACCAAAAAAAAAAAAAAAACCCTAATGCACACAAAATTAGAAGGGAAGCAATACACAGTGAAAACACTTTTGCATCCAAAGGATCTGATAAAGACCTCATTTCTAAAATATACAGAGAGAATTGACTCAAATTTATAATAGTTCAAACCATTCTCTAATTGATAAATGGCCAGATGAAGAAATTAAAACTATATGTAGTCACATGAAAAGGTGCTTCAAATCACTATTGATCAGAGAATTGCAAATTAAGACAACTCTGAGATACCACTACACACCTGTCAAATTGGCTAAAATGACAGGAAAAGAACATGACAAATATTGGAGTGGATATGGGAAAACTGGGACACTGAAACATTGTTGGTAGAACTGTGAACAGACCCAACCATTCTGGAAAGCAGTTTGGAACTAAGCTCAAAAAGTGATCAAATTCTGCATACACTTTGATCCAGCAGTCTTTCTACTGCGATTATATCCCAAAGATATCTTAATGGAGCAAAAGGGACCCATATGTGCAAAAATATTTGTGGCAGCTCTTTTCACAGTGGCAAGAAACTGGAAACTGAGTGGATGCCCGTGAATTGGAGAATTTCTTAATAAATTAGGGTATATGAATGTTATGGAATACTATTGTTCTGCAAGAAATGACAACAGGATGATTTCAGAGAGGCTTGGAGAGGTCTACATGAACTTATGCTAAGCGAAATCAACAGAACCAGGAAATCATTATGCATGACAACAAGAAGATTATACAATGATTATTTCTGATGAATGTGGCTCTCTTCAACAATGAGAGGATTCAAACCAGTTCCACTATTTCAGTGATGAATAGAGCAATCTACACCAAAAGAGAAAACTGTGGGAACACAGTGTGGAACACAACATAGCATTCTCACTCTCTGTTATTTCCTTGCATTTTGTTTTCTTTCTCAGTTTTTCTTTTCCTTCCTTCTTGATTTTATTTTTCTTGTGCAGCAAGATAACTACAAATATGTGTATGTGTGTGTGTAATGTGTATTAGATTTAAGACGTATATCAACATATTTAACATGTATTGGACTACATACTAGCTAAAGGAGGCGGTGGGGGGGAACGTGGGGAAAAATTTGGAACAAAAGGTTTTGCAAGGGTCAGTGTTGGAAAAATTACCCATGCATGTGCTTTTTAAATAAATTAATTAAAATTTTAGAAAATTAATTGAGGAAAAGAAGGGAGAGAGATGAACATTGTGTGAATCTTACTCTCATCAGATTTGCCTCAAAGAGAGAATATTAGATATATTTGATTTCACAGAGAAACTTGTCTTACCTTATAGGGAAGTGGGAGGGAAAAGGGGAAAAGGAAGGGATAGTCTAATATAAGGGAATACCAAAATAATAGGGGAGGGAATATAACAAAAGAGGAGGGATTCTAAAGAGGAAAGGCTTCTTGAGGCAAGTAGTGCTCATAAGTAAAATACTGGGGTGGATGAAAAGGAAAAATGGAAAGAGAAAAGTATAATTTGGGATAAATAAGATAGCAGGAAATACACAATTAGTAGTTTTAACCATAAATGTGAATGGGTCAAACTCTTCCATAAAGCAGGAACAAATAGAAGACTGAATTAAAAGCCAGAACCCTACAATATGTTGTTTACAAGAAACATATTTAAAGCAGAGTAATACATACAGAGTAAAGATAAAAGGCCAGAACAGAATCTATTATGCTAATATGAAGTAAAAAACAAAACAAAACATGGGTATCCATCCTCATCTCAGATGAAGCAAAAACAAAAATTTATCTAATTATAAGAGATGAGGAAGGAAACTATATCTAACTGAAGGATACCATAGATAATGAAGCAATATCAATAATAAACATATGTGCACCAAGGGATATAGCATCAAAATACCTGAAGAAGTTGACTGTTGCATGAAGAAATAGACAGCAAAACTATAATAGTGGCAAATCTCAATCTTGCTCTCTCAGAACTAGATAAATTGGACAACAAAATAAATAAGAAAGAAGTTAAAGAGCTAACTGTAATAGTTGAAAAGTTAGGTATGGTAGATCTTTGGAGAAAACTGAATGGTGACAGAAAAGAGTACGCTTTCTTCTTGGCAGTTCATGGGACCTAAACAAATATTGACCATATATTAGGACATAAAGACCTCAAAATCAAATTCAGGAAGGCCAAAAAAAAAAAGTAAATGCATCTTTTTTCAAATCACAATGCAATAAAAATTATATTCAATAAAAGGCCCAGGGAAAAGAAAACCAAACTAATTAATCTCATTTTAAAGAATGGATGCATGAAGCAGCAAATCATAGACACAATCAATAATTCCATCCAAGAGAATGACAATAATTAGACAACATACCAAAATTTGTGGGATGCAGCCAAAGTGGTAATAAGAGGAAATCCTATATCTTTAGATGCCTCCTTCCATATCATAGAGAAAGAGAAGATCAATGAATTGGGCTTGCAACTAAAAAAACTAGAAGAAGAACAAATTTTAAAAACCCTAATCAAATACAAAACTTGAATTTCTAAAAATAAAAGGAGCCGTTAATAAAATTGAATGTAAATAAAACTATTGAATTAATAAATAAAACTTAAAGTTGGTTTTATGAAAAAAAAAACAAAATAAAAAAACCATTAGTTACTTTGATTAGAAAAATGAAAGAGAAAAATCTTATTGTTAGTCTCAATAATGAAAAGGGAGAACTTTCCACTGTTGAAGAAGAAATTAAAACAGTAATTAGGAGTTGCTTTGCCTAACTTTATTCCAATAAATTTGATAACCTAAGTGAAGTGGAGGAATGCCTACAAAAATATAGATGGGCCAAATTAACAGAAGAAGAAATAAGTTACTTAAATAGTCCAATATTAGAAAAACAAATAGAACAAGCTATTAATCAACTTTCTTAGAAAAAATCTCCAGGGCCAGATGGATTTACAGGTGACTTTTACCAAACATTTAGAGAACTATTATTATTCCAATATTATGCCAACTCTTTGGAAAAACAGGGCAAGAAAGACTTCTACCAAATTCCTTCTATGACATAGTCATGATAATGATATTTAAATCAGATAGAATGAAAACAGAGAAAGAAAATTATAGACCAATGTCCCTAATGAATGGTGATGCACAAATCTTAAATAAAATATTAGCAAAGAGATTACAGAAAGTCATCCCTAGGATAATACACCATGACCAAGTAAGATTTATGCCAGAATGCAGAGCTGGTCAATATTAGAAAAAATAACTCGTAGCATAATTGACTTATATTAATGACAAAATTAACAAAAACCATAGGATTATCTCTATAGATGCGGAGAAACATTTGATAAAATCTATCACCCATTCCTATTAAAAAAAAAAAAAAAAAACAAAAACTAGAGAGTATAGGAGTAAATGGACTTTTCCTTCAAATAGTCAGTAGCATCTGTTAAAAACCATCAGCAAGCATCATATGAAATGGGGATAAATTGGAACCATTCCCAGTAACATCAGGATTAAAAAAAGGTTGCACCTTATCACCATCCACATTCACAGTTAAAATGACTAATTCTGTATTTCCCATCATCTTATTTACTCTAAATTTTTATTTTTTTTCTTATTTCCCTGCTATGCAGTATTTTGCTTTTGACCACCATTTCCCTCAAGCAACTTTCTCTCTTATAGCCCCTCCCCCTTTGTTATACTTTTACCATACTATTTTTGTTTTTGCTTCTACTAGCCTCATTTCCTTTCCCTTTTCTCTTCCCTTTATCCTATAAGGTGAGGCAATTTTCTATGTGAAACCAAATATGTCTAATATTCTCTCTTTGAGGCAAATCTAATAAGAATAAGATTCACTCAATGTTCATCCTCCACCTTTCTTTCCCTGGACTATAATAGCTCTTCTTAGCCTGATCATGAGATGTAATTTCCCTCATTTTACCTTCAATTTCCTCTTTTTCCTGTACAATCCCTTTTCCCCCTCTAGTTTGTATTTTTCATACATATATATACATATACAGTAAAATCAAATTATAAAGACATTTTCTAAGTATAACCATAACATACAATTCTTAAGAATTCCTTCCTGTTATGGGCCAGAACTCTTAACTTAAAATAAGGATTCTTACAAGGTATTAAATCAGTGGAATTGATAGAGATAACAGTTATCTAATTTAGCATGGTTCAGTATGATTGATTTAATCCTTCAAGGAGATGTTATAGGCCAGAACTTGAAACAAGGTACTAAGTGGAATTGAGGAGACAATAGTTAAATCTAGTTTAACATTGATTTAATCCTGCAACAAATAATGATTTCCTAGTGAGGTAATGATTGGTTTGTACTCTGTGTGGAGCTTATAAGCTAGAAGCCTCAGCCAGGGAGATTCAGAGAGACATTTGGAGAAAAGGTAATGGATTGGCAGCAGGAGTTTAAGCTCTCAGAACCAAGGGGAGAAATTCAATTTGATCTTTGATCTTCTTGGTGGCTGGCCTGGACACTTGCACTTCCCCCACTAAGACCAAGGCCAGACTGAAAGGCTATCTAAAACCTGCCAAGCCCCAGGAAGGAGATAATAAAGGATCTGGACTATAAGAAAGATAACCGGGCTCCAGGAAAGGAGACAAGACTTTGAAAGAGATAATAAAGGATTTGGACTTTATCACCTGGCTGTACTTGTGGTGATTACAGAACTGAAACGAAGGCTGTCCCCAAGACCCCCAGGGACCCCAAGAAAACCTCAACAGAGAACATCACATTTTAGAGAGAACACTACACTTTTCTTTTAACCTTTTTATGATTTGTTTGAGTTCTATATTTGGAGATAATTTTTTTCAGCTCTGGTCTTTTCATCATAAATAAATGAAATTCATCTGTATCATTGAATGTCCATATTCTTCTCTTAAATATAATGCTCATTTTTGCTGGATAGTTTATTTTTGGCTGCATTTCAAGTTCCTTTGCTTTTTGGAATATCTGATTCCAGGCCCTTTTGATCTTTTGAGGTAGAAATTGTTAAATTTTTGGTAATCCTTATTATGACTTCTTGATATTTGAATTGTTTCTTTTTCACTGCTTGCAGTATATATATATTTTTTCCATTGGTCTTATTGTTCTGAAATTTAGCCACAATATTCCTTGGAGTTTTCATTTTGGGGTCTCTTTCAGGAGGTGATCAATGAATTTTTTCAATGACTATTTTACCTTCTGATTCTAAGATATTAGGGAAGTTTTCCTTGATACGTTCCTGAAAGATAATGTCTAGGCTCTTTTTTTCATCACAGTTTTCACAACATCCAATAATCCTTAGATTGTCTTTCCTAGATCTATTTTCAAAGTCAGTTGTTTTTCCAAGTAGATGTTTTACATTTTTCTATTTTTCTATTTTTATTTTTTTGTTTTGCTTGACTGATTCTTGATGTCTCGTTGAGATATTCATTTGTTCAGTTCTGGGTTTTAGTGATTTTCTTCAGTTATCTTTTAAAATTCTTTTTGTATTTGGCCATTTGAATTTTTAAATGAATTCTTTCCATTTCACAAATTCTGTTTTTCAAGGATTTATTTTCTTTTTTCCAATTAACAAATTCTGTTTTTCAGGGAGTTGTTTTCTTTTCCATTTTGTCAAATCTATTTTGTAAGGAGTTATATGCTTTTCCTAAATTTCACTAAATCTATTTTGTAAGGAGATTTCTTCAGATAATTTCTGTGATTTCCTTTTCCAAACCCTCTTGCAGGGTTCTCATTTTCTTTCCTCACTTTTCTTGTAGCTCTCTTTTAAGATCCTTTTTAGTTTCTACAAAGAGTGTTTTGTGAGATGGGGACCAATTTATATCATCCTTTGGAACTTCATCTGGAGATGATCTTCTTTTAGTGACCTTAGGATTTGAAATCTGTTCTTCTCTTTCACCATTAAAAACTATCTATAATCAGAGTTCTTTTTTTTTTGTTTTTTTTGCTTATTTTTTTTTTAAGTTGGGATTTCTTTTTATGGCAAAGGGGAGATTGTCCAAGTTTCCTTTACAAGTGTCAGTGGCTGGGCTAGGTCATTACTGAATAACTACTGGTGTTGAAAGGGCATGTCCAGATACTGTGAAATTCTGGGTTTTAGGGGCTCACTATTTGCCCTTTATATGTGTGTTGGATGTCTTATAATAAGTACTGGCTTACTAAGGACAGAATAGCCAATGCTGCGCTAGATTCCTCCCAGTTGATTCTCCAGCACATGGATTCCACACCACCCAGAGACTGTGCTGCCTGCTCTCAGCATCTGTACTTGGCCCACCTGCACTCAGCTTGCCTCCTTCCATGTCTGATTAAAACAAACATTTTTTGGAAATCTTTGAAATTGTCTTCTGCTGATAATGTGCTACATTCCCAATATTTGTGGGTTCTGTCACTCCAAAACCAGTTTAGAAGCTGGATTTGCTTTTAGTTTGAGGCTTATAGGGAGAGTTCAGTAAAAGCATGTTTCCTCTCAGTCATGTTGGTCCCACCTGGCATTTTATTTTATGAAGGACTTTTAGAATCTTCACAGTATCCATAATAGAGTTATAAACTAAAAAAAACAACAACAACAACAAAAAAAAAATCTTAGCTAAACAAAAACATCATTTGCAGTTGCTTTGAATGAACTATGGATGTTTAGGCCAGAAGAGGAAAATATTTAGCACATGCATGATAATGTATTTAATCAGAACAAAAAAAAAAAAGGAATTCAGGAAATCCTGACAGATAAACTTATTTGGAAAACCTGAAGCTGCTATCTCTAATATTACACCCAGTTAAATCTTATGGTTCCATTAGTTTGAGTTCTTTGCTACTTTACTATCTAGTCCTCATCTCTGTCCAGAGCTCTAGTTTTATTTCATTTTCTCTTAATTGTTCTTTAAGCATCTTAAAGAAAAAGTATCCAAAGCAAAATTTGTCATTTTTCCTCAATTTTACAACTCTTCCAAATTTCACTATTTCTGCTAAAGGTACCATCAAGCTGCAGGTCACCCCGGTTAACAAATTCCCTGATTTTACACACCCCATGCTAAATTGATTGTTAAGTATCATCACTTTTACCTTTAAAATCTTGTTTTTATCTTTATCTTGATCACTTATACAGATTAAGTTTAAGACCTCAATATATTTTTGTAATATTTTCAGTTACCCTTTCTCTCTGCTTTCTGATCAATCTACATTGTTACTACTAAAAGTATCTTCCTAAAGCACAAGATTGATCCAGCTTTTCTTCTGATCAAGAAACTTTAGTCCTCTCTATTTTCTTTAGGGTAATTTATTCCTGAGTTTGGCAGTAAAAATCCACCTTAGTTTGGGTCAACTCATTTCTTAATGGAATGAGTGAACAAATAAAAAGTATATTCATTTAGTACAGATTGCTTTCAAAATAAAAGTCATTTCAACAAAATTCCTTATGTACATCTGATCTTTGTTGAAACATTCTTCAGCATTTGAGAATTTATCAGGGTGGGAGAATTCATGAGTTCATACAATAACCCAGTTGTCCAGATCTGATACTGTTCAGAAACTAATTTTGGAAGATGTCATGCTATTATTTTGAATTCTCTAATTATCGTTGCGTTATGAAAACTCAAGTGAGCTCTCTGCCTCAATGTCCCATTAGAACCTTAAATTCAGCATATCTACAATTTTACAAGTCTTCATTAAGCACCCTCTTCTTATGTATTAGACATTGGACTAAGCAGTGGAAATATGAAAAGGTAAAACTTATGTTCCTTTTCAAAGCTATCCTTGACCTTTTATTCTCCATTTCTACTACTGTTAGTATCATTTTTGTGGTGGTAACCTAAGGTTGCAACCTCGGAATGATCTTTGTATTTTACATCTCATTAGCATAACATTTCTACTCAGTTGGCAGATTGTTTACTATCTACTTGTAGAATCTCATTCTTATGGTGCATCTCCATTCCCAGCCTGCTTTGCATTTTCTTTTCTTTGAAAATTTATTCCAGGAAATTCAAAACTGCTCTGCTTTGGCTTGTTTTCATCATCTTAAATCAATATTGTACACCATTGTCTAAGTAATCTATATAATGCTTTTGTTTCATTATGCCACTTTACACAAAAGCTTTCAGTGTTTCTTTTTTGTGTCTGGAATGATATATGAACTAATGATCCTGGCATTCAAGCACTTCCATCTTAACAGTTCATAATTATTTATTTATATCTCCAACCTGTAATGCTCACTACCATTCACAAATTTAGGCAAGTCATTAAACTCGGTTTAAACTTCAATTTCTTGGTCTGTGAAATGAAATAATTAGACTAGCGAGTGAGATCCTTCTATTTATTGGAAATTGAATTATTCAACATTCTACCAGACTGTAAGTACTATTTTCTGTTCCTGCTTATATTCTGTTTTCTCCCATCTCTGCATTTTAGCTTGTTCTATCTCCTGTTTATTTTATACACTTTTATTTTATACACTCTTCTCCACTTTGCCCCTAACTCAATCAACTTATGTTCACATCCTCATGGTAAAATTTATATTACAACCCATCAACCACAAATTTTTTCAAGACACTTCATTCTCTACCAATATTCTCTATATAATTTGGAAATGAGGCCTTTATCAGAACCTTTGAATGAAAAAATGTTTTCCCTTCTAGTCTTGTCTGCATTAGATTTGTTTGCACAAATTTTTTTTAAACTTAATATAATCAAAATATAATATAATTAATAAATAATAATATAATTAAAATATATAATCATATATATGATATAACATAATATATAATAATTTAAAATATAATGTAATTAATAATAATAAATACCAAAATAATATAATCAAAAATAACTTTTGTGATCAATAATAGTCTCTACTTCTTCTTTGGTCACAAATTCCTTCCTCCTCCACAGATCTAAGAGATGAATTATCCTATGTTCTTCTAATTTGTTTATATCATTCCTTATGTTTAGATTTGAACACATTTCAAACTTATTTTGGTATACGGTTTTAGGTGTGGGTCAGTTTCTGCCATCCTAGTTTCCAATTTTTGCAGCAGTTTTTGTCAAATAGTGAGGGCTTAACCCCAAAACTGGAGTATTTGGATTTGTCAAACAGTGGATTACAATAGTCATTGACTATTTTGTCATGTACACCTAACCTATTCCACTGATCAACTACTTTTTTTATTAGCCAATACCAAATGATTTTGATGACCACTGCTTTATAATATAGTTTTAGATCTGGGACAGCTAGGCCATCTACATTTGTTGTTTTTTGTTTTGTTTGTTTTGTTTTGTTTTGTTTTGTTTTTTGTTTTGTTTTTCATGAATTCTCTTGAAATTCTTGACTTTTTTCTAGATGAATTTGGTTATTTTTTCTAGGTCAGTAAAATAGTTTCTTGGGAATTTGATTGCTATAATACTAATTCAATAGTTTAGGTTAGGTAATAGTGCCATCTTTATTATATTCACTCAACCTATCCAAGAGCACTTGAAAAATTTCCATTTGTTTAGATCTGACTTTATTTGTATGGAAAGTGTTTTGTACTTTTGCTCATATAGTTCCTGACTTTCTCTTGGCAGATAGAGTCCCAAATATTTTATACTATCAACAATTATTTTAAATGGAATTTCTCTTTGTATCTCTTGCTGTTGGATTTTGTTAGGGATGTATAAAAATGCTGATGATTTATATGAGTTTATTTTGGATTCTGCGACTTTGGTAAAGTTGTGGATTATTTCTAATAATTTTTAGTTGATTCTCTAGGTTTCTCTAAGAATACCATAATATCATCTGCAAAGAGTGATAATTTGGTTTCCACATTCCCTATGCTAATTTCATTTAACCTCTTTTTCATCTCTTACTGCCAAAGCTTGCATTTGTAATAGAATTTTGAATAGTAATGGTGATAGTGGGCAAACTTGTTTCACCCCTAATCTTATTGGGATTGTTTCCAGTTTATCCTTATTATATATCATGCTTGCCAATGGTTTAAAATAGGTGCTACTAAATATTTTAAAGAAAAATTTAATCCTATAGACTTTAGCATTTTTAATAGGAATGGGTGTTGGATTTTATCAACTCTTTTTCTGCATCTATTGAGATAGTCATGTTTTCTGTCAATTTGGTAATTGATATAATCAGTTACGCTAATAGTTTTTTTGTAATAATGAACCAGACCTGCATCGTTGCTATAAATCCTACTTGGTCATGGTGTGTTACCTTGAGGATGACTTTATGTAATATCTTTGCTAATGTTTTATTTAAGATTTTTGCATTAATATTCATTAGGCAGATTGGTCTATAATTTTCTTCCTCTGTTTTCATTCTACTTGGTTTAGGTATCAGTACAATGTCTGTGCCATAAAAGGAATTTGGTAAGAGTCTTTCTTTCCCTATTTTTCCAAAGGGTTTGCATAATATTGGAATCTTAATTTTTATTTAAATGTTTGGTAGGATTCACATGGAAATCCATTTGGCCCTGGAGATTTTTTCTTAGGAAGTTGATTAATAACTTGTTCTATTTCTTTTTCTAAAATGGGACTATTTGGGGGCTGAGCCAAGATGGCAGAGAAGGCACATGCAACTTTCTGAGCTTTTCTCATAACCTCATTACTAATTATTAAATTTAGCCTCAAAAATAATGCTTGACTGGTAAAATTAACAAAGATTGGAAATGCAACAATTTACCAGCCAAAAATAATGTGGAAGATCATCAGAAAAGATTTGCCCTGAGATGAAGGAGCAGACCAGCGCAAGCAGGGATAGAACCAGAGGCTAGGATATTGAGCAGACCAGGCAGAGTGGTCTCCATGGTTTGAAAATTTACAGAGAGGACCCTACCAAAAGTTGACTGCTCTATTTTGATTGCAAAGCAGACCAGCAGAGAAATTAAAGCCAATGATAGAGGGTACTCTAAAAAATTTCAGAACCTAACAAGATCTGGCTATACCCACTCAAAACCGGAAGTGAGTGACTCAGCACAGACCACAACACAGCTGTCAGCCTCATTCTGCAGCAAGGAGCTTTTGCTGGGGCAGTCACAAATCTGTACGGCAAGGGGGCACAGCCCAGGGAAGCCTCTAATCTGTATAGTGGGGGCCACACCTGGGGAAATAGAACTTCTGCAGCACAACTGTGTTCCCTGGGCAACTGCTAACACCCACAAAAACTCCAGTTTTGCCTGGAGTAGTGAAAATTTTGCTGTCATCCTCTAACCCCAGGGCAGTTGCTAATCTGCACAGTGGGGTTCTTGGTAGGGCACTTCCAAAGCTCAACCCCATGCTACCCAGGCCTGAATCACTTCCAATGTGGAGCTTTTCCCTGAGTACTCCTGAAACTTGGCTGCTCTTTACAGCCCATGGCAGGATAGCTCCTGTCCATATGCTTATCCCTGATATGCAAAGGAAGCTGGTAACCTCCTTACCCTAAAGACAGACCCGAAAGGCTTTTTTAAAAAATGAGTAAAAAAATCAAAAGGGCGATCGATAGCTTCTATACAGAAAGAGAGCAGGTTTTCAACCCCAAGAAGACTAATAACATCCAGTCTCTAGACAAAACCAAAAAAGGGAATATAACCTTATCCCCATCACACAAGGCTCTCCTATAAGAAACTATAAAAATCTTAAAAGATCTAGAAGAAAAATGGGGAAAGGAAAGAAAAGGCAAGAGAATAGCAACTTCTTGAAATGTGAATTGGAAAAGGAAAAGAACTCCAAGGAAGTGCAGGGAAACAGAATTTGTGAACTGGAAAAGGTAAAGAATTCCCAGGAAAGTAGGATTTGTGAATTGGAAAAATAAAATAACTCAGTAAAAAATATTAGTGAAATGAAAAAAAAAAAAATTCCATAGAGCAAAACAACTCATTGAAAAATTCAATTGGACATATACAAAAAGAAGTTTAAAAAGCTAATGAAGAAAATAAGTCACAAAAAATCAGAACTGAACAAACAGAAATGAATGATTTGTTGAGACATCAAGAATCAGTCAAGTGAAGCCAAAACAATGAAAAAATAGGAAAAAAATAGTTAAATATCTACTTGGAAAAACAACAAACCTGGACAATAGATCTACAACAGATAATCTGAGGATTCTTGCATTCCTGAAAATTATGATGAAAAAAAGAGCCTAGACACTATTTAACAGGAAATCATCAAAGAGAACTGCCCAGATGTAAAAGAATCAGAAGGTAAAATAGGCATTGAAAGAATTCATCAAAAACCTTCTGAAAGAGACCCCAAAATAAAAACTCCAAGGAGTATTGTGGCTAAATTTCAGAATCATCAGACTAAGGAAAAAAATATTACAAAGAGAAAGAAAAAAAAAATTCAAATACGAGGAGCCACAATAAGGATCACTCAAAGTCTAGTTGCTTCCACATAAAAAGATTGAAGAGCCTGGAATCTGATACTCCAAAAGGCAAAAGAACTTGGAATGCAGCCAAGAATAAACTACCCAACTATGCTTAGCATTTTCTTCTATGGAAGAAGATGGGCATTTAATGAAACAGAAGAATTCCATTTGTTTCAAAGGAAAAAAACCAGAACTAAACAAAAATTTTTGATCTCCCACCATAGGACTGAAAAGAAGTAGAAAAAGGTAAAAAGAACTTTTAAGACTTGTATTTCTGTTGTGGATATACATAAAGAATACATGTAAAATTTGATTTTACTGATATCACATAAAAAGGAAAGTAGAAATGGAAAGGGGATGGTGTCAGAGAAAGGGAAAAGGGGAGATAAAGTGGAAACTACATCCCATGAAGATGCAAAGGAAACCTATCATATCTGAGGGAATTAGAGAGGGGGAGGAACATTGTGTGAATCTTACTCTCATCAGAGTTTGGCTTAAAGAGAAAATAATTGACATATTTGGTTTACAAAGAATCTTCTCCCACCTTATTAAAAAGTGGGAGAGGAAAAGGGAAAGCAACAGAGTGATAAGGGAAGGGTACAAGAAAGGGGAAGGGATTCAAAGGGGATGGGAGGGATCCTAAAGAGGGAGAGCTGTGTGACACAAGTGATACCCATAAGTTTAATATTGGGAAAAGAGGTAAGGGCGGGGCAAGAAAAAGAAAAACATAATCTGGGGATAATAAGATGGCAGGAAATACAGAATTGGTAATTTTAACTGCAAATGTGAATGGGATGAACTCTCCCATAAAGTGGAGGTAGATAGCAGACTGGATCAAAAGTCAGAACCCTACAATATATTGTTTATAGGAAACACATTTAAAGCAGGAAGATACATACAAAGTAAAGGTAAAAGGGTAGAGCAGAAACTATTATGTTTCAGGTGAAGTAAAAAAAGCAGGGATAACCATTCTTGTCTCATATCAAGCAAAAGCAAAAATTGATCTAATTAAAAGAGATAAGGAAGGAAAATATATCTTGCTAAAGAGTAGTATAGATAATGAAACAATATAAATAATAAACATATACGCACCAAGTGGTGTAGCATCTAAATTCTTAAAAGAGAAATTAAGAGAGCTGCAAGAAGAAATAGACAACAAAACCATAATAGTGGGAGATTTCAAACTTGCACTCTCAGAATTAGATAAATCAAACCACAAAATAATTAAGAAAGAAATTAAAGAGTAATTAGAATATAAGAAAAATTAGGCATGATAGATCTCTAGAGAAAACAAAATGGAGACAGAAAGGAGTATATTTTTTTTCTCAGCAGTTCATGGAGCATATGCAAAATTTGACCATATATAAGGACATAAAGACCTCAAAATTAAATGCAGGAAGGCAGACATAGTAAATGCCTTCTTTTCAGATCATGATGCAATAAAAACTGTATTCAACAAAAAGTTAGGGGTAAATAGACCAAAAAGCAATTGAAAACTAAATAATCTCATCTTAAAGAAAGATTCAGAAAAAAAAATAATAATTGGGTGAAACAGCAAATTATAAACATAATAATTTCACTCAAGATAATGACAATGATGAGACATCATACCAAAATTTATGGGATGCAGCCAAAGAAGTAATAAAAATAAATTTTATATCTTTAGAGGCTTAGTTGAATAAAATAGAGAAAGAGAAGATCAATGAATTAGGCTTGCAACTTAAAAAGCTAAAAAAAGACCAAATTAAAAACCCCCAATCAAATACTAAACATGAAATTCTAAAATTAAAAGGATAAATTAATAATATTGAAAGTAAAAAAAAAAAACTATTGAACTAATTAATAAAACTAAGAGTTGTTCTATGAAAAAAAAAAAAAACAATAAAGAAGATAAGCCTTTGGTAAATCTGATTAGAAAAAGGAAAGAGGAAAATCAAATTGTTAGTTTTAAAAATGAAAAGGGAGAACTTTCCACCAATGAAGAGGAAATTAGATAAATAATAAGGAGTTACTTTGCCCAACTTTATGCCAATAAATTTGATAACCTAGCTGAAATGGATGACTACCTCCAAAATATAGGCTTCCCAGATTAACAGAGGAGGAAGTAAATTGCTTAAATAGTCCCATTTCAGAAAAAGAAATAGAACAAGCTATTAATCAACTCCCTAAGAAAAAATCCCCATGATCAGATGGATTTACAAGTGAATTCTACCAAACATTTAAAGAAAAATTAGCCCCAATGCTATATAAACTATATGGAAAAAATAGGGAATGAATGAGTCCTACCAAATTCCTTTTATGACATGATAAAGAAACCTAAACATTTGATAAAACCCAACATCCATTCCTATTAAAAAGACTTTTCCTTAAAATAATCATTAGCATCTATTTAAAACCATCAGTAAGCATCATATGTAATAGGGATAAACTGGAAGCATTCCCAATATGATCAGGAGTGAAACAAGGTTACCCATTATCTCCATTACTATTCAATATTGTATTAGAAATGCTAACTTTGGCAATAAGAATTGAGAAAAAGATTAAAGAAATTAGAGTAGGTAATGAGGAAACCAAATTATCCCTCTTTGCTGTTGATATGATGTTATACTTAGAGAACCCCAGAGATTCTATGAAAAAGCTATTAGAAATAATCTACACTTTTTGACAAAGAGAAGATCTCACTCATTTTCAATTGATCAATGATGGACAGAAGCAGCTAAACCCAAAGAAAGAACACTGGGAAATGAATGTAAACTGTTTGCATTTTGTGTTTTCTTCCTGGGTTATTTTTACCTTCTGAATCGAATTCTCCCCGTGCAACAAGAAAACTGTTCGGTTCTGCACACATATATTATATCTAGGATATACTGTGACATATTTAACATGTATAGGACTGCTTGCCATCTGGGGGATAGAGGGAAGGGAGGAGTCATAACAGAAGTGAGTGCAAGGGATAATGTTGTAAAAAAAATTACTCAAGCTTGGTCTCTGTCAATAAAAAGTTATAATTATTAAAAACAAATAAATAAATAAATAATCCACACATTTAGCAAAGTTGCAGGATACAAAATAAACCCACATAAGTTATCAGCATTCCTATATATCAGTAACAAAAACCAACAGTTAGAATTACAAGAAGAAATTCCATTTAAAGTAACTACCAATATTAAAAAAAAAAAAAAAAATTAGGAATCTATCTGACAAGGGAAAATCATGAACTATATGAGCAAAACTACAAAACACTTTCCACACAAATAAAGTCAGATCTAACCAATTGGAAAATATTAAATGCTCTTGGATAGGTGTAATGACTGCGTATTTAAAGTCAGCCAGAGTCAGGAATTCAGGTTAAGGGAAAAATCGTCAATATTTATTGAAGTGAAGAGGTGAATAAAGATTGTGATAGCAATATGGGCAAGAAAGATTGCTATAGCAATATGGGCAGCTGCGACAGGAAGCCAGCTAACAGAGAGAGATCTGAGCTGAGCAAACCATCGCAATAGCAATCCCAAAAGTCTCTCCTTCCCCTTCCTTTTCCACTCCCCTGCCTCCACCCACCAAAATCGTCATTTCCTATACAACACATCAAGACTTGCACAAAGAGTGGGCGGGGGCCATTCTTTCTCCAAGCTTATATATTAATAGAGTATGGTCCAATTACTATTTAGCCTCATGTGCTTGGAACCTCAGTGCATCAACTCAAGCTTCAGCCCATTACATCTCCAGCTTTCTTTTGTTTTAGAACACAGGTGATCATGCCATCCCTGACTCCTCAGGGAGGTCAGAGCCCCCAAGGGGAGGTGATCACACTCTCCCTGACTTCTCAGGAAAGGAGGTGAAAGCACCGAAAAGGAGGTGATCACGACCCCCCTGACTTCTCAGGAAGGGAGGTGAAAAGCACCAAAGGGAAGTGGGGGTTGCTAGCAGGTTTCTGGGCTCAAGGGTCTTATTATGCACAAACCCATCAGCATGGGAACACATAGCACATAGCACATAGCAACAACGCAGAGGCTATTAGTGATGACTCTCCCCACAGTCAGTGCAGGCTTGATGTGGTGTAACAAACATGAATTATACACCCAAGTAATGGTATAACAAACAATATAAATCAACATTATGATGTAAAAGATTGCCAGAAGTCCTAGAAGGAGAGTATGTAAACAGCAGTCACATATACACCTCTTCAGCAGCCAAGAGATAGTCCAAAACCAATCTATTGTCCATTGCTTCACATATCAGAGAATCCAATGATCCCCCCAAGTTTTTGAAGTCCAGCAAAAGTCTTTTTATGTCTTAGGGAATCCAATGATTCCAGCAGATTTTGAAGTCCTGTAACAGTCTTATCATTTCTCAGAAAATCCAATGATTCCTGAGGGCTTTCAAGTCTTATGTCTCAAAAAATCCAATGATTCCTGAGGGATTTAAAGTCCTACAACAATCTAATGTCTCAGAGAATCCAATGATTTCTGAGGGTTTTGAAGTCCAATGATTTTCTATGTCCATGAGTCAAACGCCATAACATTGGATAGGTGTAATGACTGCGTATTTAAAGTCAGCCAGAATCAGGAATTCAGGTTAAGGGAAAAATCGTCAATATTTATTGAAGTGAAGAGGTGAATAAAGATTGTGATAACAATGGTGAGCACAATCAGCAACAGAACCACCTGATGTTTCTTGGGTCTTCTCCTTCATTTCAAGGGTCTGCTCTGTCTCTCTGCTATGGACAAGGTGAATATGGCTCGTTGGCACCCATCTGATTCCTTCTCCACCTGCAGAGATACAAGCCAAACCTCTCCCCCAAGCAGTTAGCCTATCTGGTCCCTTCCATTCACCACTTTCTGGGTCTCTCCACATCACCTGGCGATTATCTAAAGATAGTGGAGCTGCTCGCACTGGACATTGCCCTTCTGGTGGGTTATAAAACCTGTCTGCCGGAGCCAGTGCATCTTTGTCAATCAAGTTAAGTTAATCAAATCAAGAAGTTAATAGTATAAAGTGCTAGATTTAGTAGTTCTCTAGGGTTACCTGTGGCTCCCCCTTTCTTTTGTTTTTGGAGGAGTGTCTTAATGTCTCTGTTTCTCCTCTATACTATTGCCTGTCCTTGAGGATTAAAGGATATGCCAGTGGTGTGTAAAATCTTATACTGTGCACAAAAGTGTGCAAAATGTTTGGAGGTGTATGCAAGACCATTGTCTGTTTTTATTGCTTGTGGCACACCCATAATGGCAAATGCTTTCATGAGGAATTCAGTGACCACTCGGGCTGTCTCTTTTGCTGCTGGTATGGCAAAAGTGAATCCTGAAAAGGTGTCTACCACAACATGGATAAAAGACAGATGACCGAAAGATTTATAATGGGTCACATCCATTTGCCAGATTTCACTGGGTCTCAAACCACGAGGGTTCTTCCCTGGAGGCAGTGTAGGAGCATGGAAAGGAAGGCAAGCTGTACAGCTTTTTACTATGCTCCTAGTTTCCTCTTTTGTTATCCCAAATTGTAAACTCAAAGCTCGAGCAGCCTGATGGTATTTAGAATGGGATTCCTGGGCCTCCTGAAATAAAGGTGTACTGGCTAACATAGTTAAAAGGCTATCTGCCTTTGAATTCCCATCAAAAATAGGGCCTGGGAGTCCACTATGTGAGTGGACATGCAAGATATAAATCTTACCTGGATGTTTTCTCACTTGCTCCTGAAGTTCCTTAAAGAGCTGATATATATTAGAAGCTGCAAATTTTATTTAGGCTGTGGCAATTCTTTGTACCACACCTACTGAATAGACTGAATCAGATATTATATTTATGTCTCCTGGATAATAAGTGAGAGCTAACATGATTGCATATAATTCGTTCTGCTGAGTGGACTGAAAAGGAGTTCTGACTATTCTCTTTATAGTTAAGTCATGAGAGTATACAGCACAAATATTGTGTTTGGATGCATCTGTAAAGATAGTTGGTCCTTTAAGAGGAACTTTAGAAACTTTTTCTTCAAGAATCCATCGCCAATTATGTAAAAGTCTGGTTATCTTTAATGGAGACCCATGTGTAAAATTTGGAGCCATGGCTAATAAAATTTGCCACTCTGAGATGGTCTCACAACACACATTAATTTGTGTATTGGTGTAAAAGGTGTATATCTTATCAGGTCTTGCCCCAGATAATTGTACTGCTCGCTTAATGGCCTTTAACAAAATTCTAGCCACAAGCACTGTGTAAGGAGTAAGGCTTTGTTCTGGTTGTGCCGAGAGGTTCACCCACTCTATCACACTGTCTCTTTGATGAAGGACTGCTGTAAATGCCTCTTGTGTGGCAAAAACTGATATTTCCAAGGGTTTTTGAGTGACTCTTTCAACCACATTGGATAAAATCAGTTCAACTTCTCTCAAAGCCTCTTGAGCTTCTTTTGTAAGCTGGTGTGGTGAATTTAAAGCACTGTCTCCCCTTAAAATATCATATAATGGTTGTAACAGATAGGTAGTCAAGCCTAATACTGGTCGCATCCATTGGATATCTCCTATCAATTTCTGAAAATCATTTAAGGTGTTTAGCTTCTCTGTTCTTAAGGGCAGTTTTTGTACTGTAAGCACCTTAGGGTATACTTCATATCCTAAATATTGAAAAGGAGCATGTCTTAGAATTTTCTCTTCAGTTATGTATAATTTGTGGTATCTTAGTGTTTCTATGGTCTTTTGTAGACATGCTTCTAGCATTTGTTCCTCAGGTGCACATCCCAGTATATCATCCATATAATGTAATAGCATAACTTTTGGAAATGCTTTTCCAAGCATTGCAAGAGCAGCAGCAACATACTTTTGACACATAGTGGGGCTGTTTTTCATTCCCTGTGGCAAAACTGTTCATTCATATCTTTTATAAGGCTCAGCTAAGTTAACACTGGGCATTGAAAAGGCAAATCTTTTCATATCCTCCTTATCCAGAGGGATAGAATAGAAACAATCCTTAATATCGATGACCCAAAGAGGCCACTCTCTAGGCAATTGAGTAGGAGATGGAAGTCCAGGCTGAAGAGTTCCCATAGTTTCCATCTGTTCATTTACTTTTCTTAAATCAGTGAGCATCCTCCATTTTCCTGATTTCTTTTTTACAACGAGCACTGGGGAATTCCAAGGACTTAGAGAATGTTGTAAGTGCCCTTGTTCAAGCTGCTCCTGTACTATATCTAATAAGCCCTGAATTTTATCGCTACCTAAGGGCCACTGTTCTATCCATACTGGTGTATCAGTTTTCCATTGGAAAGGAACAGGTGAAAGTGTTGGCAGGCCTTCAACAGCAGCCCTGCTTAAAAAACCAAAGTACTCATTTTTAACCCTAATTGTTGTAAAACGTCTCTTCCCCACAGATTGATGGGGATTTTTTCAACTATAAAAGGAGTAAAAACTCCCGTTTTGCCTTCAAAAGTCCATCTCATAGGGGCAGCACTAACTTCAGCTGCTATTGATCCTCCTACTCCAGACATATAGGTGTCTGCTTTAATCTTTGGCCAGTGACTGGGCCAATTGGCACCTCTAATAACTGTACGGTCTGCACCTATGTCTACCAATTCTTCCAATGGTAGGCCATTTATATAGATCGTGAGCATAGGTCAGTCAGCTGTTACAGCTGCTGTCCAGTACATTTCTGGATTTTGTGGTCTGGAGTCAGAATCTGGGTGACTATCACCAGGTGGCTTATTAGGATTCTGTATGAGTAAACCTGATGCTACTACTTCTCCTGGGTGATAAGTCACACATTGTCTACCTGTATTAGTGACTGGGGTATTATCTACACATTCCCCAGTTTCCCACATCAGTGTGTGGATGGACACTGTTTTGTACATACAAAAAGGAGGTGAAATGGTCAAGCCTACTGTGCCTGGAGGTAGGGGATCCATAGGCTGGAGAGGAACAGATTTCACCTCTCCAGGGTGTATCTCAGTTGTCCCAGCTGCATACAGCTCTATTCTCCCCAATTGTAATTCCCTTCTGTCACCAGGTTGCTTCCTGGCTGGTTGACTATGTAATCCCTTTCTCCCATCATATGGCTTTCTGGCTGATTGGTCATGTCTGGGTACTGGACTTCTAGGCACTCTCTGGGTGCACCATTGGCTGCCATCATGCCCCAAGTGTTTTTTGCCTTGGGCCCTGGGGCTAGGCCCCTCATCCCGTTTCCCTGAATCTGTCTACATTCTGAGGCCCAATGGAAGCCTCTGTTGCATTTTGGACATGGGGTAGTGGGTCTTGTTCTCCCACCTTGTTTTCCCATTCTATCTCTATACCAACATTGAGCTTTCAGATGCCCTACTTTTCCACACTGAAAGCATCTCCGAGTCTCTCTGGAAGTCCCTTGACAGGAGGGACTCTGTCTTCCCATGTTTGGATTTTGGGAAGTCTGCATCATAGCCTGGCTATAAAAGGCACCTGTGCCCACTGTGGCACAGTATCTTATGAGTTCCTCTAAAGGAGCATCCTTGTGCAGTCCTAGTATAATTCTTCTGTAAACCTCATTAGCATTTTCCTTAGCAAGTTGCCTTATCAAAATGTCTCTTACTGCATTTTCCCCATTTGTTTTTGTAATAGCTGTCTGCAAACGTCCCACAAAGTCAGCAAAGGGTTCATTTGGCCCTTGTGTTATTTTTGTGAAGGCCCCACCCTTGTCATCTTTATTGTGGAGAGCAGCCCATGCTTTGATAGCATTAGCAGCAATTTGCTGATATGCTGCTATAGAATAATTAATCTGTACTGCAACATCTGCATAAGGACCTAAACCTGTAAGTAGGTCATAGGTGATTGCAGCATGAACTCCACTTTGACTATTTTGTTGGGCTTGTATCCTACAGAGCTCACTATATTCAGAAAGCCACAAGTAGTTCTGTCCAGGTTCTAGGCATATTCTTGCTATAGATTTCCAGTCATTAAGGGTCAAGATTTCAAAAGACAAATTTTGTAATAGCATCTTAGCATAAGCTGATGTAGCCCCATAAAGAGTGCAAGCTTTTTTCAGGTCTTTGAGGATATCTATATCAAAAGGAGAGTATCTTCTACTTTCTTGACCTGAAGAATTAAACTGTTGAATAACGGGAAAAAATATGGTGTTGAAATTCCAATACATTTCTCTCTTCTTCTTTGGCCTTAATTAGTCCCTTTTGCAATCTACTCAAAAGAGCAGCTGGATGCTGGGGGGGGAGGTGCTGGATGCTGGGGGAGAGGTGCTGGTGCTGTCACTGCCCCCCCCCACTACCCCTCCTCCCTCCATCCTGGAGGGTGGAGTTGATGGAGGAGAGTCAATTACCTGCTCCTCAGGTGGGGCTGAAGCTGCCTCAGATTCACCCTGCCCTTGAGCCTCACTTAAGTCTCCATGCCCTGTAGGAATATGGCCATTAATCTGTTCTTTGTCTTCCTCCTTTATCTCAGGCTTCCCCATTTGGCTATTCCTAAAGTTTTTTTTTTCCTTTTCTCCTAGAACTTATATGGTATTTTAAGGCCAACTTATATAAATAGAATGCCTCAAAGGGAACTGACTGAGGACCGTTTTCAATGTTATATTCGGAGAGCTGTTGACCAACCAATGCCCAGTTATCTAGAGAGATTTGCTCTTTCTCTAAGAACCAAGAGGAGGTGCGTTTTAATATACCCAGAAGTTTAGCTGCCTGTTCCCAAGTTACAAGTAGCCCTTGATCTTCTATCAGGTCACGCAGGCCTTCTATAGCACCACCCCTGGGTGGGATGGGGGTTGGGGAGTTGGGGTGGGGGATGGAGAAGCTTTACCTAGGACCTGTCCCATTTCAGCCAAAAAGTTACTGCTTTAGTCTTTAAGAAAATAAGTTCCCTGTTTGTCTTATACTCACCTAAATTTCTGGTCACTGGAGACTTCTTCAGTGAAAGTAGGGTCCTTGGTTCCCACGCTTGGGCGCCAAATGTAATGACCGCGTATTTAAAATCAGCCAGAGTCAGGAATTCAGGTTAAGGGAAAAATCTTCAATATTTATTGAAGTGAAGAGGTGAATAAAGATTGCGATAGCAATATGGGCAAGAAAGATTGCTATAGCAATATGGGCAGCTGCGACAGGAAGTCAGCTAACAGAGAGCGATCTGAGCTGAGCAAACCGTTGCAATAGCAATCCCAAAGTCTCTCCTTCTCCTTCCTTTTCCAATCCCCTGCCTCCACCCACCAAAATCGTGATTTCCTATACAACACATCAAGACTTGCACAAAGAGTGGGCGGGGGCCATTCTTTCTCCAAGCTTATATATTAATAGAGTATGGTCCAATTACTATTTAGCCTCATGTGCTTGGGACCTCAGTTCATCAACTCAAGCCTCAGCCCATTACAGATAGGATAGCAAATATAATAAAGATGAGAATATTACCTAAATTAATCTATTTGTTTAGCGCTATATCAATCAGACTCCCAAAAAACTATTTTAATGACCTAAAAAATATAACAATAAAGTTTATATGGAAAAACAAAAGGTCAAGAATTTCAAAGGAACTAATGAAAAAAAAAAAATCCAATGAAGGTGGCCTAGCTGTACCAGATCTAAAATTATATTATAAAACAGCGATTACCAAAACCATTTGGTATTGGCTAAGAAATAGACTAGTTTATCAGTGGAATAGGTTAGGTTCAAATGACAAAACATCCAATAACTTTAATAATCTAGTGTTTGACAAACCCAAAGATCCCAGTTTGGGGTTAAGGACTCCCTGTTTGACAAAAACTGCTGGAAAAATTGGAAATTAGTATGGAAGAAACTAGGCATTGATCCACACTTAACACCATACACCAAGATAAGGTCAAAATGGGTTCATGACCTAGGTATAAAGTATTAGATTATACATAAACTAGAAGAACATAGGATAGTTTACCTCTCAGATCTGTGGAAACAGAAGGAATTTATGACCAAAGAAGAACTAGAGATCATTATTTATCACAAAATAGAAAATTTTGATTAAAATTTTTATACAAACAAAGCTAATGCAGACAAGATTAGAAAGAAAGCTATAAACTGGGAAAACATTTTTGCAGTCAGAGGTTCTGATAAAAGGCTCATTTCCAAAATACATAGAGAAATGACTCTAATTTAAAAGCAATCAAGCCATTCTCCAATTGATAAGTGGTCAAAGGATATGAACAGATAATTCTCAGTTGAAGAAATTCAAACTATTTTTAGCCATATGAAAAGATGCTCCACGAGAACCTAGAACTCAAAAATCTTAAAACAAAAACAGATGTAAATAAAAATGATGAAGTATTAAGAAGAAATATCAAAAGGCTCCAATCAAAGAAGGCAGTTTCAAGTATCTAACTTTATTTTTGTTGTCATTTAAAATGCCTTGTCTTTCTAATTTTAAAGATTTGACCCCAATTCACTCCCCCATTGTTCTAGTTCATTTTGTCTATGTTTTTCTGGGATGCTGTAACAATTTTTGTATTTATCATTCATTTTTTATCCTATAAAGTTCTCTCATATTGAAATATTTATATCTGATCTATCCAATAAGATTGTAAACTTATTTCTATAGCACCCATAATATCTACTAGCACTGTGTATATGTTGTAGGCACACATTTATTGAACTAAAGTTGTCCTAGCTATTTTTACATTTCTTTTATAATTATATTGTAAATATATTAAGTATTTTTCTGCAAATCATGGAATTACATTAGTCTCAGAAAAATTTCATTGATTGAAAACATTAGTGGAATTAATAAAGAAAAATCCTGATTAAAAATAAAAAAAAAAGAAAAGATGCTCCAAGTCATTATTAATCAGAGAAATACAAATTAAGACAACTCTGAAATATTACTACATACCTGTCAGATTGGCTAGAATGACAGGGAAAGATAATGCAGAATGTTGGAGGGGATGCGGGAAAACTGGGACACTGATACATTGTTGGTGGAATTGTGAACACATCCAGCCATTTTGGAAAGCAATTTGGAGCTATGCTTAAAAAGTTATCAAACTGTGCATACCCTTTGATCCAGCAGTGTTACTACTGGGCTTATATCCCAAAGAGATCTTAAAGAAGAGAAAGGGACCTGTATGTGCAAGAATGTTTGTGGCAGTCCTCTTTGTAGTGGCCAGAATCTGGAAATAGACTGGATACCCATCAATTGAAGAATGGTTGAATAAATTGTGGTATATGAATATTATGGAATATTATTGTTCTCTAAGAAATGACATGCAGCATGATTTCAGAAAGGCCTGGACAGACATACATGAACTGATGCTGAGTGAAGTGAGCAGGACCAGGAGATCATTATATACTTCAACAACAATACTATATGATATTCAATTCTGATGGACATGACACTCTTTAACAATGAGAGGAACCAAATCAGTTCCAATAGAGCAGTAATGAATTGAACCAGCAACACCCAGCGAAATAACTCTGTGGTACATATGTGGTATGAACCACCATATAG
This sequence comes from Antechinus flavipes, assembly GCF_016432865.1. Classification (NCBI taxonomy): domain Eukaryota; kingdom Metazoa; phylum Chordata; class Mammalia; order Dasyuromorphia; family Dasyuridae; genus Antechinus; species Antechinus flavipes. The sequence continues at coordinate 180,491,855 of NC_067400.1, read as the reverse complement.
AATTCCCAATCCCTCTATTTTTGTCTGCCTGCCTTTTTTATTTCCTTCCTAGGTTAATTATACACTATTTCAAAATCTGATTCTTTTTGTACAGGAAAATAACTGTACATACATGTATACATATATTGAATTTAATTTATACTTTAACATATTTAATATGTATTGGCCAACCTGTCATATGTGGGAGGGGATGGGAGAAGGATGGGGAAAATTGGAACAAAGTTTTGCAATTTTCAATGCTATAAAATTACCAGTGCATATAAACCTGTAAATAAAAAGTTTTTAAAAAAAACAAAATGGGACTATTTAATTTATCTCCTTCTCTAGTAATCTGGATAATCCATATTTTTGTACCTATTCCTGCATTTCACTTAGACTATCAAATTTATTGACAAAATAAATTTGGGCAAAGTAACTCCTAATTTTTGCTCTAATTTCTTCTTCATTGGGGGAAAGTTCTTTTTTCTTTTTTGAGATTAACAATTTGATTTTCTTATTTCTTTTTCTAATCAAATTAACTAAAGGTTTATCTATTTTGTTGGATTTTTCATAAAACCAACTCTTAGTTTTATTCATTAATTCATTTTTTTTACTTTCAATTTTATTAATTTCTCTTTTTTATTTTTTTGAAATTCAATTTTGGGATTTGATTGGGGGATTTTAATTTGTTATTTTTCTAGCTTTTTTAGTTAGCCCAAATCATTGATCTTCTCTTTTTCTATATCATGCAAGTAGGCATCTAGAAATATAAACTTTCTGCTTATTACTACTTTGGATGAAACCCACATATTTTGATATGTTGTCTCATTATTGTCATTCTCTTGGATGAAATTATTAATTATGTCTGTGCTTTGCTGTTTCACTCATTCATTGTTTAGGATGAGATTATTTAATTTCCAATGATTTTTGGGTCTATTTTCTCTGGGCCTTATATTGTTGGGTGATTTTTATTCCATCATGATCTGAAAAAAAAGAATTTGCTATTTCTTCTTTTCTGAATTTCATTTTGAGACTTTTATGCCCCTAACACATGGCCAATTTTTATATAAGTTTCATGAACCACTGAAAAAAAAAAAAAAGTAAACTTCTTTCTGCCTCCATTAAATTTTCTCCAAAGATCTACCATACCTAACTTTTCTAACATTGTTTACCTCTTTGAATTCCTTCTTATTTATTTTGTGGTCTGATTTATCTAGTTTTGAGAGAGAAAAGTTGAGATGCCACACTAGTATAGTTTTGCTGTCTATTTCTTTTCACAGCTCTCAACTTCTCCTCTAGGAATTTAGATGCTACACCATTTTGGTGCATATATGTTTAGCATTGATATTGTTTCATTATCTGTGGTACCCTTTAGTAAAATATACTTTCCTTCCTTATCTCTTTTAATTAGATATACCTTTGATTTTATTTGATCTGAGGTCAGGATTGCTACCTCTGCTTTTTTTTTTTTTCTTCACCTGAAACATAATATCTTCTGCTCTAGCCCTTTACCTTCACTCTGTATGTATAATTGTGCTTTAAATATGTTTCTTGTAAACAATGTATTGGAGGAATCTGCCTTTTAATCCAGCTACTTCCATTTTGTGGGAAACTTTATCCCCTTCACATCCATAGTTAAAATAACTAATCCTGTATTTCCTGCCATCTTATTTATCATAAGTTATGTATTTCTCTTTCTTTTGCCCCTTCCTTTTCCCCCAATATTTTGCTTTTGATGATCTCCTCCTTGTAACAGTCCTCCTTTTGAGCCCCTTTCCCTTTTTACATCTTTTTCCTAATTATTCTCTTTCTTTTATTCTTTCCCTTTCTTTCCCCTCTTTCCCTTCTAGTTCCCTATAAGGTGAGACAAATTTCACTGTGAAATAAAATATCTCTGATATTCTTTCTTATAGCCAAATCTGATGAGAGTAAGATTCACACAATGCCCCTTCCCTTCTTTCCCTGAATTGTAATAGGTTTTCTTTCCCTCTTTGTGAGATGTAATTTCTCTTATTTTTGCTCTTTTTTTCTCTTTTTTCAGTACTATTCCCTTTCCACCTCTAGTTTTTTTTTCATATTATTATAATAAAATCAAATTGTATCCACATTCTCTAAGTATGCCCATAGCAGAAATAACGTCCTTCAGAGTTCTTTCCTTTTTTTTTTTTTTAAAAAAAAAAAAAAACCTTTTTATGCTTCTCTTGAGTTCTGTTTTTGCAGATCAACTTTTTGTTCAGTTCCGGACTTTTCATTATAAATAGTTGAAATTCACCTATATCATTGAATGTCCATCAGGAAAGATTCCTGAAAGATAATGCTCATTTTAGTTGGATAGCTTAATCTTGCATGTAATCCAAGTTCATTTGCCTTTCTGAACATCATATTCTAGCTCCTTGATCCTTTAAGGTGGAAGCTGCTATGTTCTGGGTAATCCTAATTGTGGCTCTTCGGTATTTAAATTGCTTCTTTTTGGCTGCTTGCAAATTTTTTTTCTTTGGTGCAATAGTTCTGAAATTTAGTCCCAATATTCCTTGGGAATTTAATTCTCAGTATCAGGTGATCAGTGAATTTTTTTTCATGGCTATTTTACCTTCTGATTCTAAAATATCAGGGCAGTTTTGTTTTATGATTTCCTATAAAATAATGCCTAGGTTCTTTTTTTTTTTTCCATCAGGCTTTCTAGAATGTCTGTCCTAGATTTATTTTCCAGGTCAGTTGTTTTTCCTAGGGGATATTTCATATTTTCTTCAATCTTTTTCTTTTTTTCTTTTTTTTGACTGATTCTTAGAGTCTTATTTAGTCATTCACTTCCATTTGTTCAATTCCAATTTTTAGTGTATTATTTTTTCAGTTATCTTTTTTAGCTACTGTTGTAATTAGCCAATTGAATTTTTTGTTCATTGTATTCTTTTTCCATTTCACAAATTTTGTTTTTTTTTTTTTTACTGAATTAGTTTCTTTTTCATATCTCTTTTGTAGGGCATTATATTTTTTTCCATTCCTTCTTGAAATGATCTAATTTTATTTCCCCATTTATGCATTCTTTGAAAAAACCTTGTGAAATGAGGACCACCTCATGGCTCTCTTTCGGGCTTCATCTGTAGTTGCTTTGCCTTTAAGAACCTCAGGATTTGAAGTCTGTTCTTCTCTATCTTGATAAACCTGTCTATGGTGAGAGTTCTTGTTTTTTTTTTTTTTTTTGTTTTGTTTTTTTTTTTTTTTTATTCATTTTTGAGGCTTGAGGTCTGTAAAAGAGCTTGAGCTACTTTAATTTGTTCTGGGGCAGTTTTGCTGATTGATTTCCGGTGTTGGATAATGGTGGCTAGGTCTGCTATTCCTCTGGGGCTCAGTGGTTTACAATTTGCCAAATTTGGCAAATGTACCAAATCACCTTCTTGTGGTTTTTGAAACCTCATTCTTGAAACGAGGAGAGAGTAGCCTAAGAGATTCAGAGAAGATTCTTAAGTTCATCGAAGCCTCAATGCTCTGATTCCCCACCCCAGCTCCTTGCTCCATCTCCCTGTGCTGAAGTCTGGCTCAACAGACTGTCCCCTTACGTGCTTGAAACAGACCTGTTCTGAAGTTCTTTCAAGGTAATTTCTTCTAGAAATGTGACTCCAAAACTAGTTTAGAAGCTTAATCTGCTGTTGGTTTGAGAGGTCAGGGGAGGGGAGGTGACAGTGAGTTGTGTCTGCTCTCTGCCATCTTGGCTCTGCCTCCCCTCTACTATAAAGTCTGATAGTAAAAGTACTATCATTTTTTTTTTCCTTTGCATTTACTTGTGTCCATTTCCAGGGAACCAACTCTGCTATGTGAGTGGCAGACTTCTATGAGAGTAGTGTTTAACAGAAATGCAATTAGGGAATGTGGAAGGGTCTTAGAGGAAGGTCTTAATTCAGAAGAAAGTTCTTATTGATATAACATAAAATCCAAATATTTCTAGATAACAAATAAGGCCAAAACAAATAAGACCAAAACAAGACCCAGGCAGAAGGATAGAAAGACTAACTTTAAACATGTCTATTTCTCAGCAATTTTTCACCAAGAAGTGAACAAACTGCCAATGACTGCCTGTCATTTAATCTGTTGATTAAATATACTTATTTTTATATCTGGGTAGCTAGGTGGAAGAGTTTATTGATCTCTGAACCAAGAATCAAGAAGACCTGAATTCAACTCTGACCTCAGACATTTACTAGCTCTGTGAAGCAGGGCAAAATTATTTAATCTTTATTTGCCTCAGTTTCCCTAAGTGTAACATAATGAAAATAAGAACACTTATTTCCTAGTCTTCCATGAAGAGCATGATTTATAAATAATTTAGCACCATGCCTAATAATTAGTAAATGCTTAATAAATGCTTGATTTCTTTTGTCTTTCTTTCCTTTGTATATATTGTTTTCTTATTATAGGCTATAAGTAGAATGACTTCATTTTTGCTTTTTATATTTCCAGTGCCAAACACAATACAAGACACATGATAGGTACCTCATGTATGTTTTTAAAGTAGAACTAAATTGAATGGTTCAAAATGCAATCAAGCTCTTATATTTCTTAAGAATCAGAAAAAAGAAAAAGAAAAGAACATGTTTACTTAGTAAACATCATGCATTACATTTATATTTTGCATCAACTTTAGTTTCCTTTACAATAACGTTAATGGGTATGTGTGCATACATACATGCATACACACAAATTGTATATAGGAACTATACATACACATCTATCTATCTATCTATATACAGATGTATATATGTAATAAATACAAATATATAATACATGTGCATACATATATGTGTGAGAAAGAGATGGACACAAATGCATAGATACATATATGTGTGTATATGGGGGGAAGTTGGAAGTTGTTTTATTTTTCCAAATTTATCCTCATAGTCATTTCATTTTTTTTTTCATTTATCATTCATTATAGCCCCACTTTACGCTTTCCCTTATTCATATGGTCTTAAACTAGGATCTAGCCTGAATTATTTAATCCTTTTTCCTCTTCATTTTTCCTCTTCTAATTATCATCATCACTGCTTTAAAAAATGTTATTATGAAATACTATCTCTCCTTAAGATTTTATAGTACTTCCCATTATTTAATGGGCCATGGACAAAAGCCTTCCATAACACCTCAAAGTTACAATGTTTCCTTGACAGTCTTAGTTTTATTTTTGAGGCCACTTTTACTGCTCATCCCAGAAACAAATATTTAAATCTTATTTGCACCTCTACCACTCTAGCCTTGGAGGCTTCTCCACAACTGCCACATATTTCTGCTCCATGTTTGTCAAATGCTTCTCTAACTCCTCCAAAAACAAAGAGAGATCCTTCTCTCTAAAAGCACTGGATGGCAACTTTTAAATAAATTTAAAAGTTTTAGAAATTTTCATCTGATGATTTTGCAAGATTTTTAAAATTTTTATATTTTATTTTTAAAGTTATATTATTAGGGATATTTCCCTCCTATTAATTCTATTTACACCACACACATTCTGATAGACCTAATAGGTATGCTTTTAAGTAAATTAAATGGAATAAATGGTGAAATGTAACTTTATAATATTTAAATAATATTTTATTAATGACTTTTTGCTTTTGTATAATTTCCCCTCATATTCCTCTTTATTAGAGCTATCTTGCCTTGTATAAAGATCCTATAAAAATAAATAAAATTAATAAGAAATAAATATAAAGGCATATTTGATACCTAGAACCTCACCTTCTTCATTCATATATTATGAATTTTCAAATGGTAAAAAAAAAAAAATAAGGACTTCTGTGTCATCATTGTGATTTTTATTCTTGCATCAGGAGATTGTACAAGATGGAAGAACAACTGATGTTGCTGTGTACAACTGCTTTTCATGGGAGGGGGGAATGGAGACAGCAAATTTCCTAAAAGAAATCAAGTTACTTATTAAATGTACTAAGTTCCTGCATCCCTAAGATAAGCTGGAAAAGACAGGAGGAAAAAAAAAAGAAATGGGGGTGAAGCCAAGATGGTGGAGAGGATACATGTTTATTTCTGACTTTCTCCCATGACCCTCACACTTATTACCAAATCCAGTCTCTGAATTAGTTCTGGACTGACAGAACCCATGAATATTGGGAGTGTAACAAATTACCACCAGAAGATAATTTTGAGGATCACTAGAAAATATCTGTTTCAATCAAGCAAGGAGGAAGGTGAGCCAAGAACAAGCAGGCTGAGTACAGACACAGGGGAGTGCAGGCAGCACAGAGTACCAGAGCAGTGAGCTCTAGAGAATTTATGGAGAGGAATCTACAGCAGTGTTGGCTACTCTGCCCTGGTTGCAAGCCAATAGATCAAGAGAGTATTTATAAAAAACATTCAACACAAACACAAAAAGGCAAATTATGAACCCTGAAATGCCAGAATTTCAAGAGACTTGGCCATGTCCATGCAGCATTGGAATTGTCAGCTTAGGCAGTGTTGCTTGTAGAGGAAGCTTGGACAATGTCCTTTGTTCTATGTGGGGGCCGAGTTAATACCCTGGATGTTCAGCAGGAATCAGGAGAGGCAAAAATCCCTGGTATTTATTCTTGGTTGAAATGAGAGGAATGGACACAGTAATTTCCTCTTCTTCACTCTGCCAGGAGTCACACTCACTTGTCTTACTCCACCCTCTAATCCTTCCTCCAAATCTCTCCATACACCAAAAGATCCAGCGCACACAGAATAGTGGGGTGAGCCATTTTCCAAGCATATGCTAATAGAGTATTGTACAATGAGTAATTAGCCTTAAGTGCTCAGCTGTCCAAGTGCATCTGCTCAGTTTTAGCCCATTACAATCCTAAAAGATCTCAACATTTTTTAAAAAGTGAGTAAAAAAGAAAAAAGAGCTCTGACCATAGATTGTTTTGTTTTGTTTTATTTTATAGTGAATGAGAATTGGTTTCAAACCCTGAGGAGACTAAAAGCAAATTGTCTCAAGATGAAGCTGCAAAGGGTGATGTAAATTGGTCCCCATCACACAAGGCTCTCCTAAAAGAAATTTTAAAATGATCTTAAAAGAGAACTTGAAGAAAAATGGGAAAAAAATTAAAACTTTGCAAGATGTTTTGGAAAAAACACAGGAATTATCTGAAGAAAATTCATTAGAAAATAGAGTTAGTGAAATGGGTAAAGCATATCACTCTTTAAAAGATAGATTTGACAAAATGGAAAAAGAAAACAACTGTCTAAAAAACAGAATTTGTAAAATGGAAAAAGAAAACAGCCCCCTGAAAACAGTTTGTGAAATGGAAAAAAAATCCATAGAGCATCATTTAAAAATTCAATTGAACAAATACAAAAAGAAGTAAAAAAAAAAAAATTAAGAAAATAATTAACTACAAATCAGGACTGAAAAAATAGAAATGAATGACTCAATGAAACATCAAGAATCAGTTAAACAAAACCAAAAAAAAAAAAGAAAGAAAAAGAAAAAGAAAGAAAGAAAGAAAGAAAGAAAGAAAGAAAGAAAGAAAGAAAGAAAGAAAGAAAGAAAGAAAAGAAAAAACTAAAAAAAAATGTAAAATATCTAATTAGGAAAACAGTTGACATCGGAAATAGATCTAGAAGAGACAATCTAAGGATTGTTGGACTTCCTGAAAACCATGATGAAAAAAAAAAAAGAGCCCCAACACTATTTTCCATGAAATCATCAAAAAGAATTACCCAGATGTCATAGAAACAGAAGGTGAAATAGCCATTGAAGTATTCACCGAACACCTCTTGAAGAAGACCCCAAAATTAACACTCCAAGGAATATTGTGGCCAAACTTCAAAATTATCAAACCAAGGGAAAAAACATTATAAGCAGCCAGAAAAAAAAAATTCAAATACTGTTGGAGACAGGAAACAAAGAGCCAAGGTGACTACCTGTGCATAAACTCTGATAGGGTTAGCTAAAACCTTATTGTGAACAAACAATAGGTCCTAAATTCCTGAGACAAGATAATGAGTGTGTCCCAGGAAATTGGCCATATCCACCCTGCAACTAGATAATGAGTATGCCCCAGGATGTCAGCCACACCTGTGGTCTGACATTCTTCTCTTTACATTGCAACCCCCCACCCAGAAAACGCAGGCAGTCAAACCATATATAACTAAGCTCCTTTTTTCAATAAATGAGACTTTTTTCCACCGCAATGTAGTCTCCCTCCTCCTTCTCGCCCGTTTCTCTTGCAGGTCTTACTGGTTTCCTCAACACCCCACGAATTACGAGGTCCTGCTGGACGGGACAAAATACTGAGCAGACACAATAAGGAGTACTCCAGGACCTAGCAGCTTTCACTTTAAAAGAGAGAAGGGCTTGGAATCTGATATGCTGAAAGGCAAAGGAATTTGAAATGTAGTCAAGAATAAATTACCCTGCTATACTGAGCATTTTCTTTTCTTTCTTTTTTTTTTTAATAACTTTTTATTGACAGAACCCAAGCCAGGGTAATTTTTTACAACATTATCCCTTGCACTCACTTCTGTTCTGATTTTTCCCCTCCCTCCCTTCACCCCCTCCTCCAGATGGCTAGCAGGCCTATACATATTAAATAGGTTACAGTATATCCTAGATACAATATATGTGTGCAGAACTGAACAGTTCTCTTATTGCAAAGGAAGAGTTGGATTCAGAAGGTATAAATAACCCAGGAAAAAAACAAAACAAAACAAAATGCAAGCAGTTTATATTCATTTTCCAGTGTTCTTTGGATGTAGCTGCTTCTGTCCATCCTTGATCAATTGAAACTGAATTAGATCTCTTTATCAAAGAGATCCACTTCCATCAGAATACATCCTCATACAGTATTGTTGTTGAGGTATATAATGATCTCCTGGTTCTGCTCATTTCACTTAGCATCAGTTCATGTAAGTCTCACCAGTCCTCTCTGTATTCATCCTGCTGGTCATTTCTTACAGAACAATAATATCCCATAACATTCATACACCACAATTTATTCAACCATTCTCTAATTGATGAGCATCCATTCATTTTCCAGCTTCTAGTCACTACAAACAGGGCTGCCATAAACATTTTGGCACATACATGTCCCTTTCCCTTCTTTAGTATCTCTTTGGGATATAAGCCCAGTAGAAATACTGCTGAATCAAAGGGTATGCACAGTTTGATAACTTTTTGAGCATAGTTCCAAATTGCTCTCCAGAATGGCTGGATGTATTCACAATTCCACCAACAATGTATCAGTGTCCCTGTTTTCCCACATCCCCTCCAACATTTCGCATTATCTTTCCCTGTCATTATAGCCAATCTGACAGTACACTGAGCATTTTCTTCCAGGGAAGAAAATGGTCATTCAATGAAAACAAAAATAAAATCAAATAAAGAAAGTCAAAAATAATAAATACATTTTTTTCAGCTCATGATGCAATAAAAATTACATTCAATAAAAGGACAGGGGAAAATAGACCAAATAGTAATTGGAAAACAAAATTTCATTCCAAAGAATGAATTGGAAGCAAATCATAGACAATTAATAATTTCACCCAGGAGAATGATGGTAATGAGACAATATACCAAAATTTGTGGGATGCACCCAAGGTGGGAATAATGAGAAATTTTATATCTCTAGATGCCTACTTGCATAATATAGAGAAAGAGAATATCAAGAATTGGGATTGCAACTAAAAAATGCTAGAAAAAGAACAAATTAAAAACCCCTAATAAAATACTAAACTTGAAATTCTAAAAATAAAAGGAGAAATTGAAAGTAAAAAACAAAAAAACCATTGAATTAATAAATAATACTTAGAGTTGGTTTTATGGAAAAACCAATAAAATAGAAACTATTAGTTAATTTAATTAGAAAAAGGAAAGAGAGAAATCTAATTGTTAGCCTCAAAAATCAAAAGGGAGAAATTTCCACCAATGAAGAGAAAATAAAGCAATAATTAGGAGTTACTTTGCCTAACTTTATGCCAATAAATTTGATAACCTAAGTGAAATGGAGGAATACTTAGAAAAATATAGATTGCCAAGATTAAAGAAGAGGAAATAACTTACTTAAGTAGTCCCATTTTAGAAAAAGAAATACAACAAGCTATTAATCAAATCCCTAAGAAAAAATCTCCAGGGCCAGGTGGATTTAGAATCCATGTGGATTCTATGAAAAATTTGAAGAACTATTAATATTCTTATAATATGCTAATTTTTTGGGAAAATAGGGAAAGAAGGACTCCTACCAAATTCCTTCTAAGTCAGAGACACGGTACTATCTAAACTAGGCAGAATGAAAACAGAGAAAGAAAATTATAGACCAACCTCCCCAATGAATTTTGATGTACAAATCTTAAATAAAACATTAACAAAGATATTATATTAAGTCATCCTCAAGATAATACTCCATGACCAAGTAGGATTTATACCAGGAATTCAGGGTTGGTTCAATATTAGAAAAACTACTAGCATAATTGAATTATGAATAACCAAATTAATAAAAAAAAAAAGAATATCTCAATAGATACAGAAAAAGCATTTCATTAAATCCAACATCATATTAAAACCCTATTAAAAACTCTAGAGAATATAGGAATAAATGGACTTTCTTTAAAATACTCAGTAGCACCTATTTAAAACTATCAGCAGGCATTTTATTTAATGGGCATAAACTAGAATCATTCCCAATAAGATCAGAAGTAAAACAAGGTTGTCTTGTGTCACCATTATTATTCAAAATTGTATTACAAATGGTAGTATTGGCAATAAAAGGAGAAAAAGAGATTAAAGGAATTAGAATAGGTAATGAGGAAACCAAATTATCACTCTATTAAGATGATATGATGGTATAATTAAAGAATCAGCTAAAAATTATTAGAAATAATACACAACTTTACCAACAGTTGAAGGATACAAAATAAATCTACATAAATCAGCAACATTTTTATACATCACTAACAAAATCCAATAGCAAGAAATGCAAAGAGAAATTCCATTTAAAATAACTGTCGATGTACAAACAAAACTAATGCAGACAAGATTAAAAGCAAAGGAATAAACTGGGAAAACATTTTTACAGTCAAAGGTTCTGATAAAGGCCTCATTTCCAAAATATATTTAGAATTAATTTTAACTTATAAGAAATCAAACCATTTTCCAATTGATAAATGGTCAAAGGATATAAACAAACAATTTTCAGATGGAGAAATTGAAACTTTCTAGCCATAGGAAAAGATGCTTCAAATAATTATTAATGAGAGAAAGGCAAATTAAGATAACTCTGAGATCCACTACACCACCTGTCAGATTGCTAGGATGACAGGAAAAGATAATGCTGAATGTTGGAAGAGATGTGGGAAGACTTGGACACTGATGCATTGTTGGTGGAAATGTGAACGAATCCAACCATTCTGGACAGCAATTTGGAACTATGCTCAAAAAGTTATCAAACTATATATATATCAGTTAATCCAGCAGTGTTACTACTGAGATTATATCCCAAAGAGATCTTAAAGAAAGGAAAGGAAATTGTATGTGCAAAAATGATTGTGGCAGCCCTTTTAGTAGTAGCTAAAAACTGGAAATTGAATGGATACCCATCAATTGGAGAATGGCTGAATAAGTTGTGTTTTATGAATGTTATGGAATTTTATTGTTCTGTAAGAAATGGCCAGCAGGATGTTTTCAGAAAGGCCTGGAGAGACTTACATGAACTGATGCTGAGAGAAATGAGCTGGACCAGGTGATCATTATACATGGCAACAGCAAGACTATATGATGATCAATTCTGATGGACATGGCTTTCTTCAACAACGAGATGAACCAAAGCAATTCCATTTGTTCATTTGTTCAACAATGAAGAGAACCAGCTACACCCAGAAAAAAAAAAAAAACTATGGGAAATGAATATGAACCACAACATAGCCACTCCCCCTATTTTTGTCCACTTGCATTTTTGATTTCCTTCTCAGATTATTTTTATCCTATGTCTAAGTCCCATTTTTCTTGTGCAGCAAACTAACTGTATGGATATATAAACGTATATTGTATTTAACATATACTTTAACCTATTTAACATGTATGGGTCTGCCTGCTATCTAGTGGAGGGGGTGGGATGAAGAAGGGAAAAGCTGAAAAAGAGGGTTTTGCAAGGATCAATGCTGAAAAATTACCCCTGCATATATCTTGTCAATAAAAAGCTATAATAAAATAAATAAAATAAAATAACTGTCATTGGTATAAAATATTTGGGAATCTATATGCCAAAGGAAAGTCAGAAACCATATGAGCAACACTACAAAATACTTCCCACACAAATAAAGCCAGATCTAAACAACTGGAAAAATATTAAATGCTCTTGGATAGGTTGAGCAAATATAATAAAGATAACACTACCTAAACTGATCTATTTATTTAATGTTATAACAATCAAACTCCCAAGAAGCTGTATTACTGTCTTAGAAAAAAATAACAACAAAATTAATCTGGAAGAACAAAAGGTCAATAATTTCAAATGAATTAATGAAAAAAAAACCTATTTTACTGATTCATAAAAAATAACAAAATTCATCTGGAAGAACAAAAGGTCAAGAATTTCAAAGGAATTAACAACAACAACAACAAAAAAAAGCAAATGAAGGTGGTCTCGCTATCCCAGAATTAACACTATATTATAAAGCAGTGGTCCTCAAAGTCATTTGGTACTGGCTAAGAAAAAGAGTAGTTGATCATAGGAATAGGTTAGATTTACAGGGCAAAATAGTCAATCAGTATAGTAATCTACTGTTTGACAAAACAAAGACCCCAGCTTTGGGGATAAGAATTCACTATTTGACAAAAAACTGCTGGAAATATTGGAAAGTAGTATGGCAAATCTAGGTATTGACCCACACCTTATTCTGTATACCAAGATAAGATCGAAATGAGTTCATGAACTAGACTACATAAAGAATGATATAAACAAATCAGAAGGACATAGGAAAATTTACCTCTCAGATCTGTGGAGGAGGAAAGAATTTGTGACTAAAGAAGAACTAGAGCTCTTTATTGATCACAAAATAAATAATTTTGATGATATTAAGTTTAAAAATTTTTGTACACACAAAACTAATGCAGGCAAGATTAGAAGGGAAACAATAAACTAGGAAAACATTTTTACATTCAAAGTTCTGATAAATGCCTCATTTTAAAATATATAGAATTGATTCTAACTTTTAGGAATTCAAACCATTTTCCAGTTAATAAAAGGTGAAAGGAAATAAACAGACAATTTTCAGATGATTAAATTGAGACTATTTTTAGTCATATGAAAAGGTATAGTTCACTGAAATGCAAATTAAAACAACTCTGAGATATCACTACCCCCCTGTCAGATTGGATAAAATAACAGGAAAAAGTAATGAGGATGTTGGAGGAGCTGTGGGAAAACTGGGATACTGCTACATTCTTGGTGGAACTGTGAATGGATCCAACCATTCTGATTAGCCATTTGCTATTATGCTCATAAAGTTATCAAACTGTGCAAACTCTTTGACCCAGAGATGTTTCTATTGGGATTATACCCCAAAGATATCTTAAAAGAGGGAAAGGGATCCACATGTGCAAAAATGTTTGTGGCATCTCTTTTTGTAGTGGCCAGAAACTGGAAACTGAATGGATGCCCATCAATTGGAAAATGGCTGAATAAATTTGGGTATATTATTGTTCTGTAAGAAATGACCAGCAGGAGAATTTCAGAGAGGGCTGGAGGCACTTACATGAACTGGTGCTAAGTGAAATGAGCAGAACCAGGAGTTCACTATACATGGCAACAAAAAGATTATACATTGATCAATTCTGAAGGGTGTGGCTTTAAAAAAAAAAAAAACAATGAGATGATTTAAACCAATTCCAATTGTTTAGTGATGAAGAAAGTTATATACATCTAGAGAGAGAGCTGTGGGAACTGAATGTCATTCACAACTTAGCATTTTCACTCTTTTCATTGTTGCTTGCTTGCTTTTATTTTATTCTGCTTCTTTTATTTTTACTGGTTTTATTTGATTGATTTTTCTTGTGCAGCACAATAATTGCATAAATATGTATGCATATATTGGAAAAAATAAAGACAATCCATTTTTATTGTCAAAAAATGTTGAAAATTGCTGACTTTATTAGATGAATGAATTTTTGCTTACAGTAATGGCCAAAATATGAAATTAAGAAAAATATCAGAATCCTATGTTTCTGTTTTGAAAAATTTCCTATTAGTAATAGAGATGCACTCTTTATTTTGCCAAAATGTTGCTTCAGCTCTTCCCCATATGCTTCTATTTCCACAAAGATAATATTTAATATAATAAATTTTTCATGGTAAATAAATTTTTGAAAGAATTTTTAGTAAAATGTATAATAAAGTAACATTTTTTGTTGTTGTTTAACATTTGTATTCTGTCTAATGTTATCCTATTTTATGGTCTCTTATTAGCACTTACATACATATCTTGTGCCATATTTATTTGTAATTGTTTGAACATTACTTTTCAAGTGTTCTAATATTTCTTTTATTTCTTTCTCCCTTTCAATCAATTTCCCCTCTTTTTCATCAAAATGCTCTTGTCTTTATGGTTGATATGTAATGCTGGGTATACATACTCAGTAGTCTTGTTTCTTAACATATTCACTTCACTGCAACTTTCCATTTTTTAAAATTATTTTAATCAAAGTCCCCAGGGTTGTCAATTTTACATAAAAGATAAATGCTTTTAACCCAGGTAAACAATCAAAAAAAGTTTCAATGAATATTACTAATGATACAAATATCACAAAATTTAGAAGACTGATAATAACAATAAGTTGACATACCAATGTTTCTCCTACCTCCATGTCTTTTCCTTTACAATTTCTACACATTAAATTTATGTGTATTTTTGAAATTCAGCTCAAGTTTCAATACCTTTATGACTAACGTCCAGAAAGACACTGTTGTAGTGGAAATAAAGCTCAACTTGATGTCAAGAAGACATGAGATCAAACCCTAGTCCTGATAATTCCTAGCTATTGACTAGAGTGAGTAAAAACCAACTACAAAATGGAATATGGAAATCAAGACAATTGGTATGAGAAGAAAGTAATCTCTATTAACATCAATTTCCTCCTATTTGTAGCCCATACCCTGAGATTAATCATTTCTAACCCTCATTCCTACTAGAATACTGAATCCTCAAAGCTCTGCTGACACACAATGTTTCTGAGTTTCTCTGAGGTATTACTGGGTTATTTTTCCTTTGTAATAGTCCATAAGCCTTTAGTGTTGTGCTCTACCTCCCTACCATGGTTATGTTAATATCAGAAAGTCAGGCATAATTAATTTTCTCCTTGCTTTGTTTGTTTTGTTTTTTATAACATAGGTATTTTCTACTTCTTTGGTTTATCTTGTAAAAAACTCAGTGGTACAAAACATAGTCTGAGAAAAATTGGCCTATTAGTACCTTAGTATTCAGGGCTCAAATATATGTGTAGATCTATCCACCTAGATATATTTTTGAAAGGGTCCTTAGAAATGGTGCATCTTTTTTGCAGATACCATTGTAGAGTCTTCTTGAGTCTACTTTTTCTGACTGAGTCCAATTTGTTCTTACATTCTGATGCAGACAATTGAGACAATCACAGATATGCTCTGGAAATAATTAGTAACCAGGATGCTTATGAGAAAAATCTTATAAAATTTTAGGCAAAAGCATCAGAGGAGATAATAATTATTAAGTGTTTAGCATAATATCCAGTGACATTCAAAGACATCTTTTTTATGCATGCCCTTTTTGTCACTTGGTCTATAGTCTATGATTTATTGATTCAGTGGAGAAATATGTTGACCTGGTTAAATCATCAGGGTGTAGAATTTTGATACTTTACGTGGAGTGACATAATTGTCTTGACTGAATCTCCTTCCTCCCTCCACACACACACCCTGATACTCTTCCCTAAGTTTTAACACTTGCAAATATTGAGCAAATGCTGAGTAAATCTTGGCAAAGTACATAGTCCCAAATCTTTAATAGCCCTTAGATCATTCCAGCAAGGCAATTCATTTTTAAAAGATATTATTTAGTGATTTTCACTAAAGGATTTCAAGAAAAGTTCATATGATACAGTTCATACAAAATCTGTTAAGTCATTGTTGTTGTGGTAGTGATGGTGGTGTCATTTTGTTATTTCAAATTCTTCATGATTCCATAAAATTTGGGAAGTTCATAGACTATGTTTGCAAAATTAAGAGCTACAATAAGACCCAACTAGTATTTTGGGGGAGGGAAGTTTTAATTTATTTACTGCACAATTAAATAATGGTACTGGATCTTGTGTCAGAAAGATCTGATTTCAAATCTGTGCCTCAAATATTTACTGGCTTTGTGACCATGGAGAAGTCACTTAAACTCTCTCACCATACTTTCTCATCTGTTAAAAAAAAAAAGCAATAATAATACCACTTACGCTGCAGATTATTCTGAGGATAAAACGAGATATTTATAAAATGTTTTGCAAACATTTAGTGAAAATGTAAATGATAGATATTATTACCAGTTTCTATATAATTTGTTATTATCACCATAGTCATTTTATTATTATAATTTTAGTCAATAAAGGTAATAAATCCAATTACAAATATAGTTTATTTATTATAAATAAAAGTAGAGAATTAGTCCCAGAATGATGATGTGAAAGATGGATTAGAGAGCAAGGAAGCAGGAAAACCAGTCAGAAGACTGTTTAATAGTAAAGATATGCAATCACTTTATATTGGAGAAAGGAAACCTAATCAATAAAGTTATCAAAAAGCAAGTAGTTAGAAGAAAAAAAGGAAGAAAAACATGGAATAAGAGTCTTGAATAATCCACAAATTGAATAATCAGTCCCTGAATAATGAGAGTTGACTCTACTCCAAGTAACTAGCTATTTAGAATGATAGAAAACCACAACTGGATAAAGCAAATTTGGAAAGTGTGTATATGTATGTATGTGTGTGTGTATGTGTCTATGTGTGTGTACATGCATATACGCTCATTTATATGAATGCATGTGCACTTTTCAATGACATGACGGGTTTAAAAGGAGGAACCTGAAACTAACTCCAGAGTTGCTATTTTCTACATTATAGCACTTCCATGACAAATGAAATAGTAATATGAATCAGACTTTGTAGGAGATCCCAGTAATACAAACCTCAGACTGCCAAGGTCACGAATTTTAGATAAAATAAGTTTTACCAAAGTGTTCTTGTCCACAACCAGCTTCTAGTCATCATCTTTCTCTCTGTTAACTACAAATAAAAGTGGAATAATAGTTTCCTTGAAATTTTTGCAGGAATGAAACAGTTAAAGAACTAGATCATCAGTGAAAAGGCCTGTCCACTAGCTCACAGTTATTGTGGCTATTTTATCACCCATGTGGGCCTTTTTCCAACTGTGAAAAAAAGGTATATGCCATTTCATTATGTTAATGGGGCATGAGAGACACAAATAAAAAAGCACTTGCTTCATACTGGGTACCCGTGAGATGTGAATATTTTTAAATATCTGTAGGTGGTTCACTAACACAGGTAATTGAGTTCCGACATATTTCTCCTTTGAGCATTTCCACAGGGGTGTTCAGGAGTCTTGTAGGTGAGGGGGTAGGGTATGAATAAGAGAAGAATCCTTTTAAGGAAACAATGCATCCTAAGCTTGATCCTTCAAGGAATATTTTCTTAAGCTTTAATGCTGCCTTTTATGGCATTACTTTTTCTTCAGAAAGGAGCAGTCCCCATTTTTAGAGACACTTCCAACAAACCTAATGCTGCTGTTTGAGTTGTAAGAAACAGGTATTTTGCAAAGGAAGAGAAGACTTTTACAGATGGTACAGTGATGGCATCACCATTGTATACAATGTGTGGGGAAATAGCTCCCTTGGTAATTATAAATATGTAAGAATTATTAACCTTCCATTCAGAAGAGATTTTCTTCTCTGTCTTTTTTTTCTTAGTTTTATGCCCAGTCGTGCAAGTTTATTTTATTTGTTCTATTATAAGTATAGCTGGCATCCAAAGAAGCAATTGCAGCCTATTTTTAATGTAATAATTCCCTCAGTTCAATGGGATATATTTTATAAAATATTCCTAGAATCTTTTAACTATTAGGAAAGATGCAGCATATACCTGTGTGCTTCTATATTTCATAAATACATATTATATAAACACCTATGTATTTACATAAATATAAACAGATGCATCATATATGTACAGACACAGTTTCTGAAGAACTAAAAATTAGTATCATCCAGAGGATAATTGAAATTTTGTGGATATTGTGTATCTGTTTGTATTCATTATATATTTTGGCAGATGAACATCCATATCTGCAATTATTTCATGGATTTGAGGACCTTCCAGTGTGGAAATTGCTTTTTTTGATGTAAAATTTTATGGGACTTACAGCTTTAGAGAGAGCTAAAATCCTGAGAGTTTAGTTGATTTGGCCATAGTCAAAGAAGTAGTGTGGGTCAAAAGTAGAATTTAAATCTAGGTCTTCCTGATTCAAAAACTGTCTCTTCACTCATCCCCAATAATCTCTCATACATTCACATATGTATGTATGTATATGTGTGTATATAAACTTTAATACTTCATGAATCTGTGATTTTATAATACAGCTCTCCTTGCACCACCACAGAGCAAATCCCATCTCTCTCTCTTAGTAGATAGTCCATACTGACTCTTGTCTACAGGCAATCATAATGTCATGCAATTTATGTAAAAACCTGGTTTATAACAAGAGAAATGGACCTGCCTGTGGAACCCAAAGAATTCCTTAAAGAAATCTGTATATTGTTCAACAAAAGAAGAAAGAGGCATGGCATTGGAAGGAAAGGATACAGTAATTCTTCCTGAAGGGGACAAGCAAGGTATTGGCAAACGACACATTGTTTTCTCTTGGGAACCACTAGACTATGATGATAGGAAGATCTGATAATCTTCAAAGGACCCCAGCTGCACAAGCATTATCCCAGCTTGGCACAGACAGGTCTGTGTCTGTCTTGCCTCCCAAGCATACAAAGAGAATCCAGTTTAAGGTAAGACAACAAATTATATCAGCTCAAGGAAGCTTTGTCTTTGACAATTCAGGGCATGTTCTGGGTCCAGTGTTTCTGGAAAATGGGGCAACTCAAAAAGAGAAGTTCAGGGAATTGATCCTTTAACACTCCCTAACACTATGGATGAAAAATGTATTGATTTTTTGCCATACTACATGTCTTAGCACTTACTATAGCTACTTAGATCATTAAAGTACATATATATGCATTTTCACTGGTTGTATACTTGGTGTATACTTCAAACCATTTAATCTTAGTAGAATGCACTGAAAACATCTTAATTATCCCAAGTGGAACTTTGATCTTATCAATATAGGTATTCTCTCCAGTGATACAGAAAATAATCTATTCATTCTTGCTCATCTTGTGTATTATATATATATGTTTATATATCTTCTCTTGTTTGTGCTGAGGAGGAGGAAGAAGAGCAGGGAAGTGAGAGAGAGGTTAGTCACGTGGTAGGAGACTTCCTCTCTTTTCTTGACAATATGAGAATATCAATGCAAGCAAGGCCATCCTTTGGTTCCTCTATCATAATCTCCTGTATTTCTCTCATATGCATTTCATCTTTTACTGTATTCATCCTCTGTAATTTTTTGCTTGTAATAACCTGCAGCCTCAACATTGTCTCTCTCTCTTGCTTTCCAGATGATATATATATTTATAACTCTTCAGTGACTAGTATTCATTGACTCACAGACATAAAATGAGCCAATATATAGAATATTTTCTATTGTCATAACATTTGAAAACTCAGGTTTACTTCTACTTCAAGTTAACATGTCAAAATCTCCCAATTTAGTGGGAGATATATGTACATATACATATATCAGCATGTACATATATATATATATGTTATTTTTACCCCCATATTGTAATCCTGATCAAATAATATATGTATGATGATATCCAGTCCTGAATGAAACTTCTTT
Source organism: Antechinus flavipes (assembly GCF_016432865.1). Taxonomy (NCBI): domain Eukaryota; kingdom Metazoa; phylum Chordata; class Mammalia; order Dasyuromorphia; family Dasyuridae; genus Antechinus; species Antechinus flavipes. Next base: position 180,471,878 of record NC_067400.1, on the reverse strand, counting down.
TTTGGTCTAGGGAGATTAAAATTTTTGGCTTATCAAAACGACAATGGTAAACACTCAGATTTTGCTGCTGACCATAATATATATTGAAGACAAGAATGAAGGCTTGGAGGTCACGGTTTTTTATTTATTTTCCTGTTTGCTTTTTGTTGACATTTTTGTTTTCATTCAAATTCATTTTCATTCTAAACCAAAGAGGACTTTGGAAATAACTGATCTTAACTATAATATTTTTTTTCATAAGTAGTTGATTTGTTCCCAGACATAGAACTTCACAAAACATAATCTAAAACCTAGAACACTCTCCCATTTGATTATTGGGTATGTGGTGATTATGACTAAGGAACTATTACTTTCCGATTGTCAGGGAGGGGTTCTAGGCCTTAGAAAACTACAACTGGGATGTTTTGGACAGGCCAGAAGGCATAAGGCTATGTGTCAGGAGTATGGAATGACACACAAAAAAGTCTACATAATGAAATAACCAGAAATAACTCAGAAATGTGAAATAGGAATTGTCCTTCCACATATGTACCTAGCCTTTTATGCATGGATATACACTTCTTTTTGTTATTGTTGTTGTTGAGTATATTTGAGAAACTATGTTGTCTAGATTTATGGGGGAAATGCTCTCTTGTAGTTTTCTTTTCATTGTTATGTTATTCATTACATGTTTTTTATGACCTCTAGTTGAAAAAAAAAAGTAAATATGTCAGCAGCATTCATAAGCTAATTGTGCAGTAGCTATTCTGGGGCCCTTAAAAGGCATAAGGGGATAGCACAGGTGTTATATTAGCAAAGTACTTACAAATTAGAGAAACGCTTAGAAAAAATGACCAGAATGGTTAGAATACTAGAAATCACATCATAGCAGGATTCTTTAAAGCATCTATGGAGATTTAGCCTGCAAAATAAAAGACAGTATTAATATAATAGCTTGTTAGAATTTAGTCTTTTTTTTTCAGTCTTATCTTATGCTTTGTTACTCTATTTGGGGTTTTCTTGGAAAAAAGATATTTACTTTTCCAGCTCATTTTGAAAATGAGGGAACAAGGTTAGTAAAGGACTTGCTAGGGTCACACAGATAGTAAGGATTTAAGGTCACTTATGAACTCAAAAGATGAGGCTTTTTGCTTCCAGGCCCAGTGTTCTATCTATTGTACTACCCAGCATGATCATTAGCTATCTTCTGACATTTCATAGTATCATAGGATTAAGAGATAGACAGAAAATTTAAAATAATCTATTTCAATCCTCTTGTCCTATATAAGAGGGAACTAAGGCTCATAGAAATGAAATTACTTTCCTAAGGTAAAGAACATAGTCAATACAAGACCTTATGTCTTCTAGTGTTAAATCCATAGCTCATTCATCCTATTTCAAGAGCTTCCATTTGGAAGAAGGGAAAAAAAAATTGTATGACTTTTATCCCACACTAGAAAGTAGAAGTGGAAATCAAGGATATTCATTGAAGAGGTAGAATTCAATTTAAGACAAAAATTTCCTAAAATTAAAAGCATCTAAAACTGGTATAAGCTGCATCCCAAGGTAGTAAGATTCCCATTAGAGGAGATATTCAAGCAAAGACCAAATTATTATTTGTAGGATATATGTTAGTAGGGATCAGAATTAGTTCAACCTCTTTCCAACAATAAGAGGATTGAGACAGGTTTCAATGATCTCAAGATGAAAAGACCCATCTACACTCAGAGAGAGAATTATGGGAATTTAGTGTGGGTCACAACATAGAATTTTCACGCTTTTTGTTGTTGTTTGTTTGCATTTTTTAAATTTTTATTTATTATTATTATTATTATGACCCTTGCAAACTTTTCTGTTCCAATTTTTCCCCTGATTTACCCCATCCTCTTCCCTAGATGGAAGCTAGACCAATGCATGTTAAATATGTTAAAATACATCCAATCCAATATATGTTTATACATTTGTATAGTTATCTTTCTGCACAAGAAAATTCAGATCTAGAAAGAAAGAAAAAAACCTGAAATGGAAAACAAAAATGAAAACAAACAATAACAGAAAGAGTGCAAATGCTATTTTGTGGTTCTCACTCATTTCCCATAGTCCTCTCTTTGGGTGTAGATGACTGTCCTCATTACTGAACAGTTGGAAGAGGTTTGAATCATCTCATTTTGAAAAGAGCCACACACATCAGAATTGATCTTCATATAGTCTTCTTGTTGTTGTGTATAGTGATCTCCTGGTTCTGGTCATTTCATTTAGCATCAATTCATATAAGTCTCTCCAGCCCTCTCTGAAACCATCCTATTGATCATTTCTTATAAAGTAATAATACTCCAGAATATTCATACCATAATTTATTCAGCCATTCCCAATTGATGGATATCCATTCAATTTCCAGTTTATAGCCACTAAAAAAGGGTTCCACAAACATTTTTGTGCATATGGGTTCCTTTCCCTCCTTTAAGACCTCTTTGGGATATAAGCCCAGTAGTAGCACTGCTGGGTCATAAGGTATGCACAGTTTGATAACTTTTTGAGAGTAGTTCCAAATTGCTCTCCAGAATGGTTGGAGTCATTCACAATTCCACCAACAATGTATCAGTGTACCAGTTTTCCCACATTCCCTCTAACATCTATCATTATCTTTTCCTGTCATCTTAGCCAATCTGAGAAGTGTGTAGTGGTATCTCAGAGATGTCCTAATTTGCATTTCTCTGATCAATAGTGATTTGGAGCACCTTTTCATATGACTAGAAATAATTTCAATTTCTTCATCTGAAAATTGTCTGTTCATATCCTTTGGCCATTTATCAACTGGAGAATGGCTTGAATTCTATAAATTTGAGGTAATTCTTGATATATTTTAGACATGAGACTTGTATCAGTACTTTTGAATGTAAAAATATTTCCCAATATATTGCTTCCCTTCTAATCTTGTCTGCATTAATTTTGTTTGAACAAGAACTTTTTAACATAATATAATCAAAATTATCTATTTTGTGATCAATAATGATCTCTAGTTCTTCTTTGGTTACAAATTCTTTCCTCCTCCATAGGTCTGAGAGGTAAACTATCCTGTGTTCTTTTAATTTATTTATAATATCATTCTTTATGTCTAGATCATGAATCCATTTTGACCTATCTTGGTATATGGGATTAGGTGTGGGTCAATGCCAAATTTCTGCCATATTTCCAATTTCCCAGCAGTTTTTTATCAAAAAGTGAATTCTTATCCCAAAATCTGGGGTCTTTGACCTCTTCAAACACTAGATTGCTATAGTTATTGACTATTTTGTGTTATAAACTGAACCTATTCTACTGATCAATCACTCTTTTTTCTCAGCCAGTAACGAGTGGTTTTGATAACCACTGCTTTATTATATAATATTAGATTTGGTAAAGCTAGGCCACCTTCATTTGATTTTTTTTTCATTAGTTCCCTTGAAATTCTTGACCTTTTGTTTGTCCAGATGAATTTTGTTGTTATTTTTTATTATAGGCCAGGGAAATAGTTTTTTGGGAGTTTGATTGGTATAGCACTAAATAAATAGATTAATTTAGATAGTATTGTCATTTTATTATCCAAGAGCACTTGAAATTTTTTAAGTTGTTTAGAGCTGATTTTATTTGTGTGGAAAGTGTTTTGTAGTTTTGCTCAAAAAGCTCCTGACTTTTCCTTCTCTTATAGATTCCCAAATATTTTATACTATTGAAAGTCATTTTAAATGGAATTTCTCTTTGTATCTCTTGCTGTTGGATTTTGTTAGTGATGTATAAAAATGCTGATGATTTATGTGGATTTATTTTGTATCCTGCAACTTTGCTAAAGTTGTGGCTTACTTCTAATAGTTGTTTATTTGATTCTCTAGGTTTCTCTAAGTATACCATCATAGCATCTGCAAAGAGTGGTAATTTGGTTTCCTCATTATCTATTCTAATTCCTTTAATCTCTTTTTCATCTCTTATTGCCAAAGCTAGCATTTGTAATACAATTTTGAATTGTAATGGTGACAGAGGGTAACCTGGTTTAACCCCTGATCTTATTGGGAATGATTCCAGTTTAACCCCATTACATATGATGCGTGCTGGTGATTTTAAATAGATACTACTATTTTAAGAAAAAGTCCATTTATTCCTATACTCTCTAGTGTTTTTATTAGGAATGTGTGTTTGTTTTTATCAAATTCTTTTTCTGCATCTCTTAAGATAATCATATGGTTTTTGTTAATTTGGTTATTGATATAGTCAAATATGCTAATTGCATAATAATGCTAGCCCTGCATTCCTTGTATAAATCCTACTTGGTCATGGGTTATTATCCTGGGGATTATTTTCTGTAATCACTTTGCTATTATTTTATTTCACATTTTTGCATCAATATTCATTAGGGAGATTGGTTTATAATTTTTTTCTCTGTTTTATCCTACCTGGTTTAGATATCAGTACCATATTTGCATCATAAAAGGAGTTTGATAGTAATCCTTTGTTCCCTATTTTTTCAAATAGTTTATATGATATTCAAGCTAATTGTTCTTTAAATATTTGATAGAATTCACATGTAAATCTCACTGATCCTGAGGATTTTTTCTTAGGAGGTTATTAATAGCCTTTTCTATTTCATTTTCTAAAATGGGACTATTTAAGTAAGCTATTTCCTCTTCTGTTAATCTGGGCAATCTATATTTTTGTAGGGATTCTTCCATTTTACTTAGGTTGCCAAATTTATTGGCAAAATGTTAGGCAAAGTAATCCCTAATTATTGCTCTCATTCCCTCTTCATTGGTGCTCAGTTCTCCCTTTTCATGCTTTAGACTAACAATTTGATTTTCCTCTTTCCTCTTTCTAATCAAATTAAATAAAGTCTTATCTATTGTGTTGTTTTTTTTCCATAAAAGTAACTCTTAGCTTTATTTATTAATTCAATAGCTTTTTTTGTTTTGTTTTGTTTTCTTTTCTTTTTTTACTTTCAGTTTTATTAATCTCTCCTTTTATTTTTAGAATTTCAAGTTTAGTATTTGATTGTGGGGTTTTAATTTGCTCTTTTTCTGGCTTTTTTAGTTGCAAGCCCAATTCATTGATCTTCTCTTTCTGTATTTTATGCAAGTAAACCTCTAGAGATATAAAATTTCCCCTTATTACCACTTTGCCTGTGTCCCACAAATTTTAGTATGTTGCTTCATTATTGCCATTCTCTTCGGTGAAAGTATTAATTGTATCTATGACTTGCTGTTTCACCCATTCATTTTTTAATATGAGATTATATAGTTTTCAATTACTTTTTGGTCTATTTTTCTGACTTTTTATTGAATGTAATTTTTATTGCATTGTAATCTGAAAAAAATGCATTTACTATTTCTGCCTTTCTGCATTTGATTTTGAGATCTTTATGTTCTAATATATGGTCACTTTTTGTATAGGTTCCATAAACTGCCATGAAAAATGTGTACTCCTTTCTGTCTCCATTCAGTTTTGTCCAAAGTTCTATCATGCCTAAATTTTCTAGTATTCTATTTACCTCTTTAAAGTCTTTCTTATTTATTTTTGTTGTTTGATTTATCTAATTCTGAGAGCGCAAGGTTGAGATCTCCCACTATTATAATTTTGCTGTCTATTTTTTGTTTCAGTTCTCAACTTCTCCTTTAGGAATTTCCATGCTATACTACTTGGTGCATAATTATTTAGTATTGATATTGCTTCATTATCTATGGTACCCTTTAGCAAAATATAGTTTCCTTCTTTTAAAACTTTCTGTTCCAAATTGTTCCTTCTTTCCCCCCACCTCCTCGTCTAGATGGCAGGTAATCCAATACATGTTAAATACGTTAAAATATATGTTAAATTCAATATATGTATAGATATTTATATCCTGCTACACAAGACAATTAGATAATGTTTTGCTTTTGCTTGATCTGAGATCAGGATAGCTACCCATGCATTTTTTTTTTTTACTTCACTTGAAGCATAATAGATTCTGCTCCAGACTTTTATCTTTACATTGTATGTATCACTCTGCTTTAAATGTCTTTGTTGTAAACAACATATTGTAGGATTCTGGCTTTTAATCCAGTCTGCTATTCAATTCAACATTATGAGAGACTTCATCCCATTCACATTGACAGGTTAAAACTACTAATACTGGCTTTTCTGCCATCTTATTATCCCCAGATTATAGTTTTCTCTTTCTTTTTCTCCTTTCCTATCTCCCCAGTATTTAATTTATGAGCACCACTTGCCTCAAGCAGTCTTCCCCCTTTAGAATCCCTTCCCTTTAGAGTCCCTCCCCCTTTCTTATACTGTTCCCCTACTATTTCTGTATTCCCTTCTATTTAGCCTACACCTTCCGTTTTTGCCTTTCCCTTCCACTTTTTAATAAGATGAGAGAAATTTCTCTATAAATCAAATATGTCTAATATTTTCTCTTTGAGCCATGTAAAAATTTACATAATGTTCATCTCCCTCCCTTTTTTCCCTAAATATAATAGCTTTCTTTTCCCTCTTTGTGAGATATAATTTCCCTCTTTTTACCTCCACTTTTCACATTTTTTCTGATACAATCCCCTTTCTACCCTTAGTTCCTTTTTTATATTATAACAGTAAAATCAAATTATGCATGCACTTTCTATGTATTTCTATTATAGAAATACAAGTCTCAAGAGTTCTTTTTATCTTTGTATGCTTCTCTTGAATTTTCTATTTGGAGGTAAATTGTTTTCTTTAGCTCTGGTCTTTTCATCAGAAATAAATGGAATTCACTTGTTTCACTGAATGCTCATCTTCTTCCCTGGAAGAAAGTGCTCAGTGTAGCAGGGTAGTTTATTCTTGGCTGCATTCCAAGTTCCTTTGCCTTTCAGAATACCAGATTCTAGGCCCTTTGATCCTTTAATGTGGAAGCTGCTAAATCCTGAGTAATCCTCATTGTGGATCCTCAGTGTTTGAATTGTTTTTGTTTGTTTGTTTATTTGTTTGTTTGTTTTTCTGGCTGCTTGTAATATTTTTCCTTGGTCTGATAGTTCTGAAATTTTAGCTACAACATTCCTTTGGGTTTTTACTTTGGGGTTTTTTCAGGAGGTGTTCAGTGAATTCTTTCAAGGGATATTTTACCTTCTGATTCTATAACATCAGGGTAGTTCTTTTCCTGAAAAATAATGTCTAGGCTATTTTTTACATCATGGTTTTCAGGGAATCCAATAATCCTTAGATTATCCCTCCTCGATCTATTTTCCAGGTCAGTTGTTTTCCTAATTAGGTATTTTACATTTTTTTTCTATTTTTTTCATTTTTTTTTTTTTTTGGTTTTGCTGGACTGATTCTTGATGTCTCATCAAGTCATTCATTTCCATTTGTTCAGTTCTAATTTTTAGTGAATTGTTTTCATTTTTTTTTACTTCTTTTTTATTTGTCCAATTGAGTTTTTAAAATAAATTGTTTTATTCTATGTATTTTTTTCCATTTCACAAATTTTTTTTAAGGAATTGTTTTCTTTTTCCATTTCACAAATTCTTTTTTTCCTGGGAGTTATTTACCTTTTCCATTTCACAAATTCTGTTTCTAAGGGGTTTGTTTTGTTTTTTCATTTCTTCAGATCTATCTTTTAATGAGTTATATGCCCTTTCCAAACCCTTTTGCAAAGTTTTCCTTTTCTTTCCCCATTTTTATTCTAGCTCTCCTTCATGATCTTTTTTAATTTTTTTCTAAGAGAGACTTGTCTTGTAGGGACCAGGTTATATTACACTTCGGTGCTTCATCTGGAGACAGTCTGCTTTTATTCTTCACAGGGTTTGTAAGTTCTTCTCTTTAACCATAATAACTATCTATAGTTCAAGTTCTCTTTGCCTTTTTACTCATTTAAAAAAAAATGGGATCTGCTTTTAGTACAAAGAGGTTTTCCAAATAGCCTCAACAGGTAGCCACAAAGCAGCCATGGCTGCACTGGGCCTGTGCTGACTCACTCCTGGAACTGGATGGGCATGGCCAGGTCCCATGATACTCTGGCATTTGGGGTTCACTATTTACTTTGTGTTTGTGTGGATGTTTTATAACTTCTTTGCTGATCCATTGGCTTGCAACCAGGGCAATGTGGCCAACTCTGGTATAGATTCCTCCTCATAGTTCTCCATGGTGCAAAGTCTGCACTGCACCTGCCCTGGATCTGCACAGAATGCACTGGCCTCCATGCTCTGTATGTCTTCCTGTGCTGGCCACCTCCTGGGTCCAACTGAAATAGATCTTTTCTGGCAATCTTTGAAATTATCTTGTGCTGATAGTTTGTTGCACTCCCAATATTTATGGATTCTGCCAGTCCAGCACTAATTCAGAGGTTGAATTTTGTAATCAGTTTGAGGGTAGTAGGAGAAAATCAGACAGAAACCTCTGTTCTCTCTGTCATCTTGGCTCTGCCCCCCATTTTGTTTTCTTTCTCATTTTCCCCTTTTGATCTATTTTTTGTGCAGCAATATAATTGCATAAATATGTATGCAAATATTAATTTTAATATATATTTTCACATGCTTATTGGATTATTTGCCATTTAGGGGAGGAAGTGGAAGGAAGGGAAAGAAAATTTGAATACAAGGTTTTGCAAGGTTCAATGTTGAAAAATATTCCATGCATATATTTTGGAACAAAAAAGCTTCAATTAAAAAAAATTAACATGAAAAACAACAACAAAAAAGAATTAGTTCAAATAATTAAGGCTAGAGTCTCTTTTGAATTTTGAGATTCTACAATATATTTTAAAATATGAAAATAAAAAGTTTTGTTTATTAAAGCTTTTTTTATTTACAAAAGATATGCATGATTAATTTTTCAACATTGACCCTTGCAAAACTTTCTGTTCCAAATTTTTCTCTCCTTCCCCCCCATCTCCTCCCCTAGATGGCAGGTGGTCTAATACATGTTAAATATGTTAACATATATGTTAAATTCAATATATGTATAGATAATTATACAGTTATCTTGCTACACAAGAAAAATTGGTTCTAGAAAGAAAAAAAAAAAAAACCTGAGAAGGAAAACAAAATGCAAGCAAAGATAAACAGAAAGAGTGAAAATGCTATGTTGTGGTCCAAACTCCGTTCCCACAGACCTCTCTTCATCTTTCTTCATCACTGAAGAATTGTAATTGGTTTGAATTATTTCACTGTTATAGTGAGCCATGGCCATCAGAATTGATCATCATATAGTCTTGTTGTTGCCATGTATAATGATCTCCTCGTTCTGCTCATTTCACTTAGCATCAGTTCATGTAAGTCTTTCCAGGCTTCTCTGAAATCATCCTGCTGGTAATTTCTTACAAGACCTTTCTTATATTCCAAAATATTCAGCATATGTAATTTATTCAGCCATTCTCCAATTGAAGGGCATCCATTCAGTTTCCAATTTCTGGCCATTACAAAAGGCTACAAATATTTTTCTACATGTGTGTCCCTTTCTTTCCTTTAAGATCTCTTTGGGATATAAGCCCAGTAGAAACACTGCTGGGTCAAAGGGTATGCACAGTTTGATGACTTTTTGAGAGTAGTTCCAAATTGCTCTCCAGAATGGTTGAATCTGTTCACAGTTCTACCAACAATGTATCAGTGTACTGGTTTTCCCAAATCTTCTCTAACATTTGTCATTATCTTTTTCTGTCATCTTAGCCAATCTGAGAAGTGTGTAGTAGTATCTCAGAGTTGTCTTAATTTGCATTTCTCTGATCAATAGCGATTTGGAGCTTCTTTTCATATGACTAGAAATAATTGCAATTTCTTCATCTGAAAATTGTCTGTTCATATCCTTTGACTACTTATGAACTGGAGAATGGCTTGAATTCTTATAAATTTGAGTTAATTTTCTTTACATTTTAGACATGAGACCTGTATCAGTACCTTTGAATGTAAAAATGTTTCCCAATTTATTGATTCTCTTCTAATATTGTCTGCATTAATTTTGTTTATATAATATCTTTTAACATAATATAATCAAAATTATCTATTTTGTAATCAATAATGATCTCTAATTCTTTTTTGGTTAAAAATTCCTTCCTCTTCCACAGGTCTGAGTGGTAAACTATCTTATGTTCTAATTTGTTTATAATGTCATTCTTTATGACTAAATCATGAACCCATTTTGACCTTATCTTGGTATACAGTGTTATGTGTGGGTCAATGCTTAGTTTCTGCCATACTACTTTTTAATTTTCCAAGCAGTTTTTGTCAAATATTCAGTTCTTATTCCAAAAGCTAGTGTCTTTGGGTTTGTCAAACAGTAGATTGCTGTAGTCATTAACTATTTTGTCCTGTGAACCTAACCTATTCCACTGATTAACTACTCTGTTTCTTAGCCAGTACCAAATGGTTTTGATGATCACTGCTTTATAATATAGTTTTAAATCTGGTACAGTTAAAAAATAAAATATTTTAAAAGACTTTGGTTTGCTATTTTTTTGTCCTTGGACACAGCACAATATTTATATAAGGTTCATTTGTATTTGAAAAACAAAGAGATGTTTGCTTTTAGTTCAAATTATTTTTATATGAATACTGTATAACTCTGTTCAATGTCCCCACATACCCAAAAGGGTGCTTCATGATACAGACTCTGATATTTCATTTAGCTGCATGGGGGAAAGAAAGAGATTTTTTTTATGAAATTCAGATAAATTTTCAGAAATTAAAATTGGAAACCTCTTATAGGTCCTTAACTTATCTTTTAGCATCATAAAGAGTTGAAAAATTATGCATTAATATGCCTAGGAAATGAAAGGATCCAAAAATAATTCAGTTCCCTATTTATTTCTCTCTCTTTTTTAGAACAAAACCCAAACCAAACCAAAAATAAATATGTCTGTGCTAAAGCCCCTGATTCTAACTTGATTCATTACTATAAGGAATATTATCAAGGGCATCATGTCTCTTGCCTCTTGAACTTCAGTCTCAAAGTCTATCTCTGAAGTTTTAGATCATGAAACAAGAAGCCCATGTTCTAAGGTTCATCATCTTAGCACATGAAAAAAATTATCTCAATCTCTCTAAAACAGAGGGTTACATTCAATAAGTTTGTGTAAGGGAAGCCACGAACAAAAAGACATCTGTTTAGGCTGAGTACAAGTGGTTCAAGAGCTGCTGAATTATCTTTCTCATTACACAGCATGTTCATGTAAAATTTCTTGCCAGGTAGTTTGCAAAAAAGTTGATAAATCCCAATGAGTGAATAGCAAATTCGTGTGACTTAGCTGGGGAAGCCACCGCCTTTCACTTTCCATATGATAAAAATTCATACTGGCATGAAGGTAACTTCTTAAGAAATGGTACACTCAGCCTACCTTGGAAGAATGAAATCAGTTGGATGACTTAAGAATCATCAGTAACAGGAAATTTTCCTCTACTATCTGACTTTGCTTATACACCTATAACCTCATTCCTTCATCTATACATGCCATAAGCAATCTTCATTCAAAAGGTTAATGCATTCTTTTATATTGGTGTTGATGTGTTGCTATTGTTATTGTGGTGTGTATTTTAAGAAAATAGGAAAAAAGCTAGCATATACAATCTCCATTCAACTTGTTGTTTTGTTTTTAATAAGAGTCCCATGAGATTCCAATTTAGGTCCAGGAGCACATGTTCTCACCCCTAGACTCTTGTTTTTTTCCATTGTAAGAAATGATGTTATTTGATAGACTAATTGTGCTCAGGATCCTCAGTAGGTGTTAAGAAAGCATCTGTTCTCTGTTCTTTCTGAGGATGGCAATGGCCCACAAGCATACTGAGGGTGCTGCTGGGGCTGCTGTTGTTGATCAAGTCACTTCCTGAAGCAGTTGGCAAGCAGTGCCCAGTCAGCAGGGAGTGGTGAGGGTGGAAGGGGACCCAATCAGGCATGCTGTAATTTCTATCTGATTGATGAATACATCAGTGTGGAAACCCATTAAAAGTGGGCCTATGATAGAGAAGACTGCTTTTTCCATTCTTCAAACTTCCTTTTTAGTATAATAGTTGGAAAATTATTTTTCTGAAAGAGAGAAACAAGTATTTTTTAAACAATGTAATCAATTTGAAAGAAAAATGCAAAAATGATAGAGATTTGTATCAAGCACACTAAATAAAATGAAGGGCAGGTTTAAATTCTCTGAGGAAAAATGCATTGGCAATCACCACTAATATTGAAAATTTTAATAGTGTGAAATTTGCTTATGTCCATATACCCTCAATTCTCAACTTCTTACAGATAGAGTAAAAATAATGCTATCAACTCAAAATTTACTTGGAAAAAGTGGGATGACTTCTTTTGGTTAAAATTAATAGACTTTAAAATATTTCTTCTTAATTATCATAACAGTTTAATTTTTCTACCTCAATGCAAAAAAGGAATAATAATCATTCTCTTTTTTTTTATTATTATTATTATTATTATTATTATTATTATTGCAGCTGTTATTCCTTATTTGACTGTGGCAAAGAGAGTATTCCCTTAATTATCATCTTTCCATCTACCCATAATCATATTTACTTATATATTTATTTATTTATTTTTGACATAGGCTATAGTAAATGTTTGAAATTTTATTTTCCCAGTTTCACAAAAGAAAGTTTGGTAACATTTATCTCTGGATAGAAGAATCCATCCTGATATTGATTATGTTGCATTAGATTTTTAGATTCCTCTGTAAATGTGTAAAGCCTTTAAACATCGACAATTCCCAGCGGCTTAACAGAATCATCCCTCCTCTGACCACATAATTGTTAAATTGTGCATGTAAAATGGCTCCAGGATATTCTGTCCCCTTTCCAGCAGGTTATCACGGAAAACTGGCCAGGGAACATTGTTTTGTTTGTGTATCCTTTAGGTTAGGAACTCAAAGGTCAATAGTTGCCAAAAGCATTTTCACTGAGTAACTACTTCTTTTCTCAAGCTCTGTAACCTGCCTTACCAGTGATCCTTATCATTTATTACTAAATGAATATATTTAGCTTCTAGGCCAAAGCCACCTTTTACACCAAAGCCAAATTATATTAGTTTAATGAAAAATTCAGTTTCCCTTTCAGCATAATTATTCATAGTGATTAATTAGATATATAAACATGTATTACATGCCTATACACCAGACTTAGTAGATAGTATTGATTTCTGTGATGTTTCATCTTATAACTATCTTTCTGAAGGCATGTGTTTTTGTTTTTGTTATTGTCTGGGAAAACTAAGTTGCTTTACTGCAATGCTGGCCTTCAGTAAAACAATAATTAAATACTTGGTGAATGATAGTGTTTGGAGATGCATTATTTGTGGTAAGCATTAAAACATTTTTTAATAAGAATGTTTTTGTCTTTAATTTGAATGTTAACTTTGGAGTAAAATAGTTCTATTAATATATCATGAATAATGTCAGAATTGGATTTTTAGAATATATTGAGTGTGTAGTTCATAATTTCTGCCCTTCATAAGTGTTTCGCATGAATCACACTCCTGAGCAGTTGCCATTGGTTGCTCCATTGGTTAAACTGCTACTAATAGATTAATCTTTAGTTTTGGAGGTTAAAATAGTTGCAGCAATTAATTGCCAAAGGAAAGAATCCCCTTATCCTAAAAGAACAGACCACAAAATTATGATCATAAATATGCTGCAATCCTTAGATATTTTCCTAAAAGTATAACCTAAGACATCTTCATGATGAAAAGTTCCCAAACCTGCAAAATACATATGCCTGGAAGTTAAAACACTGAAATAGTTGATTTTTAAAATGAAATGTGAAAACATATTTGACATTGATATTTGATCAGAATCCCATGCTTATGCTGAAGACGTAAAATAACATGCAACCTCTATATCTTTTCTTTGCTTAATTGTGGTGATTTCACCAGCACAAGAAATCTAGCTAATGAATATAAATCCAGAAAGAACAAAAGAAAACAAATGGAAAGCATGATGGGAAAATAACATTAAAATATAGACAAGTCATCTAAGCAGCAGATGAATTATCATGAGGCATTTGAAAGAAATGAAATGAAAGCAGATTGTCATCAGATCTTCATTTTTTTTTTCAAAAGTTTGATACATATTTCTTTGGGGAATAGTTTGCAAATGATATATGGAATATGTGAAATACAATTGTAAACAGACATGCAATTTACCTAGCTTACAATCTGCTTCATGATCTTTGTTCATGCTTAAGAAAAAAGACAAGGGTATACAACTTGGAACAGAAGTATACAAAAAGTATGCTGAAATTGAATTATTAGAACTGACATTATTAATATTTTTTTAATATCCCATGGCTTTCTCATGATTCTTTGCATGCCACATCTTTCACTAACTCTGGGGCCTTAATCATTTTAAGATTTGCTGTGTTCTCAAATAGCTGTTTGTACGTGAGCACAATCTCTTTGAATGGTAATAATAAATATGCATGATTAAAAAGAAAACTATAGTCAGAAAATCGTATGTCTGAAGTATTAACTGCTATATTCAGTGTTTCTTACACCCTCTGTCACTGAACACATGTTGCCCTCAGGTCTGTAACTGAGCTGCTCTTGGCCTTTTAAGGCAGTTGCTAAAAGCTAAGTTCACTAAAAGGCAATGCATGATGAGGATGAAGGAGTGGGGGAGGAAATGGGAGGGGCAAGTTGGTGAGAGATGGAAGAGAGTCCTTGAGCCACTTACTGTCAGCGCATGGGAAAACAAAATTCCATGGCTTTTTTGGCCCTCGTTCCACTCCACTTCACCCGCACACCAACCGTGCCTGGCCACTTGTCACTGACCCCTGCCTTGTCCCATTTTATTTCTTCCTTTGAGGTTGTACATGTGCGATGAAGCTGAGCAACACCACATTTGGAAACTGATTGTACAACAATGTCCAGCACAAACCATGCAGAAATTTTAGCTGGCAGTAAGCAGAACCAGTGTTCTTAGGATGAGAACATTTCTTTCTAGGTGGTCAGTACTGAGGCTTGGGTTTTTCTTTTGTGTATGTATCTGACTACAGAAGCACTGAAGTAGAAATACAGTATATAGGCCTTGGGAAGGGAATAAAAAGGTGAGAGAGAGAGAAAGAGAGAGAGAGTCAGAGAAACAGAGACAGAGAGAGACAGAGAGACAGAGAAAAAGAGACAGAGACAGAGAAAGATGTAAGTGAGAGAGAGACAGAGACAGAGACAGAGAAACACACACACACTGAGAGAGAGAGAGAGAGAGAGAGAGAGAGAGAG
Source organism: Antechinus flavipes (assembly GCF_016432865.1). NCBI lineage: Eukaryota > Metazoa > Chordata > Mammalia > Dasyuromorphia > Dasyuridae > Antechinus > Antechinus flavipes. The sequence continues at coordinate 180,456,719 of NC_067400.1, read as the reverse complement.
AGAGAGAGAGAGAGAGATTCATAAATTCACATATCATGGGTTTCACACTGTTGGTATCATTTCAGAAGACATTGGTGTAAAAAATACAATTTGTCAGGCCTACTCAGTACTAGTGCTCCCTAACGTTCTAACAAGTCAGTTTTTTTTTTTTTTTTTTTAATGGTAGTTATTAAAAGGTACAGTTTGGAGAGACCATATGCTGATCTAACTTAAATGGAAAAGAGTTTTGAGGAAAAATAAGGAATTGCAGCTGGTATCTACGGTAGTTTACTATTTTTGAATGGCTGTTTAGTATATGGTATTTTAATTCATAGCACAGATTCAAATTGGACTTTGGCTATGCATACTGGGATATACTGTATGGTGCTATGAGTAATGCTGGCTCGCTAAAATTACAAAGTAGATGGATGTTAAAAAGGCAGCCTTGCCATTTCTAAAATCTTCTTGAGCACTTTATACAAAACGGAAATGCAGACAGGCTATCTATCTTCTTTCCATATGGATCCATAAGCATAGAATTCATAGACTGGATTCTTATTCAATATATGCATTGAATATGCCATAAACTACTTATCACACATGGTGTGTGGCTAAAGATGAGACAGGCATTGCCATTGTTCAAAGAGCAGTGTTTTTTGTTGTTGGTGGTGGTGGTGGTGATTTTTTTAGTTTTTGGTTTTGTTTTGTTTTTTGTTTGTTTGTTTGTTTGTTTGTTTGTTTTATTTAAAAGTTCATGTCTTGTCATTAACCAGTGCCACAGACTAAAATAGTTGCATCAGATAATGCCCACAGAATATTTTTTTAATTATGTTTTCAATTAAGAAGCATTGTTTTTCTTTTTCATCCTACCTCTCCTTCCTACTAGAAGAAAAAAAAAAAGAAAAACAATAACAAAATCTTATAACAAATATGCAGTATATGTTCAAAGAAAATTCCCTTATTGACTTTATCCAAAATAGCGTGTCTTAATCTGCAATTTGAGTTCATCAACTCTCTGTCAGGAAATGGCTAGCATTCTTCATTATTCTATGAATCATGGTTAATAATGTCAGTAATCAGAACTTTTAAATCTTTCAAAATCTTTTCAAAGATATAGGTGTAGCATAAATTGTTCTCCTACTTATACTCACTTTATCATTTGTTTATAAAAGAATTTTGGGGCAGTTTATTTAATTGAATAATACAGTACACTAAAATTAGATAAACAACAGGTCTTGAGAACCTGATGTTGGGCATGTCAGAATTTTCTGAATTTATACAAATGGTCCCCAAATCTATTGTGTGCCCTGTACTGGTCAAGATCTTTCTATTCATCTGAGATACACAAAGAGTTAAAGTTTGCATTTTGAGATTGAAGTCAAATTAGGGTAAAATAAGTATACTACTCTCCATGTATTACTTTATTTCAATGTGTTTTGGCTTTTTCATTGGACATTTCAAAGTGGTTCACTGCCAGAATTTTTTGGTCTCTTTATTAGTGGTCATGTCACATAGTGTTTCTTTTTTAATACTTTGCTAAGCCAAGGAAAACCTTACTTAGATTTCACCACCACTGAAGGCAATTAACTTGTAATATGAGCTCCAAAATCATTGTGTATTACAGAGAATTAAAAATATTTGCTGTTTAGATTGAGGTTGGGTTTTAATCCTCTCCCATGAAAACTCTAAGGAGGATTTACAGCACATGGACTTTACTGTACAGACTTGCTAAACTGCCCCACTGAAATGTACTGGATATTCTCTAAATTTAGAAATCTCCAAATAGGACTAAGCATAACACAACTAACTGACCATAAAGAAGCTATTATTATTTCCAAAATTCATTGCCATAAGTAGGTCCCTAAGAAGTCACAAGACAAAGTATTAATCTTTGACTAAATATAAACTATAATTATTCTTATTTGTGCCCTTACAGGGGCTAGTTATTATTCTAGGAACTAGAAAAAAGAGATACCATAATGATGTTTCCTTATTTGGAAAGTATTTATTTTCATACCTTGACTGCCCAGACAATGATCTTTGAGCATCTGAATTGATATAAGTTCAACAGCTATCAAGAAAAAATTTATATGAATTTTAATGTATATTTTGTATGAGATTTCAGTCTTCTAGAAGTTCTTTTACTTTTTGAATTCCAAAATTCCATGCATTTTATATGCATTTTAAAGTTTCAGAAGATATCTTCCATTAATATTCTAAAACAAATCCTTTCTAAGAGAGACACAGAGTTTGTATGTTTACATTATATTCTCAGATCTGTGTAAATATAGGTTCCTCACAATGTGAACACTTTTTTGAAGTACTTTGAATGAGTTCATACTAATAATAAAGCAAAAAACTAGCTATATTGAAATGTAATTCTTATGTGTATTAGTTCTCAGGGTATTGTATGTTGTTCTACTGATTTATGGAGAAATGAATGCCATGTTTCTTTTCTCTTTCCCTTTCTCCTTCATCTGCACTCTTGCATTCCAAAAAAAAAAAAAAAAAAAAAAAAAAAAAGAGGCACTTTCTCACTCAAGAGATCCCTTTATTTGATCATGATTCCTACTTTATGCAGAAAAAGGGAAGATTTTTCTTTTTAAAATGTAAATGGGTTAAAAGTAGAACTTTGTTTCTGTTTTTACCCTTTGAAATCTTTAATCAATTCAGTTGAATGGATTCTTGAGTGAGATTATTTTAATGCTACAGTCTTTTTCCAGGGTTGGAATTTATGTATTCCAAAGACAGATTACACTGGACAGGAATGATGCCATTATCAAACTGGATTTGGAAGAGACTTTAAGGGTCATTTTGTTTAACCCCATATTTTTTATGCATGAAGAAAGAGAGCACTATATGTGTGTGTGTGTGTGTGTGTGTGTGTGTGTGTGTGTGTGTGTGTATGAGAGACAGAGAGAGACAGAGAGAGAGAGAGAGACAGAGACAGAGAGAGAGAGAGAGAGAGAGAGAGAGAGAGAGAGAGAGAGAGACATGCCTATGACAACACAGTTAATAAGTGCCAAGACAGCAGTTAAACTCAGGTTCTCTGATCTGAAATCCAGTCCTTACTGCTGTGTAACATGTTCCCCTACCCCCAGTCATTCCTTTAATTGTGTTACTGTTTTAAGCAACTAATTTATTTATGGCGACTCTGATGTTCTGAAAGGGACCTTTGCCTAATCAAAGCTCTTGAAAACATTTGAAGAATCTCAGAAGGTAAAAAAGTACCTTAAAAATCCTTTCATTTGAACTTCTCATATAACAAATCAGGAAACAATTTCCATGACTTGCCCAAGTTCAATCACACATTTTAGAAGCATTTGTTATTATCCACTGGGATGTTAGCCATTGTGGATAAAATGGGAAATATGAAAAAATCTCTGTCTTTAGTGAACTTGCAAAGATGGAATTTGGATTCAGGTCTCTTGACTTAGGCAACCCAATTCATTGTAAAATGAATGCACAATCTAAATCCAAATATTAAGCAAGTTAAACTATGTTAATAATCATAATCAAAACAGTAATGGTGTTTTTTTTTTTTTTAAAGTTCTGTAAGTGTGATATATAAACAGCCAGGTTGGGCAGTACCTATAGTAAAGTATCAATGCCTTTTCTCATTCAAAAATGATGACTCTTGTGGGTGTTGGTTTTGAAGATGGTTTGGAAGTAATTTTGGGGGGTGATAAATTCTATAACTTAAACTTAAAACAAAAAAAAAATAACCAAATCTTGCTTAAGGCAAAAGGTTATTATACAAATCGGATTCTAACACATTGTTGATATTTAAGAAATGACTTAGTAGTAATAATAATAGTACTTTAAGGTTTACAAAATGGTCTATAAATATTATGTCATTTGATCTTTACAACTACTCTGGGAAGCAGGATATATTATTATTCATATTTTTATAGCTGAGGAACTAAGGCAGAGTTTAAGTGACTGACCCAGGGTTATACAGATCAAAAGTTATATTTTGAATTCAAGTCTTTCTAAGTACATGTCCCCCATTCTATTCCCAGTACCATCTAGATTGAGGCTTCCTATAGCATCATAAGAGAAAGATGAGTTTAAACGGAGGGGGGAAAAAAAAAAAACTTTCAAATATCAATGTCTCACTCTAAAGATGTCCATTAGTAATGATCCAAAAAAATGTTTAAATCATACCCAATACCCCAACTCCTATATGTTTTTAAATTTGAAAAAAAAAAGGATAAATCAAGGAACATAGCTCATATTGCTTTGGGTGTTTGGTGTTCAGCCCTAGACAGGAGAAATAAAAAAACAACAGCACTTTCCTCTTTTGTCCTTCTCTTAGGCCGTGTGATTTAATGCTTGACACTCAAGGAATCGGGGTCATGCTGTTTCCGTTTTCTCTGTGATTACCAGGATATGTTCTGGGCTATAACTGTGGATGTTTAAATGCTACTCCAAAGGCAACTAGACCAAAAAAAAAAAAAGTTTCACATTCTCTCATGTTTTGAACAGCAGTTGCTGAAGATACTGTGACTTGCATGAAATGGGAAAGTAAGAAAGCCAGTACTGTGGAACCATGTTCTGATTTCTTTGTCATATTTTGCCATGGAAAAGGCAGAATCAATGCATGTTGTATCAACATTAGCTTCAGAAGGAAAAAAAAAAGATATTTAGCCATTAGTATTTGATCAGCGATGTTCCCTGCAATGGTAGTTATTTTAGAGATTGGTGTGAGGTGTGGGGAAGTGTGTTGTGTTTTCTCAAATTAAGGATATTTGCATTTGAAAAAAAAGGCAGCTTCCATTAGAAAGTACATGATTTGCAATATAGGGAAGCATCAAACATTTGGCCAAATGCAAAATTATATTTTTTGGGGGGGAGGGAGTGGAAGTGAGAAGGAGTGAATCATTAAACTGAACAAAATGCTTTTCAGTAGATGTTAGAGTAGGAAAAACTGTTTTAGCTACAAAGCAGAACAGAATTAACAATTTCTTTCACTAAAGCATCAGTTGTAGATTATTTTGAGCAACATAAGATATATAGGTTGCCCCTGAGGTATTATTGCAGCTTTCTACTTCAAAAAATCCATGTATATTCCCTCCTACATTTGATCTTATTACTTATGTCAGAGATATTATTTCAGATACTTCTTTTTATACTGGTATCAGTAGAGATTTCTGCATTTTCTGATAATTTGCATTATATCATTTTATTTTATTTTTTATACCAGCTTGTATCATTCTTCCTCCCTCCCTTCCCTTCCCTTTCTTCCTTCCTTCCCTCTTTTTTCCCCTCCTTTCATTTCTTCCTCCTTTCTTCCCTCCTTTCCTTCTTTCCTCTCTCTTTTTCTTCTTTGTTTCCCTATTGCACCCAAGGTGGAAGTTTAGTGATCACTCACAGAGCAATCTATTATTCGGAATAGGCACTTCGGTGTATTTACTTCCTTTTGACCTAGCCCAATTCATCTGTCTTTAGGAAACCTGGTAGCATCACTCAATATTGGTGCCAGACTTAGTAAAAATGTGAGAATAGATTTAGCCCTACTACAACTTAGAACTCTTGAGCTCAAGTGACCTACCTGCCTCAGCCTCCCCAGGAGCAGATGTTATAATCATGTACCACTAAGCCTGTCCAAACATTCCATCATGTCTAGGTGAACATTTTATTTTTCCATGTTTTATTCATTCATGCTTTTTCTATTTTACTTCAAAATATTTTGTGAATGCATAAATGCTTCATTTAATCATGATTTTCCAAAAAATTGTAAATTTAATTTCCCCTCATGTTTGGAGTTCATAATGTTTTGTGGGTTAAGAGCTGGAAGCGAGATGAATCCATCTGCTTCCCATTTTGTCAGATGAGAAGACTGAGGTACAGATATACCCAAGATCACATAATTTGTATTTTAGGCAGAATTTGAACCCCATTGGTTTGCAAGTGCAGTGCTGTATCCACTATGCCATGCTGTTTTTCTAAAGGGATTCAGAGTTCTATCCTTAGCCTTACTCTGTATTAAAATCTTGCTTAAGATATTTGATTTTCTTTTTCTTCCTTTTTTTCCATAAAAATATAAAGAACTCCTTTTCCCCTTCAAAGAATTTGGAAAATGACGTATTTGATGTTATGTGTTGGGATGCATTTTTCAAGATTTATCTGTAGATAGCTTCTGTTGTGTGACCCTTGATGAAAACATTTCTTTATTTTTCTAAAAATATACAGATTTGTTATATTTGTCATATTGGCTCTTAGTAAAAATGAATATCCCTCCATAACTAGTTTTCCAAATTATTATTATTATTATTATTATTATTATTAGTTTTCCAAATTATAACAGGCTCAGGAATCCAGAACCTGATGGTAACCTCTGTGTAACTGTTATCTGATACCTTCATTTTACAGATGAGGAAAATGACTTGCCCAAATTTATACATTTAGTAAGTATCAGAAGTCCCTTAATTTCAAAACTAGTATACTTTCTACTATAGTGCACTGTCCTCTAAAATTAACTCGAAATTGCTTTTCAGTTTATCTAGCTAACTACCTAGTTATCTACTTATATAGATATATATATATGAATGAATTTTACACAGTGTTTGTATGTATATATCTGTATGTATATGTACATGATAATATATAGGCATATATTAATGCATATAAAAGTGCCTATACATATATACATAGTACATGTATATGTATCTATGAATTGTTATCATAAGGTTTCCTCCATTAGACAGGGAATTCCTTCAGGACAGGAACTGTTTTCTTTTGTTTCTTTGTTTTTGCCTTTCTTTGTATCCCCACAACATACCACAATGCTTAGTACACATAAGCAATGATAAATGTTTATTGACCTAAGTCACAAAATTGAGTTGTTTTAATGTTCATCAAACATCTCCCACAACAGCTCTTTGAGCTATGTCGTAATGTCTTATCCTTCCCCATTTTACAGATGATGAAACGGAGGATCAGAGTGAATAAGTAACTTAACAATGGTTACACAACTAAATTAGCTAGGCTTTGAAGGTGACTCAAATTCAAACATTAACTTTGTTGTTATTGTTTTGTTGTTTTACCTATTTTACCATAATGTGTCCCTGAGTTATGGCTTGCCTATTATTATGATAAAGATTGATTTTACATGAAGAGATTATTTTGTTGATTTCATTTAATTTTCCTTTATTCTAATACACAAATGTCTTTATTTAGTGTCTGTGCTTGAATTCTTTAAATCTCTATTAAATCTCAAGAATTAAACAAAAAAAAAATTAAAATAAAGAGCAGAGATCTAGAGCTAGAAGAAAGCTCAGAGGCCATCTGGTTGGTTTTTAAATTTGAATCTATTTTCAGCTTTTCTACCTTCCCAAGAAAGTTACCATTTCCAGAAGAACCTGAAGAATCTCTGATTAACTATGAATATATTGACGACATTTCTAGCACATACTGAACATATAGAGTGCTTATATTAGCAATTTGTTATGATATAGTTTGGTTATCAGTCTTCCAAATACATTCATATACATACAACTACATTTAGATTTAGATATCCACACATATACATATACAAAAATATACATACAAACACATACTTTTTTTTTTCAAAACCAAAATCTATCATTCCTTGGTCATGCCAGTCATGTCATTTCTTATTTAAATTAATTTGTACCTCTAAATAAAACAAGATCACCAAGGAAATTGTGAGAAAAATGTGAACTACATTATATTCTTGGTCAATAAATTATGCAAAAATAACTAAATACGTGTAAATCTGACCCTTTTTTCCTTCTGTATAGGGAAAGAGCAGTATATGTACTCAGACATGCATAGGAATGAAAATTACCTACAGATGATCTCTGTTATAGGTTATAGGAAATTGATCCCATAAAATAAAATTTGCATTAAAGAACAAAAAGCATCAGTATTGTGCTCTCTACAATGAAATAAACAGATACATTTCTCAGTTTAAATATTTGGAAAGGAGATCTACCACATATGTTTTCTTTGTTTAAAGTTCCAAAATCTGGTAGTTTGTTTAAACTATTGTTTGTCATAACTCTAGGAAATTTGGTTTCCAGAAAGTAGCAGATGTACAACATGCTCTATTAAAATATAATAAAACAGCACCCAGGATGTTTGATTAAAAGTAGAATTCAAAATAATTTCATTTTAGGTGCCAAAGAATAGTTTTCTTAGAAGTTGGTTTAGTAAAAGTGATTGGAAGCAATGGGTTAATTGTTTTTAAAGTGCTTATAAGCAAATATTATTAGCAAAGCATTTTAATTACTGTACTTTATGTGGCCTAAATGTAAGCATTTATTAATACAAACCAAGCACTCATTACAAATTTACACAGAAAATGATAAAATATTATGTATGAAATGAATCATTAGCATGGACCATTAAGTCCTCTATTTTCATTTAATTGAATTTGTCAGTAGTACCCTCTTTAACTGAAAACCAGTCATAACCACAAAATTAAATAATAATTAAAGAAACAACTATTCAAAGAGTTGCTTGGAAGCTAAGGTGCCATTTAACCAAAACATAGCAATTTAATGTAAATTGCAGACCATGTAGACACAGTTCTGAAAATTATGCATCCTGTGGTTCCGTACATATTTGATTTAACAAGTCGTCTCTAGCACAGCAGAGTTCTTGTCCTAGTTTAAGAATTACTCTGCTATCAGAAGGAAAAGCAAGGTGTTCAATGGATAAAACCATTTCAAAATTTTTAAGTGTGGTGTTAATAGATAATTTAAGTGTTACCCCCCCCAAATTCATATGATTGTTATATAACTCTTTTTTTGGTTTATTTTTCTATTGTATTTATTATGTAGGAATTGGATCTATTTCCTCTCATTTTTATTTGGGAAATATTATATTATATACTCCATAATATTCAAAAGTTAGATTTCTTAAAAATATATTATACATTTCTGGGGTTGTATGAGCAATAGCTTTATATCCTCTTTGTTTACTGTGTTTGTGTACTGTGACACTACCCTCTCAAATTAGGTCTTTCTGGTTCTTTCAGTTCCTGAAAAACCTTTCTAGGTTTATTTAAATTTCTCTAATTTTCTTATTTATATGTTTTCCAAAAATATTTTTTTAATAGTGCCCATTCTTACTTGAAATCAGCTTTCTACAAACTATTTCTACTATACCTAGACACATTCCATATTGCACAGCCAGCAGGGGGAGGTAAGATTTAAGGAAATAGAATCAACTTCATGGAAGTGTATATTTTCACAAACAGAAATGAAAGTTCTGTAGGTCAGGAGAATATGGGTATAGGCAAAGTATTAACAATTCTTAGCACCAATCTCAGATATATAAACTATAAAAGAAATTATATTCCTGAGCCTGAAATAAACTAAAATAACATACAAACAAGAGAAAAAGTGGCTATAAACTTGAAGAGAAAAAACATTGTCTCAGTATTTCCCAGAATTATATGTGCTCATACATTAGATTATGTTCTGCAACTAGTATCACGAATTTGCAGTTATTTGAAGAACCCAAAATTTTTGTTCATTTTTAAAATCACATTGAATGTTTATTTTCCTCTTTATATTATTTTTATCATTATCAAGAACAATTTGTAAGTGGTTCAGTTCTACCTAGGAAAGAATATTTCAGAAGGAAATATTGATATAAATTCAGTTCATATGGAATAATAATATGTTAATGAAATACCTATTTCCAAGATCATGAGTCATTTAAAGGCATAAATATCTCACTTTTGCTCATTAGAAAAGTGTTGTATTTTCATATTTCATAAATTTCATTTTTAACTTTGCTTCTTCCAAGTGACTTAATTTTTAAACCATTTATGTACTCCTTACATTTATAGTATATAGAACATCCTATTGAGATTCTACTTGGGGGCTGATGATCCTTTTAAAAACCAGAGAGTATTGTCCCACTTTCCTTAGTTAAAAAAAGGACCTGGAAAGCATAATTGATCATTTATAAATTATTTTAAATTTAATTTTTATTTATACTTACACATCATTCCCCTGCTTTTACCCTTCCCCAATGCAATGAGGAATTCATAAGAATTCTACTTTTAAAATGATATATATTCCCTTAAGATTACATAAATTTTATTTCTTGTTATTTTTGTTAAAAATTATAATATAAATCTGGAAAGTCTGATTTTTTTGAATGAAAGTAATAAAAATAGTATTTTATTATTTTATACTTGATTCAACTTTTTTGTTATTTAAAGCACTAAAATATAAATAATGAGTTGAGTTGTTTGAGTTTGTAGAAGTATAAACTGAGACATAAGATGCTGAAATTTATGAAACTATATCAGATAATCATTTAAGTTGGAAATAAAATTCAAAAATTCAAGTCAGATCTTAAGTAGTCTTTATCATCCACAAAACTTTTCTCATTTATAAGTTTTATGAAACTGATATCCAGGAAACATCTCAGGTAAAATATGAATTGAAGTTCAAAGAAACTCATTCAGAAACTCTTATATACTGATGCTTTCTGCTCTCATCTATAAAAATTATCTGACACAGAGCAACAGAGAAAACTCTGTTATGCTTGGGAATTTCTATGTATGGGGATTTTGCAGATTTTAGGCATAAGTATTACACATCATGCTTATAAGTATTTTTACAAAAACAATATATTTTGGTATGGAGGACTATTGTAAATATCAGTGTTATTGATCTGTAATATATATTAACATATACTTCAAAAAATTAATGAAATTTTGCTAAAATAGACCGTTCCTACTTCAGATGTTTTATTTCTCTTAATACAGACTAACTTTTAAACTTCACTTTTTAGCAGATTTTGTTGTATTCTTCTCTATATACTCCATAGAACCTAAGAGATCATGGATTCAGAGCTTTAGGGAGACTTCAGTATCATATATTGCTATTCCCTTTTAAACATATAAGATTATAGAAATTCAGAAAGGAGAAACAATTTACATTAAGTAATCTAAATTTAGTCAGGATTTAAACCCAGGTCCCATGATTACAAATGTAGAACTTTTTTTTTTTTTTATGATAATGTATTGTTTCAAAGTAGATTTAATAAATGCTTTTTGAATGAATGAGCTAATTTATTTAAAGTAACAGTTACATTCCATGTAGAGGTTAGAATTTAAGACATATCACATATATATAGTATATTTATTATATGTGCATATATATGCATATATACATCCTATATATATGTGTGTGTATGTATGTGTGTGTTAGCTTTTTGTGTATTTTAAATACATGTATTTTGATTTGTTATACTGAGACATTTCATGTAAATTTAGTCAAATAATCTCCTCAGCCAGTATATGTTTTCTGATTATACAATGTCAGTCTTTTGGCTTCAACTTTCCTTTTATTTTGAAGGAATTACTTTCATACTAGTTCTGTCATGAACTTTAATTTAACCTAAAGTGATACCAAATTTAAAAAAAAATAAAAAATAAATATTTAGGGGCAGTTAGAAGCTCAGTGGATAGAGCACCAGCTCTGAAGTCAGGATGACCTGAGTTCAAATCTGGCTTCAGATATTTAACATTTCTTAGCTGTGTTAATCTGGGCAAGTCACTTAACCCTAATTGCCTCAGCAAAAAAATAAAATAAAAAATAAAAATAAACATGTAGAGAGAAAACCTACAGATATTACTTCATTCTGTTATGGTTTGACTACATTCACTCACAATGCACTAATTATTTTTTTTTTTAATTTTTAAAATGAAATGAAATATGAGGGTAGGGGAATATCTTGTCAATCCTTATGTGAAGCTGTCAATCTAAGGGCTTGTGATCTTTAAAAAATGACACATATAAGTTCATCTGTAGCCAGAGTGAGTTTCTATAATGATATTAAATTGGATCTTAAAAGATAACAGAGAAAGCTTCCAAATGCAGTCTCAGGGAAAAAATCACAGAATTGATAAAAAATATTTTTTATATTTAAAATATAAATATTTAGGAGAGAAAGAATAAAGTTTCTAGTGATAAGTGGGAAGGTAAATATTCAGTAATGAAGGAATAGACAGCAGGAAAAAGGAAGTAAAAAAGAAAGTTGTAATTGGACTTCTAAAATTCTGGGTAATCTTATCTAAACAAGATCAACTAGAACCTTTTTACAAGACTAAATGAGCTTGAGTTTTAAAAAATTTCTCCCAGAGACTTCTGAATAAGCACTTAGATTTTTAGGAAAGTGTTCAGGATCTAGTTGGACTTCATTTCAGTATCTCATATAATAGATCAAATGACTACTTCATGTGCATATCACATGATCACATTACTTTATGACTACATCAGATCACAGCAAACCAGTTTCTAGTAAAAAAAAAAAATAACAAAACATACCAAATAAATATAAAAACCTTTACTTCATGTCACAAATTAGGCCTGTCTGTCCCTGTATAACCCATGAGTCATGTGAAATCTTTGAGTCATTAATCCCTTTGAGAGCTTGACAGATTCTGAGTCTGGTGTTGATCCTTCTTCACAGTTGCCTCTTTCCTCCAAAAGCAGATCCCTGTTGACATCAGAAGTGCTTCTGTGATCAGATGAGATACAATATTCGCTATGTGCAAAAACGATCAGAGCTTGGACTTTTAAGAAGACTTGCTTCCTCTCCATGCAAACAACTATTGCCTCTTAGGAGAACCACACAAAATATTTCAACTATATTTTATATTAATTTAGATTAAAACTTGAAAGATAGGGAGTGAGGGTGAAGTAAAAGAAAGAATGGGAAAGAACATATGAAGACTGGACTACAAAGTGGTGCTGGAAATTCCAAGTCTCCAAATAACCTATAGTCAAGAATACCATATGATGCTGATGTGCCATATACATATAAACACACACACACACACACACACACACACACACACACACATCTTAAAGAAAAGGAATAAAGTATATCTGTGATTTTGTTAATAAAGGTATTTTCTTATAAGAAAACTTTATTAAAACAAAATCAATATCTTTTCTGCAACTTATACTTTTAAAATGTTTCCTGGGGCACTTAGAGAAATTAAATGATTTTTCTATAATCATATATCTACTATGTATCAGAAGCAGGACTTCAATTAATCTTTTCTTTGAGGCCAATTCTTTGTCCACTATACCACATAGTCTACTCTTTCTTATTTCTATCTATTTCATTTCTATGTCTCTCATTTGTATGTCTCTTTGTTTCTTCAAATCTATTAATACTAATACATATTGCATATATATATATATAAAATATATATGTTTTATAGATAGATGAGGAAATATAGATATCGACATGTAAATATAGATCATATTGTATTCTGGATCATTTTTGAAGCAATGAAACTTCTTGCTTTCCCTGTACTAAGTCCTCCCATTTTCTGGAGCTTTATCTGTTCCTATTCCCTTTATTTCCTTAAAATGTATTTATATATACATATACACATATGTATACATATGTTTATGAATATACTTGTGTATATATATATATATATGTATGCATGCTATTTATGTATTATATATATACACACATATATAGTCAGTTATAAATAGAACTGTGAATGAAGAACACTACTTTTATAATTTTTGAAATTAGTATCAAGTAATATAGATTGCCATGATCTTTAAAGTCAAATTATTCTTCTAATTAGAAACTAAGTGACTTGGTATTGGTCTCGCTGAAAGTATAGCATATAACATTCCTTTTCCTAAATTATGGTATGGCAAATGTATATACAAAATTTATATTTTTAATCCCAGAGTACCCACAAAGTAGGTTATTAAAATAAAAAAACAACTAAAAATTGATTTAGGTATAAAATGGACAAAACAACTTTGTCTTTGAACTTCATAGTTAAATAGATCATGGTTCTAACAAATCATTTGGCTTTTATTTGGGCATATTAAAACATTCCATAATACTTATTTGCCCTCAAAAAGAATTGTGGTTTATGTTAAAGGGATATTTCCCAGTGTCCTCTGTGTAATTTGGAAACTCGTACTTTATTACAGATGTTGTGGTTGTGTCCCAAATTCCCAAATTAATGTCCTTTTGGTTAGAAGTGGTCAATATTATTCACACAATAAATTAACTCATCTGATTATTCCCTCTAATATTGTCTTTGGTATTTTGTTGCCAAATTGTGTTCTCAAATGCAAGTCCCTTTGACTTTAATAACTTTAAATTGAGTACAGTTTGTCTGATGGGGTGAACTATATGTATAAAATTTGATTTTACTTGTTTTGGATGAAGTTTTTTTTCAGGAAGTTTGAGATAAATGGGATATTTCAAAATCACTTTTCACTGCTAAGACATATTTCTTCATTAAATGGAAATTTGATCAACCCCTGTTTCTAAACCCCTGGATATTCAAAAAGACTTTAATCATTGGGAGACTCTTTTCTTAGTGATTTTTAAAGAATTATTAGCAGATCTTGATAATCAGACCTCTCAGTCCTAATACAAAATCTCCCACCACTCTTTGGTAGATTTTTTTATTGTTTGCTTGAATCTTTTTCCCTTAAGTCCTATAAGATCCTTTTGCAATGTAGTGGGGGTTCTCTTTGGACTGAAAAACAGTCATTGACCAGAGGGACTGTTGCAGAGAACATAGACATGTGCGATGGGGAAAAGGGCTAGGTAAGTTCTAAAGTTTCTTCTAGCAATGAAATTGTATAAATTTATGTGTCTTTCACTGACATAGGGAATTTCAAAGGGAAATCATCTAGTTATTATAAAAGCCTTTCTGTTTTATATATACATATACTAGTTTTCCCAACTTTGATGTGTTGATATAGCCACATTGATTAATATGAGGGTGTTAATATTTTTAGAAGGAATAGAATATTAATTTAAAATCCTCAGGGAAATGAAAGCATTTTGTCCTTTGTCATTTCTAATGTGTAACTTATTTGAAAAGGGATTTCTAACATATAATTCCCTTACATTTCTGTGAGCAGTTGGGCACTTACGTAATATTTGGCAAATGAATTCCTATCATGCATATTTAACATCACATTGATTTTCTCAAACTTGAAAAAAATGTTCATTTGAAAGATAACATTTTTTCATAATTTTTATTTGATTGTAAGAATGTTAAAAGCTATTATAAGAAATAATTATATATATATATATATATATATATATAATTCTAATATATAAATATTATAAGAAGCTGCTTGGTGCAGCTAAGTGATGTTCTAGGTAGAGTACTAATCCTTGAGTCACAAAGATCTGAGCTCCAATCTGACCTCAGACATTTATTAGTTGTATGACCCTAGGCAAGTCACCTGTTTTTTCCTTAGTTTACTCATCTGCAAAATGAATTGGAGAAGGGACTGGCAAACCACTCCATTATCTTCATCAAGAAAATCCCAAATGGGTTCATGAAGAAGTAGATAGGACTGATACAACTAAACAACAAAATCTTTTTTTTTTTCTTCCTTGCTTAACTTTTTTTTTTTCCTTTTTATTTATTTATTTATTTTTTTTTATTTAATAATAACTTTGTATTGACAGAATCCATGCCAGGATAATTTTTACACAGCATTATCCCTTGCAATCACTTATGTTTCGTTTTTTCCCCTCCCTCCCTCCTCCCCCCCCAAGATGGCAAGCAGTCCTATATATGTTAAATATGTAGCAGTATATCCTAGATACAATACATATTTGCAGAACCGAACAGTTCTCCCACTGCACAGGGAGAGTTGAATTCAGAAGGTAAAAATAACTCGGGAAGAAAATCAAAAATCAAATAGTTCAGATTCATTTCCCAGTATTCCTTCTTTGGGTGTAGCTGTTTCTGTCCATCATTTATCCAATGAAACTCATTTAAGTCTCTTTGTCAGAGAAATCCACTTCCATCAGAATACATCCTCATACAATATCGTTGTCGAAGTGTATAATGATCTCCTGGTTCTGCTCATCTCACTTAGCATCAGTCCATGTAGGTCTCTCCAAGCCTCTCTGTATTCATCCTGCTGGTCATTCCTTACAGAGCAATAATATTCCATAACATTCATATACCACAATTTACCCAGCCATTCTCCAATTGATGGGCATCCATTCATTTTCCAGTTTCTAGCCACTACAAACAGGGCTGCTACAAACATTTTGGCACATACCGGTCCCTTTCCCTTTTTTAGTATCTCTTTGGGGTATAAGCCCAATAGAAACACAGCTGGATCAAAGGGTATGCACAGTTTGATAACTTTTTGGGCATAATTCCAGATTGCTCTCCAGAATGGCTGGATTCGTTCACAATTCCACCAACAATGCATCAGTGTCCCCGTTTTCCCGCATCCCCTCCAACATTCATCATTATTTTTTCCTGTCATTTTAGCCAATCTGACAGGTGTGTAGTGATATCTCAGAGTTGTCTTAATTTGCATTTCTCTGATCAATAGTGATTTGGAACACGCTTTCATGTGAGTGATAATAGTTTCAATTTCTTCATCTGAAAATTGTCTGTTCATATCCTTTGACCATTTATCAATTGGAGAATGGCTTGATTTTTTATAAATTTGAGTCAGTTCTCTATATATTTTGGAAATGAGGCCTTTATCAGAACCTTTAATTGTAAAGATGTTTTCCCAGTTTGTTGCTTCCCTACTAATCTTTGTTTGCATTCGTTCTGTTTGTACAAAGGCTTTTTAATTTGATATAATCAAAATTTTCTATTTTGTGATTGGTAATGGTCTCTAGTTCATCTTTGGTCACAAATTTCTTTCTCCTCCACAAGTCTGAGAGATAAACTATTCTATGTTCCTCTAATTTATTTATAATCTCGCTCTTTATGCCTAGGTCATGGACCCATTTTGATCTTATCTTGGTATGTGGTGTTAAGTGTGGGTCCTTGCCTAATTTCTGCCATACTAATTTCCAATTATCCCAGCAGTTTTTATCAAATAATGAAATCTTATCCCAAAATTTAGAATCTTTGGGTTTGTCAAACACTAGATTGCTATAGTTGACTATTCTGTCTTGTGAACCTAACCTTTTCCACTGATCAACTAATCTATTTCTAAGCCAATACCAAATGGTTTTGGTGACTGCTGCTTTATAATATAATTTTAGATCAGGTACAGCTAGACCACCTTCATTTGATTTTTTTTTTCATTAATTCCCTTGATATTCTCGACTTTTTATTGTTCCATATGAATTTTGTTGTTATTTTTTCTAAATCATTAAAATATTTTCTTGGAAGTCTGATTGGTATAGCACTAAATAAATAGATTAGTTTAGGGAGTATTGTCATCTTTATTATATTCGCTCGGCCTATCCAAGAGCACTTAATATTTTTCCAGTTATTTAAGTCTGACTTTATTTGTGTGAAAACTTTTTTGTAATTTTGCTCATATAATTCCTGACTTTCCTTTGGTAGGTAGATTCCCAAATATTTTATGCTATCAACAGTTATTTTGAATGGAATTTCTCTTTGTATCTCTTGCTCTTGGATTTTGTTGGTGGTGTATAAGAATGCTGAGGATTTATGGGATTTATTTTGTATCCTGCTACTTTGCTAAAATTATGAATTATTTCTAGTAGCTTTTTAGTAGAATCTCTGGGGTTTTCTAGGTATACCATCATATCATCTGCAAAGAGTGATAATTTGGTTTCCTCATTGCCTACTCTAATTCCTTTAATATCTTTCTCGACTCTTATTGCCGAGGCTAGTGTTTCTAATACAATATTGAATAATAATGGTGATAGTGGGCAACCTTGCTTCACTCCAGATCTTACTGGGAAAGGTTCCAGTTTTTCCCCATTGCATATGATGCTTACTGAAGGTTTAAAATATATGCTCCTAACTATTTTAAGGAAAAGTCCTTTTATTCCTATGCTCTCAAGTGTTTTTATTAGGAATGGCTGTTGGATTTTATCGAATGCTTTTTCTGCATCTATTGAGATGATCATATGGTTTTTGTTTGGTTGGTTGTTGATATAGTCAATTATGTTAATAGTTTTCCTAATATTGAACCAGCCCTGCATTCCTGGTATAAATCCTACTTGGTCATAGTGTATTATCCTGGGGATGATTTTCTGTAATCTTTTTGCTAATATTTTATTTAAGATTTTAGCATCAATATTCATTAGGGAGATTGGTCTATAATTTTCTTTCTCTGTTTTCAGCCTACCTGGTTTAGGTATCAGTACCATATCTGTGTCATAAAAGGAGTTTGGTAGGACTCCTTCAATCCCTACTTCTTCAAATAGTTTATTTAGCATTGGAGTTAATTATTCTTTAAATGTTTGGTAGAATTCAGATGTAAATCCATCTGGTCCTGGGGTTTTTTTCTTAGGGAGTTGATTGATAGTTTGTTCTATTTCTTTTTCTGAGATAGGAGTGTTTAGGATATTTACTTCTTCCTCTGTTAGTTTAGGCAAGTTATATTTTTGGAGGTATTCTTCTATTTCATTTAAGTTGTCGAATTTATTGGCATAAAGTTGGGCAAAGTAACTCCTAATTATTGCTCTAATTTCCTCTTCATTAGTGGTGAGTTCTCCCTTTTCATTTTTAAGACTAACAATTTGATTTTCCTCTTTCCTTTTTTTAATCAGATTTACTAAGGGTTTGTCTATTTTGTTGGTTTTTTCATAGAATCAACTCTTAGTTTTATTAATTAATTCAATAGTTTTTTTACTTTCAATTTTATTGATCTCTCCTTTTATTTTTTGAATTTCAAGTTTAGTGTTTGATTGGGGGTTTTTAATTTGTTCCTTTTCTAGCATTTTTAGTTGCAAGCCCAATTCATTGACCTTCTCTTTCTCTATTTTATACAAATAGGCCTCTAGAGATATGAGATTTCCCCTTATTACCGCTTTGGCTGCATCCCATACATTTTGGTATGATGTCTCATTATTATCGTTTTCTTGGATGAAGTTATTAATTATGTCTATAATTTGCTGTTTCACCCAATCATTCTTTAGTATGAGATTATTTACTTTCCAATTATTTTTTGGTCTACTTTCCTGTGGCTTTTTATTGAATGTAATTTTCAATGCATCATGGTCTGAAAAGGATGCATTCACTATTTCTGCCTTACTGCATTTGAGTTTGAGGTTTTTATGTCCTAATATATGGTCAATTTTTGTATAAGTTCCATGAACTGCTGAAAAGAAGGTGTACTCCTTTCTGTCCCCATTACATTTTCTCCAGAGATCTATCATATCTAATTTTTCTAGTATTCTATTTATCTCTTTGACTTCTTTCTTATTTATTTTGTGGTTTGATTTATCTAATTCTGAGAGTGCAAGGTTGAGATCTCCCACTATTATAGTTTTACTATCTATTTCTTCTTGCAGCTCTCTTAATTTCTCTTTTAAGAATTTAGATGCTACACTACTTGGTGCATATATGTTTAATATAGATACTTCTTCATTATTCATTCTACCCTTTAGCAAGATATAGTGCCCTTCCTTATCTCTTTTGATTAGATCAATTTTTGCTTTAGCTTGATCTGAGATCAGGATGGCTACCCCTGCTTTTTTGGCTTCACCTGAAGCATAGTAGGTTTTGCTCCAACCTTTTACCTTTAACCTGCATGTATCACTCCGCTTCAGGTGTGTTTCCTGTAAACAACATATTGTAGGATTCTGGCTTTTAATCCATTCTGCTAACCGCTTCCTCTTTATAGAGGAGTTTACCCCGTTCACATTTATGGTTAAAATGACCAATTCTGTATTACTTGCCATCTTGTTAACCCCGGTTTATGCTTTTCTCCCTTCTTACTCCCTTACCCCCCTTCCCAGTATTAAGCTTGTGAGCACCACTTGCTTCTCACAGCCCTCCCTTTTTTAGTATCCCTCCCTCCCCCTTAGAATTCCCCCCCACCAATTTACCCCTTTCCCTCCCAGATACCGTATTCCCTTCCACTTAGCTTATTCCTTCCCTTTTCACTTTTCCCTTCTCACTTTTCAGTGAGGTGGGAGAAGTTTCACCATAGATTGAATATGTCTAAAATTCTTCTCTTAATGCCAATTCTGAAGGCAGTAAAATACTCACTATATTCATCCCTCTCCATTCTTTCTCTCAGATATACTAGGTTTTCTTTGCCTCTTCATGAAATGTAGTACCCCCACTTTCCCTTTTTTCTGGTACAATGTCCTTTCCACATCTAGTTTCTAGAACAAGGTATACATGTATTCTTTATACATCTTTATAGCCGGAATACAGTTCCCAAGATTAATCTTTACCTTTTTAGATTTCTCTTGAGTTCTGTGCTTGTAGATCAAATTTTTTGTTAAGTTCTGGCTTTTTCATCAGAAATAGATGGAATTCGCTTATTTCGTTGAATGTCCATCTTCTTCCCTGGAAAAAGATGCTCATTCTCGCTGGGTAAGTTATTTTTGGTTGCATACCAAGTTCCTTAGCCTTTCGGAATATCATATTCCAGGCCCTTCGATCCTTTAATGTGGATGCTGCCAGATCCTGGGTGATCCTTATTGTGGCTCCTTGATACTTGAATTGGGTTTTTCTAGCCGCTTGCAGTATTTTTTCCTTCGCCTGAGGGTTCTGGCATTTGGCCACTATATTCCTTGGTGTTTTGATTTTAGGATCCCTTTCAGTAGGGGATCAATGAATTCTTTCAATGTCTATTTTACCCTCTGTTTCTATGACTTCTGGGCAGTTCTCTTTGATAATTTCCTGGAAAATAGTGTCCAGGCTCTTTTTTTCATCATACTTTTCTGGAAGTCCAATGATTCTCAGGTTGTCTCTCCTGGATCTGTTTTCCAGGTCTGTTGTCTTCCCCAGAAGGCATTTCACATTCTTTTCCATTGTTTGATTTTTTTGGATTTGCTTGACTGATTCTTCTTGTCTCCTCGAGTCATTCAATTCCAATTGTTCGACCCTGATTTTCAGTGAGGTATTTTCTTCACTCACTTTTTTAAGATCTTTTTCTAATTGTCCAATTGAGTTCTTTTGTTCTGTGGAATTTTTTTCCATTTCGCCAATTTTGTTTTCCAGTTCACCAATCTTATTTTTCAAGGATTTGGTTTCTTTATCCACTCTCTCTTTAACTGACTTCTCCAGGCTCTTTTGCCAAGTCTCCCTCTCCTTTTCCCATTTTTCTTCTAGCTCCCTTGTGAGAGCCTTTTTAATTTCCTCCATGAGATTCATCTGTGCTGAGGAACATATGATCTCCTCCTTTGGGGATTCACCTGGGGACTGTTTGTTTTTAGTCTCCTCAGGATTTGGAGTCTGCTCTTTATCTGTATAGAAGCTGTCAAGGGTTAAATTCTTTTTCAGCTTCTTGCTCATTCTGTCTAATAATCAAAGACAAACTATCAAAGAAACAGAAGAAAGAAACCCTTGAATGGAGGCTGCTTTCTTTGGGGGAGGGGGAGGGTATTCGTGAGGCACGGGTCCTACTGTGCTATGGCGCCTGCGCGCTGAGATCCGAGCGCTCTGAGATCCGAGCGGGCTGAGACACTGTGGGGGGAGGGGTGGTCACATCCCAAGAGACTCCAGCTGTTTGGGGCTGTATTCTTCACCCCCGGTGTTTTTAGCTTCTCTGCTGCCGGAGCAAAGTATCTAATCCTGTAGCAAAGCTCTCCCCGCAGAGACGGCTGCGATCACACCCCACCCCCTCTCCGCTCTACTCGGCTCTGAGCTGCTATCTGTGCTCTCGCTGCAGCTGCTGCCCGCAGACTGCTTCCGATTTAAGTACCGTCCCTGCCCTCGCACAAAAACAGACCTTTCTTGACGAGTCTCAAGGATGGTTTCTCTTGGTAAGTAAATGTATGTTTTTTTTTTTTCAGTCGAGCATTAATTCAGAGGCATGAAATGAAATGGATAGTGAGAGAAAAACAGGGAGGTTACACAGGAGTGTATTTCCTCTCCGCCATCTTGGCCGGAAGTCCTAAACAACAAAATCTTAATTCCTTTATTGAGCTTTCTTGGTTTGAATAGTATTTACCCTTTCCTTGACCATAACTAACCACTTAGCTTCGGGATGTCAAAACAACCCTCATACATTTGTTTGTGTTCTGATGTCTGTCTGTCTGTCTGTCTCTCTATCTCTCTTTCTCTCTCTTTCTCTCTCTCTCTCTCTTCTTTTCCCTTCCTCCTTCCTTCCTTCCTTCCCTCTTCCTCTCTTCTTTCCTCCCTTTGTCCTTCCTTCCCTGCCCAACTCCTTCCATGTCTTTTTGGCTAGCTTTACTTTCATGATGTGTGCTTGTGGTTTCTATTCTTTAATGTAAGTTGCTGAGAAGATAACAATCATATATTTTGTCTTCTTCTAGAGAACCCAGTGTTCATTCCATATCTAGTGAATGATTTTTATATTTCCTGATTTTGATTTAAAAAAAAAATTCTTGATATCTTTTGTTTTTATATCACCCATTACCAAAAAAAATATAACTTTGTTTTACTTACTGGCTAGCCCTCCATAGTGACATAGATTAAAAAAAAAAAAAAAAAAAGCTTAGCAAACATATTGAGCACATCTGACAGAATATGCAATATTCTTTTTTTTTCCCCTGAGGCAAGTGGGGTTTAGTGAGTTGCCCAGAGTCACACAGCTAGGAAGTCTTAAATATCTGAGGCCAGATTTGAACTCAGATATCCCTGATTTTGGGGCTGATGCTCTACCCACTGTGGCATGTAGCTGTCCTGAATATGTAATATCCTATACCCATAGTTCTCCACTCTACAAGACAGGAGTATGATCTATTTTCTCACTTGGCAATTCTTTTTGCTATTAAATATTAAATAACCCAAATTCAGTATAATTATTTTTTTCTATGGATTCACATAACCCATGCTAAAAGCATTTTGTGATAAAGCAGATTGAGAAAATAGGTAGTCTGTTGAAGTATGTTTTGTTCTAAGAACCCCAAGAACAGATTCTTTTTTTTTTCTGACTGAGAACTTTTCCACCTCTAATTAAGATCAAATTTTTCCTCTAGCACATATTTAACAAATTCAATATTTGTTAACTCCCCTTTCCTCTCCATGTATGTGTAGTTTAAGTTCCACAGTATTGTCTTCATCTTGTTTGGTAAGATGAAATGGAAGGAGGTGAAGGAAGAAGAGGTTAAAACTGGTGTCTTTGCTTAGTATTGCCCTTAGTACTGAAATGTTTCAAGTACAAATTTGACAGCACTTAGCACAATGCTCACTTCCCACATAGTAGATGCTTAATAAATTATTGTTGAGTGATTTAATGAGTGCAGCAATTGGTGGTACAGTGGATAGAATATTGAGCCCAGAGACAGGAAGACTTAAGTTTAAATCTGACCTGAGTCCCCACGCCTGTTATTTATCCTTTCTGCTTCAGTTTCCTCATCTGTAAAATATTAATAATTATAATTCCCACCTCCAAGGTTTGTTATAAAGATCAACTTAAATAATCTATGAAAAATGCTTTATCAACTTTAACTTACTATATGCGTGCTAGTTATTATTGCCATTTTTAATATTAGTATCAGTATCATCATCATCATCATCATCATTATTGATGGACTATTAGAATCCTTAAAAGCTCTTAAGTCATCAGAATTGATAGAGATAATAATTATCTAATTTAGCATGGTTCAGTATGATTGATCTGATCTTACAAGGAGATGTTATGGACCAGAACTTGAAACAAGGTACTAAGTGGAACTGATAGAAACAATGTGTGTGTTCACACCTTTAGAGAGCTCATATAAGCAAGAAGCTCTTAGGGCCAGAGAACACTCTGGGAGGAAGCCCACAAGCCCACTCTCGGAGGTGGAGTCAGATTCATTCCATCTTCCACCTTTGTGCTGGCTGGAGGCTGAAGAAAACAGATGCAGAAGCAAAGGACAAGCTGCAAGAGCTCTTGGAATCAAGGAAGGAGAAAATAAACATTTGGATTTTATCAGCTGGTTGCATTTGGAGTGATTATTACTCTGAACTGAAACTAAGGCTGCCTCCAGAGAACTTCCCCAAGAAACCTGCTCCACAGAGAACCATCATACATTATACAAAAGAAGAGAACACCACAATGGACTAGTAAAAGTACAGAATAAGTACAACCAGTTCTATAAAAAACGAGAGAGGGCTATATGTTTGTTTGTGATAGACACATTTTGTGTCTGGAGAAAGAGAGATAGAGAGACAGAGACAGACACATTGATGGAGGAAAGAAGGGAGAGAGGGAAGGAGGTTCACTTAGTAATCAAAGGAAGAATTTGTAGTCAGTTAAAATTTATTCACGAGAATTTACACCTCTAATATCAGCTCACACTACAAATCAGGGCAATTATTGTTTTGTTCATTATCTAAACAAGAAAATAGTGGAAAGGCATTAATAATGTAGATTCATCTTAAAAGTATATTCTTAAGAATTGTTTGTTAAATGTTTACCAGCACACCCTATTTAAGTATATCTTTAATCAGTGAGAAAAAGTAGCAATTATTTATATCTTTTATGAAATATCAATGGTCTACTTTCCACCACTATCAGTATAAACAATTTATTATCAATTCTAACTTCACAAAGTATTTTGTATATATTATCTCACTGAATCATTACAAGAATCCTCCAAATAGAGTAATGCATATATTATTATTCACTTTTTAAAGTTGAGGGGAAAAATTTCTTTGAGATGTGCTAAAGATCACACAGCACTAAGGGATGAAATTTGAGTTAAACACCGATTTCTCTGATTCTACATCCAAGAAACCATAACTCTCTATAAATCATGTGCTAAGCATTATTATTATTGTCATTTTAATATGATAACCTTCAAGATGCTGTGTCCATAAAATATATTTTTATGTTATTTCAAGGTTCCTGTACTCCTATTTATATTCTATTTAAAAGGATGTTAACCAATAACAATCATGTTTTATTGTGATTTGCATTTAGGACAAAGATGAATGGAACATTTCATTTATTTCTTTGTCAAAAAAAATTCTAGCACTGTCTTTATATGTGCTACGGCAAAGATTATTAAACCTATGAAAGTGTTTTTTAAAATTGGATTTGTCTATAAGAAATGACCAAAAGGATGATTTCAGAGAGGACTGCAGAGACCTACATGAATTGATGCTAAGTGAAATGAGCAGAACTAGGAGATCATTATACATGGCAAAAACAAAATTATACTATGATCAATTCTGATGGACATGGCTCTATTCAACAATAAGATGATTCAAACCAGTTCCAATTGTTCAGTGATGAAGAGAGCCATCTACACTTATAGAGAGAACTGTGGGAACTGAATGTGGTTCCCAATAAATAGCATTTTCACTATTTTTGTTTGTTTTTTTGTTTGCATTTTATGTTGTTTCTTTTTTTACTATTTGATTCTTCTTGTGCAACACTATAATTGTCTAAATATGTATGCATACATTAGATTTCACATATATTTCTACCATATTTAACTTATATTGGACTACTTGCTATCTGGTAGAGGATGTGGGGAAAGGAAGGGAAAATTGGAACACAAGGTTTTACAAGGACTAATGTTGAAGAATTGTCCACTCATATGTTTTGAAAAATAGAAAGGCTTTAATAAAAAAAAAAATAATAATAAATTAAAAATTGTGTTTGGTGAGGAAGAGTATAGATTGGACATTAGGAAATCTGGATTCTGGTCCTGGCTTTTTGACTTTTAATCTTGGGAAAATCATTTTTTTAATAACTTTTTATTGATAGAACCCATGCCAGGGTAATGTTTTTTTTTTTTTTTTTTTTTACAGCATTATCCCTTGCATTCACTTCTGTTCCAATTTTTCCCCTCCCTCCCTCCACCCCCTCCCCCAGATGGCAAGCAGTCCTTTATATGTTGAATAGGTTACAGTATATCCTAGATACAATATATGTGTGCAGAACTGAACAGTTTTCTTATTGCACAGGGAGAATTGAATTCAGAAGGTAGAAATAACCCGGGAAGAAAAACAAAAATGCAAGCAGTTTATATTCATTTCCCAGTGTTCTTTCTTTGGGTGTAGCTGCTTCTGTCCAACTTTGATCTGAATTAACTCTCTTTATTGAAGAGATCCACTTACATCAGAATATATCCTCAAACAGTATCGTTGTTGAGGTATATAATGATCTCCTGGTTCTGCTCGTTTCACTTAGCATCAGTTCATGTAAGTCTCTCCAGTCCTCTCTGTATTCAGCCTCTCTGGTCATTCCTTACAGAACAATAATATTCCATAACATTCATATACCACAATTTACTCAACCATTCTCCAATTGATGGGCATCCTTTCATTTTCCACCTTCTAGCCACTACAAACAAGGCTGCCATAAACATTTTGGCACATACAGGTCCCTTTCCTTTCTTTAGTATCTCTTTGGGGTATAAGCCCAATAGAAACACTGCTGGATCAAAGGGTATGCACAATTTGATAACTTTTTGAGCATAATTCCAAATTGCTCTCCAGAATGGCTGGATGTGTTCACAATTCCACCAACAATGTATCAGTGTCCCTGGTTTCCCACATTCTCTCCAACATTCCACATTATCTTTCCCTGTCATTCTAGCCAATCTGACAGGTGTGTAGTGGTATCTCAGAGTTGTCTTAATTTGCATTTCTCTGATTAATAATGATTTGGAGCATATTTTCATATGTCTATAAATAGTTTTAATTTCTTCATCTGAGAATTGTCTATTCATATCCTTTGACCATTTATCAATTGGAGAATGGTTTGATTTCTTATAGATTAGAGTCAATTCTCTATATATTTTGGAAATGAGGCCTTTATCAGAACCTTTGATTGTAAAAATGTTTGGGAAAAATCATTTGACACTCTCTACTTTTCAGTTTGGGAAAGTGTAGAATGAGTAGCTTGGTCTAGAATGCCATGGATACTACTCTTTGTACTCTATTCTCATTGATCCTATTTTTGGAGGGTTCTTTTGCCTCTTTTCTGATGATCTAAGTCCTATCTTTCCTTAAAAATACTTTTTCAAGTCCTATAGCTCAAAGAAACCTTCCCAACCCACAGAGATCCTTCCTGCCCTTAAATTTCTCTATAGCATAGATTTTCTATAGCACTCACTGGGCATTAATCATTTGTTAATTGTATGTTTGTTTACTTCAGTTTGCATATACAAGTATCTCTCTCTCTCTCTCTCTCTCTCTCTCTCCTCTCTCTCTCTCTGTGTGTGTGTGTGTGTGTGTGTGTGTGTGTATGTGTGTGTCCTATCTCCTATGTTAAACTTGAGGATTTACAAAGGTATGGCCTTTATTTAAGAGTGCTTACATCTATTGACTCAAAACAGTTCATTAAAAATAGTTTTGGAGTTCAATTAATATTAATTTTCTTTTTTATTTTTAAGTTATTTTACTTTTATTTATTAAAGATTTTTATTTAGAAAATATCTGCATGGGTTGTTTTTTTCAACATTGAACCTTGCAAAATCTTTTGTTCCAAATTTTCTCCTCCTTCTCCCTACCTCCTCCCCTAGCTGGCACGTAGTCCAATACATGTTAAATATGTTAAAATACACGTAAAATCCAATTTGAGTGTAATATTTATAAAATTATCTTGTTACACAAGAAAAACCAGATCAAGAAAAAGGAAAAAGAAAAACTGAGAAAGAAAACAAAATGCAAGCAAATAACAACAGAGTAAGAATGCTATGTTATGTTCTACCCTCTATTCCCATGGTTCTCTCTCTGAGTGTAAATGGCTCCCTTTGAAACTGAACAAGTGGAACTGGTTTAAGTCATCTCATTGTTGAAGAGAGCCACATTCATCAGAATTGATCATCATGGGGGACTTCCGGTTAAGATGGCGGAGAGGAGGCTCACAGCTGCATAAGCTCCACGCTTTCTCTCACTATCCATTTCATTACAAGCCTCTGAATCAATGCTTGACTGAAAAAAACCCACAAATAGTTACCAAGAGAAGCCATCCTTGAGATCCGCCAAGAAAGGTCTGTCTTTACTGGAGGGCTGGGGCGGTTTTAGATCGGGCGCAGGCGGCGGGCAGCGGCAGTGAGGGCACAGGAGCAGACTGGAGAGGGGGTGGAGAGTGATCGTAGCCGTCTCTGCGGGGAGAGCTTCGCTACAGGTTTGGATACTTTACTCCAGCAGCAAGTCAGCAGCCCAGCAGAGACGCTAAAAACACCGGGGCTGAAGAACACAACCCCAAACAGCTGGAGTCTCTCAGGACCTGGCCGCCCCCTCCTTCCCCCCCCCTCAGTGACTCAGCACGCTTTGGGATCTCAGAGCACAGGCGAAGCACAGTCCTGCTAGTGCCTCACTGCTGCCCCCTGCAGTCGGTAGAGGAAGCTCGATAACACACCCAGCCCCCCCCCCGCCCCCCCCAAAGAAAACTCCAGTTTTTTCTGTTTTCCTTTGGTAGTTTGTCTCTGATTAATAGACAGAATGAGCAAGAAGCTGAAGAGGACTTTAACCCTTGACAGCTTCTATACAGATAGAGAGCAGACTCTAAATCCTGAGGAGACTAAAAACAGGCAGTCCCCAGGTGAATCCCCAAAGGAGGAGATCGTCTGTTCCTCAGCACAGATGAACCTCATAGAAGTGATTAAAAAGGCTCTCACAAGGGAGCTAGAAGAAAAATGGGGAAAGCAGAGTGAGGCTTGGCAAAAGGAGAGGGAAGCTTGGGAAAAGGAGAGGGAGGCTTGGCAAAAGAGCCTGGAGAAAGTTAAAGAGAGAGTGGATAAAGAAGTAAAATCCTTGAAAAATAGGATTAGTGAACTGGAAACAGAAAACAGCTCTCTAAAAAACAAATTTGGTGAAATGGAAAAAAATTCCACAGAACAAAAGAACTCAATTGGACAATTAGAAAAAGATTTTTAAAAAGTGAGTGAAGAGAATACTTCACTGAAAATCAGAATTGAACAAGTGGAATTGAATGACTCGAGGAGACAAGAAGAATCAGTCAAGCAAATCCAAAAAAATCAAACAATGGAGAAAAATGTGAAATACCTTCTGGGGAAGACAACAGACCTGGAAAACAGATCCAGGAGAGACAATCTGAGAATCATTGGACTCCCAGAAAAACATGATGAAAAAAAGAGCCTGGACACTGTCTTCCAGGAAATTATCAAAGAGAACTGCCCAGAAGTCATAGGAACAGAGGAAAAAATAAACATTGAAAGGATTCATCGATCACCACTGAAAGGGATCCTAAAATCAAAACACCAAGGAATATAGTGGCCAAATGCCAGAACCCTCAGATGAAAGAAAAAATATTGCAAGCGGCTAGAAAAACCCAATTCAAGTATCAAGGAGCCACAATAAGGATCACCCAGGATCTGGCAGCATCCACATTAAAAGATCGAAGGGCCTGGAATATGATATTCCGAAAGGCTAAGGAACTTGGTATGCAACCAAAAATAACTTACCCAGCGAGAATGAGCATCTTTTTCCAGGGAAGAAGATGGACATTCAACGAAGTAAGCGAATTTCATCTATTTCTGATGAAAAAACCAGAACTTAACAAAAAGTTTGATCTATAAATATAGAACTCAAGAGAAATCTAAAAAGGTAAAGATTAATCTTGGGAACTATATTTTGACTATATAGATGTATAAAGAATACATGTATACCTTGTTCTAGAAATTGATGTGGAAAGGACATTGTACCAGAAAAAGGGTAAAGTGGGGGTAGTACATCTCATGAAGAGGCATAGGAAACCTATTATATCTGAGAGAAAGAATGGAGGGGGATGAATATAGTGGGTATCTTACTGCCTTCAGAATTAGCTTTAAGTGAAAAATCTTAAGACATATTCAATCTATGGTGAAACTTCTCCCACCTCATTGAAAAGTGAGAAGGGAAAAGGGAAAAGGGAAGGAATAAGCTAAGCGGAAGGGAATACGGGAACTGGGAGGGAAAGGGGTAAGATAGGGGAAGGAACTCTAAGGCGGGGGGAGGGATACTAAAAAGGGAGGGCTGTGAGAAGCAAGGGGTGCTCACAAGCTTAATACTTGGAAGGGGGGGAAAGGGGAAAGAAGGGAGGAAAGCATAAACCGGGGTTAACAAGATGGCAAGTAATACAGAATTGGTCATTCTAACCATAAACGTGAACGGGGTAAACTCCCCC
Organism: Antechinus flavipes; assembly: GCF_016432865.1. Lineage (NCBI taxonomy): Eukaryota > Metazoa > Chordata > Mammalia > Dasyuromorphia > Dasyuridae > Antechinus > Antechinus flavipes. The sequence continues at coordinate 180,426,783 of NC_067400.1, read as the reverse complement.
ATAAAGAGGAAGCGGTTAGCAGAATGGATTAAAAGCCAGAATCCTACAATATGTTGTTTACAGGAAACACACCTGAAGCGGGGAGATACATGCAGGTTAAAGGTAAAAGGTTGGAGCAAAATCTACTATGCTTCAGGTGAAGTCAAAAAAGCAGGGGTAGCCATCCTGATCTCAGATCAAGCTAAAGCAAAAATTGACCTAATTAAAAGAGATAAGGAAGGACACTATATCTTGCTAAAGGGTAGCATGGATAATGAAGCACTATCTATATTAAACATATATGCACCAAGTGGGGTAGCATCTAAATTCTTAAAAGAGAAACTAAGAGAGCTGCAAGAAGAAATAGACAGTAAAACTATAATAGTGGGAGATCTTAACCTTGCACTCTCAGAATTAGATAAATCAAACCACAAAATAAATAAGAAAGAAGTCAAAGAGGTAAATAGAATACTAGAAAAGTTAGATATGATAGATCTCTGGAGAAAATGTAATGGAGACAGAAAGGAATACACTTTCTTTTCAGCAGTTCATGGAACCTATACAAAAATTGACCATATATTAGGACATAAAAACCTCAAACTCAAATGTAGTAAGGCAGAAATAGTAAATGCATCCTTTTCAGAATACGATGCAATGAAAATTACATTCAACAAAAAAGCAGGGGGAAGTAGACCAAAAAATAATTGGAAAGTAAATAATCTCATACTAAAGAATGATTGGGTGAAACAGCAAATCATAGACATAATTAATAACTTCACCCAAGAAAACGATAATAATGAGACATCATACCAAAATGTATGGGATGCAGCCAAAGCGGTAATAAGGGGAAATTTCATATCTCTAGAGGCCTATTTGTATAAAACAGAGAAAGAGAAGGTCAATGAATTGGGTTTGCAATTAAAAATGCTAGAAAAGGAACAAATTAAAAACCCCCAGTCAAACACTAAACTTGAAATTCTAAAAGTAAAAGGTGAGATCAATAAAATTGAAAGTAAAAAAACTATTGAATTGATTAATAAAACTAAGAGTTGGTTCTATGAAAAAACCAACAAAATAGACAAACCCTTAGTAAATCTGATTAAAAAAAGGAAAGAGGAAAATCAAATTGTTAGTCTTAAAAATGAAAAGGGAGAACTCACCACTAACGAAGAGGAAATTAGAGCAATAATTAGGAGTTACTTTGCCCAACTTTATGCCAATAAATTCGACAATTTAAATGAAATAGAAAAATACCTCCAAAAATACAGCTTGCCCAAACTAACAGAGGAAGAAGTAAATATCCTAAACAGTCCCATCTCAGAAAAAGAAATAGAACAAACTATCAATCAACTCCCTAAGAAAAAATCCCCAGGACCAGATGGATTTACATGTGAATTCTACCAAACATTTAAAGAACAATTAACTCCAATGTTATATAAACTATTTGAAAAAATAGGGATTGAAGGAGTCCTACCAACTCCTTTTATGACACAGATATGGTACTGATACCTAAACCAGGTAGGCTGAAAACAGAGAAAGAAAATTATAGACCAATCTCCCTAATGAATATTGATGCTAAAATCTTAAATAAAATATTAGCAAAAAGATTACAGAAAATTGTCACCAGGATAATACACTATGACCAAGTAGGATTTATACCAGGAATGCAGGGCTGGTTCAATATTAGGAAAACTATTAGCATAATTGACTATATCAATAACCAAACAAACAAAAACCACATGATCATCTCAATAGATGCAGAAAAAGCATTTGATAAAATCCAACATCCATTCCTAATAAAAACACTTGAGAGCATAGGAATAAATGGACTTTTCCTTAAAATAGTCAGGAGCATATATTTAAAACCATCAGTAAGTATCATATGCAATGGGGAAAAACTGGAACCTTTCCCAGTAAGATCTGGAGTGAAGCAAGGTTGCCCACTATCACCATTATTATTTAATATCGTATTAGAAACACTAGCCTCGGCAATAAGAGTCGAGAAAGATATAAAAGGAATTAGAGTAGGCAATGAGGAAACCAAACTATCACTCTTTGCAGATGATATGATGGTATACCTAGAGAACCCAGAGATTCTACCAAAAAGCTATTGGAAATAATTCATAATTTTAGCAAAGTAGCTGGCTACAAAATAAATCCCCATAAATCCTCAGCATTTTTATACATCACCAACAAAACCCAACAGCAAGAGATACAAAGAGAAATTCCATTCAGAATAACTGTTGATACCATAAAATATTTGGGAATCTATCTACCAAAGGAAAGTCAGGAATTATATGAGCAAAATTATAAAAAAGTCTCCACACAAATAAAGTCAGACTTAAATAATTGGAAAAATATTAAGTGCTCTTGGATCGGCCGAGCGAACATAATAAAGATGACAATACTCCCTAAACTAATCTATTTATTTAGTGCTATACCAATCAGACTTCCAAGAAAATATTTTATTGATCTAGAAAAAAATAACAACAAAATTCATATGGAACAATAAAAAGTCGAGAATCTCAAGGGAATTAATGAAAAAAAAAATCAAATGAAGGTGGCCTAGCTGTACCTGATCTAAAATTATATTATAAAGCAGCAGTCACCAAAACCATTTGGTATTGGCTAAGAAATAGCCAATCTAAGAAATAGATTAGTGGATCAGTGGAAAAGGCTAGTCTCACAAGACAGAATAGTCAATTATAGCAATCTAGTGTTTGACAAACCCAAAGCCCCTAACTTCTGGGAAAAGAATTCATTATTTGATAAAAACTGCTGGGATAATTGGAAATTAGTATGGCAGAAATTAGGCATGGACCCACACTTAACACCATATACCAAGATAAGATCAAATTGGGTCTATGACCTAGGCATAAAGAACGAGATTATAAATAAATTAGAGGAACATAGAATAGTTTATCTCTCAGACTTGTGGAGGAGAAAGAAATTTGTGACCAAAGATGAACTAGAGACCATTACTAATCACAGAATAGAAAATTTCGATTACATCAAATTAAAAAGCCTTTGTACAAATAAAACTAATGCAAACAAGATTAGAAGGGAAGCAACAAACTGGGAAAACATTTTCACAGTTAAAGGTTCTGATAAAGGCCTCATTTCCAAAATATATAGAGAACTGACTCAAATTTATAAGAAATCAAGCCATTCTCCAATTGATAAATGGTCAAAGGATATGAACAGACAATTTTCAGAGGATGAGATTGAAACTATTACCACTCATATGAAAGAGTGTTCCAAATCATTATTGATCAGAGAAATGCAAATTAAGACAACTCTGAGATACCACTACACACCTGTCAGATTGGCTAAGATGACAGGAAAAAATAATGATGAATGTTGGAGGGGATGCGGGAAAACGGGGACACTAATGCATTGTTGGTGGAGTTGTGAACGAATCCAACCATTCTGGAGAGCAATCTGGAATTATGCCCAAAAAATTATCAAATTGTGCATACCCTTTGATCCAGCAGTGTTTCTATTGGGCTTATATCCCAAAGAAATACTAAAGAAGGGAAAGGGACCTGTATGTGCCAAAATGTTTGTAGCAGCCCTGTTTGTAGTGGCTAGAAACTGGAAAATGAATGGATGCCCATCAATTGGAGAATGGCTGGGTAAATTGTGGTATATGAATGTTATGGAATATTATTGTTCTGTAAGAAATGACCAGCTGGATGAATACAGAGAGGACTGGAGAGACTTACATGAGCTGATGCTAAGTGAAATGAGCAGAACCAGGAGATCATTATACACTTCGACAACGATATTGTATGAGGACATATTTTGATGGAAGTGGATTTCTTTGACAAAGAGACCTGAGTTTCAATTGATAAATGACGGACAAAAGCAGCTACACCCAAAGAAAGAACACTGGGAAATGACTGTAAACTATCTGCATTTTTGTTTTTCTTCCCGGATTATTTATACCTTCTGAATCCAATTCTCCCTACGCAACAAGAGAACTGTTCGGTTCTGCAAACATATATTGTATCTAGGATATACTGCAACATATCCAACATATAAAGGACTGCTTGCCATCTAGGGGAGGGGGTGGAGGGAGGGAGGGGGAAAAAAATCGGAATAGAAACGAGTGTCAATTTAATGTAATTATTAAATAAAAAATTAAAATAAATAAATAAATAAATAAATAAATAAAAAATACAACTTAAAAAAAAAAAAGAATTGATCATCATATAGTCTTCTTGTTGACATGTATAATGATCTCCTGGTTTTGCTCATTTCATTTAGCATCAGTTTATGTAAGTCTCTCCAAGAATTTCTGAAATCATCCTATTGGTCATTTGTTACAGAACAATAATATTCCATAGCATTCATGTACCATAATTTATTCAACCATTCTCTAATTGACAGGCCTCCACTCAGTTTCTAGTTTCTTGACACTACAAAGAGGGTTGCCACAAACATTTTTTACACATGTTGGTCCCTTTCCCTTCTTTAAGATCTATTTAGGATATAATTACAGTAGAAACACTGTTGGGTCAAAGGGCATGCACAGGTTGATAACATTTTGAGCATAGTTCCAAACTGCTCTACAGAATGATTGGATCCATTCATAGTTCCAACAACAATGTATCAGTATCCCAGTTTTCCCACATTCCCTTCAACATTGGTCATTATCATTTCCTTTCATCTTAGCCAATCTGACAGGTGGTATTTTAGAGTTATCTTAATTTTCATTTCTCTGATCAATAGTGATTTGGCACACTCTTTCATATGAGTGGAAATAGTTGTAAGTACATCATCTGAAAATTGTCTATTCATACCTTTGACCATTTATCAATAGGAGAATGGCTTCACTTCTTATAAATTAGAGTCAATTCTCTATATATTTTGGAAATGAGGGCTTTATCAGAACCTTTAACTGTAAAAAATATTTTCCCAGTTTGTTGCTTCCCTTCTAATCTTGTTTGCATTAGTTTTGTTTGTACAAAGCCTTTTTTAATTTGACATAATCAAAAATTTCTATTTTGTGATCAATAATGATCTCTAGTTCTTCTTTGGTCACAAATTCCTTCCTCCTCTACAAGTCTGAGAGGTAAACTATCCTATGTTCCTCTAATTTATTTATAATCTCATCCTTTATGCCTAAATGATGGACCAATTTTGATCTTATCTTGGTGCACGGTGTTGAGTGTGGGTCCATGCCTAAATTCTGCCATACTAATTTCGAGTTTTCCCATGAGTTTTTGTCAAACAATGAATTCTTATCCCAAAAGTTGGGATTCTGGGGTTTGTCAAACACAGATTGCTATAGTTATTCACTATTTTGTCCTGTGAAGCTAACCTATTCCACTGATCAACTAATTTATTTCTTAGTCAATACCAAAAGTTTTTGGTGATTGCTGCTTTATAATATAATTTTAGATCTGGTACAGGTAGGCCACCTTCATTTGATTTCATTTTTCATTAATTCCCTTGAAATTCTCAACCTTTTGTTCTTCCATATGAATTTTGTTGTTATTTTTTCTAGGTCATTGAAATAATTTCTTGGGAGTCTGATTGGTATAGCACTAAATAAATAGATTAGTGTAGGGAGTATTGTCATCTTTATTTTATTCGCTTGGCCTATCTGAGAGCACTTAATATTTTTCCAATTATTTAAATCTGACTTTATTTTTGTGGAAAGTGTTATGTAATTATGCTCATATAATTCCTAACTTTCCTTTGGTAGATAGGTTCCCAAATATTTTATGGTATCAACAGTTATTGTGAATGGAATTTTTCTTTGTAACTCTTGCTGTTGGATTTTTTTGGGTGATGTATAAAAATGCTGAGAATTTATGTGGATTTATTTTGTATCCTGCTACTTTGATAAAGTTGTGAATTAGTTCTAATAGCTTTTTAGCAGAATCTCTGAGTTTCTCTAAGTATATCATCATATCATCTGCAAAGAATGATAGATAGTGGAGAGGACATACACATCTACTTAAGCTTCGCGTTTTCTCTCAGAATTTATCTCATGACAAGTCTCAGAATTAGTGCTTGACTAAAAAAAAAAAAAAAAAAAAAAAAAAAAAAAAAAAAAAAAAAAAAGAACACAAATAATTACCAAGAGAAGACATTTTTGAAATTTGCCTGAAAAGCTCTGTTTTTGCTGTATGGCAGAGACAGTTTTAGATTGGGTGCAGGCTGAGGGCAGGGAGCAGCAGGGAGAGCATAGCAGGTAGCTCACAGCTGAGCAGACCAGAGTGCGGGGGGTGGGGGGGGTGGAGGGGGAGGAGAGGGTTGATCTTAGCTGTCTCTACAGGGAGAGCTTTACCACAATATTGGATATTTTGCCCTGGCAGCAAGGCAGTAGATAATCCGAGAAACTAAAAACACAAGGGGTGAAGAATACAACCAGAAAAGCTAGGGTCTCTAGGGACCTGGCCACACCCACTCACAGTGTCTCAGCAAGCTCTCAAAGTCTCAGAGCACAGACACAGTGCAGCCATTGCTGTCCTGCTAGTGCCTTGCTGCTGCCCCACCCCGCTCTCCTCCCCCACATTCTGTAGAGGAAGCTCAGTAAGACTATCCAGCCCACCCAAAAAAGAAAAAAAAAAAGCAGATTGCATTTTTTTTGCTAGTTTGTCTTTTTTGATTCTTCTCTGACAAAATGAGCAAAAAATTTAAATGGACCTTAACCATTGATAGTTTTTATATGGATAGAGAGCAGACTTTAAAACCAGAGGAAACTAAAAACAGACCATCTCCAGGTGAATCCCCAAAGAGGGATATCATCTGTTCCTCAACATACAAGACTCTGAAAAAAAGAAATTAAAAAGGCTCTCACAAGAGATCTAGAAGAAAATGGGGAAAGAAAAGAGAAGCTTGGCAGGAGAGTCTGGATAAGTCATCCTACTCATTTAAAGATAGAGTGGATAAAGAAATCAAATCCTTGAAAAACAGAATTAGTGAACTGGAAACAGAAAATAGCTTTCTAAAAAATAAAATTGGAGAAATGGAAAAAAAATTCCATAGAACAAAACAATTCACTTAAAAACTCAATTGGACAATTAGAAAAAGATATTTAAAAAGTGAGTGAAGAAAATACTTCATTGAAAATCAGAATCGAACAAATGGAATTGAATGACTTGAGGAGACACCAAGAATCAGTCAAGCAAAACCAAAAAAAAAAAAAAAAAATCAAACAATGGAGAAAAATGTGAAATACCTTCTTGGGAAAACAACAGACCTGGACAATAGATCCAGGAGAGACAATCTGAGAATTATTGGACTCCCAGAAAAATATGATGAAAAAAAGAGCCTGGACACTATTTTCCAGAAAATTATCAAACAGAACTGCCCATAGTAATAGATATCTGGCAATTCTTTTTCTCTCTTTTCTTCCTGCTCTCTCTTTCACTCCCTTTCTCTCCCTGTCAAGAAAAAAAAAGAAGATAAAAGATATAAAAAGCCAAAGGGAAATTCTCATCAATATGTGAAAGAAGACATTATCTTCATAGATAGTCATAGAAACAGAGGGTAAAATAGACATTGAAAGAATTCATCTATCACCTACTGAAAGGGACCCTAAAATCAAAACACCAAGAAATATAGTGGCCAAATGCCAGAACGCTCAGATGAAGGAAAAAATGCTGCAAGCAGCTAGAAAAAATCAATTCAGATATAGAGGAGCCACAATAAGGATTACTCGAGATCTAGCAGCATCCACATTAAAGGATTGAAGGGCCTGGAATATGATATTCTGAAAGGCTAAGGAACTCAGTATGCAACCAAAAATAACTTACCCATCCAAAATGAGCATCTTTTTTCCAGGGAAGAAGATGGACACTCAACAAAATACATGAATTTCACCTATTTTTGATTAACAAAACACAGATCTACAAAAGTTTGATCTACAAATATAGAACTCAAGAGAAACCTAAAAAGGTAAAAAGAACTCTTGGGAATTATATTTCTGCTATAAAAGATACATAAAGAACACATGTATACCTTGTTCTAGAAACTAGAGGTGGAAAGGAAATTGTACCTGGAAAGGGGTAATGTAGGAGTACTACATCTCATGAAGAGGCAAAGGAAACCTTTATATCTGAAAGAAAAAATGGAGGGGAATGAACATTGCCTGTATCTTACTCGCATCAGAATTGGCTTAAAGAGAAAAATATTAGACATATTTGATTTATGGTGAAACTTCTCCCACCACACTGAAAAGTGGGAGGGGAAAAGTGAGAAGGGAAGGAATAAGCTCAGCGGAAGGGAATACAGAAATTATGAGGAAAAGGAGTAAGATAGGGGGAGAAACTCTAAGGTGGGGGCAGGGATACTAAAAAGGGAGGGCTGGGAGAAACAAGTGGTGCTCACAAGTTTAATACTGGGGAGGGGGGTAAGGGGGAAGGAAGGGAGAAAAGCATAAACAGGGGTTAACAAGATGGCAAGTAATACAGAATTGGTCATTTTAACCATAAATGTGAACAGGGTAAACTCCCCCATAAGGAGGAAGCGGTTAGCAGAATGGATTAAAAGCCAGAATCCTATAATATGTTGTTAACAGGAAACACACCTGAAGCAGGGGGATACATACAGAGTAAAGGTAAAAGGTTGGAGCAGAATCTACTATGCTTCAGATGAAGTAAAAAACAAACAAACAAACAAACAAACAACAACAACAAAAAAAAAAAAAACCAGGAGTAGCCATCCTGATCTCAGATCAAGCAAAAGCAAAAATTGATCTAATTAAAAGAGATAAGGAAGGGCCCTATAGCTTGCTAAAGGGTAGCACAGATAATGAAGCAATATCAATATTAAACATATATGTACCACGTGGTGTAGCATCTAAATTCTTAAAAGAGAAATTAAGAGAGCTACAAGAAGAAATATACAGCAAAACTATAATAGCGGAAGATCTCAACCTTGCACTCTCAGAATTAGATAAATCAAACCACAAAATAAATAAGAAAGAAGTCAAAGAGGTAAATAGAATGCTAGAAAAGTTAGATATGATAAATCTCTGGAGAAAACTAAATGGAGACAGAAAGGTGTATATTTTCTTCTGAGAAGTTCATGGAATCTATACAAAAATTGACCATATATTAGGACATAAAAACCTCAAACTCAAATGCAGTAAGGCAGAAATAGTAAATGCATCCTTTTCAGACCACGATGCAATGAAAATTACATTCAACAAAAAACCAGGGGGAAGTAGACCAAAAAGTAATTGGAAACTAAATAATCTCATACTAAAGAATGATTCAGTGAAACAGCAAATCATACACATAATTAATGACTTCATCCAAGAAAATGACAATAATGAGACATCATACCAAAATATGTGGGATGCAGCCAAAGCAGTAATAAGGGGAAATTTCATATCTCTAGAAGCCTACTTGCATAAAATAGAGAAAGAGAAGGTCAATGAATTGGCCTTGCAACTAAAAATGCTAGAAAAAGAACAAATTAAAAACCCCCCAGTCAAACACTAAAATTGAAATTCTAAAAATAAAAGGAGAGATCAATAAAATTGAAAGTAAAAAAACTATTGAATTAATTAATAAAACTAAGATTTGGTTCTATGAAAAAAATCAACAAAATAGACAAACCCTTAGTAAATCTGATTTAAAAAAGGAAAGAGGAAAATCAAATTGTTAGTCTTAAAAATGAAAAGGGAGAACTCACCACTAATGAAGAGGAAATTAGAACAGTAATTAGGAGTTACTTTGCTCAACTTTATGCCAATAAATTCAACAACTTAAATGAAATGGAAGAATACCTTCAAAAATATCGCTTACCCAGATTAACAGAGGGAGAAGTAAATATCCTAAACAGTCCCATTTTAGAAAAAGAAATAGAACAAACTATTAACTAACTCCCTAAGAAAAAATCCCCAGGACTAGATGGATTTACATGTGAATTCTACCAAACATTTAAAGAACAATTAACTCCAGTGCTATATAAACTATTTGAAAAAATAGGGATTGAAGGATCCTACCAAACTCCTTTTATGACACAGACATGGTACTGATACCTAAGCCAGGTAGGTTAAAAACAGAGACAGAAAATTATAGACCAATCTCCCCAATGAATATTGATGCAAAAATCTTAAATAAAATATTAACAAAAAGATTACCTACCAAGTAGGTTTTACACCAGGAATGCAGGGCTGGTTCAATATTATGAAAACTATCCTGCCATCTTATTAATGCAAAATTATTCTGTTCTTTTTCCTTTTCTCCTTTCTCTCCTCCCCAGTATTTTCCTTAACAGCACTACTTGCCTCAATCAATCTAGCCCCTTTAGAGACCCTCCCCCATTCTTATGCCTTTCCCCTACTATTTCTGTTTTCCTTTCTATTTAGCCTACCTTTTCCCATTTCCCGGTTTCCCTCCCACTTTTATATAACATCACACACACACACACACACACACACACACACACACACACACACACACAATATTCTTTCTTTGAGCCAAATCTGATTAGAGTAAGATTCACACAATATTCATCATCCTCTCTTCTTTACCTCTATTATAAGTTTTCTTTGCCTCTTCCTGAGATGTATTTTACTTCCATTTCTCTCTTTTTCCTGTTACAATCCCCTTTCCACCTCAAGTTTTTTTTTTGTTTGTTTGTTTTTTTAATAACAGTAAAATCAGTTTATACATGTATTCCCTGTGTGTACCCATAACAATAATACAGTTCTCAAGAGTTTTTTTTTCTTTTTACCTTTTAATGCTTTTCTTAAGTTTTATATTTGAAGATCAAATATTTTTGTTTAGTTCTGGTCTTTTCATCAAAAAATAAATGGAATTCACAAGTTTTATTACATGTCCATCTTCTTCCATGAATAAAAATGCTTAGTTTAGCAGGATAATTTATTTTTGGCTGTGTCCCTTTGCCTTTCAGAATATCAAATTACAGACCCTTAGATCTTTTAAAGTGGAAGATGCTAGGACCTGAGTAACCCTTATTGAGGCCCCTCCATATTTGAATTGTTTCTTTCTGACTTCTTGTAATATTTTTCCTTGGCCAAATAGTTCTGAAATTTAGCCATAATATTCCTTGTATTTTTAGTTTTGTGGTCTCTTTCAGGAGGAGTTTGGTGAATTCTTTCAGTGGTCATTTTACCTTCTGATTCTATGACATCTGGACAGTTCTCTGATGATTTCCTGAAAAAATGTCTAGGTTCTTTTTTTTTTTCATCATGGATTTCAGGGAATTCCATAATCCTTAGATTGTCTCTCCTAGATCTGTTTTTCATGTAGATTGTTTTCCCAATTAGGTATTTTACATTTTTTTTCTATTTTTTCTTTTCTTTTTTTTTTTTTTTGTTTTGCTTGACTGTTTTTTGTTGTCTCATTGAATCATTCATTTAAATTTGTTCAGTTCTGAATTTTAGTGAATTATTTTCATAATTTTCTTTTTTTTTTTACTTCTTTTTGTACTTGTTTGATTGAATTTTTAAATGAGGTGTTTTGAAAATTTTTTTTCCATTTCACAAATTCTGTTTTTTAAGGAGTTTTCTTTTTCTGTTTCACAAATTCTCTTTTTCTGGAACTTGTTTTCTTTCTCCATTTTATCAAATCCATCTTTTAATGATATATATATATATATATATATATATATATATATATATATATATATATATATATATATATATATATATATATATATATATATATATATATTAAACCCTCTTGCAAAGTTTTCTTTTCGTTTCCCCATTTTTCTCCTAGCTCTCTTTTAAAATCATTTTTAATTTCCTCTAAGAGAGCCTTGTGTGAAGGGTAAATAGATTATATCACCTTTTGGGGATTCATCTAGAGACAATCTGCCTTTAGTCTCCTCAGCATTTGAAATCTATTCTACTCTTTCATCATAAAAGCTATCTATTGTCAGAATTTTTACTTTTTTACTATTTTTTTTAAAATACTTAAGGTCTGCTTTTAGGACAGGGGAAGTTTTTCAAGCTTCCTCTCCAAGCAGCTGTTTTCTCTATAAGTGATCTCAGCTGCCCTGGATCAGTGCTAACTCACTCCTGTTGCTGAGTGGGCGTGGCCAGATCCCATGAGATTCTGGCATTTTGGGGTTCACTATTTACCTTTTGTGTTTGTGTTGGATGTTTTATAACTTCTCAGCTGATATACTGGCTTGCAACCAGAGCAGAGTGGACAACACTGCTGTAAATTCCTGTGGATTCCTCCCCAAAGATTCTGTGCCCTGAAGTCCGCACCTCCTCTGTACTCTGTGCTTCCTGTGCTGGTGTCTGTTCTCAGCCTGCTTGTGCTTGTCTGCCTCCTTCCCATTTTCAATTGAAACAGACCTTTTTTGGTGAGCTTTGAAATTATTTTCTACAGTAATTTGTTGTACTGCCAATATTTGTGGATGTTGCCTGTCCAGAGCTAATTCAGAGGCTTGATTTGTTAATTCGTCTGAGGATTGTAGGTCAGAAAGAAATGTGTGTCCTCTTCAGCATATTTTAATATTCATTTTCAAGTATGTTCTTGTACAACTCTAGGAAGAAAATTGTCTTGATTTTAATTCAATTCACTTCAACAAAGATTTAAGCATCAAATTTATCTAAGGCACATATTTGACCATCTCAATATTTTGATTGTTGTACAGCTCAAAATTACATGAACCAAGAATGCAATAAAAACTTATTCAAACATATACAAATAAAAACAAAAATCAAACAATATCAAGTCTATTTCCATCACATATATAAACCTGATTGAAGATAGGCCAGAGAACTTTTGAATTATTTACAGAGTCACTTTTCTGTAAGATAGTTTCAAGCTTTCTTTTTATTTACTAAGATTTTTAAGTATGGATGGAAGCAGTAGTCACAGGATTTCAGACTGACGGTTTGCTACTAGTACCCAGCACAGTGCTTGGTACATAAAAGACAATGAATACATTTGTTGATTGATTAGTTCTAAAGCACATAGTTCAAGAATATTTTTAAAATAATGTGCTAAATTTCGACATGTCTTTATTCATGGAAAAAACATTTGGGAAACATTTAAATTGGCCAACTCTTTTTTTCAGCTTGAATATGTTAACAAGTAAGTTTGCCCATGGAATTAAAGTTTGATGTGATTTATATGCCACTGTTCAGGAGCACGGCTACCCTTTCATTTGTAGTCATACAAAATTAAGTTATGGAGGAAAATATTGAAACAAAAATAAACTCTAGAAAATATGATGAGGAGATCCACCTTCAGGAATTCCCCTCTTTTCTTACCTTTTTATTGAGTCACACTGATTCTTATCTCTTTCACTTCAGACTTTATTCCCATGATAATTTTCTTTGCAATATCTTCTCTTTCACCTAAACTGAAATCTCACAGTACAATGGGGAAAAAAAAAATTAGTGGTATGTCAGACAATCTGTGTTTGATTTTCTGGCTTTACCACTAACAATTGTGTGACCTTGAGTAATTGATTTCACAATTTTCAATGGTGAGAAATACCTAGTTGATTCTTTGGACCTTTGGATATTTGCTAAATCCTACTTTGAATGGATAGCAAAGCTAAGGCCCAAACTAAGTAACTCTTTACTAATATAAATAGAACAGTGGCTATGATGTACTTTGATGCAGATAAGAGAAATATGTCATGTTATCTTCTGAGCATCTCAAACAACAACAGCAACAACTTAGTTTAACAGATGCATGATTTCTTCATTGTGGGTATTCTCACAATTACAGGTCACAACCCATCCCGAAACCTTCTTTATTGTGGGACTGTCCATTTCTTTAAAAGAACCTTCCTTTTAAGAGCTATCCATTTCTTTAAAAAAAATCCTTTCTTCAAAAATTCAAAAGAAAAAAGGCTGCATCAGAAAACCAACTGTGGTATTTCAATCTATTCAGTACCATCTTCTTTTCTTTCCATTGTCATCAATATAATGTTCTTGGACCCCCAGATTTTCACACATATTCACATTAATCACTGCTTTGAAAGGCAATTTTCCTTATTTTTTTTGCATAGATGTGGATGTTAGATAAGTGCTTACTTGATTCCATGAGACTTGGAAGTTTTATATGAAATCAGAAACCTTTAAGTAACATTAAAGAGCTGTATTTCTTCATTTACAAATAATGTGATTTAAAATAATAGTATATTGAAGTTTTTGCAGACAAGAAAAACTTGTATCTTTTAAGGTGTTATCAATATTTGTTAGATGAATTGTGAATTATGAAACATTAAACTTAGTAAAAAGAACAGTTAACTGAGTGCAAATATATGGAGATGTGTTTAGTCTGTTGTTGTGTTTTTCTTCTTTAACATAATGGTTCTCTCTGGGCGAAAGCAGGTTTCTCAGGGAAGTTTTCTGGAGGCAGCCTTAGTTTCAGTTAAGAGTAATAATTACCCAAATACAGCCAGGTGCTAAAAGTTCTGATCTTTTATTGTCTCAAATATAGCCTGGTTAGTTTTTCTTAGAGACCTATCTTTCTGCTTGGTTCCAAGAGGTGTTGTTGCTTGTCCTTTGCCTCTGCTTTCTTTGCCTCCAACCAGCACCAAGTTGAAATGAATCTCTCTTGCTTCCGAGAGAGAGCTTATGGGCTTCCTCCCAGAGTGCTCCTCTGTGACCCCTGGGAATGTTTCAAAGTAACTCATTCACTAGAAGCTAAGAGCCTCTTTATATATGATCTTCCAAAGACTGACTCCTCCTTCTGGAGGCAGGGATTAAGGGAGGTGTGAATTCAGATATCTCATACTAAACCCCGAAATCTCCCAAATGTGTGCACTCCAATGAGTAAAGTATGAACACAAGTATTGTTTCTCAGTTCACTTAGTACCTTGTTTCTTCTAGCCCATAACATCTCCTTGTAGGATCAGATCAATCATACTGACCCATGCTAAATTAGATAATTATTGTCTCTATCAACTCTAATGACTTAACAATTTGTAAAGATTCCAACATCCTATTACAAATGCACATTTATCCATTCATGTACATATATACACATATGCATTTGTGTATAATGACATTTATGAATGTACATATATGTGTACATACACATATATACAAGTGCAGTTAGAAACAAATATATTTTAGTTGGCTTTTCCATTTCCTTTTAAGATACCATTGACTTTTAAATCACACACTTGAAAGTTTTTTTTTTCTTTTTCCTTTATATATTTAATTTAATCATCCCATCAAATTGTTCTGTGAATACATATTGAATGGGCACACTTTATAGAACTGGGAACTTGAAAAATATTTATATGCAAAATATATCCTTATAAAAATCAGGAAATCAAAAAAGCTAAACATAAAATAGTAATTTATTCACATTGTAGCACCTTATCTGAAATGTAAATTTTAAAGTCCAGTTATTAGTAAAAAATTCTACATCTGTTCAATGTGAATTCATGTGATGGATCCTACATTTTTGCATATCCTGAATTTTATATGTTTATTTTTCAAACATAAATGCTACGGTAAAAGAAAAGTATTTTATTTGCTTTTATGTTTTTGTTCCTTAAGTTTCTATGGGTAGAAAAAAATTTAAAGTCACCAAATATATGTATGTATGTGTATATATATATATATATATATATATATATATATATATATATATATATATATGTATATATATATATATGTATATATATATATATTATATATATATATATATATAGAGAGAGAGAGAGAGAGAGAAAGAGAGAGAGAGAGACAGATAGATAGATATATCCAAATACTAAAATAAATGAATAAATTCAGAAGTATCGAACTATTCAGCCATGTTACTATTTTCCTTTAAGCCATGAATCATAGGAAATAATTTAACCAAATAAATTGGGAATTTTATCAGATTGATATGCAAGAATGGAAGTTCAGCTAGCTTTTTATCATTTTAATTTCAACAGGAAATAGGGAAGAATTTTCCAATTAATATTGATCCTTAAACATTTTCAACCTCTTAAATTCAAACATTCACACTTGAATCCCAAAATATCTTAATTTGCTTTGAAAGAGGAAGTGTTATTTTTCTTCATTCATACAATTAAAAACAGCCAAACAGATTTTGCTTCAACAATTCAAAATGATTCACATGTAAGTGAGAACAAATATGGAAAATTTAAGCCCCAAACAAAATTACAGAAACTTGAATTATAATGATAATTTAAAATGTGTGTAATTTAATTATAGTATAGGGTCTGCTATAATGAGCGCAATGCTACTCACTCTATCTAAATCAAATGTGATAGTACAGTAATATTAGATATGTTTTTCTCTAAGCATTTTTACACATTTCTGAAAATTGTGATACCTGTGCCAGAATCCATCCACAGTAGCAAAAGCTTTCTTTTTTGGATGGGAAAGTGAATTTAACAAATTGTCAAAACATGATAGTGCAAACTTTCATTTCCACATAGGCTGCTATAAAATATGAATATTGACTAGCTATGTGAATTGTAAATGTATAAAGTTAGAAATGTGGTAATTTCAAAAAGGGATATCTCTAGAAGAAAGTTTAAAATATGCAAATTGTAAATTCAAATTAGATACTTCCTTTTATTTAAGGCTAACTTTACATTACTTTTCAACCATGACTCTTCTTTAATGTTTGTCATTTCCTGGTGGTTTAAATGCTTGAAACAGAGACCAAAATGAATATGAAAATAATCTTCATTAAAGGCCCTTTATATGAGAATATGTGAGAAGATAGTACATTTACAAAATGAAGCTTTCTCGATGAGTTGAAACACAAGATCCTTGTTTCAGCGACCAGTTCTTTTCCTTATTCATTCAATCAGTCACATTTCCAGAATATTCCCATTGTAAAACTCTCCTGCAACACTTGTGTGACCATGTTTGACATAGCAAGACTATTTAGAATGAAAAGTTGGAGAAAAATTTCATAGAAATAGTGTTTTAGAAAGGATAAAGCAAACTACAGTATATTATAGGAAACATTGAAGACAAAAATAGATGTAATGTACAAATTGTGGGAGATAGAATAAGATAGTATCCTCTTTGCCTTGGGATTTTTTTTAAAAAAGACTGAATTATGCTAATTAGTATAATTTGAAGCCTTGATATATGAATCGACAAATTATTATCAGTTCAAAGATATAAGGAACAGTGTCTTGAAGTAAATGGATTTTACATATTTAACTTGGATCTCTTAAATCACAAGCTATAGGTAAAAATCTATATCAATCCTCTATCCATATATCATCTATATCTCTGTCCATTCTTCTATCTATCCTTCTATCTCTCTGTCTTCAAATTTTAGTTTGAATGTATTACCTTTTCTTTCTTCTTTCAACTACAAAACTTCTCTAAATACATATACTGCTTCTTCATCCTTACTACTCATTCATTTAAGGTAATTTTAATTTTGGTTTGTTTATATCACTTATGCAAATCATTTGAAGATTAATAATGCCTTCCTGGTTTTTTTTTTTCAAGTCTAGTAACTTATTACCAGAATTTACATCCCTTACAATGCTATTTGTGGCTTTTGACAGTAATGACCAATACCACATTCTTGAAAGTCTCTCCTTTCTTGACCATTCTCATGCCTTTTCTGTCATCCCTTTTTGACTTCTCTGCATATTATTCAAATTTCTTTTTCTCCACTTTAATAGTACATACAGTCTCTGATCAAAGCTATCCACCTTAAATTCTCTTCCTTTACCATACCATTCCTTCACACAGCTTTAGTTATCACCTCTATGTAGATGACTTCTAAATTGTTATCTCCACTTCTGACCTTTCCTGAGTTTTTTGATTTGGAGATGACCAGCAAGGAAAGTCCAAATTTGTCAGCTTGACATTCAAGGAGACAGGTTCTGTTAAAAACTCCATCATATCAATATTCTGGTTAGAATTTCAT
Organism: Antechinus flavipes; assembly: GCF_016432865.1. Classification (NCBI taxonomy): domain Eukaryota; kingdom Metazoa; phylum Chordata; class Mammalia; order Dasyuromorphia; family Dasyuridae; genus Antechinus; species Antechinus flavipes. The sequence continues at coordinate 180,408,967 of NC_067400.1, read as the reverse complement.
ATCTGTCTTTTTCTTTAAAAAAAAATTCTGCTCAATAGTCTATCTAATTTATGGCTACACATCTGGTCTGCTACTTCTTTTATTTAGAACCATTTATCTACCTTTGTAGCACTCCCTTTGCCTTCTCCTATCATTTCCTGTACCTTGATCCATATTCATAGGTTCTCAACTTCTGAAAGTTCTCAAGTGCAGATGGATCATATTCAGGGTCATGAAAAAACTAGAAGTTCTTGCCATGTCTCTAATGGTAATAAAGTAAAGATGATGAGAAAAGAACTACAGTATTGGAGAAGGTTAAATAATAATACGGATGAAGACAGTGTATTCAAACTATATAGGTTAATTCATGAAAAAATTTTAGCATATATTATTGAAGAAGTAATTCAGAGAGAGGCAGAGACAAATATACACACATAGATAGACACAAACAGCCAGAGTTCATGACATTAAAAAAGACATTATCTATCCCTTGCACTCACTTCTGTTCCAATTTAATATAAAAAAAATTTAAAAAAAAAGAAGAAAAAAAGACATTATTATTATCATACACCAAGACATGGACAGAGCAGGCCACCCTATTTTCCTTTATTGTCAGTGTTACTAGAACTTAAAGTAAGGGAATGCCACAGGCAAAATATAATTTTATTTCTGCAAATCACTTAAAATTTCTCAGAAATTGAATAAATAATTGGATAAAAATGTAGTTGTTAATGTGTCAATGTAAATTTAGAAAAAGGTCTCTAGTAAAATGCATTAGAAAACAAAGTCCTCTTTGTTCTGTGCTGTTTCATTCTTTTATCAATAACATGAATGAAGTTCTAGACAGCCTTTTTTCCAACTATAATTTTGTATATAATGTAAAAGAGAGAGATATAACTAATACACTGAATGAACATCAAGATCTAAAAAGACTATCAGTTTGAATTATGTCTTTAAATCTAAAAAAAAGTAAATTTTAATAGGGACAAGTAGAAACCTTTAACTGAATAAATAATGTATGATGAAAAAGCACAATAGATATTTCAAATATTTGAAAAGCTCCCATGTTTAATATATCTATATCTATTATCTATCTACCTATCTATGTATCTATGTGTATAAAAATGTATAGCTAGATCTATCTATCTATCTATCTATCTATCTATCTATCTATCTATTCTTCTATCTGTGTGTGTGTTCCTAAGGAAATCATACTAATGGGTAGAAGTTGTAAAGAAAGAAATTTGGGATTGTTATGATAGAAAACTTCCTCACAGAATTCTCCTAAGGTGGAATTATATTACCTTGAGACAGTGCTTGACCCTTTTTACAAGTGGTCTTAAAGTAAAACTGAAATGATTACTTGGAATGTTGTAATGGAGACTTTTGAAGAGACCCAAATTGAATTCAATAATAACCTTTGAGTCTATTTAATCAAGCTATATTAAGCTAGGGGTCTGTGAACTTTAAAAAGAATAAGAGAATTGTATTTCAATACTATTTTCCCATTATAATCTTATAAATTTGATTTTTCATATCTAACATATTAATCCTATGTGTTTTATTTTATGCTTTTTAAAAACTTCTTTTTCTGGGAATGGACCAGTGAGAATCCATAAATTACCAGGAGAGTCTATGACACAAAAAAGGGTTAAAAATTTGTGCTTCTTATTATTTGATTTTATGACTCTAAAGGTATATATATATATATATATATATATATATATATATATATATATATATATATATATATATACATATATACATATATATATATATATACATATATGTGTATACATATATATGTATATATATATATATATATGTATATACACACACATACATATACACAACAAATATACATTTCCTGTTTTTGTCTTTATCATATAATCTGCTGTCTCAAGCTTTGTCTTTCTCCTTCCTTCCTTCTCTCATTCCTCCTCAGTTTGACTAAGAAATCTACAATCAAAGATCATTACTAGGTAAGAAATGAGGCAGAGACTGGCTTGTTTTTTGAATTAAAAAAAAATCAACTTGGGAAGGGAAGACCCTAAAGGATTTCTGGCCAAAGCAGAAACTATTGCTATTTATACTCATTTTGAGCCAATCTGAGACCTATTGTTGGTCAATTAATGAGACCCAGAATGATTTAAGTTTAAGATACAGTATTATCCCATAAGCCTTAAAATACTTTGCAAGTTTTCAGCAATCAAATTCCTTTGGGAAGAGTACCCACAGGTAAAAGTATGATACCCAATGTGGACATAAGGATGGGAAGGAAAAAAAAGAAAGAAAGAAAAAGAAAAGAAAAAAGAAGAAGATGGGGAAAGATGCAAAAGTAAGAAAGTCTGCGGTACATGCAGGAGAAGATAGTCCAGTTCATATGAAATCAATAAGATATGGTGTTACTTCAATCAAACTCAAGACCTGTAAAGACCTAAGTTTAATATAATATAGTTATTATATTTTCATATATAATATAGTTATATAATAGTTAATATAATTCCAATAGACTTGGGATGGAAAATGCCATTTGTGTCCAGAGAGAAAACTATGGAAACAGAGTATGGATCAAAGCATAGAATTTTCACCTTTTTTTTTTTTTTTGGTTTGTTTGTTTGCTTGGTTTTTCTTTCTCATGTTTTTCCCCCTTTTGGTGTGGTCTTTCTTGTACAACATGATAGATATGGAAATATGTTTAAAAGTATTATACATCTATATCCTATATCAGTTGCTTGCTATCTTGAGTATGGGTGAGGTAAGAGAGGGAAGGAGAAAAAAAATGGAAACACAAAAGCATTTAAAATGAATGTTGAAAACTATTTTTACATATATTTAGAAAAAATAAAATATTACTGAGAAAAAAAGATCTTAATTTAAAAAACCTCAAGTTCTCTCACTGCATCCAGGGCCATCTCCAATCATCCTGATCTATTTTTTTCTACTGAATCCAGATGGCTCTAGAAGAAAAAGTGAAACTGGTGACTTTGAATGCTCTTCCTAAACTTAAATCTAATTCATTTACATGTCATGGCATCATCATTCTGATTTCATGTCCTCTGCAAGAATTAAAGGCAACAACATATTATGCTATTCCTTCCTCCCATGCTTTCATCTCATATGATTGATTTTTAAACAAGTATAATGCTTATTTTTTCTTGATAAATTTAACCTATTTTAGGTGCCACGTTATTCTAAGATGAACAAAATAAATTCTAATCCTTAATTTGTTATCCATTATACTTCCCTCCCAGCTTTATTTTTTGTTCACAGCTTTATGCCATCACCAAATGTAATTAAGGTACCACCTATCCCTTCCACTAAATAATTAGCAAAAATGCTGAATACAAGAAGTTTGAGAATATTTACCCAAAAGTTCCACCAGTTACCTCTTTATCAATTGGTATTTCCTTAAAAAAAATATTTCTTCTGGTTATTTCTCTTTGATAGAGCTATGTTTTACTTATATCTGTATCAAATTTCTGTGAAAATATAGATACTCTTATAGATATAGTGATATATTTATGAGTTTTATCTATTTACCTATGGATATGGATATGTAGATTTATATAAGCATATTATTGAGTACCATCATTTTCTTATCACCCAAAAGGTAAGTGAAAATAGTTAGCCATTGAATCAAGAGAACACAGCTCTAAGTGCTGTTTCTGATACATTGTTTGAATACAACATTTCACTAGAAATAGTATAGACTAAATGAGCTTGGGTTTGATGCTTGCTGTCTTATTGACTATCAGTAAATCTCTTCACCTTTTACTAGATGTCCTAGAATCTAGGAGTTAAAAGTAATTCCAAAGGGCATTGCATTTTATCTGTAACCTCATAAGAGCGTCCTATTCCTCAAAATGATCTTGTGGTCTTCCAACTGTCTTTTGCACTTCTCCAATGAGATGGAGTTTCCTAAGGCATTCCCTTTTAATTTTTATTTGTTGCTTTGTTTTGTTTTCCTTAAATCAAGTCAATTTTTTCTTCCCTTTAAGTTTCTTCCATTGGTGCTTCTTCTTGGCTCTGGAACAGAGTGGAACCAAAATAAATTATTCTTCGACAAGATTTTCTTCAAATTCTTAAAGATAATTATCAATTTCTAATTAAAGTATTTTTAAATTGTCTTTGCTTAGGATTATCTATTTAAAGTCAGAAATGTCTATTCCAACACTTTTGTTTCACAGATGAGGAAGCTGGGACTCCATAGCAGTCAAGATCACGTGGATGTTAAGTGGCAGATAAAAATATGAATTCTGGACTTAGTAGTCATCTAAATAAAGCACTCTTTCCACTTAAATATATCACCTTTCTCAACCTGTTCTTTCAAGTTAACAATGTTGTTCCATCAAACAATCATTTATAAAGTGTATATTACATGGAGAACATTGTGCTTTATCCAGGTGGATTACAACTTGCAGGCAGCACCCAGGGTAGCAAAAAATCTCACTCATTTTCTAAAATCCAGATTCCTTTCCACTTTTCCCCATAATTTTAAGAACTGAAAGTGAGCTCCCCACTGCTCAATTTGGAAAAAACAGTACTAGCAAAAAAATCTGCACTGCAAAATATTCAATGAGAGGTGATAAACTCTGATGAAGAGTCAACCATTTCTTAAAGCAACTTTTCCACTTTTAAATAGCTCTAATTTTTTGAAAGATTTCCCCCCAATATCATAGCCTACAATTCTCTTTTTCTCTTTGTCTCTGTCTCTGTCTGTCTGTCTCTCCCTGTCTCTGTCTCTTTCAATGAGAAATGTCTGTCTCATTTCTGTCTTTGTCGTTGTCTCTGTTCTGTCTCTTTGTGTGTGCCTTTCTCTTTATGTGTTTGTCTCTGTATGTTTCTCTGTCTCTCTGTGTCTTTCTTTTTCTTTCTCTTTGTCTGTCTCTGCCTTCCTGTTTCTCTCTCTGTCTCTCTATCTCTGTGAGTCTGTCTCTAGATCTGTCATTTCTCTCTGTTTCTTTTTCTCAATCTCTGTCTGATTCTCTCTATTTTTTTCTCTCTCTTTCTATCACTATTTTTCTGTGGCTCCCTGTCTCTCTGTCTCTGTCTCTGTATTTCTCTCTGTCTCTGTATTTCTCTCTCTCTCTCTGTCTCTCTGTCTCTCTCTCTCTCTCTCTCTCTTTCTCTCTCTTCTTTCTCTCTCTCTCTCTCTCTCTCTCTCTCTCTTCCTTTCTCTCTCTTTCTCTCTCTCTCTCTCTCTTTCTCTCTCTCTCTCTCTCTCTCTCTCTCTCTCTCTATATATATATATATATATACACACACACACATATATATAATATGTATATATGTATATGTGTCTTTCTGTTTCTCTGCTTATGTCTCTATCTCTGTGTCTGTCTCTTTTTCTCTGTTTTTCTCTGTGTGTTTCTCTCACTCTCTGTCTGTCTGTCACTGTCTTTGGTCTGTGTATGTTTCTTTCTGTTTCCATTTCTGTCTGTGTCTCTCTCTATCTCTCTCTTTGCTTTGACTGTCTTTGTTTCTGCCTCTCTGTCTCTGTCTCTCTCTGTCTCTCTGTCTCTGTCTCTCTCATATATATATAAAATCTTTGTCAGTCCCTGTCTGTCCTTTTTTTCTGTTTCTATCTTTCTGTTTCTCTCTGTCTCTGTTTCTGCCTGTTTGTCTCTTTCTTTAACTTTCTGTCTTTGCTTCTGTTTCTGTCATTCCATCTTTCTGTGTTTATCTCTCCCTGTCTGCTGGCTGTCTCTCTGTGACTCTGTCTGTCTCAGTCTCTCTCTGTCTTCTGTCTGCCTGCTTGTCTCCATCTCTGTTTTTTTCTGTCTATCTCTCTCTGACTCTGTCTCTTTCTGTCTGTCACTCTCTTTATGTCTTTCTCACTAACACACACACACACACACACACACACACACACACACACACACACCCTTCCTGTCCTATCCTCTAGCATCAAAATCCACATTATCCTTTGTCAAACACTTTGACACTATAATATTCCCCTGAACCTTATCTTCTTTAGCTCAAAAATACCTAAGTTCTTTCTGCTTATCTCCATGTGGCATGGGATAAAGGTCCTTCATTATTCTGATTTTCCTTCTTTAGTTGCTTTCTACCTAATCTACCTCATGTTTTCTAAAAATATTTTTGACATGGGTTGGTCTGGATAGAATGAATAAAGAAATGCTAGACACCATATTCTGGAAAATTTCCTTTCCTAGTAAAACTCTAGTTCACATTATTTTATTTTGTTTTATACTGCCATATTGAACTAATTCATATTGAACATAAAATGCTTAGATCTTTTTGTTTTTTGATTCATTATTCAAATAAACTGCTTTGTTGCAGTTCCTCTCCCATAGTCCTATATTTTATAGGTAGACAGAGAATCTGTGTCCTATGAGTCAGCACCCTCTTGGAAAAACAATCCCTAGGTCCCTTTCATTTTCTTTTTTTTTTTTTTATTTAATAATTACATTATATTGACACTCAATTCTGTTCCGATTTTTTTTCCCCTCCCTCCCTCCACCCCCTCCCCTAGATGGCAAGCAGTCCTTTATATGTTGGATATGTTGCAGTATATCCTAGATACAATATATGTTTGCAGAACCGAACAGTTCTCTTGTTGCGTAGGGAGAATTGGATTCAGAAGGTATAAATAATCCGGGAAGAAAAACAAAAATGCAGATAGTTCACATTCGTTTCCCAGTGTTCTTTCTTTGGGTGTAGCTGCTTTTGTCCGTCATTTATCAATTGAAACTCAGGTCTCTTTGTCAAAGAAATCCACTTCCATCAAAATATGTCCTCATACAATATCGTTGTCGAAGTGTATAATGATCTCCTGGTTCTGCTCATTTCACTTAGCATCAGTTCATGTAGGTCTCTCCAAGCCTCTCTGTATTCATCCTGCTGGTCATTTCTTACAGAACAATAATATTCCATAACATTCATATACCACAATTTACCCAGCCATTCTCCAATTGATGGGCATCCATTCATTTTCCAGTTTCTAGCCACTACAAACAGGGCTGCTACAAACATTTTGGCACATACAGGTCCCTTTCCCTTCTTTAGTATTTCTTTGGGATATAAGCCCAATAGAAACACTGCTGGATCAAAGGATATGCACATTTTGATAATTTTTTGGGCATAATTCCAGATTGCTCTCCAGAATGGTTGGATTCGTTCACAACTCCACCAACAATGCATTAGTGTCCCAATTTTCCCGCATCCCCTCCAACATTCATCATTATTTTTTCCTGTCATCTTAGCCAATCTGACAGGTGTGTAGTGGTATCTCAGAGTTGTCTTAATTTGCATTTCTCTGATCAATAATGATTTGGAACACTCTTTCATGTGAGTGGTAATAGTTTCAATCTCATCCTCTGAAAATTGTCTGTTCATATCCTTTGACCATTTATCAATTGGAGAATGGCTTGATTTCTTATAAATTTGAGTCAGTTCTCTATATATTTTGGAAATGAGGCCTTTATCAGAACCTTTAACTGTGAAAATGTTTTCCCAGTTTGTTGCTTCCCTTCTAATCTTGTTTGCATTAGTTTTATTTGTACAAAGGCTTTTTAATTTGATGTAATCGAAATTTTCTATTCTGTGATCAGTAATGGTCTCTAGTTCATCTTTGGTCACAAATTTCTTTCTCCTCCACAAGTCTGAGAGATAAACTATTCTATGTTCCTCTAATTTATTTATAATCTCGTTCTTTATGCCTAGGTCATAGAACCATTTTGATCTTATCTTGGTATATGGTGTTAAGTGTGGGTCCATGCCTAATTTCTGCCATACTAATTTCCAATTATCCCAGCAGTTTTTATCAAATAATGAATTCTTTTCCCAGAAGTTAGGGGCTTTGGGTTTGTCAAACACTAGATTGCTATAATTGACTATTCTGTCTTGTGAGCCTAGCCTTTTCCACTGATCCACTAATCTATTTCTTAGCCAATACCAAATGGTTTTGGTGACTGCTGCTTTATAATATAATTTTAGATCAGGTACAGCTAGGCCACCTTCATTTGATTTTTTTTTCATTAATTCCCTTGAGATTCTCGACTTTTTATTGTTCCATATGAATTTTGTTGTTATTTTTTCTAGATCAATAAAATATTTTCTTGGAAGTCTGATTGGTATAGCACTAAATAAATAGATTAGTTTAGGGAGTATTGTCATCTTTATTATGTTCGCTCGGCCTATCCAAGAGCACTTAATATTTTTCCAATTATTTAAGTCTGACTTTATTTGTGTGGAGACTTTTTTATAATTTTGCTCATATAATTCCTGACTTTCCTTTGGTAGATAGATTCCCAAATATTTTATGGTATCAACAGTTATTCTGAATGGAATTTCTCTTTGTATCTCTTGCTGTTGGGTTTTGTTGGTGATGTATAAAAATGCTGAGGATTTATGGGGATTTATTTTGTAGCCAGCTACTTTGCTAAAATTATGAATTATTTCCAATAGCTTTTTGGTAGAATCTCTGGGGTTCTCTAGGTATACCATCATATCATCTGCAAAGAGTGATAGTTTGGTTTCCTCATTGCCTACTCTAATTCCTTTTATATCTTTCTCGACTCTTATTGCCGAGGCTAGTGTTTCTAATACGATATTAAATAATAATGGTGATAGTGGGCAACCTTGCTTCACTCCAGATCTTACTGGGAAAGGTTCCAGTTTTTCTCCATTGCATATGATGCTTACTGATGGTTTTAAATATATGCTCCTGACTATTTTAAGGAAAAGTCCATTTATTCCTATGCTCTCAAGTGTTTTTATTAGGAATGGATGTTGGATTTTATCAAATGCTTTTTCTGCATCTATTGAGATGATCATGTGGTTTTTGTTTGTTTGGTTATTGATATAGTCAATTATGTTAATAGTTTTCCTAATATTGAACCAGCCCTGCATTCCTGGTATAAATCCTACTTGGTCATAGTGTATTATCCTGGTGACAATTTTCTGTAATCTTTTTGCTAATATTTTATTTAAGATTTTAGCATCAATATTCATTAGGGAGATTGGTCTATAATTTTCTTTCTCTGTTTTCAGCCTACCTGGTTTAGGTATCAGTACCATATCTGTGTCATAAAAGGAGTTTGGTAGGACTCCTTCAATCCCTATTTTTTCAAATAGTTTATATAACATTGGAGTTAATTGTTCTTTAAATGTTTGGTAGAATTCACATGTAAATCCATCTGGTCCTGGGGATTTTTTCTTAGGGAGTTGATTGATAGTTTGTTCTATTTCTTTTTCTGAGATGGGACTGTTTAGGATATTTACTTCTTCCTCTGTTAGTTTGGGCAAGCTGTATTTTTGGAGGTATTTTTCTATTTCATTTAAGTTGTCGAATTTATTGGCATAAAGTTGGGCAAAGTAACTCCTAATTATTGCTCTAATTTCCTCTTCGTTAGTGGTGAGTTCTCCCTTTTCATTTTTAAGACTAACAATTTGATTTTCCTCTTTCCTTTTTTTAATCAGATTTACTAAGGGTTTGTCTATTTTGTTGGTTTTTTCATAGAACCAACTCTTAGTTTTATTAATCAATTCAATAGTTTTTTTACTTTCAATTTTATTGATCTCACCTTTTACTTTTAGAATTTCAAGTTTAGTGTTTGACTGGGGTTTTTAATTTGTTCCTTTTCTAGCATTTTTAATTGCAAACCCAATTCATTGACCTTCTCTTTCTCTATTTTATACAAATAGGCCTCTAGAGATATGAAATTTCCCCTTATTACCGCTTTGGCTGCATCCCATACATTTTGGTATGATGTCTCATTATTATCGTTTTCTTGGGTGAAGTTATTAATTATGTCTATGATTTGCTGTTTTACCCAATCATTCTTTAGTATGAGATTATTTAGTTTCCAATTATTTTTTGGTCTACTTCCCCCTGCTTTTTTGTTGAATGTAATTTTCATTGCATCGTGGTCTGAAAAGGATGCATTTACTATTTCTGCCTTACTACATTTGAGTTTGAGGTTTTTATGTCCTAATATATGGTCAATTTTTGTATAGGTTCCATGAACTGCTGAAAAGAAAGTGTATTCCTTTCTGTCTCCATTACATTTTCTCCAGAGATCTATCATATCTAGCTTTTCTAGTATTCTGTTTACCTCTTTGACTTCTTTCTTATTTATTTTCTGGTTTGATTTATCTAATTCTGAGAGTGCAAGGTTAAGATCTCCCACTATTATAGTTTTACTGTCTATTTCTTCTTGCAGCTCTCTTAGTTTCTCTTTTAAGAATTTAGATGCTACCCCACTTGGTGCATATATGTTTAATATAGATAGTGCTTCATTATCCATGCTACCCTTTAGCAAGATATAGTGTCCTTCCTTATCTCTTTTAATTAGGTCAATTTTTGCTTTAGCTTGATCTGAGATCAGGATGGCTACCCCTGCTTTTTTGACTTCACCTGAAGCATAGTAGATTTTGCTCCAACCTTTTACCTTTAACCTGCATGCATCTCCCCGCTTCAGGTGTGTTTCCTGTAAACAACATATTGTAGGATTCTGGCTTTTAATCCATTCTGCTAACCGCTTCCTCTTTATGGGGAGTTTACCCCGTTCACGTTTATGGTTAGAATGACCAATTCTGTATTACTTGCCATCTTGTTAACCCCGGTTTATGCTTTCCTCCCTTCTTTCCCCTTTCCCCCCCTTCCAAGTATTAAGCTTGTGAGCACCCCTTGCTTCTCACAGCCCTCCCTTTTTAGTGTCCCTCCCCCCGCCTTAGAGTTCCTCCCCCTATCTTACCCCTTTCCCTCCCAGTTCCCGTATTCCCTTCCGCTTAGCTTATTCCTTCCCTTTCCACTTTTCCCTTCTCACTTTTCAATGAGATGGGAGAAGTTTCACCTTAGATTGAATATGTCTTAAGATTTTTCACTTAAAGCCAATTCTGAAGGCAGTAAGATACCCACTATATTCATCCCCCTCCATTCTTTCTCTCAGGTATAATAGGTTTCCTATGCCTCTTCATGAGATGTACTACCCCCACTTTACCCTTTTTCTGGTACAATGTCCTTTCCACATCAATTTCTAGAACAAGGTATACATGTATTCTTTATACATCTATATAGTCAAAATATAGTTCCCAAGATTAATCTTTACCTTTTTAGATTTCTCTTGAGTTCTATATTTGTAGATCAAACTTTTTGTTAAGTTCTGGTTTTTTCATCAGAAATAGATGAAATTCGCTTACTTCGTTGAATGTCCATCTTCTTCCCTGGAAAAAGATGCTCATTCTCGCTGGGTAAGTTATTTTTGGTTGCATACCAAGTTCCTTAGCCTTTCGGAATATCATATTCCAGGCCCTTCGATCTTTTAATGTGGATGCTGCCAGATCCTGGGTGATCCTTATTGTGGCTCCTTGATACTTGAATTGGGTTTTTCTGGCCGCTTGCAATATTTTTTCTTTCATCTGAGGGTTCTGGCATTTGGCCACTATATTCCTTGGTGTTTTGATTTTAGGATCCCTTTCAGTGGGTGATCGATGAATCCTTTCAATGTTTATTTTTTCCTCTGTTCCTATGACTTCTGGGCAGTTCTCTTTGATAATTTCCTGGAAGACAGTGTCCAGGCTCTTTTTTTCATCATGTTTTTCTGGGAGTCCAATGATTCTCAGATTGTCTCTCCTGGATCTGTTTTCCAGGTCTGTTGTCTTCCCCAGAAGGTATTTCACATTTTTCTCCATTGTTTGATTTTTTTGGATTTGCTTGACTGATTCTTCTTGTCTCCTCGAGTCATTCAATTCCACTTGTTCAATTCTGATTTTCAGTGAAGTGTTCTCTTCACTCACTTTTTTAAAATCTTTCTCTAATTGTCCAATTGAGTTCTTTTGTTCTGTGGAATTTTTTTCCATTTCGCCAATTTTGTTTTTTAGAGAGCTGTTTTCTGTTTCCAGTTCACTAATCCTATTTTTCAAGGATTTTACTTCTTTATCCACTCTCTCTTTAACTTTCTCCAGACTCTTTTCCCATTTTTCTTCTAGCTCCTTGTGAGAGCCTTTTTAATCACTTCTATGAGGTTCATCTGTGCTGAGGAACAGACGATCTCCTCCTTTGGGGAATCACCTGGGGACTGCCTGTTTTTAGTCTCCTCAGGATTTAGAGTCTGCTCTCTATCTGTATAGAAGCTGTCAAGGGTTAAAGTTCTCTTCAGCTTCTTGCTCATTCTGTCTATTAATCAGAGACAAACTACCAAAGAAAAACAGAAAAAACTGGAGTCTTTCTTTGGGGGGGGGCTGGGTGTGTTATCGAGCTTCCTCTACAGACTGCAGGGGGCAGCAGTGAGGCACTAGCAGGACTGTGCTGCGCCTGCGCTCTGAGATCCCAGAGCGTGCTGAGTCACTGAGGGGGGGGAAGGGGGGGGCGGCCAGGTCCTGAGAGACTCCAGCTGTTTGCGGTTGTGTTCTTCAGCCCCGGTGTTTTTAGCTTTTCTGCTGGGCTGTTGACTTGCTGCAGGTTCCAAACCTGTAGCGAAGCTCTCCCCGCAGAGACGGCTGCGATCACTCCCCACCCCCTCTCAGCTCTGCTCCCGTGTTCTCACTGCCGCTGCCCTTAGCCTGCGCCCGATCTAAAACCGCCCCAGCCCTCCAGTAAAGACAGACCTTTCTTGGCGGATCTCAAGGATGGCTTCTCTTGGTAACTATTTGTGTGTTTTTTTTCAGTCAAGCATTGATTCAGAGGCTTGTAATGAAGTGGATAGTGAGAGAAAGCGCGGAGCTTATGCAACTGTGAGCCTCCTCTCCGCCATCTTAACCGGAAGTCCCCTTTCATTTTCTTTAGTGGAGAAGTACAAAGCAGTAGAGTTGTTCCAAAAAACAGTGAAATTATATCCATGAATACTACACAGTTTACCATATACAAATAAAAGGTGTATTATGTTTGTGTTAATATTAATTTGTGCTAATTTTTATTTGAATATGTATAATTCCCTTACTTTCAGAGGAAATGTTAATGATGTTACTAATTGTGTGGTCCTGGGCTTGTCACTCTACCTCAATTCCTTCATCTGTGAAATGAAATTACCTAACTCAAAGGTTTGTTGTGAAGATTAAATGAGATGAAAATACTTTAAAAGAACAAATTTAAAGAGTTATATAAATGCTACAAATTATTATTACTATTATCATTAATGATAGCATCATTATTATTAGAAAACTACTTCTCTTTACAGATAGACATCTTCTGATCAAATTTTAGACCTAATTTTCTTTCCTGTCAAGAATTGTTTGCATCACAACTGTAATCCAATGCATTAATAATTCTTCCTTAGCCTTGCATTATTTGCAAATTCAATAAGTATATGATCTATGCCTTTATAGAATTTATTAATAAAAAGAATGTTCAACACAAGAGGGGATCAAATGCAAATGCATTTAGCAAATTTGAATTCAGAGAAGAGTTTTCCTTTTCCTTACTTCAGGCCCATTTCCCTATGCATTGCACTACCTAGCAATGCTGTAAGAAATTCTAAGTCCATTCACTGAGATTACCTATTTAGACAACCTTTTAACCCATAGCTTTCCATCTTCTTCATGAAATTGGAATACTCTGTTACTATTCTCCAGAAATTGTATATATTTAGATAACAATGTAATTGAATCTTTATAAAACATCCTTCATCTATATATGGCATGATTCTATTTCTTCCTCTATGCAAATCATTTCACCCTTTTGTGATCATTTTGGAAACTCTGTTATCTATTATGCAACTTCTCCAGCAACTATCTGACCCAATAGATAGAACACTGAGCTTGGAGTCAAGAAGACCTGAATACAAATCTAGCCTCAGACATTAACTGTGTGACCCTGGATAAGTCCCTTAATTCTGTTTGTTTCTGTTTCCTTTTCCCAAAAAAAATGAACTGGAGAGAATTACTTATCTTTGCCAAGAAAACCCCAAATGCAACCAGTAAGGGTCAGACATGACTGAAATAAGTGAAGAACAACAACAATAGCTCTAATCTACCACACAAATCTGTTTGTATGTGTGTGTGTGTGTGTATTTGTTCATGCTTTACCACCTCTGTGGATAGTGTTAAAATGCCCTTTCTGATTCTCTCTCTTTTTTTTTTAATTTTATGAATTAAAAATACTTGTTCTACTTATCTCATAGAGTTTTTGTAACTAATTATAATTGCCATCATACTTTCTAATAGGACCCCCAAAAAATGACTTGTACATTTTTTGTTGAATAAATGAATGTGAAATGATAAATAGTGATTTTTTTTTAAAAACTGTCTTATAGTTGTTTTTTAGTTTAAATTTTATCTCAACCTCTTTTTCTAGATTATTTTCTCATTCTTCCCTCCTCACACATTTAATACCTAACCAAACTAATCTACTTGGTGTACTCCATAAGTGATATTCCATCTCCTTCTTTTACATAAGCTATTGTTGTTCATGCCCCAAATGCTTCCTTTCCTCATTTCTATACTATAGAATATTTAGGTTTTTTCAAAGCTCAGCATAATTCCAATTATCTTCCCTGGCACCCCAAAATGTTAGTACTCTTTCTACCCTCAAAAATTAATTTGTTTTATTTTGTAAATATTTTATATTGAATTTATGTGGGTATATATTTTTCACTTCTATAAGATTTTAACTTTTAAATTTTTTTTTTAATTCCCAGCACTAGAACATTGTTTGGCACATCTGGAATGTAGTATGTATTTAATAAATGCCTGTTGAAGTAAACAAACTTTTTAAAATTAAAAATGACTTTTCCCCATTTTTAATAATCCCAAAGAGTCATAAGAATACAGATTATATCCTTGCTTATAGTAGTCCTGGGCTTTCATTTGAGATTATCCTCAAACCTGACACATAAAACATGCTTAAAGAATGCTTATTGACTATTGACTAAGGTCACATTTCGCTATTATTTTATAAAACCCTCATTTCCTTTGCAGAGACAAAAATCATGACGGCCTGCTGCATATAAGTAAATAGTTTTTGTTTTGGTTTTGTTTTTGAGATTCAGACAAGATCATTTTAATTTAATTATTTAAAATTCCAAGAGGGCAGTAAAATATAGTGTGACTGATGTTTTATCTCTTGTCATAGCCTTAAAGTAGATCTTATGGAGAGGAAAGTTGCAAAAGAAATATTAAAAGTGTGCATCAATGGTTGACTCATTAATCATTATTTAAAAGTTTTATTCATCTATATAACAAACTTCTTATGTTTTATATACTTTATAAGATGTTTATATGAAAAATATTTTCAGAAGCAAATTTACTATCTTTTATAAATTATAGGAGTATTTGTTTCAGTCATTATCACTAATGGACAAAAAAGATCTTTCATATAAAGTAGACCTAGCATTAATGAACAGAAGCATCTTTCATAAAAGTAGGACTTCCTAGTAGTAATGTTTTTCAAAATTAAATCCAAGACTTTGCAAGGATTTAGTAATGTTCCAGGCTGAATATACTTTTTGTAAATATCAATTTTCTGTTGTCAACAGTTTAGTTGCTTCTATGTCTTTAAATGTCAAATGACTCATTGCTCATCAGAAATATTGATAGGAAGATTTCCATGTGAAACTGTCACTTGCATGTAAGAGAATAAGCAAGAGGAAAATTAGTCAAAGGAAGACACTACTATTTCTACCATCTTCTTGCTAGTTCTTTTGGATTCCAAGTTATAAATGACTTTCTTGAAAAATGGTACTGTTATATCCTGAAATATACTGATGCCAAATAAAATATATGCAACAGGATTTATAGCAAGAGCTTAAGGAAGGGGCCGAAGAGTCTCCTTTTTCTTAATACCATATGTGTGCTTAGTTCCTTTTTTTTTCCTTTTTTCCCTTTTTATATTTTACAGCTGGTGCCCTTAGCATCAGTCTGGACTCAGTCTAGTTCTACAAACATAGGCTCTGCCATACGCTGTTCTGGAGTTGCCTTTTTTTCAGCCATGGTTTGTGGGAAATGATGATAAACATAGGAAGAGACAGTGGTGAAAGAGGATTGAAATTTTTCACTCCATCCTTCTTTTCAAAGATGCTGTTTTGTTTTTCAATCTTTGTTGTACATCATAGACTGCCATGTGTATCTGTCTAACTCTAGCATGGAGGTGAGTGCAGACAGTTTGAAATACTCTTTTTTTAGGAAGTTAGGTCCTATTTTGTGGTATTGTTGAAAAGGTCATTAGAAAGGCTTAAGTGACATGCAGAGGATGATGTCATATTAATGTTGTTGTGAACAGGCCACCAATGTCTTTGTATTGTACTTTATTTTGTAATGTGACCCAAAACACCAATAGATGTTTATCAATCCTAAATGAGCCTGGGAGAATTTTCATTTAATTATTCTTTACTTTTCACCATTTTTTTTCCCTTGGGCAACGTCTAGTTAAAAGTGGTGAGGTTTTGGCTTGCATAACTGATGATTCTCATAAACTTCCCACAGCCAATGGGCTGAAATTATCAAATTATCAAAGCCTGAAAATGCCTCAATCACTGTACAGTTGTTCTTACCATAGCCATAGGTGCATCTGTATAACAGTCTCAAAAGCAAAGCACATCTAACTTTTGACTCTTGTAGACAAATTCACAATATTGTTAAGTCGTGATTTATGATTGTTTAGGGAGTTGAAAAGCCACTTTGAAGTGAACTGTTGCTCTTCGAACCTATTCCAGATGTATTGAAAGCCCCAGATTTTAAAAGAAAATAACAACAACAATAATAGACAAGGTGAATATTAAAACTAAAGAAGCAATCCTTATTTGGAGTTTGGCAGACTGTCTTGAACTTTCTCACAAATATTTGGAGTTTAATAATATTTGTTTGACCAAGTCTTTTTTCCCTTAATTTTTAAGTCCCTCAGTATTTCAAGGAAAATTTAATCCATATGCTTCTGATTCACTAGTTCTTAAATCATCAAAATGTTGTTTTCCAAGAGTTTGGGGAAGCTCAAGAGGGTTCATCAGATACTATACAAGTTCTCTCAAATGTTTCTTACCTTGGCTAACATATCACATTGTGCTTAAATCTAAACTCCAGAAGTTTTAGTTTAAATTTTAAATCAACAAAGTTTGAAGGTATTCCAAAGTTTCCTGATTATAGTCAGTATAATCCATTAGAAAGTCTGTGATCTTTGAAGAAGTAGATGTTGTAGCATCTACAACCAAAGCACAAAAGCAAATGTCAGAAATTAAGGATAAGTCTTTCTGAGGAAGGATTCATAGGTAAAAATCTATTTGAATATTTTACTTTTCTCCTCTTCCTAATTGTCCATTCCACTGCCTTCAATCAATTGGACATTGATTCATTCTACTACAAATATAAGAACATCTATTACTTTAATGACTATATTAATAATTTTGTCTGAGCAAAATGGATGAGACAAAAGCCTTGGTAATGGATTATTCAGCATGCATCTTGTGATTTCTACAACTATCTAAAAAAAGTCATTCTTTCCAATTTGTGTGATTTGACATTGTCCAAAGTGTAAAGTTGCATGGAATAAATAAATAATTGGGTTAATTTAATGTATTTTTTAAAATTTTATCAAAAAGGCATAATAAAATTGTGCAGTTTTCAAGTGGTCTTAGAAATTTAAAGTAGACTTCCTTGAAAAAGAAAACATATAGTGTTCCTACAGCTGAGTTTATGGTGGGAGTTGTTGGCATGATGCCAGTTCACTGCGAGAAAATCTAAGCTGCCTGTATAAGTGCAGAATTTAGTGTTGGGTCTTAAGGTTTTGTCTGGCATCTTGCCAACGATGTTATGCATTTAGCTGGGAAAATTGCCTAGAAGTTAATTGAGAGGAAAACACTAATATACAATGCCACCCCCCCCCTTTAAAAAAATCCATGGATATGCATATGGTGCTGTTCATTGATAAGATTTGTAAGTTTGTAGTAAAGAATTATTGTAGAACTGATTCTAAGAATATTTGAGTTAAGTTCTCATTCATTCTCCAATTGTCATAATCTTGGGAACATAAATATTTTGTGTGAAATGTTTATAGTTTTGCTAGTTACCATTCTTCCAAAGTTGCTGTGCCATTGAAGGTCTTAGATATATTTCTAATGAAAATCTAGGCATTTATCCAGAAAATCAAGATTAGATGGGACTAATTCATTCTCTACTTTCCACATTTCAAGAAAAGGGACCTTCAATATATGGCCCCTTTCTCTCTATACCTAGAAGTTCATGGGACTCTTTGATCTTTAGTTTTCTGTGCAAAAAAATGTCTTGTTCTTTCGATTTTACCCCTTCCCTCTACAGAATTCCTATTCCTCCTACTTTCCATCCTCTCATCAAAGCCTCATGCAATACCACATGGAATTGAACTTAATTTTATGTATATTATTCTTCCTCAATAAGAGGTAGTATCCCTTATTAGGGAGGGAACAAGCATTTATGTAGCACCTACTATATGCTAAGTGCTTAAATATTTTCTCATTTAATCATCACAATAACCCTGCAAGTGTTATTATTCTATTTTACAGTTAAGAAAACTGAGGTAAATAAAGGAGAAAGGATTTTTTTAATATTTATATGTAGCAATTATTATATGACAAGAATTGTGCTAAGCACTTTATCATTATTATGTTATTTAATCCTCAGAATAACCTAGCAAAATACTTGCTGTTATTATCCTGTTTTACATTTAAAGAAACAGAAATAAGATGAAGTGAAATGACTTTAAAAAATATTGTACCATGTTTACTGTGTTCCAGGAATTGTGCTTTATGCTTTACAATTATACTCTCATTTGATGTTCACATTCTTGGGAGATAGGTGCTATCATGATTCTTGTTTTATAAATGAGGAAACCGAGACATGCAGAATTAGTTTTGCAGGTATCTAAAGCTAAATATGAACTCAGATCTTCCTGTGTTTAAGATCAGGACTCTATCAGCTGGTGTGCTGTCTAATGCTCTCTTTCAATGCCTAGAAAGTAGGCCTTGCAAATAGGAATATTGAGGTTCAAATTCTATCTCTGACATATACTGGTTGTGTGACCCTATAAGTTGTAGAGAAGGTGGCAATCTATATTAATAGAGGATAATTTTTACTTATTTTACCTAGAGAGGGTTTCTTATACCAAAAATAAATAAATAAATAAATAAATCACAAAACTGTTCCAAATTCAACTTGCTTCCTTAACATAAAATCATGCCTCTAGATTGATGGAAGGGAATGTAGGGGCTACCTATCTCATTTCTCTGTTTTATTTATGAAGACACAAAGACTCATGGAGGTTAAATTGTCTAAGGACATGCAAGTATAAGGTTTACATGTTGGATTTGAACCCAGGATCCTTTTTCTCCATAGCTAGCACTTCTTACATTATATTTACTCTATTAACTCTTTCAAGTACAGGTAGATTATTCCCACATATCATTTTTTTCTTCCTCCCTTATGGGCATCTTTTACAAGTAAATTTTCCTAGGTGTTTGGAGTCTGCTCAGATAGCTGCTTGCTAAATTCTTGCTTCAAGTATTATCAAGAAACACTAGAAAAAACAAATATAAAACAAGAAATAAGAACATGAAAACAAGAAAGAAATAAACATGGTTAGATGTGATAAAGAAAATAGTAATAATGTAAGTAAAACATAAAAGTATTGTGCATATGTTATTTTTGGTGGGGGAACTGGTAGTTAAACATTTGCCAGCACATCCCTTGCCTCTTCCCTCCCTATCCCAACTTTCCATTAAGGCTTTCCACTTTAAGACTACCATATGTCTACCCTATATGTATTTTATGTATGTATACATATGCTGACTCACAATTTGATTGTAATTTCCTTGAAGGTAGGAACTATTTTTTTTTGTTTTTTTTTTTCCTTTCATCTCCCTAGCACTTTGCATAGTTTCTGGTACATAATTGTATGTAATAATTGACATAATGATTACTTCTTTTATATTGTAGCCTGATGGTCCTTGCTTATTTTTTTTTAATTTCCCTACTTCCTAATAATTAACAGTCTGAATAGACTCATCCTGTTTTCTTTCTCTCTTTTCTGCTTTATATCTCCCTTCTAGCTTGTGTCCCTTTGCCTTTTCCTTTAGCATCTCCTTCATTTCCCTGTGCTGCAAAGCAATTCTGGAGATCTCTGGGAGTCATTTAAGAATACATGAGCTTAGTTCATTTCTATCTGCAGACTTGCAGGTAAAGGAGGTTGGGATTTTGCTTTCTGTTGTTTTTCTTTTTGGTGTGTCCTGAAACTAAATCTTACCTGTGGGAACCTAGGAACATAGCTTAATGTCACATTAGAAATTAAATCAGAGTTTCTTTTTGGTACTTTCCTGTCCCTTCTTTCTTCCCTATCAATACCCTACTCTTTTTAGATTTTCTTTTTCTTTTCTACTTTGTCAGAAATAATATTAAAGTTTTGTTTTGTTTTGTTTTGTTTTGTTTTTTTAAGTAGTTTCCTAAAAAATTGGTATGCCTTGCTGCTTAATCACAGAGCACATTATTAAGCTGGCTACTGGTCATTCCTAAAGGATAGTTAGTGTGCTCTATCTCCCTGCTGGAAGACTTAGTGGGGGGCAAGGAAGGGGAACAGTGAAAGACAAGGAGAAACAAAATGGGGGCAGTTCCCATTTGAGCCAAAAAGGAAAAACAGTTATCCTCTTCCAATTATGACTCCTGTCCCTTTGTACCTGTAGTGTAGCCTCTTGGTATGCTGAGTCTGAGAAGACATGAGCAAAGTAAAAACAATGATATTTGGCTACTGTAAGAACTCCCTCTCCTTATACTTAATCCTATTCTTATTGGGACCTTGTGCTGAAAGCTGATAATTTTGGTGAGCCCTGAAAGAAAGCCAGTGGCTTGAATTCCTGCCACCAGCCCCTTGATAATGAATAGGCCTAATGAATGCTAGTAAGTGGTAGGAATCTGTGACCAGCTGCATCAAGGCAGGTAATACGGCTCAGATTTAATTGGGAGCAGGTATTGGAAGGCTGTATTACTTTAATTGGTGAGGGGTTTTCTAAATGGAAAGGACAAAGTATAATGGACAAATTGTGCTGTACAATAGCACTTAAGCTGGGATTGTATGCATTCGTTAATCTGCTGAGGAATGAGGCAATTCTAAACAATTTTCTCAGTGAAACCAACTCCAGAAAGCTTGTCCCTTTTGTTCTCCCTTGGGAAAATGCAAGATTGAAACAGAAAATACCTTTACCGAGGCAATCATTTGCCACGTGTGGAAAGCGGATACAGCTGTAAACTATGAAAAAGGGATCTTTGTAGTACAATAAAGGATGGAAAAAGAGATAAAGCTGGGGATAAGAGTGGGCCTGTCACTGCATCCAAAGAAGGAATAAAGTGATGACATTTACAGTGACAGATGAGACTGTAAAGAGAACTCGGAACAATTTATAGAGGGAAATTTGATATTTAAAAGAAAGGGCTGTGATAATTAAAAGTAGCATTACATTAAATTGTTACGCATGTCATTAATGACAGAAGGGAACTGCTGCCTTTTGAAAAGCTAATGATTCCTACAGATTTGCTCTTGAAATTTTGTCTTTTCTATATTATCTATGAATATAGGGGTATACACCTTACAGCATGGATTTAGGAATGGATCGGTTGATTTGCTGTTAATACTAAGAACTGTTCACTTGGAATTACCTTCCACAAAAATTTTCAGGATATCAGAATACCATTTGCCCACACATGTGACCACAATCTTCAAGTGTCTAAGATGGAGCTGGATGTAACTCACATGTATAAGTAGATCCCCATGCTATCATGACTATGGTTTAAAAAGAGTCCAAATGACATCTTCTAGATTTTTGTTTCTGAAAGTCATCTCTGTTAGTTAGTTCATATTTGTATGTTGAAAGTAAATATTATGTTTATCAGTGGAATTTATTTAAAAAAAATTACTTCCAGATCTACAGTGTGCATATATGCATTGAGAATATTATTTAACCAATGTTTTGTTAACTGGCATAAGTGTAATGGGTTAAGGGCAATTGTAATTGAGCTGTGTTAATGGACCTTTTTTTTTTTTTTTTTTCATTTCATTACAGGTGGGAAAAGTAGAGGAATTGTATGTCCTTTGGACATTCGTGTAGGCCTGGCAGTGGGAGGAGCAAAACACAAGGAAGCATAGTTTGAGGGTTGAACAAGGTTTCCCAGGATCCCCAGGTGGGTTTCATGTATTACCTAATGTTGAAAATGAGACATATTCGGCTTTCTACATTGCTTGTAAAGGCTGAATTGTCTTTCATTAGTTATTGTTCCTGGCTAGAACTAAATGAACAAAGCAACAATTGATTTAGCAAATTCTCTGAGAGGAAAACTTTAGCTTTCGACATATTGGACTTCCACTTATTGATCAACCTAGATTTCAGATTTGGGTTCCCAACTATTTTTTTTACTTGAACATGAAGCTAAAATTAAGGCAAAAGCATAGCAGATAAGCTATTATAAATTTAAAAAGCATAAAATATAAGGAATATTTTCTATCTGTTGAAAGAATCACTTTAGTCTTAAAATCAAAAGTTAAAATTAAAGACTAAAAGGCAGTAAATAAAGACCACAATCTGTTGGAAATTGAGTAAGTGATGCTAGGCACAAATGCCCAGACATTGAAAAAACTCCAAAAATGTAGCCAAATACCCAGTAGGTATACTCATTTCCTTATCAAATTAAAGAAGATGAAGCTAATAATGGGATGGAAAAATCCAGTAGGGTTAGGGTTAAGCCATTAAAAATTAGAAATGCTGAATTTTCTAAGACTGGGAGAATAGAAATATACAGATATCGTTTGATTGCAAAATATTTTTGTTTGTTTTAGAAATTATGGCAGAGTGATGATGTATGGATTCTTTGCAATACTATCCTGCAAAACGTATGTTGCTTTCAAATATTTCCTTCACTTGATTTGTTTGTTTTGGTGTGGGTATGTTTGGAGGAGGGGGTGATTGGTATAATATGTAATGACACTGCACACAATCATCATGTGGAGAAAATAGGCAGAGCTAGATCAGCCAGGATTCTGTAGGAAAATGTTTTTGCCCAAAATATTGAAAAATATTTGTGCCCATTCTATTCCCTTTCCTACCCAACCCTTGTACCACATCCTATCAGAAAACAGAATAGGCTACAGAGGGCTCATTAGAGTCTGGGCAATGGATCCCACAGTGTAAACAGGCAATACAAGCCCATAGAAATAAATGTCATCCCCCAAAAGGGTTATTTCCACTGGGCCTAGAGTTTGTTCTTGAACACTGGTTGTTGGGGAAAGTAAATAATATCACCAAACATCCTTTGATGAACTAATATGTCTCTCTGTCTCTGTTTCCCTGTCTCTTCTCTCTCTCCCGTCTCTGTCTTTCTGTCTCCTTCTCTGTGCCTCTCTGTCTTTGTCTCTCTTTGTCTCACTCTCACTCTCTCTTCCATTCCTTCCCATAGCCTAGAAAATAGACACAAATAACTAAAATGAGGATTCTGCTTGATGACTGTGAAGATAGAAACTCCTTATACTGCATTGACATGGCACAGTTGGCTATATCCATGAATTCTCAGATGTGTATCTTTTAGTGATCACATTCCTGATCACTAGATCCATTTTGATTGTAGAATTCTCCTATGAGGTTATGAATTGGAATCAATAGTGATGTGGGATATTAGCAATCGCTAGCTCATTTAAATAAGGAAAATCCAAACAGATGATGACTCAGAAGGGGGAAATGAGAAACAGTGATTTTGAACCACAGTTCTGTATTCTGAGAACTTAGTTTCAAGTCTTCATGTGATACTACTTTTGTGACTGGAGTTATGTTATACTTTTTGTGAGCTCAGCTTTTTCATTTGTAAAATGGAGATTTGGTAAGACAGGCACTAAGATTCAATTTAGCCTTAAAGCCTTAGATACTAGTCTTAGATAAGCTAGTCCTATAGTTTACGGATTGAACTCTGCCTTCTCTTACAAATCACTATTACTTAAAGTGTCTGTACTTAATTTAGACATAAATTAGTACAAATATATGATGTCTTTCGAGGGAGTGACTCAGGGGAGAGGGAGCACATGGTACGTTATCTTGTAAAATCGTGGATTTTACATGGTAGGGTAATACCTTCTTCCAATACAGATGTGCAATTCCTCTGTAACTTATAGTTTTGAGGTACTGCCTTATATTGAGCTATCGAGAAGTGATATGGCCTTTCTCTAATCACACAGCCAGTAGATATCAGAATGAAAATTGAATTTAGTTTTGCAGAATTCCAAGGTCAGACGTGCTATCTCTATCCTCATGATATTTATCTTTTTAAAAATAAATATAGGAGATATTTTTAATTAAAGCTTTTTATTCACAAAATATATGTAGGGGTAATTTTTCAACACTGACCCTTGCAAAGGATCAAATTATCCCCTCTTCCCCCCCTCCCCTAGATGGCAGGTAGCCCAATACATGTTAAATATATTTAAATATATGTTAAATCCAATATATGTGTATACATACACACACACACACACATACACACACATATTTATACAGTTATCTTGCTGCAAAAGAAAATTTGAATCAAGATGGAAAAAACTGAGAAAGAAAGCAAAATGCAAGCAAACAACAACAGAAATAGTGAGAATGATATATTGTGGTCCACACTCAGGTCCCATAGTCCTCTCGTTGGGTGTAGATGTCTCTCTTCATCAGTGAATAATTGGAATTGGTTTGAATCATCTCATTGTTGAAGAGAGCCATTTCCATCACAATTGAACATTGTATAGTCTTGTTGTTATAGTGTATAATGATCTCCTGGTCTGCTCATTTCATTTAGCACCAGTTCATGTAAGTTTCTCCTGGCCTTTCTGAAATTATCCTTCTGGTCATTTCTTACGTAACAATAATATTCCATAACATTCATATACCATAACTTATTCAGCCATTAGGAGATATTTTTAAAACTACACATTGTAAAGATGTGGTTGTGAAGTTGGAATTCCATCACTTAAGAGATAGCAATTGAGGACCCAACTTTAACCCAGATGTGTCCATTTCTTATAAGCAAGATGAAATTTCATGAATAAGACAAGGAGTCAAAACTGGGATAACATTCTAGGGATAAGGAGGGTACAACTTGAAAAGTAATTGCCTAAACTTGCAAGGTTTCAGTTCATCTTTGTCTAGGGTTCCATTCTGTTTGTTTAGAATCCTAGATTCATTATTTCAGTAATCTACCAGCTATATCAATAGAATGGAGATCAGAATAGGGTTTCCACATTAATGATATGACTGGATTTAAAACAGCCAGAGATCCCTCTGAATAGTCAAAAGTGAAAGATTTATTTATAGGAATTCATTATAATATAAATTAATATAAATAATAAATCCCTAAAGTTTGACCTACCATGCATTAGATGCTATAGAAAGTACTTCTAAATATGTTCTAATTAAAGTCAAACTATTTCCTCACTGTTTTCAATAACTTGGATTTAGAGAAAGGGTGAAAATCAATTTAGAAATTCAAAAAGAAATTTATAGTTATTGTGTGGTAGATAAAAGCCAAATGAAGGGAAAAATAGGAATTTCATATGTAGTCATTTATTTTACTATTTCTATAAAAGTTTATATTTTAATGAAGCTTTTAAAACCTTGACCAACTTGGTTAATTTAAGTACTGAAAATAGTTTTAAAATGGATAAAATAACAAGTTCTACATTTCTTCACTGGTATAGTTTCATCTCTAGTTATACAAACAAAATATACCAAAAATAATAAATAAATAAAAGAGCCATTCTCCTATATAAGATGCCTTTGAGATCTTATGAAATGAATGTGTGCTGCTAGTTACATTTCAAAATTATTCAACTAAGTCTCAGATGTATACAAATTTGGTACATTTTGCAGGATGTAATTAATCAATGAAAGGGAGAAATCTTCCCAGGGGAAACGCCCTTCAGCTACTCAGAGTAGACAATGAAACATGAGGAAAGAAAAGGAAAGGCAAAAAAAGATGAAAGCCTTTCATAGTGAAAACACTTAGAAAATAGAGCAATTAGTACACATATAAAGCTCTCCAAAAGCCTAGCCTCTCTAGGGTCAAAGACCTGGGGAATACTACTATGTTAGGTTGTAACCTGGGCTGGACAAGAAGTGTATATGCATCAGTAAATAAAGAAGCTATAGCCTTATACACTTTTAACATTGTGTAAGCTACTTAAGATAGAACCCCAAATTCTTTTATTTTTTTTTTCACTAAAAATGTATAAAGGCTTTCACAGAGATTGTCTCAGAACTTGTAACCCCTTGCAGCTGAAATGGTTCTAAATGAATATATCTGAATTCATTTGAGGATAGAGAAACCATGTTATTTTGCTTTAGTTCCAGAAATACAGAGACTATGAGTTGAAAAGGAGAGCTAGCCAGTGCTTTTATTCCATCTTTTCTTATTGACTAATTAAATTTTAAACTTTGATATTCCAAGAATAATGTTCTTCAGGAATGTTATACTATTAGATAAAATAATAATAACAATAATGTCAAATGCCCGTTTCAGTCTTGTAAACTAATCATTCTTTATAGACAAAGAATTAAAATAGAAAAGTTTAACTTCTCTAAGATTTTTTTTCAAAATCATACAATTATAAATCTAAAATTAAAAATAATTTTAGTCATTCAATCCAGACCCCTCATTTTGTAAATGAATTAACTGGAGCTCAGAGCGATTAAATAGTTTGTCAAAGGTCACAAAGATTATAAATGGCAGAGTGAGAATTTGAATTTAGGTATTCTGATTCCAATTACAAGAGACTTTTCTCTCTATACAAGGGGTATTTAATGTTTGTTTCTTGTTTGTTTGTTTATTAGTTCTTTTGTGTGTAACAACCCCATTTCAGAATAACATTTTAAATGCATAAAATAAAACAGATAGGATTACAGATGAAACCAACATTATAGTACTATCAAAATATTTTATTAAAAAATAAAAGTTACCCGATTAAGATTCCTTCCCTATACTATTGTTGACAAAAAGCCATGTAAACATTTTTATCATCCATTTTGATTCCTTTCTCTTTTTTTTTTTTCTGTATCTCTCCCATGTATCTATTTCTGTTTCAGTTTGTCTGTCACTATCTCTCTCCCATCTTGTCTATCTTTTGTTTCTTTCTGTGTTTCTGTCTGTCTCTGTCTCTCTCTGCATCTTTGTCTTTCTGTCTGTGTCTCTGTCACTCTATCTCTGCATCTCCCTCAGTGTATTTTTGCCTGTATCTCTTTTGTTTTTCTCTGTGTGTATACCTTTGTGTCTCTTTCTGTTTCTATCTCTGTCTCACTATCTGTCTCTCTGTGTGTATCTCTGTGTCTCCATCTGTTTTTACTTCTATCTCTCTCCCTCTGTCTCTTTCTCTCTGTCTGTCTGCCTATCTTCCTCCTTCCCTCTCTTCCTCCTTCCCTCTCTCCCTCCCTCCCCCTTCTCTCTTTCTTTCTTTCTCTCTCTCTCTCTCTCTCCTCTCTCTCTCTCTCTCTCTCTCTCTCTCTCTTTCTTTCTCTCTCTCTTCTTTCTCTCTCTCTCTCTTTCTCTCTCTCTCTCTCTCTTTCTTTCTTTCTCTCTCTCTCTTTCTCTCTCTCTCTTCTCTCTCTCTTTCTCTCTCTCTCTCTCTTTCTCTATCTCTCTCTCTCTTTCTTTCTCTCTCCTCCCTCCTCTGTCTACTTCTCACTCCCTCCTTTATCCCTCTCTATCCATATACAAACAGACCTCACTTATTTCCATTATCATATTTACCTGTTATATCAATATTTTTCTCCAAAACCCTTTTGCTTCCAAACTTTCCCACTACCTCAGGACATAATATTCTTCAACTCACCTAGATTTTAAACCTCTGAGTAATTCTTGACTCTTCAGCTTCCTTTTGATATCCTTAGCTATCTCTCCTGTTTGTATTCAGGAGTGTTGAATTTCTCCCATGATATTTCTTTCTTCTTCCTCCTTGACTCTCCTCATAATGCCATCATCTTGTTCTAGATCCCATCATTGCTTTACTAGATAATAGCATTAGCATCCTAGAAACACATTTGTTTAAATAAACCACTGACTATGCCTTTTTTTTTTTTTTTTTGAGTTGGACATGAAAGGCCAGGTCTTTGGTAGTTTAAGTACAATGTTGTAATAGAGGAGATATTTACAGATTATTCAGTAGTTAATAAAAATATTTATTTAGGCATTGAAAGAAAAGAATATTCAACAATGATATCATCATTACACTATATTCTTAGAGGCCATGCAATTATCTTATCTATGTTTGGCAGAGGTATTAAGCTTACTGTATTGTTTTATGATGGACCATCTTGTATGGTGAATAAGAGGATTGGAAAGCAGACTTGTGTTTTCTAGAATGAAAGTAAAGTAAAGGGGGAATGTCCAATGAGATACTTCATGGAGAAAATCCATTCAATTGAACATATCTATGTTCATCATTTCTCTACTTTGTTTCTATCTATATTCCAGACAATGAAATGTATTATTGTAATTCATCCTTTCAAAAATAAAATAATTAATTGTTTTTTTTATTTCAATCAGCATACTTTATTAATTCAATCAACAAACATTAATTAGTGAACTATAATGTACAAAGAACTCTGCTGTACATTCAAAATAAAAAGTCAAAAATCAACTCTCCTGCTCTCAAAAAGCTTACATTTCATAAGAGGAGATAACATTTCTATATATAATATAGAAATATTAATACATGGTGATTTGGGGAGGAAGAGTGCTAATATTTGGGAAAGGGAGAACAAGAATAGGTTCATGAAAAGCTTAGAACAATATGGATGTGTATGTGTATGTGTATGTGTATGTGTTGTTGTTGTTGTTATTTCTGTCCAGCTTTATGATTCCACAGTTGTGGGATATCCTAGAAACTTTCTCTATCAATTTAAATTTATAATTTATATTTCCATATAAGATAATTATCTTTAGGAACTTCAATTTTAGTCTGTTCTCTCCAATATTAATCATCAGTGATTAATGTCCTTGAATCAGATTATCAGTTATTATTGATTAGCTTTTAGAAATGGGGTATTTCCTAAAGTGATATGGTAAAAACTAATACAAAACATCTCCTCTAACTGTCTGAGAAACATTCTCCTACCAATACACTCAGAATCCAAAGAAAATTGGGAACAAGTTTAGGGCACACGTGACAAAGATAATTCACAGTTCCCAAAAGTCCTTTTGCTTAAATTGTTGAGATATTTCTTTAGATAAAGTGTAGATTTCTTGATGACCTCGTAATTTTATTGAGCCTGGAATTGTCTTTGAGTTCTGTTATAGACAACATAGTTAGTATTGTGAGGAGTTGTTACCAAGATACTGATAGGAAGATGAAAAATCTTCTGGACATCTCAAATTTATGATATTTTTTTGTTATTGGAAACCAAGACAAACTGAGATCTGAGTTTAATCCTACCCACTCTGTCTCAGTTTACCCTTATCAAGGATTTAGTTACCCTCTTATCTCTACTTGCTTAAATCTTTCTGATGCTGAAATAACTTCTGGTTTTATACAAGCCCCACAGGACATTAACTAGCATTTTTTACAGCTACTATGAATACTCTTCCTATGTAGTATTACTCTACTTGATGAAGGACTTTTCCTGTCTTTAGACTAAAGCCTATAACTGATTGATAAATGTTTTCCTCCTGCTTAAGATATTAGAGCATAGAATTATATCATTCTAAATCAGATGCAATACTTTAATAAATTTGCTAAATCTCTATCCACCTGTACACTAGCAAATTAAACATTTATCTAAGTAGCCTAAAAAGTTCCTTGCAGGCCAAAATTGATTTTCTGTCATTGACAATAAGCAATATATACCTAGATGATGACATCAAAATAATGCATATTCTTAGTGAAAAATTCTTATGTTTTATATTTCATAGAGCTATTAAATTGTCTTTTCTTTGTATGTGATATATGCTTTAGATTGGAGAAAGAAAATATAATCTTTGTTTAGCCTAGACTAAATCATCATCATAGGCCTAAAATCATAAATTTATATTGAAACGAACCTCATAATTATCTAATCTGTCCCCTTCAACTTAAAATATGAAGCATGAAGAAATCAAGTGATTTTTCCAGTCACACAGCTTATAAATGATAGAGGTAGGATTTGAACCAATGCTTATTGTTTCAAAACCTGTTTTCTTTCCATTCCAGAAACAATTGGTTCCCCAGGCAAACTTTATCCCCCATTAATAGACTTATTGATAAATAAAATAAGTTATTTAGAGTGATTATTTTAACTAAATATCTCATTCTTTTGTATCTTTCTTTGTATCTTTCTGAGATTGATCAGATACCATAAGTGATGAAACGTCTCATGCACATGTCTGCTAGGAAGGAGCTTAGTTTTTAATTGTCCTCTAAATGCCACAACACTGTACATGCATGACTATCTAGTCATGCTGTCCTTTTATCCTTCTCCAGGGATAATTGGAAATTACTTTTTGATTTTTACCATTTGCCTGGATAGAAACTCAAATGGAGTAAACATCTTGAGGAGCAACAGAGAGCAACATACTAACTATAGATGATAAAATAATATTATTTAGTGATTTTCCTCTTGCATAATTATAAATGATGTTAATTTCTTTCAAAAGGAATGTATATATACATATATATTTGCATATGATATATAGTATGTATGTTATATATACATAGATATATTTTTACACACGACCTATGTTCTTGTATATGTTAACTAATAATAAAATGCTGCTCTTTATCATTTAATATCTGAAAATGCATTTCACACAAAGTCCAGGCTAGCACTAGACACTTTTCATTTATTTCTTTTTTCATTAATTTCCTCACTATCATTTCTCTCTCAGAGTCTGTGTCTCTCTTTGTACCTATCTGTGTGTCTGTTTGCCTGTTTCTCTCTCTCTCTCTCTCTCTCTCTCTCTCTCTCTCTCTGCCTCTCTGTCTATGTCTATTTATTTATCTTTGTGTACATCTCTATTTCTCTCTGTGTCTGTCTCTGTTTCTGTCTTTATCTCTCTCTCTGCATCTGTCCCTCTTTCTTTTTCTCTCTTTACAGAGGGCCTAGAAGTTCAAATGTTTCATCATTTTCTCTGAAATATAATCACTGTGCCATATGTAAATCTAAAAAGCAAAAACAATGAACTATCTACAAGAACTCACTCATATGTCTGAGGGCGGGGGAATATAAGGATATATTGGGAATATAAGGGAATATAAGGCAACAACAACAATCTTTCCTGATAGTGATGGATTTAAAGATTTCTATTTTACATTAGCCTAGTGAATTCTGAAGAAGTTATAGTTATTTGTGTGTGTGTGTGTGTGTGTGTGTGTGTGTGTGTGTGTGTGTGTTTATATTGGGTGTGGTCTTTTGCTCAATTTAAGCACTGACCTGGATACAGTGGTACAAATACAGTCCACTAAGTTGTGCTTAGAATCCATGTGTAAGTTTCCTTTTCTGAGCTCTTTCAACAGTTTTTTCCAACCAATGATTTTGAAAAAAATGTGAGGTCTTTCACAAAGGCAATCAGTCAGTTTGTTAAAGAAAACTTTGTTTGGAGGAAATCTACTAGGATTTCTAGTAAATAAAACAGAATTAGACCTCTATTAGCATGACACCCAGGTTGGCTAAAATCCAAATAGATTTATTTTTAAAAATACATAATTTGATGGTAAAATATATTTAACTTTGAGAAAACTATTGAGTTAATTACTTAGGACTGAGAAAATCAATATAAAAATAAGTCTGTTGAAAAACAAGAAGTTTATTAATTTACTCCCTTTTTTTTTCAAAATGATGTCAATTTAACTCAGCAGTATAGTTATGACTAAAACTAGTTGATGTACATATTGTAAGATTAAAATATTGTATTTTTGTTCTTATGTTTGTTTTTTCCTGTTGTTCTTAACTTTGATTTATCTTCATCCTATAATTCCATTTCTTTCTCTTTCTCCATTCTTCCTTCTAGCTCCTCCCTTCCATTTCCATTTCCCTCCCTCTTATCTTCCATTTTCTATTTCCTTTATTCCATTTTCTTTCTTTCTTCTTTTCTTTCCTTTCTTTTTACTACCTTCCTTTCTTTCTTCCTGCTCATTCCCTTCTTTTTCACTTCTTTTCTCCTCCCTTAATGTCTTTCCTGCTCCCTTTAATTTCCCCCACTCATATTTTCAATTTTATATACAAAGGAATAATGTATGTGTATCCTATTCATTTAGAAAAAAAAATCCTCATATGTCCATTTGGCTAAATGAAGTTCACATAAAGTATAGACAACGCCATTTATTAACTATTAGCATATCATGTCTAAATGACGCTCACTACAGTCTGAAATGTGCCCTGCAAGGAGCTAATGAGCAAACTCCTGCCTAATATTGACAATTAATCAGGCATAAAAGCATTTAGGATTGGGACTCATTGCCAAGCATAGAAGACTCATACAGAATTCAGTGAAACATGATATGTGAACACATTTGTCTAATTGTATATCAGGTTTTCGAACAAATTCCCACAAAAACACTTAATTAGCTATAGAGGCATTGCGCCCGTCTTAGAATCTTTTATAAGCCTTTTGGTTGTTGAAATCATATATAATGCACTGAACTAAGCATTTTTATGCTTTATTACCAGTGTACCTATTTTAATTGCTTTGGCATCCTAAAGCCAAAGTTGTCTCACTGGACAGAGACAGCAATTAAAGGAATGCATTATAATGCCTAAGACCCATTTGCTCTGGTCCTTAATATTAAAAAAACAAATAGTATTTAAAAAGTTTTAAAATGGGAAATTATAAAGTAGTAAAAAAAAAAACTAAACTTTCCCCCGCATTTTGAAATTTGAAATAAGAAATTACCCATAAATGTCAATTAAATATCTTAATTTGTTCCTATCTTAAATATATAGTGAAACCAGTTTTCCAAATGTTGATGTAAAGCTACTGTCTGTATTGACAAAATGAATTGATTGATACTGTGCCCCATCCCTGATAAATTAACACAAAGATTACATGTTATTAACCTGCTATATGTTTCAAACTATAGTATATAGTTGTGTTCTTTAAAATAAAAAAAGTGTTCCTGATTGATTGTTAGAACTGATGTTCAACACTTCTACATCATCTGTGTATATTTGATAATTAGACACTTAAAACTGTTATTCACTTTCCTCCCTCACTCCACCCTTAAATATATATATACCACTAAAAAGTCTCCCACTCTAAGTGAAATTGATGTCTCTCCAACCTAAATGGAAATTATATATATATAATAATTTCTACCTGCCAGCTCCAAGCTATATATGCAGGTTCCATGACTTAAGGCAGAAGTTTTCATTCCAGAGGCATTCCAGGAACAAGGTTCTGAAGGGAGTATAACTTCTATGGAAAACAGCAGTAAGGAGGTCCCCTTGACCTTAGAGTGCTACTGTTCTAACAATCTGTCAATAATCCTCAAGTCTTCTGGCTTTAAAATCAGTGATCCCGAGGTCTCCCCAACCTTGGGAGTGCTCTTCTAACAATGTCAGTCAACAAACATTTCTGACTTTCAGATATATGATCTGCTGGTCAGTGATAACCAAATTCTTAAGACCACTCCTCAGTTCTTCCTCTGGGCCACAAAATTAGCATATCAGTGACATGAAGCACCTGATCTCTGTCTTTTTTCTATAAAATGATCTTGCTGCTGGTTCTTTACTAAAATTATTTTGGAATTGGCATTATAATGCCAATAGTGATTATTTTAACTAAATATCTCATTCTTTTGTATCTTTCTTTGTATCTTTCTGAGATTGATCAGATACCATAAGTGATGAAACGTCTCATGCACATGTCTGCTAGGAAGGAACTTATATATATATATATATATATAGATATATATAGATATAGATATATAATTTTGGTTACTTTAATTATAATCAAAATGATGATTATAGATATTTTAATTCTCTATCCTATCTAGTCATATATAGGAATCTTTCTCTGAGGCATGCACTTATTATAATGTTGTGTGTCTTTGGTCTTTCTTACAAAAGAGAGCCAGATATGAAGATGCTGTAGATTTGAAACATGATTCTATTATTTATTCTCTTTGAGACTTTGAGCAAGTTATTTATTTATCCAAACTTCTTTGTCTACATTTGTAAAGTATTTTTTTTAATCAGATTACCATCACTACCTAAAAAAAAAAAAAAAAAAAAAACTTGCCTTTGAGACAAGTAAAAACTTCAAGAATTCAAAATAACAGAAGGGACAAAAGGATATAGTAATCCTCAAATTCAAGTGTTAAATATATACATAAGTATATAGAAACATACATCAGGTGAAAGGATATTAAAATATAATTGAGAAAATGTGAAATCAGGATTGAATCAGATAGAAGAAAAATATCTATAGAGAAATAGGGACCACAAAGTATTAGTTTTTAGAAATTTAATAAGAAAAAATAGATTTAGACAAAAGACACATCAGGAAAAAAATCATTTTAAACAAAATTTCACCATGTGATTCTTTTGATTGACAATCTCTTCTAGCTCATTTAACTTATGACTCAACTTATACAATATACTTTATGCATAATTTCTCAGGACAAAACATTGAATAAAGAAAGGAACACATTAAGAAATACTAGGTCTCCAAAGAAGAACTAGAGATCATTATTTATCGCAAAATAGAAAAATCTGATTATATCAAATTGAAAAGTTTTTGTACAAACAAAACTAATGCAGACAAGATTAGAAGGGAAGCAATAAACTGGGAAAACATTTTTACAGCCAAAAGTTCTGATAAAGGCCTCATTTCCAAAATTTATAGAAAATTGACTCTAATTTATAAAAAATCAAGCCATTCTCCAATTGATAAATGGCCAAAAGATATGAACAGACAATTTTCTGACGAAGAAATTGAAACTATTTGAAACTATTTCTAGCCATATGAAAAGATGCTTGAAGTCATTATTAATCAGAGAAATTCAAATTAAGACTACTCTGAGATACCACTACACACCTGTCAGATTGGCTAGAATGACAGGGAAAGATAATGCACAATGTTGGAGGGGATGTGGGAAAACTGGGACACTGATACATTGTTGGTAGAATTGTGAATACATCCAGCCATTCTGGAGAGCAATTTGGAACTATGCTCAAAAAGCTATCAAATTGTGCATACCCTTTGACCTAGCAGTGTTACTACTGGGCTTATATCCCAAAGAGATTTTAAAGAAGGGAAAGGGACCTGTATGTGTAAGAATGTTTGTGGCAGCCCTCTTTGTAATGGCCAGAAACTGGAAACTGAGTGGATGCCCATCAACTGGAGAATGGCTGAATAAATTGTGGTATATGAATATTAT
The DNA here is from genome assembly GCF_016432865.1 of Antechinus flavipes. Lineage (NCBI taxonomy): Eukaryota > Metazoa > Chordata > Mammalia > Dasyuromorphia > Dasyuridae > Antechinus > Antechinus flavipes. The sequence goes on along the minus strand of NC_067400.1, from coordinate 180,373,707 downwards.
GGAATATTATTGTTCTGTAACAAATGACCAACAGGATGATTTCAGAACGGCCTGGAGAGACTTACATGAACTGATGCTGAGTGAAATGAGCAGGACCAGGAGATCATTATATACTTCAACAACAATACTATATGATAATCAATTTTGATGGACATGGCCCTCTTCAACAATGAGATGAACCAAATCAGTTCCGATAGAGCAGTAATGAACTGGCTACATCCAGCGAAAGAACTCTGGAAGTTGACTATGAACCACTACATAGAATTCCTAATCCCTCTATTTTTGTCTGCCTGCATTTTTTATTTCTTTCACGGGCTAATTGTACACTATTTCAAAATCCAACTCTTTTTATACAGGAAAATAACTATTTGGACATGTACACATATATTGTATTTAACTTATGCTTTTACATGTTTAACATGTATTGGTCAACCTGCCATCTGGGGGAAGGGGTGGGGGGAATGAGGGGAAAAGTTAGAACAAAAGGATTTGCAACTGTCAATGTTGAAAAATTATCTATGCATATATCTTGTAAATAAAAAGCTATAATAATAATAATAAAAAAGAAATACTAGGTCTCAGGAGCAATTAGGTAGCACAGTGGATAGAGCACTAACCTTTAAGTCAGGAGAACTTAAGTTCAAATTCAAACTCAGATACTTAACACTTCCTAACTGTGTGATCCTGGAGCAAATCACTTAATCCCAACTGCCTCAGCCAAAAATAAATAAATAAATAAATTATGTATATATGTATGTATGTATACATATATGTGTGTGTGTGTGTATGTGTGTGTGTGTATACACATATACTAGGTCTTCTTTTAAAAGGAAAACAAGGTATTCATAAAAAGGACAAAAACTCAAATGCTAACAAATCGAAAATCAAATGGAACTTTTTACTTCAGTTTTCTATTAGGTTCAAACAAGGCAAAAATGACCTATATGAGCTCATTTTAAAGGACCTAGCTTTTAAAATCAATATACCTCAACTGATAGAAAGCAACTAGAGATATGTTTATACCTGCTCAGAAAGGCCAAATATTCTTGTGCTAACATTTTGTCCATAGATATGAAATGACAGTAACAATTTATTTTAAATGAGATTATACATTCTAATCAGAATTGAGATAAATTTCAAAGCATAGATCTTTACTTTAGCCTAGTTTTCTCTTAACCTAATTCATTATTATATGGTAACTCTGAAGTTATACATTGATGATGTTTTCATTTTGGAAGGAAAGTCTCACTTGCCAACAAAGAATATTCAGTTTGTAATCCAAATGCATTAAAAAAAAAATAAGTTTTGTTTGTTTGAAAATTTAGGGGAGAAAATATGGATAGATGGTGAAGAAGATAACATTTTATAAAACAATCTGAATTCAGACCTAATTTTTGCTGATTTGTATTTGTGGGACCTTAATTAATAATATTTACTTCTCTGGGTCTTTGATTTACTTATCACTAAAGTAGCAGGCTGAACTCTTAAGAACTATTACAAGTCTAACTCAAAGAATCTATGGATTTAAAAGGCCACTTTAACTCATATATGCTCACCCATGACAAATGGTCACTTACAGGCCTGAAATCATGGTAACCTGAATTCAAATCTTGCCTTAGATACTTGGCTATGTGATCTGAGGAAATCACTTAACTCTATTTACCTCAGTTTCCTCACCTATAAAATGAAGTGGAGGAGAAAATAGAAAACCACTCCAATATCCTTGCCAAGCAAACCTCAAAAGGGGTCATAAAGACTCAGACGTGACTGAAATGAAAGAACAAGAAGAAACAAACACCATGTCTGAAATCACTCTCTTCTACTTTTAGACTGGTTGAATATTTAGGAATTTATTTTTTATATTGAAATAGAATACAAGTTCTACAAGTTCATAGAAGCATAGATTTAGAGCTGGAATGGATGTCAGAGGTAATATTTCAGATTCTTCTAATTCTACAGTCTATGACCAAACAGAAATACTATAATTCCTCTTCCACATTGCTCTTGAAATATATGAAGATATTCATATTAGTTTATCTAAGGCTTCTCTCTTCCAGTATAAATGTTATAACTTCTTTTGACCAACATTGCAAATGCTTCCCTCTGAGCATGCTCCAATTTCTTAATGTCTTTCTTTAAATGTTCACAATTAATACAATAATACATGCATAAGCTATGTAGCATACAGCAAGAATTTAACTCCTCCCTTATTCTGGACCACCATATTTCAGATAATATTGGCAACCTAACATTACTGGGCTACTTCAATAATAAGATCTCTTGAAGCTGATATCAATCACTAATTTTAGGTAATGTCATTCAAATCAACAAGCAATAAAATGCTCACCATAAAAGAATGTATCAATATTTACAATGTTTTTTTTTTGTTGTTGTTGTTGCAAATTAGGCAATTGGAAAAAAAATGTAACAGTACCTATATATCCATATCTGCACAGACTTGCATGAGTTTTTGATTTATAAGAATAATGAGAGAAAATTCCTGGTACATTGCTCTCTATCTGTTTTTAATATTATAAGAATCTAGTATTGCCTTTGTTCCATAATTCAAAAAAGTAATGTTTATATCAAAGTTACCTGATGATATAACTATGGGATAATGCATAATAAAAATGCCTTTTTTAAATTTTCATCTCTTCTCTGGGGAATTCGGAAACTGCTGAATCAAGTGATGGTATTAAATAGAACCACACATATTCTACTATTCCAAGCAAATGAAAACCAAAAACATAGATGGGCTTTTCACCATGATATAGCTTACATAATCTATATCAGAGTTCTTCCATCATTTTCTTTAACAAAATATTTCTGCTACTTCTTTTCAAAATATTGGTGGTACTGATAGTAATGAAAATATCATGTTGTTTTTAGTGTTTTTATGTCACCAAAATTGCTTCATCTATTTCAAGGAATATGAGAGGTTGCCCATTTTCATGGGCAACCCAATATTTCCAATGCAGGATTATGTTGTGGATTTTTGTATACTTAAGATATTAACACTGATTTCTCTGAGTATTTTCTGTGATAAGTAGGAAGACTAAATGGGAGTTACAATCATCCTAACAATTTTTATAAAGAAGAATAATAATTATAATGTAATTTGCTCTTTTGCATATCTAACTGAATATACCTTTTGGTAATATAAAAATGCTCTTCAGATATGTAAAGGATAGAATTTGCATGTGAACAAAAGACATTAAATGTTTATATCATTTGTATTGTTTAACAATATCTATTAAAAAAAATTCCACATTATAGCCAGCAAAAACAAAAGTTATCTGAATATTTCATGAATATATTAAAAGCAACAAATTATCTTTTGTAATACTAAAAAAAATTATTATACTGCCATCTCATCCCAAATACAAAAATAAATAAACAAAATTGGATGATCATCTCCCTTTAAAGTGAAAACAAGATTTTTCTAATCTGTTATTTTTATAAGGATCAAATTCAGAGGCACACAAATTAGATTCATAAAAATTAAAGAAAATATTCATTGTTACTTTTCTGCTTTTCAGATAAGTACTAGTGCTAGGAATTTGTCATTTGTTCACACAGAAACATTTGTGTTTTAATTTTAGATATTTCTAAAAACAGATTTCAGAGGGTGTTAGGCAATTCAGTGCTTAGAGTTCTGCATCTGAAGTTGGGAAAAGGAGTTCAAATTCAGCATTAGACACTTAACTAGCTGTATGACTGTGGACACTTAACTTCTGTCTGACTTAGTTATCTCAGCTACCTAATGGGGACAATTGCAACATCCACTCCCAGACTTATTGTAAAGATCAAATGAGATAAAATTTTAAGGCACTTTGCAAGATATCTGGCAATTCAAAATGCTTAATAAAAACAATTATTCCCCACTTTTCCCCCGCTCCCTCTCGCTTTGTCCTCCCTCCTTCCTTCCCTTCTCTCTCTCTCTCTTTCTCTCTCTCTCTCTCCTCCTTCTATTTTTCTTTCTTTCTTTCTTTCTCTCTCTTTTGCTACCTCTCTCTCCCTGTCAAGAAAAACAAACAAACAAACAAATAATAAAAAAAAAAAAAACCAGAAGCTAAAAGATATAAAAAGGCAAAGGGAAATTCTCATCAATATATGAAAGAAGACATTATCTTTGTATTCCAAAGCCTAGAAGAAAACATACATTAACATCTGAGGTAAGCGGTATTCTATAAGCTAAATTCTTCAGTTAAGATGAGTTACGCCTGACAAAATTTGACAGACATGAGTAGTTAGACACTTTCTGTTATCTTTGAAGGGTCCTGAAATTGAGGACATTGCTGTTGAATCCAAGAAAGGTAAATGTACCAATTTAAAAGAAGAAGAAGAAGAGGAAAGATTCTGCAAACTAGAGACCAGTGAATTTGATTTTTAATCATGAGAAAATTCTTGAAAACATTCATCAGGGAATGATTTGTAAAATCTTATAAAGGAAAAAAAATGATTACTAAAACTCAGCATGGAAACCTCAAGAATAAATCATACTGATCTTCCAGGCCAAGATGGAGGAGAGGAGGCACACAGCTGAGTAAACTCCACATTTTCTCTCAGAATTCATTTCATTACAAGCCTCTGAATTAATGCTTGGCTAAAAAATAAAAATAAAAATAAAAAAAACCCACAAATAATTCCCAAGAGAAGACATCCTTGAAATTTGCGAGGAAATGTCTGTTTTTGCTCAAGGGTGGGGACAGTTTTAGATTGGGGGGCAGGCTGAGAGTAGGCAGTGGCAGCAAAAGCATGGCAGGCAGCTAACAGCCAAGCAGATCAGAGCGGGGTGGGGTGTGATCTCAGCCGTCTCTGCTGGGGGAGCTTTGCTACAGGATTGGATACTTTGCCCTGGCAGTAAGTCAGTAGCCCAGCAGAGAAGCTAAAAACACCAGGGAGGAGGTGGGGGGGTGTGAAGAATACAATCCCAAAAAACTAGGATCTCTCAGGACCTGGCCACCCCTCCCCCACAGTGTCTCAGCATGTTCTCAGAGTCTCAGAGTGCAGGCGTAGCACAGCCATCCCTGTCCTGTTAGGGCCTCACTGCTGCCCTTCCCCTCCCCGCCCCCTCTCCCCCCAAGTCTGTAGAGGAAACTCGGTAACACCATACAGCCCCAAAAAGAAAGCAGATTCCTTTTGGTTTTTTTTTTTCTTTTTTTCTTTGCTGGTTTGTCTTTGATTCTTTTCTGACAAAATGAGCAAAAAATTGAAAAGAACCTTTAATCATTGACAGCTTCTATACGGATAGAGAGCAGACTCTAAACCCTGAGGAGACCAAAAACAGACTGTCTCCAGGTGAATCCCCAAAAGAGGACATCATCTGTTCCTCAGCACAGATGAACCTCATAGAAGAAATTTAAAAGGCTCTCACAAGAGAGCTAGAAGAAAAATGGGAAAAGGAGAGGGAGGCTTGGCAAGAGAGTCTGAAGAAGTTACCCCACTCATTGAAAGACAGAGTGGATTAAAAAATCAAAATGTTGAAAAATAGAATTAGTGAACAGGAAACAGAAAATAGCTCTCTAAAAGCTATTTCTCTAAAAAATAAAATTGGGGAAATGGAAAAAAAATTCCATAGAACAAAACAACTCACTTAAAAACTCAATTGGACAATTAGAAAAAGATATAAAACAAGTGAGTGAAGAAAATACTTCATTGAAAATCAGAATCGAACAAATGGAATTGAATGACTTGAGGAGACGCCAAGCAAAACCAAAAAAATCAAACAATGGAGAAAAATGTGAAATACCTTCTTGGGAAAACAACAGACCTGGAAAATAGATCTAGGAGAGACAATCTGAGAATTATTGAACTCCCAGAAAAATATGATGAAAAAAAGAGCCTGGACACTATTTTCCAGAAAATTATCAAACAGAACTGCCCATAGTAATAGATATCTGGCAATTCTTTCTTTATCTTTTCTTCCTGCTCTCTCTTTCACTCCCTCTCTCTCCATATCAAGGAAAAAAAAAACAGAAGATAAAAGATAAAAAGGCAAAGGGAAATTCTCATCAATAAGTGAAAGAAGACATTATCTTCATAGATAGTTGTAGAAACAGAGGGTAAAATAGACATTGAAAGAATTCATCGATCACCTACTGAAAGGGATCCTAAAATCAAAATATTAAGAAATATAGTGGCCAAATGCCAGACCCTCAGATGAAGGAAAAAATACTGCAAGCAGCTAGAAAAATCCAATTCAAATACAGAGGAACCACAATAAGGATTACCCTGGATCTAGCAATGTCTACGTTAAAAGATCGAAGGGCCTGGAATATGATATTCCAAAAGGCTAAGGAACTCGGTATGCAACCAAAAATAACTTACCCAGACAGAATGACCATCTTTTTCCAGGGAAGAAAATGGACATTCAAAGAAATAAGCGAATTTCACCTATTTTTGCTGAAAAAACCAGAACTTAACAAAATCTACAAATTTGATCTACAAATATAGAACTCAAGAGAAACCTAAAAAGGTAAAAAGAAATCTTGAGAACTATATTTCTGCTATAAAGAATACATGTATACCTTGTTCTAGAACCTAGAGGTGGAAAGGAAATTGTACCAGAAAAAGGGTAAAGTGTGGATACTACATCTCACAAAGAGGCAAACGAAACCTATTATATTTGAGAGAAAGAATGGAGGGGGATGAATATAGTGGGTATCTTACTGCCATCAGAATTGGCTTTAAGAGAAAAATTTTAGATATATTCAATTTATGGTGAAACTTCTCCCACCTCATTGAAAAGGGGAAAGTGAAAAGGGAATGAATAAGCTAAGTGGAAAGGAATACACAGAAACTGTGAGCAAATGGATTAAGAGAGAGAGAGGAAATCTAAGGCAGCAGGGTGAAGGATACTAAAACGGGAGGGCTGGGAGAAGCAAGTGATGCTCACAACTTTTAATACTGAGGAAGAGGTAAGGGGGAAAGAAGGGAGAAAAACATAAACAGGGGTTAACATGATGACAAGTAATACAGAAGTGTTAATTTTAATCATAAATGTGCATGGGGTAAACTCCCCCATAAAGAGGAAGCAGTTAGCAGAATGGATTAAAAGCCAGAATCCTACAATATGTTGTTTACAGTAAACACACCTGAAGCAGGAAGATACATACAGAGTAAAGGTAAAAGGTTGGAGCAGAATCTATTATGCTTCAGGTATAGTCAAAAAAGCAAGGGTAGCCATCCTTATCTCAGATCAAGTAAAAGCAAAAATTGATGTAATTAAGAGAGTTAAGGAAGGGCATTTTATCTTGCTAAAAGGTAACATACATAATGAAGCAAAACATATATGCACCAAGTGGTATAGCATCTAAATTCTTAAAAGAGAAATTAAAAGAGCTGCAAGAAGAAATAGACAGCAAAACTATAATAGTGGGAGATCTCAACCTTGCACTCTGAGAATTAGATAAATCAAACCACAAAATAAATAAGAAAGAAGTCAAAGAGGTAAATAGAATACTAGAAAAGTTAGATATGATAGATCTTTGGGGAAAACTGAATGGAGACAGAAATACACTTTCTTCTCAAGAGTTCATGGAACCTATACAAAAATTGACTATATATTAAGACATAAAAACCTCAAACTCAAATGCAGTAAGGCAGAAATAGTAAATGCATCCTTTTCAGACTGCGATGCAATGAAAATTACATTGAATAAAAAGCCAGGGAAAAATAGGCCAAAAAATAATTGGAAACTAAATAATCTCATACTAAAGAATGATTAGGTAAAACAGCAAATCATATACATAATTAATGATTTCACTCAAGAAAAATGACAATAATGAGACGTCATACCAAAATGTGTGGGATGCAGCCATAGCTGTAAAAAGGGGAAATTTCCTATCTCTAGAGGCCTACTTGCATAAAATAGAGAAAGAGAAGGTCAATGAATTGGCCTTGGAACTAAAAATGCTAGAAAAGGAACAAATTAAAAACCCCCAGTCAAACACTAAAATTGAAATTCTAAAAATAAAAGAGGAGATCAATAAAATTGAAAGTAAAAACAAAACTATTGAATTAATTAATAAAACTAAGATTTGGTTCTATGAAAAAACCAACAAAATAGACAAACCCTTAGTAAATCTGATTTAAAAAAGGAAAGAGGAAAATCAAATTGTTAGTCTTAAAAATGAAAAGGGAGAACTCACCACTAATGAAGAGGAAATTAGAACAGTAAATAGGAGTTACTTTGCTCAACTTTATGCCAATAAATTCGACAACTTAAATGAAATGGAAGAATACCTTCAAAATATAGCTTGCCCAGATTAACAGAGGAAGAAGTAAATATCCTAAACAGTCCCATCTCAGAAAAAGAAATAGAACAAGCAATTAACCAACTCCCTAAGAAAAAATCCCTAGGACCAGATCAATTTACATGTGAATTCTACCAAACATTTAAAGAACAATTAACTCAATGCTATATAAACATTTTGAAAAAAGAGGGATTGAAGGAGTCCTACCAAACCCCTTTTACGACACAGACATGGTATTGATACCTAAACCAGGTAGGTTGAAAACAGAGAAAGAAAATTATAGACCAATCTCCCTAATGAATATTGATGCTAAAATCTTAAATAAAACATTAGCAAAAAGATTACAGAAATTCATTCCCAGGATAACACACTATGACCAAGTAGGATTTATACCAGGAATGCAGGGCTGGTTCAATATTAGGAATATATTAGCATAATTGACTATATCAATAACCAAACTAACAAAAACCATATGATCATCTCAATAGATGCAGAAAAAGCATTGATAAAATTCAACATCCATTCCTAATAAAAACACTTGAGAAGATAGGAATAAATGGACTTTTCCTTAAAATAGTCAGGAGCATATATTTAAAACCGTCAGCAAGCATCATATGCAATGAGGAAAAACTGAAACCTTTCCCAGTAAGATTTGGATTGAAGCACGGTTGCCCACTATCACCATTATTATTTAATATTGTATTAGAAACGTTAGTTTCGGCAATGAGAGCTGAGAAAGTGATTAAAGAAATTAGAGTAGGTAATGAGGAAACCAAACTATCTCTCTTTGCAGATGATATGATGGTATATTTAGAGAACCCCAGAGATTCTACTAAAAAGCTATTAGAAATAATTCATAACTTTAGCAAATTTGCAGGATACAAAATAAATCCACATAAATCCTCAGTATTTTTATACATCACCAACAAAATCCAACAACAAGAGATACAAAGAGAAATTCCATTCAAAATAACTGTTGATAGCATAAAATATTTGGGAATCTATCTACCAAAGGAAAGTCAGGAATTATATGAGCAAATTTACAAAAAACTTTCCACACAAATAAAGTTAGACTTAAATAATTAGAAAAATATTAAGTGCTCTTGAATAGGCTGAGTGAATATAATAAAGATGATAATAATCCCTAAACTAATCTATTTATTTAGTGCTATACCAATCAGAATTTGGGACCAAAGATGAACTACAGACCATTATTGGTCACAAAATAGAAAATTTTGATTACATCAAATTAAAAAGCCTTTGTACAAACAAAACTAATGCAAACAAGATTAGAAGGGAAGCAACAAACTGGGAAAGCATCTTCATATTTAAAGGTTCTGATAAAGAACTCATTTCCAAAATATATAGAGAAGTGACTCTAATTTATAAGAAATCAAGCCATTCTCCAATTGATAAATGGTCAAAAGATATGAACAGACAATTTTCAAATGATGAAATTGAAAGTATTTCCACTCATATGAAAGTGTTCCAAATCACTATTGATCAGAGAAATGCAAATTAAGACAACTCTGAGATGCCACTACACCCCTATCAGATTGGTTAAGATGACAGGAAAAAATAATGATGAATGTTGGAGGGGATGCAGGAAAACTGGGACACTGATGCATTGTTGGTGGAGTTGTGAACGAATCCAACCATTCTGGAGAGCAATCTGGAATTATGCCCAAAAAGTTATCAAACTGTGCATACCCTTTGATCCAGCAGTGCTACTACTGGGCTTATACCCCAAATAGATACTAAAGAAGGGAAAGGGATCTGTATGGGCCAAAATGTTTGTGGCGGCCCTGTTTGTAGTGGTTAGAAACTGGAAAATGAATGCATGCCTCTTGGAATCCTTACAAATTGTTAAGTCATTAGATTTGATAGAGACAATAATTATCTAATTTAGCATGGTTCAGTATCCTTGATCTGATCTTACAAGATGTTTTGGGCCAGAACCTGAAACAAAGTACTAAGTAAAACTAATTGATACAATGCTTGTGTTCACACCTTTACTCATTAGAGTTCACACATTTGGAAGATTTCAGGGTTTAGTATGAGATATCCGAATTCACACCTCCTTTAATCCCCCCCTCGGAGGGGAGATGATATATAAATAGCAGACTCAGTCGAAAGTTCAGCTGAATTAGATTGGAGAGGAGCTCTCTGGGGCAGACACAAAATACTCTGCGAGATTGAGAGCCAGAAGCCCTCTCTCAGAGGCAAGACATATTCAACTTGATGCTGGCTAGAGACTGAAGAAAGCAGAGGCAGAAGCAAAGGACAAAGTTGCAAGAGCTCTTAGAACCAAGCAGAAAGGTAGGCCTCAACTAACCGGGCTATTTTAGAAGGAGAAAATAAACTTTTGCATTTACCAGCTGGCTGCATTTTGAATGATTATTACTCTTAACTGAAACTAAGGCTGCCTCCAGAAAACCTCCCCAAGAAACCTGCCTTCTCCCAGGGAGAGCTATAATTTTAAAGAAGAAAAACACCACATTTTGGTGCCCTGAATGTGGGACTGACAGACCCCTCAGTGGATTTTAGTGGAAAAGCTCCGATCCTGATTTCACTGGAAAAGCCTCTGAAAGCAATTCCAGTGGAAAAGACTCTTCAACCCAGAAATTAGGGTGAGTAAAACAAAGAAATTTTGTTAAAAGAGTTAAAGTAGAATTTCAGCTAACATGGGACAGATATTTAGAAAACAGCCTTCTGTTTATGTTCAAGGAAAATGTTTAGAGAGCATTGTCAAAATTATGGAAAGCCAAGGTTCGATTATAATTTTGCAGCAGATCAGTGAACTTTTAGAAATTGTAAAGACCAAATGTCCTTATTTCTCCCTTGAAAAAGAATTGGATCTAGATGAGTGGAAATTAGTAGGAGAGGATCTTTGTCAATTCTATAATAAAAATGGACCTAACTCAATTTCCAAATTCATACTTAATACATATAATTTAATACAACTGGTTTTAGGAAATTTTACAAGTATTAAAATAAGGAAAAAGAAAAAAAACAGCAGGAGGTAGAGGTGCCAACTAAACTAGGTGAAATACTAAACCCTGAAATCTCCCAAATGTGTGAACTCTAATGAATAAACTAGAATCAGATAAGAATGGAGTTAAGTACACTTCTGAGTGTGATACTTCACAGCAGGAGGAATTAGATCATTCCACATCTCATGACCCTCCCCCCTCAATTAACCCTTCATGGGTGGAGAAAGAAGGGGGAGGGAGAGAGGCAGAAACACAATTTGCATCTCCTGTGAAGCAGACTATGTCAAGATTAGAAAAAGCATTAATTAAGGCAAAAAATGAAGGAGAAGATATATCTGATTTTATAAATGCATATCCTATGATTGAAAAGCTTGACTCTTCAGGTCAAAAAGAGAGAAAATACACTCCTTTTAATTTGGAAAAAGTTAAAGATTTGAAAAAGGGTTGCACTATTTATGGGACTACATCCTCTTATGTTAAGCTGTTACTAGATACTTTGTCTTATGAAATCTTAACCCCAAATTATTGGAAATCCATAGCTAGAACATGTCTAGAACCGGGACAAAATTTGTTGTGGCTTTCGGAGTTTCATGAATTATGTAGGATTCAAACCCAACACAATAGGCAAACAGGAGCTAATGGACAAATCGCTTTTGACCAACTAGCTGGTGAAGGTCATTACAGAGAGAATTCAGAACAGATTTATTGTCCCATACCAGTGTATGAGCAAATTTCTAAGGCTGCAGTAAAAGCTTGGAATTCTCTACCTGGACAGAAAGATGGAAGCAAAGCTTTCACAAAAATAGAGCAAGGTCCCAATGAACCTTTTGAAGATTTTGTGGTACGTTTGCAAAGAGCTATAATAAGGACCATTGGAGATAATGCTGCCACAGAAATAATGACCAGACATCTGGCTAAGGAAAATGCTAATGACAAAAAAATTATATGTGAAGTACACAAAGATGCTCCTTTAGAGGAGATCATGAGGCACTGTGCCACAGTGAGCACAAATGCTTATTATACCCAAACTATGATGAACATGGAAAGACAGGGTCCCTCTTGGCAAGGGACTTCTAGAGAAACTTGTGGATGTTTTTAGTGTGGAAAAGTTGGACATTTGAGAACTCATTGTAGATATGGAGATAGAATGAGAAGACAGGGTGAGAGAAAACCCAAAACTCCATGTCCAAAATGCAACTAAGGCTTTCACTGGGCCTCTGAATGTAGATTGACCCAGAGGAATGAGAGGTAGGGCCCAGCTCCAAGGTATCAATCAAAAGACAGATGGGACATGATACAGCTGAGGTTATACCCAGAGAGTCTAGAAATTCAGGACTCTGATGTCATCAGCCAACAGAAAAGCAATCAGGATTACAGTTGTGGAGAATACAGGTTTTTTAACCCAGAAGAGCAGTATCCAATGTGAGCAGCTCCACTATCTTTAGATAATTGCCAGATGATGAAGAAAAATCCCTAAAGTGGTAAATAGAAGGGAATTGGATAGGTTAATTGCTTAGGAGAAAGGATTTGCTTGTATTTTTACAGAGAAGGATAAAGATGGAGAACGAATCAGATGTGTGCCAATGAGCCATATTCGCCTTGTCTATCAGAGAAAAACAGAAAAAGAGAAAAAACTTCAAAACAAAAGAGAAGATTAAAAAAACATCTGACACCGAAAGAGCATGGCTGACAATGAGACTGTAAAAAGAACTTTAAAATCTTCATGAATCATTAGATTTTGTAACACAAGATGAGACTGTTTTAATTCTTGAAAATCCAGCAAGAACCATTGTATTCCTTGAGATGAAAAATTGTTGATGAGACTATTGCAGTACTTCAGAGCTTACAGAAATTATTGGATGTCTGGCACATGAACTAATGGACAATGGATTCCTTTTGGACTATTTCTAGGACTTCTGGACATGTGTAAATTCTCATATTGATTCATGAAATTTGTTACATTACTACTAGCCTGTGTTATATTGCTATGTGCTTATGTATCTTATGTAATTATGTGTAATGCCTCCCATATTGATGGATTTATGTATACCATGTATATCTGTTTCAAGTTCTGCCCATATTGATGGATTTATGTGTACCTCTTTCAAGTGAGCCCCTTCAGAAACCCGCTAATCTGATTTGATTTCCTATTTCTTTTGGTGTTTTCATCTCCCTTCCTGAGATGTCAGGGAGGGCATGACCACCGTATTTTTATGGTTTTTTCACTCCTTTTTTGAGCAGTCAGGGAAGGCATGATCACCTTTTTTTTTGGGGGGGGGGGGTTCTCACTTCCTTGAGAAGTCAGGGAGGTCATGACCACCCTATATTCTAAAACAAAAGAAAGCGGGAGATGTTGGAATCTTCACAAATTGTTAAGTCATTAGAGTTGATAGAGACAATAATTATCTAAGTTAGCATGGTTCAGTATCCTTGATCTGATCTTAGAAGGAGATGTTTTGGGCCAGAACCTGAAACAAGGTACTAATTAGAACTAAGTGATACAATGTTTGTGTTCACACTTTTACTCATTGGAGTTCACACGTTTGGGAGATTTCAGGATTTAGAGATATCCGAATTCACACTTCCCTTGAAGCTCTTAGGGGTAGAGAGCATGCTGGGAGATATCCCACAATCCTACTCTCTCATATATAAGAAACAGACAGAGGCTCTCAGAGCTGAAGATTGAGAAGGGAGATCAGTTCAGTTGAGGAGAAGCACTCTCTCATAGGCGCAACCAGATTCATCTTCATCTCACACCATTGTGGTGGCTGGGCTCCTGCACTTTCCCCACTGAAACCAAGCTGGTCTGAAAGACTTTCCAGAAAACTAGCTGAGCTCCAAGTGAAGGAAACAAGAGATTCATTACGTCTTTGTGCTGGCTGGAGGCTGAAGAAAGCAGAGGCAGAAGCAAAGGACAATCTGCAAGAGCTCTTAGAACCAAGCAGAGATTAGGCCTCAACTAACCAGGCTATTTTGGAAGGAGAAAATAAACATTTGCATTTTTACCAGTGGGCTGCATTTTAGGTGATTATTTACTTTTAACTGAAACTAAGGCTGCCTCCAGAAAACCTCCCTGAGAAACCTGCTCCCAGAGAGAACCATTATATTATTTTAAAAGAAGAAAATCATCACAGATGGCCATCAATTGGAGAATGGTTGGGTAAATTGTGGTATATGAATGTTATGGAATATTATTGTTCTCTAAGAAATGACCAGCAGGATGAATAAAGAGGCTTAGAGAGACTTAGATGAACTGATGCTAAGTGAAATGAGTAGAATCAGGAAATCATTATATACTTCAACAACGATACTGTATGAGGACGTATTCGGATGGAAGTGGATTTCTTTGACAAAGAGATCTAACTCAGTTTCAATTAATCAATGATGGACAGAAGCAGCTACACCCAAAGAAAGAACACTGGGAAATGAATGTAAACTGTTTGCATTTTTGTTTTTCTTTCCGGGTTATTTCTACCTTCTGTATCTAAGATATACTGTGACATATTTAACATGTATAGGACTGCTTGCCATCTGGGGGAGGGAGTGGAGGGAGAGAGGGGAAAAATCGGAACAGAAGTGAGTGCAAGGGATAATGTTGTAAAAAATACCCTGGCATGGGTTCTGTCAATAAATAGTTATTAAAAAAAAAAAAGAAGAATAAATCATACTAAGTTAACTTCATTTGTTTCAACAAAGTAACCAGATTATAGGAATGCTATCAAGATAGCATATATTTTAAAACATTAAAAAAAAAACTGCCTTTACTAACAAAGCTGTTGGTGAGAAGTATTTTCTAAATGGACATAGATAAGGATCATGAGAGACATAAGATTTTTGAGAAAAAAGAAACCTAGAAATTTTGGGAGAGGAATCCCAAGATTTCACATGCATATAGGCATCAGTGACCAGGTACTTTGTGAGTGAAGGATACTGATAACCCCGAACTAAATATACTCATGAGCTGTAAGCGTCAGGGGAGGAGCCTCACATAGCATAAGAGGAGGTATAGAGGCCTTGAAGCCTAAGGCACCAGGATGTAATCTCTGCAGCCAGTAGGCACCTCCTCTCGAGTGGGAGCTATGCTCATAATGAGAATGAGTCATCAATGGGAGAGACATCTCCTTCCCTTATTGGCTGTGCGTGTGATGTCATAAGCCCTATATAAGCAGTGGAGACCAAGAAGTAGGTGGAGTTCATTAGGAGTTCAACAAGCATTCAAAAGGAGTCAGTGGGAGGTTAGTAAGAATGCAGGAGAGTACAGGTTGTAAACACATGGAATAAAGATTTGTGCTTGCAAGCAGCTGTGTCCAGGAGTTCTGTTAAACAAGAACTCCTGTTCAGAGAGGTAGTGTGGCCGGAGACATCCAAGACCAGGGATTTGGTAAGCTGGCAATCAGTAACCTCTGGGTGGGAGGTTACAATGAACAATTATTCTAGTTCACTAACCTACATAGGAAATGAGTGACCAAATAGAGTTTTGTTATTTTCCTGTCACTGCTAATTGAAACCTTGTGAATATAACACTTCTCCACTACTTTCTCCTAGTCTCTGCTTTACCATGATCTAGTGAACTATCATCACTTTGCTTTTACATTTTCATTTGCTTTATATAATTATATAATGAATTTTGTTTCCAAATAAAGGGAAGTTGATATTCACGCATTCTGATTTAGTTTCTGCCATAACACAATTAACCACACAATTGTAGAAAATCAATTTGATGAGGTTTAGATTTGGGGAACTCAAATGAAATTAGGGTTTCTGGTGCTTAGGGAGTTAAATAAGGTCTAGTGGCAGGTTCAGGGTTCAGGAATCAAATGGAGGGGTTTGGCTCCCCTGCAACTCCTCAGGATTCGGTGCGTGGGTAGGGAATTTGGGGGAACGCCCTCCTGGAGACACAAGATCCTCTGTAAAGGAATTTACAGACCTGAAAACCTAGATTGATAAAAGAGGTTTATTATGGGGATTGGAAGTAAGCTTAAAGTCTGTTAAGGAAACAGGTGAGGATAAAGAGAGTATGGCACTGGAAACAGTATTCCAGTGGGCAGAGACCCTTGGCGTGTCAAGCAAAGAGAGGGTTTTAGTTTGGCTCTTTTATAATAGGAGGCTTTGGCTACAAGCTGAAGGGGGTTTGTGGGTAGAGTCCCAAGTTGGCTCCTTGATGGGTTTCAGCTAGGGCTAGAATTGAATTGAATTGAATGGGTTTCAGGACTGAGCCAACCCCATCCAGATAACAAAGATGAAACTGTTTGTGCTTCAGGCTGGAGTCCCCTCACTGAGGCAAAGTTGAAGGAGATTTTTTCCTTTAAGGATTTTTAGAGTTTTGGGGTTCCCTCTTCATTCTCCCCTCAACCAGTCAAAACTTAAATTCATTTAAAGGAAAAAGGACTTGGGGCAGGGTCCCTTATTGAGGCAGAGTTGAAGGAGATTTTCTCCTTCGAGGATTTTCAGAGTTCTGGGGTCCCCTCTTCATTCTCCCCTCAAGCAGTCACCTCCAAATGCATGTAAGGATAAAGGGGCAACAATCTCTTCTTAACTGCTTCGAGCTGGCAAGGGTCATAGAGATTTGGGGGGGGGGTTCATGCCAGGAGGTGAGGCATGAGGTGTAGAGTTTGGGGAGGACAGCAGGGCATCTAAGGGGTGTTTGTCCTGGTCAGTCATCCCCAGTCAGTTGCCCCATGTTCTCCAGGCTGAAGGGCAGTTGAGAATTCAAAGTTTGAAGCCTAGAGAAAACAGATCTCAGAAGCAGATTAAAAGTGAGGTGTCATTCAGGGTGGAGATGGTGACATTCGGGAAAGGGGCCTTTAGCAGGAAATGTATCAGGTCCCTTTTGTGGGCTGCCTGTAAGAATGCTGATGGTCCATCTAACAATATAGGCCGCCAAAGAAAAGTATAAGAGAAAATTCAAGGAGCAAAATATTAGTGAAAGGTGTTAAGTAGCCTAGAATTTAGCCCCTTCATTCTAAATTTCAAGGTGGCAAGGATTAAGGGTGTGGACTCAGAGAGTCAGGGGCAGGAGACCTTCATATCTAGTAGATTTAATAAGCCACTGCTTTTTTTGTGAGTCAGGGTCTAGGGATGGGAGTGTCTTGGCTTGTCAGGGCTGCAGAGCAAGATAACAATGCAGTTTAAGCTAATTGTGCTGATTAAAAAAATAATAATAATAGAGAGTTGGCTCTTCAATTTTACCAGAAAAATAAGCAAAGATTCTGAGACTTTCTTCTTACTATCTCCACTCTTTATGGGGGATAGGTGGAAGGAGTCAGAGGGAGTGCAACATATCAGTGCTGCCTACCCAGCTTATCAGCCCTTGAGGTATTTGGACTATCCTGGGATAAAAGGGGAAACAGAGCCAAACCCCAAATTCCTACCAGAGAGCAGGATGCTTGGGGGGCCAGTTCAACCCTTTTGGTGTTCCCTGACATGTTGGAAAGGCAGTTTCTCCAGTGGTTCTCCTGCTCCAACTCAGGACAGAGACTGGGGTCTCTTTGGACAGTTTTCGTGGCACCTACAGGCCTAAATCTGGGAGAGATTTGTATTAAAAAGGCAGCTCCACTATGAGTGTCTTTTCAGGAGGCAGAAGTTGTCCTAAAAAGAAGAGCTGAGAGTCTCAGGTTAGAAAGTTAAAGGGAAACCAACAGGTGTTGGCAACAGAGTGGGAGAAACATCGAGGGCTCAAAAATGGGCTCCTCTAGTTTTGGCCTTAGTAGTTGGGGATGCGGGTCCCAGATCTTTCATTAGACTGAAAGTTTTTCAGCTTTGAAGGAGACAAGTCTGCTGGGTGTGTTTCTTGCCTGAGGGCAGAGGTATTAGTATCAGTGCCAGGATTTGAAAGAAAAAAGAAATGCTTTTAAGAATGGACTTTAGAGAGTTGGTAGGTGGAGAGAAGTTGGAATTCAACTAATCTAATCAGTGTACAAATTGTGAGGTTGAGGCATTTTTTTCAAGCCCAGTGTGTCTCTGCATTAAGAGACAGCCTAAAGACTAAAGCCCAAGCACCCCAATTCTATAGCTTTTCATTCTCTACAGGCATCTCTGAGAGAAAAAGATATGACAAAAACCTTAATTTTTGTCAATTTCGCAGGAGTTTACACCATAGGTGTCCCTATGGGAAATACTCTGCTGAGTGTTAGAGCTCCAGAACAGAATCAACCACTTCCCGGGATGTTGAGCTGTCCCATTTTGCTATAGAAAGGGTGGGGTGGTGGCTTACTGAGAAAAAAAAAAAAAAAAAAAAAACCCTCATGAACAGTCACCAATGGAAAACCAGAAAGACTAAATCCTTAGACTGAGACAAGGGTGGAGTCATGGTACTGAGAGTGGGAATGGGACTCTGATAGGGTGGAGTGAGTCTCTGGAGAGGGATGACATAATCAGGGGGAGGCACCAGGACATGGGGAGAAGCATCTTGATAAGACAGTATCAGATATTCCAATAGCTTGGGATGCGGAGAGGCATTCTGATATTCTAAAACATAAGATCTTTTATTCTTATCAAGTATTCTGATAAAGAGGGAAAGGAGATTTTGCAGAACTGAGAAGCAGGGAAAACTGAGGCAGGACTGAGTCAGGATAATTAGGGAAACTAGTCAGGACAATAAAGCAAATAACCCAAACTAAAATGGGAAAAATGCAAGGACTTATGGCAAGGACCAGTTTCTCTCTGATAACCCCAGAATTATTAACATCAAACAGCATTCCTCATTTAGGGAGACACACAGGTCTCCCTGTTCAGGTACTCTGCAGTTGGGAAGCATCTCAGCTAGAGCGATGGACAGTTCACTGTGAGTTAGATCTGTGGTCATTTGTTCATAAAGCCTAACTTCTGCTGAGTAGCAGTGCTCAAGACAGTCCTGCTGCCCTAAGTGGGGCACCCCAAGTCTGTCAGGGACTCCAAAAGAGGGAAAAGTGATCTTGGAGGAGATCCATCTGTCCCCTCTCTATGGAACAGGAGCTGCTATTAGGAGACAGATTTCTGAGCAAATTATGCAGTTAGACCAAGGCAACCCCAAACTATTAAAGTCCTGATATCAAAATGCTGAAATACTCATTGAGGAACTGAGGTAACAAGAATGGAGAAACAGATCAGAGAGATTGCCAGTCCCAGGACAGGTGTCTGATTTCTGATTGTTTCTAAAGAATAATCCCCAAAACTGAGTCTGCCAGGTTAATTCCAGCAGAATAAGGGAATTCAAAGTTAAATACTAACCAGAAAATCATAGTCCAATAAATTTTAAGCAAGGAATTAAATAATTTCCAAATCAATCTGAACTAATGAAACAGGGGGCAGGGCAGAAGTGCCTAAGAAAAATACTGCAATTTCCCAATTTCCTGACCAGCTTCAATAAATTTCCTTCCTCAATTTTTACACAGAAAAGAAATTATCAAATAACCATTCCACATATAAATCCCAAGAGTGAATCAAAATTCATATACATAACAAACTAGTAAGGTTCCTAAAACTCTCTCAAACATACAACAATAGTTTAACAGTTTTAACAAATCTTAAAAATAGATGAATTAATTTAAAAGAGGGCCTATCTCTTGAAATCTTCTGCAGAAAGAGGCTGGAACCCACGTAGTGCGTGTGTGGGGAATTCCACGTGGCTGCCCTTTCCCCCATTCCATTTCCCAAAAGGTGTGGAGTGGGGGGGGTGGGGGTAGAGGGGAGGGCAAGGCAGCTAACTTTCACCCCAGGCTAACCAGGTGCTAGCAGAGAGCAGTGGGTGAGTTTAAGACAAACGATCCCTACCCCACCCAACCTTTAGTGGCTTGGAGATGAGGGTGTTGAAGCTTTTAGAAAAGTCAGACCCTAATTGGAGATACATGACCCCTTTCAAGTAAGTTAACAGAACTTCACCCCAACAAGGTCTTAAGATCTTACATTAAAAGATAACCAAATCTAGTCTACAAAAGCAACAGTAAAATTATTTAGACACAGTGATACAGTTTAAATTTTAACAATTCAACCACTTTCCACTCCCCAATATCAGTCCAAATTACATCAGTGATCTTCTAAAGTGGTTAAGGAGTTTTCAAATAGTTTCATCTTCTCCCTCTAACTCATTTCCTGCTGCAATCAGGGAATGAGAAGAGAAAAGAAAGAAAGAAGCTATCTTTACTCTCTTAACAATTTAATTTGCTTTGATTTGGAATTCCCCAGCCATCATTCCAAAGGTCTTTCTTGAAGCTGCAACCTGGCCAGGGCTGGAGCTTAACAAAGCAACCTTTAATTATTGGCAGGGGCATAGAATGCCAATCCAGAAAAATAGGAGAGAATGTGCTAAGAGCAAAAGGTCTTGGGACTGGGAAAATTAGGAGTGAAAAAGTTCCCACCAGTAAGGTTGGGTAGGAAAGTGTGTTTGTGTGTGTGTGTGTATGTGAGAGAGAGAGAGAGAGAGAGAGAGAGAGAGAGAGAGAGAGGAGAGGGAGAGAGCTTGGTTTAGCTAGGCTATTCATCTCTCCACCAGCAGATGAGGAAAGTTTAAGCAAGTGCCCTGAGGCTAGGGGAAAAAAAGGGAGCAGTTTGGAATCTCCTGTCTTTGTAAAAGGCTGTGATAGAAGGGGCATAAATGCCATCAAAGTTTGTTAGTTTAAAAGTTGGTTTTGAAAAACCTTTACGGAAATTTGAGAAGATTAAGATTGAGTCCCCAATCTCCCCAGTGTATAGTACCCCAATAAAGAGACAAGATAGGAGCATTTAAATGGCAGGTTGCCAAGTCATATGGGAGAGGTCTGAAACAGGCCTTGAGTTCTGTGATCCCTACTCCATGGGGGAGGGGGAGGAAAGGCTAGAGTGAGGGTGGGGGAGAAAGGGATACCATCTTACCCAGTGCATCCCGAATCGAGGGCTCCTCTGGTGATTCCACACCAGAACTTGAGGGTGGGGTAGCTTGTCTTAGCCCCCAAATCTTGCTGAAGGAGGGATCACTCACCCCTGTCCAGGGAGAAGCCGCCATGGGTAGAGACATATCTCCAAATTCATCTCAATTCAGTCACCTTTCTCCTCATGGCTACAGCTGGACCATTAGAGACTCCATTGTATTTAACAGTGGAGTGGGAGAAGAGCCCAAACATGGCTCCTTTTAAGTTTCTCCAGTTATCTCCCCAGAACAGATCAAAGAGAGTGCTGGCCTGGGACCCCTGAGAAGGGTGGGATCCCCAGAACAGCCATGTGTCTCCTTGGTGGGGTGGAGAGGGGGAGTTGTTAAAGAGACACTTCATGTCTCAAAGTTCCTGCTTGGGAGCAGGGCTTTCTGGTGAGAGGAAAAAAAAAAGAATAGAAATTCCTTGAGATGCAAAAGAAGGTCCTTTGCCTCTGGAGGGGCTGGGCAGAGGGAATTTCCTCAAGCCAAGCATCTCTGCTCATCCTGGTCCACTATTTCTAAAAATAGAGTGTGACAAAAAGAGGCATTTTTGTCTGAAAATGCAAATATTCCTCCCCAGAGAAATAAGGCCCACAGCCCAGACCCAGTCTGGGTGTCCACTATCTTTAGAGATAGGGTGAGACAAAAGAAGGAACACAGGTATTCTTCCTGGAAGAATACTGCACCAACAGCTCAAAAAGTTGAGGTTCCATTTGGTCACCAAATTATGTCTAATTTGGGGGGATTTTCCCAGTCAGAGAACCAAAATGATGATGTTTAGATTGGGGTACCCAAATGAAATTAGGGTTTCTGGTGGTCAGGGAGTTAAATGAGGTCTGGTGGCAGGTTCAGGGTTCAGAGAATCAAATGGAGGGATTTGGCTTCCCTGCTACCCCTCAGAATTCGGTGCAAGGGTAGGGAGTTTGGGGGAACTCCTTCCTGTCGGTGCAAGATCCTCTGTAAAGGAATTTACAGACCTGAAAACCTAGATTGATAAAAGAAGTTTATGATGGGGACTGGAAGTAAGGTTAAAGTCTAGTTAAAGAAATAAGTGAGGATAAATAGAATATGGCACTGGAAACAGTATTCCAGTGGGCAGAAACCCTTGGCGTGTCAAGCATAGGGCTGGCAAAGAGAGGGTTTTAGTTTGGCTCTTTTATAATAGGAGGCTTTGGCTACAAGCTGAAGGGGGCTTGTGGGCGGAGTCCCAAGTTGGCTCCCCTGGGTTTCAGCTAGGGCTAGAATTGAATTGAATTGAATGGATTTCAGGACTGAGCCAACCCCACCCAGATAACAAAGATGAAACTGTGCTTCGGGATGAAGTCCCCTCACTGAGGCAGAGTTGAAAGAGATTTTCTCCTTTAAAGATTTTCAGAGTTTGGGGATTACTTCTTCAAACTGACCCATACCTATAGCTTTAACTCTAGACTATATTGATTCTCTATTTCCTTCTGTCTTTCTTTATCTTTTCATAACTTTCTCTTTGTCTTAATTCTTGCTGTTTTCCATTTCTGTCTGCCCATCTGTTTCTTTTTTCGCTGTGTGCCTCCTATCCTTTCACCTTCCATCTTTGCCATTCTCCCTCCCTTCATCCATGCCTCCTTCTTATTTTCATTGATGTTTTACTCTTCCTCTTGTTAACTAAAGGAAGTTAAATATAATCATTATTGATAAATCATTAATAAAGTATTCCAAATATTTTTCCAAGACTATTTCATTGATCTGGATTAAGGCATAAGATAGGAATGTAAAGAACAACTTGTTATTAATTTGATGATTATTGAAAATGACATTCCAAAAGTGTCACAACTTTTACAACATTTTTATTGATTAACACAAAGCCTCAATCCTTATCCTACACTCATGGCTTAGTCATATATTGTTGGAATCCTAGTGTTCACTCGCTGGAATTGATGGAAGCAATGCTTGTGTGCTTGGGTTTGCACCTTTGGGAATTCACACATTAGCTCACAAGTTTGGAAGATTCACAAGTGTTCACAAGTACAGGAGATTCACAAAGTTAACTTTGTAACTTTGTGAATTCACACCTCCCATAATCCCACTCTCAGAGGAGGAGTCAACCTTTGATTTTACACCTCTAAAAAGAGCATAAAAAGGAGCTGAGTCAGTGGAGTCAGTTCATTTCGGGAGACTGACAAGCTAGAGACTGAAGTCAGGAAGAACGAAGGATTCGGAGGAGGAGAACCAAGATTCAGAGAGAGCTGGTGGCTGAAGCTGGCAGACAAGCTCAAGAGCTCTTGGAACCAAGGAAGGAGATAGGCTTCTAAGAAAACTAACTAGGCTATTTTGGAAAAAACAATCTAAGACTATACTTAAATCCTGGTTGCGTTTGAGGTGATTATTACTTGGAACTGAAACAAAAGCTGCCTCCAGAAAACCTCCCCAAGAAACCTGAGAACCATTATATTATACAAAAGAAAACACCACAATATATTATAGGAATAGTAAGAAAAATAGTATGTGATG
Source organism: Antechinus flavipes (assembly GCF_016432865.1). Taxonomy (NCBI): domain Eukaryota; kingdom Metazoa; phylum Chordata; class Mammalia; order Dasyuromorphia; family Dasyuridae; genus Antechinus; species Antechinus flavipes. The sequence goes on along the minus strand of NC_067400.1, from coordinate 180,350,104 downwards.
CCATATGTAAAATTATTCTTTACTTAACAGAACTCATGAAGGTATTAAAGTCAAGATCATTTTTCAGGGTGACAATTGATGTCCACTTTAAATCTTTCTATCTATCAAAATCATTCCTAAATCAATTTGAGTATGGATTTCAAGTCAAATGGTAACTTTTGATAAAACATTGCATCAATTTCTTAATATACATATAAAAAATATTGAGTAATGTGACTCCAGTACTCTCTGCCCCTCTATTTGGAGGCTGATACCATGAACTTTAAATATTCCATTTAAGAAGAAAGAAAAACTCAAACATCTCATTTTTCACCTGGCTTTACCACTTGGGGATTTTTCCTGAATTCAACATGTTCCCTTATTTTGAATAACCTCTACATCCCTCCATTTTCAGGATCCTTTTGTATACTCTCTTCCTCATTAGATTACATGATCAGTGAACTTAAACTGTCTTTTTAAAAATTCATGTCTTTATTCCCAGCACTCAGCCCCAGTCTGGCACATAGTAGGCGCTTATTAAATGTTTATTGGCTGATTAATAAATAATATAGTTGTGGTTCTGATTCTTTAAAATATGTATCATGGTTCTCTCTGGATAAAAGCAGGTTTGTTGGGGAGGTTTTCTGGAGGCAGCCTTAGCTTCAGTTAAAAGTAATAATTACCCAAAATGCAGCCAGCGGGTAAAATGCAAACATTTATTTTCTCCTTCCAAAATAGCCCAGTTAGTTGAGGCCTATCTCTCTGCTTGGTTCTAAGACCTCTTGCAGCTTTGTCTTTTGCTTCTGCCTCTGCTTTCTTCAGCCTCCAGGCAGCCAAGTGGAAAATGGAATGAATTTCTCTTGCCTCGGAGAAAGGGCTTGTGGGCTTCCTCCCAGAGTGCTCTTCTCTGACCCCAGTCAATGTTCCGAAGTAACTCTCTCTAACCCAAAGTAACTAACTAACCTGAAGCTAAGAGCCTCTTTATATATGATCTCCCAAAGGTTGACTCTCCTTTCTGGAGGCACACCTAAGGGAGGTGTGAATTCACAAAGTTACAAAGTTTACTTTGTGAATCTCCTATACTTGTGAACTCCAATGAGTAAAGGTGTGAACACAAGCATTGTAACAATCAGTTCTACTTAGTACCTTTTTTCAGGTTCTGGCCCAAAACATCTCCTTGTAAGATCAGATCAGTGATACTGAACCATGCTAAATCAACTCTAATGACCTAACAGTTTGTAAGGATTCCAACAAATAGTATTTATAATAGTATTTACTGAGTACTTTCAAAATTTTTAAAGTACTGTACATTAATTAGATAATTCATTTGATCTTTACAACAGTTTGGAGGAAAAGGTGATATTATGTGCATTTTATAGATGAGGACACTGAGGCAAACAGGTTAAATGACTTGCCCAGGGTTACACAGCTGATAAGTATCTAATAGAGAATTCAAACTCAGTTCTTCTCTATTCTAAGTCCAAAGTGTCACTTAGCTATATGGAATGAAAAACATTTGAGTTAAACATAGAGTTAAAAGATAAGAAATCAAAACTATTTCAAAATAAGTTAAGGCATATGAAATATCTATCCTGCTTTCTGTCACTGAACTTTTTCTCAAAGATGAATTCAATGAACCTACAAATGACAAAATTCTCCACACAATGGCCAATAGGACATTAAAAGAGACATATTCACTAAATAGCTGGAATTGTATATAAGGAATGTGTTACTTTTCATAAAACAAAAGAGGATAATTCCCTATAATACAAATATAGACTTCAAATATATTTCACAGAATTCATCAAACTACATTGAAACAGAAAGTTTCAATTTGGGGGAATCTTATTTTTAGGTAGTTTTCCCCAAGCACAGAAGAAATTTTTATATTTAGTGTGATTTATTAGGGCAGCTAAGTTGATGCAGTGGATAGAATGCCAAGCCTGACATCAGAAACACTCATTTTCCTGAGTTCAAATCTGATCCCAGAAACTTATTAATTGGGCAAATCACTTAAACATTTTTGATTTGGATCCCCATCCATAAAATGAGCTGGAAAAGGAAATGGCAAACATCTTGAATCTCTTTGTCAAAACAAACAAACAAACAAACCAACCAAACAAAAAAAAAAACAAATGGGATCATGGAGAGTTAGACAGATTTGAAATGATTGAATAACTAATAACTTAATATAATCTCGTTTGATTGCATATTAAGAGGTTAGTTTTCCTTGAAGCATAGCTACTTGTCACATTATATTGTACTTGCTATAAAAAAAAAAGTTTTAGAATATTCTCTATAACTTTTGCAAAAAGTTGTTTCTATCATCCAGCCTTGTACAACTTCATTACATACTGACAATGTCTTGCAAAGTCATCCTCAATATGGTATTTGAAATGGGAAAGTGTCCACACTGAGATAGCAGCTGTCTTCCAAGTAACTTGTTGTAAAAAGTCTTTAGGCTAATCATAGGAACCTTTCCCTCATAATCCCTTCATCTAAGATCAGTGATGATCATGATAGTATATCCCAGGATTGAGTTGCTGAAAGATCAAGCATAAGCTCAGCTACCTTTGCCTTAGTCACTTAACAATCCTAAATCTCCTTGAAAAGGAGGGGAAGTCATATTAAGCATCAAACAAAAAATAGTTTATTCTTTATATAAACAGTCCAGCTTCAATTTATATTATTACCAGAGTCATCCTGCTTTCTTCACAAAATGGGCTAATGCTTTTATGTATATGTCAAACACTTGTGGGGGAAAAGAGACACTTAAAAAATCCCTCAAAATACTCCCTTAATTTAAAAGTATTTAGGGGTATGCTGATAGCTGTATTTGTCATCTGAAATCTGGCTAATTATAACAAATCCTTTAACAAAACCTATGTTTAAGATAAATAAATTCTCAAGTAGGTTTTGCAACTACACATACTAATGCAGTGATAATATTTACCATGTAATTGTCTATAAATTGGGTTTGAATATTTTTATTTTTATTTCTTCCCTTCCTCTTATATTTAGTTGAGTGTATATATCTAAATATCCATTTACAAGGATGTGGCTACCTTTTTTGTCACAATCTGATTTTCAACTAGAGAACAGTACCTTGTTTTTTGAATTTACTTAATTCAAAACCCAACAAATTCTCAGAGGCATATTCACATATTACTGATTAAGTGTCTTTCTATTAAATTCATTTTCTATATTACAATATAATCATTTGAAATATTACTCCAGAGCTCAATTTATAAAAGATAAAGTGATTTTCAAGTAAAGTAATAATAAAAATAATGCTAAATTATTTTTTTTAATCCTCTAAGTCCCAATTCTAACAGTTTCAGCTCTTTTTAATTGGGTGAAATATAAACAATTTTTCTTCACTTTTTTTCTCCAGCTTTAAAATGAGGATAACCAAGTTCTGGTGGTGAAACCAAGATGGTAGAGTGAAGCCAAAAAGCAGTTTGTGATCTCCTCAAGATCCTTATAAAACCAAGTTTCTGAACAGTCTGATGTAATTAAACCACTCTCCACCTCAAGATAGATTGGAAGGACTTCAAGAGAGGTAAATCTCATCGAGGTGAAAGGGGTGTTCCGACCTTCTAAGATAGTCTAGAAAAGTAAGTGCGAGTGTCTTGAACACAGCAAATCAGCACCTGAGATCCTCCATCCTGGCTCAGTAGTAGAGCAGATGAGTAGGGCAGCCTCCAGTCCGACCTCAGAAGGCAAATTCTGGGAAACTAGTCTGTTTTCCTAGAAAGAGCAAGAAAAACTACCCTTTGTTGTGGGCAAAACACAAAACACAAGGGACCCTATGCTCAAAGACAACCCTAAAAGTTGCACAGGAAGTTGGGACAGAACCCCTTTGCCCTAGGAACCCAGTTCAATAATAAAAGTCACAAAAAAGGAAATACAAAAAGAGAAAGAAAAGAAAATGAGAAAGGAAGAGAAAAGAACCTTAATCAAAGAAAACTGTTTTGGTGACAAGGAAAACCAAATCACCAACTCAGAAAAGAAAAAAAAAATCCATAGAATGTCAGAGTAATGTGAATTGAACTCAAGTCCAAAGAGGATTATTAGAAGTGCTCATAAAACTGATGCTAAGTGAAATGAGCAGAACCAGGAGATCATTATACACCTCAACAACGATACTGTATGAGGATGTATTCTGATAGAAGTGGATTTCTTAGACAAAGAGATCTAACTCAGTTTTAATTAATCAATGATGGACAGAAGCAGCTGCACCCAAAGAAAGAACACTGGGAAATGAATGCAAACTATTTGCATTTTTGTTTTTCTTCCCGGGTTATTTTTCCCTTCTGAATCCAATTCTTCCTGTGCAACAAGAGAACTGCTTGATTCTGCACACATATATTGTACCTAGGATATACTGTGACATATTCAACATGTATAAGACTGCTTGCCATCTAAGGGGTGAACTGAGGGAGGGGAAAAGTCGGAACAGAAGTGAGTACAAGGGATAATGTAAAAAATTATCCAGGCATAGGTTCTGTCAATAAAAAGTTATAATCATGAAAAAATAAAAATAAAAAAAAAGACGTGCTCATAAAGGAGCAAATAAGAGATGTAGAAGAAAAAAATGAGAAAAGAAATAAGAGATATGCAAGACAGATCAACAGCTTGAAAAAGGAAGGGAAAAACCGATTGAACAAAACAATTTCTTTTTTTCTTTCTTTCTTTTTTTTTTTTTTTTAAATAATTATAACTTTTTATTCACAGAACACATGCCTGGGTAATTTTTTACAACATTATCCCTTGCATTCACTTTTGTTCCGACTTTTCCCTTCCCTCCTTCCACCACCTCCCCTATATAGCAGGCAGGACTATACATGTTAAATACATCACAGTATATCCTAGATACAATATATGTGTGCAGAGTTGAACAGTTCTCTTCTTGCACAGGAAGAAATAGATTCAGGAGGTAAAAATAACCCGGGAGGAAAAACAAAAATGCAAACAATTTACATTCATTTCCCAATGTTCTTTCTTTGGGTGTAGCTGCTTGTATCTAGCATTGATCAATTGAAACTGAATTAGATCTTCTTTTTGTTGAAGAGATCCACTTCCATCAGAATACATCCTCATACAATATCATTGTTGAAGTGTATAATGATCTCCTGGTTCTGCTCATTTCACTTGGCATCTGTTCATGTAAGTCTTTCCAAGCCTCTCTGTATTCATCCTGCTGCTCATTTCTTACAAAGCAATAATATTCCATAACATTCATATACCACAATTTACCCAACCATTCTCCAATTGATGGACATCCACTCAGTTCCAAGTTTCTGGCCACTACAAACAGGGCTGCCATAAACATTTTTGCACATAGGGATCCCTTTCCCTCCTTTAAGAACTTTTGGGGATATAAGCCCAGTAGTAACACTGCTGGATCAAAGATTATGAACAGTTTGATAACTTTTGGGGCATAATTTCAGGTTGCTCTCCAGAATGGTTGGATTCGTTCACAACTCCACCAACATGCATCAGTGTCCCAGTTTTCCTGAATCCCCTCCAACATTCATCATTATTTTTTCCTGTCATCTTAGCCAATCTGACAGAGGTATCTCAGAGTTGTCTTAATTTGCATTTCTCTGATCAATAGTGATTTGGAACACTCTTTCATATGAGTGGAAATAGTTTCAATTTCATCATCTAAAAATTATCCTTTGACCTTTACCAATTGGAGAATGGCTTGATTTCTTATAAATTAGAGTCAATTCTCTACATATTTTGGAAATGAGGCCTTTATCAGAAGCTTTAACTGTGAAAATATTTTTCCCAGTTAGTTGCTTCCCTTCTAATCTTGTTTGCATTAGTTTTGTTTGTACAAAGGCTTTTTAATTTGATGTAATAAAAATGTTCTGTTTTGTGATCAATAATGATCTCTAGTTCATCTTTAGTCACAAATTTCTTCCTCCTCAACAAGTCTGAGAGGTAAACTATCCTATGTTTCTCTAATTTATTTATAATCTCATTCTTTATGCCTAAATCATGGCCCATTTTGATCTTATCTTGGTATATGGTGTTAAGTGTGGATCCATGCCTAATTTCTGCCATACTAAGTTCCAGTTTTCCCAGCAGTTTTTGTCAAATAATGAATTCCTATCCTAAAAGTTAGGATCTTTGGGTTTATCAAACACTAGATAGCTATGGTTGACTATTCTGTCTTGTGAACCTAACCGTTTCCACTGATCAATTAATCTATTTCTTAGCCAATACCAAATGGTTTTGGTGACTGCTACTTTATATTATAGTTTTAGATCAGGTACAGCTAGGCCACTTTCATTTGACTTTTTTTTTTCATTAATTCCCTTGAGATTCTTGACCTTTTGTTCTTCCATATGACTTTTGTTGTTATTTTTTCTAGATCATTGAAATATTTTCTTGGGAGTCTGATTGGTATAAATAAATAGATCAATTTAGGGAGTATTGTCATCTTTATTATGTTTGCTCGGCCTATTCAAGAGCATGTAATATTTTTCCAATTATTTAAATCTGACTTTATTTGTGTGGAAAGTTTTTTGTAATTTTGCTTATATAATTCCTGACTTTCCTTTGTTAGATAGATTCCCAAATATTTTATGCTGTTGACAGTTATTTTGAATTGAATTTCTCTTTTTATCTCTTGTGGTTGGATTTTGTTGGTGATATATAAAAATGCTGAGGATTTATGTGGATTTATTTTGTAACCTGCAAATTTGCTACAGTTATGAATTATTTCTAATAGCTTTTTAGTAGAATCTCTGGGGTTCTCTAAGTATACTATCATATCATCTGCAAAGTGTCATAGTTTGGTTTCCTCATTACCTTCTCTAATTCCTTTCATCTCTTTTTCTGCTTTTATTGCCAAGGCTAGCACTTCTAATATAATATTGAATAATAATGGTGATAGTGGGCAACCTTGCTTTACTCCAGATCTTACTGGGAAAGGTTCCAGTTTTTCCCATTGCATATGATGCTTACTGACAGTTTTAAATATATGCTCCTGACTATTTTAAGGAAAAGTCCATTTATTCCTATCCTCTCAAGTGTTTTTATTAGGAATGGATGTTGGATTTTATCAAATGCTTTTTCTGCATCTATTGAGATGATCATATGGTTTTTATTAATGTGGTTATTGATATAGTCAACTATAGTTTTCATAATATTGAACCAGCCCTGCATTCCTGGTATAAATCCTACTTGGTCATAGTGTATTATCCTGGGGATGATTTTCTATAATCTTTTTGCTAATATTTTATTTAAGATTTTTGCATCAATATTCATTAGGGAGATTGGTCTATAATTTTCTTTCTCTGTTTTCAACCTACCTGGTTTAGGTATCAGTACCATGTCTGTGTCGTAAAAGGAGTTTGGTAGGACTCCTTCAATCCCTATTTTTTCAAATAGTTTATATAGCATTGGAGTTAATTGTTCTTTAAATGTTTGGTAGAATTCACATGTAAATCCATCTGGTCCTGGGGATTTTTTTTTAGGGAGTTGGTTAATAGTTTGTTCTATTTCATCCTAATAAACTTTGAATAGAAAATATCATCTGTTTCCAGAAAGAGAACTCTGGAGATTGAATTTAAATCGATATGCTTTGTTCATTTTTTTCTGTTCTTTTTTCCTCTCATGTTTTTTTTTTTTTTTGTTCTGATTTTTTCTTTCACCATAATTCATAAAGAAATGTATATTAAAACACTAATATACATATGTAACCATAAAAAATAAAATAATCAGTAAATAGAGAAAAGAATTTTTAAAAATGACAATAACCATACTCCCACTATCTTCCTAAATAGTTTTGGGCATGCATTCTCCAATTGATAAATGGTCAAAGGATATGAACAGACAAGAATCAGACGAAGAAATTGAAAATATTTCCAGCCATATGAAAAGATGCTCCAAGTCATTATTAATCAGAAAAATGCAAATTAAGACAACTCTGAGATACTACTACACACCTGTCAGATTGGCTAGAATGACAGGGAAAGATCATGCAGAATGTTGGAGGGGATGTGGGAAAACAAGGACACTAATACATTGTTGGTGGAGTTGTGAATACATCCAGCCATTCTGGGGAGCAATTTGGAACTATGCTCAAAAAATTATCAAAATGTATATACCCTTTGATCCAGCAGTGTTACTACTGGACTTATATTCCAAAGAGATGTTAAAGAAGGGAAAGGGACCTGTTGTGCAGAATGTTTGTGACAGCCCTCTTTGTAGTGGCCAGAAAGTGAAAATTGAGTGGATGCCCATCACTTGGAGAATGGCTGAATAAATTGTGGTATATGAATATTATGGAATATTATTGTTCTGTAAGAAATAAGCAGTGGGATGATTTCAGAAAGGCCTGGAGAGACTTGCATGAACTGATGTGAGTGAAATGAGCAGGACCAGGAGATCATTATATACTTCAACAACAATACTATATGATGATCAATTCTGATGGACCTGGCCATCTTCAGCAATGAGATGAACCAAATCAGTTCCAGTGGAGCAGTAATGAACTGAAACAGCTACACCCAGCAAAAAAACTCTGGGAGATGACTAAGAACCATTACATAGAATTCCCAATCCCTCTATTTTTGTCTGCCTGCATTTTTTATTTCACAGGCTAATTGTACACTATTTCAGAGTCCAATTCTTTTTGTACGTCAAAATAATGGTTTGGACATGTGTACTTATTTTGTATTTAATTTATACTTTAACATATTTAACAAATATTGCTCAACCTGCCATTTAGGGGAGAGGGTGAGGGGAAGAAGGGGAAAAATTGGAACAAAAGGCTTGGCAATTGTCAATGCTGTAAAATTATCCATGCATATAACTTATAAATAAAATGATAGCTAAAAAAAAGAGTTTTGGGCAAGAACAACTTAAATGTCTCAAGTACTATATAAATGTGAGTTTTTGTTATTACAGAAAGAAGCAAAATTGTCTTTACACATTTGTTTTTACATGTCAGATTGATTGACTATATGTGTCTATAGAACCAAAAACTCATTCTCAATATGAATTATAATTTGATTCAACATACTAATTTCTATTTATGTCAAAGGACTAATTCAGAAGCTGCTCAGCTTGATGTTGCAGTAAACAAAGTTCTGAAGGACTTAATCATTACCCAGCCTAGGTGAAATAAAAGAGATTTTGAGGAACTAAAGTGCAGAAAAAAAGGAACATAAAACTTGAAAATATTTTGTTTTCCTTTTTCATGAGTAAGAAATATTTTTATGGCTTCTATAGATCTCCTTCATGGAAGGGTAGAATTTCATTGCAAATTCCTAGAAAACACCTGAGAAGAACACGCTTTTTTTTTTTAAACAAACATACATTTGTATAAAAGATTCTTAAAATCTTTCAAACAGTATGAGAAAACAAAAATTTGAACAGAGTCAAATCTACTTTTTGGTCAGATTTTCCATCCTTTTGACCTGTGACTATTTTTATCTTTCTCTTATGTCCATATCTTCATGAGAGTAAATTGATTATGTCATATGGTTGTGTCTGCATTTCAAAGGATTTCTCCCTTGAGATGTAAAGTATATCCCCAGGGCATATAGGAAGATCAGACATCAAGGAAACAAATAACTAGAGTCCTTGCTTGAAAGGTGAATATAAAATATGGTGAAAACTTGTTATATTTAGCAAAAATCTCTTCAAAAGCAGTACTATGGGGAATATAGAGAGATACAATGTGATATTCTCTTGGAGAATATAGAGAGAGATATATAGAAAATAATTTTGAGATGTTGTTGTAGGCTGCAAGCTAAATATTTATTTTTGTAATTGAGATATCTCTTTTGTTAAAAAAAAATCATTGAGAGAATTTTATGTAAGAAGTAAAAAAAAAAAATTCTATTTGGAAGAAACATACATTCCAAGAAAGTTTATAAGGAACAAGATATTCAGTTTGTTATAATAATGAGTGTGAAGTTTACATTTCAATAAGATGGTAAAATAGATTGGGGAAGAACAATAATAGGTAAACAGACTTGTTTTCTGTACTTTTTTGGTTCCAGAGGCATTTAGGGAACCATCACAATGTATTGAGTAGGAAAGTGACATGATGAAGGTAAAATAGTTAAAGAGGAACCAAATTATCTGTGTCTGTGTTCATCATAGAAAATAGATTTGATTTCATTGGCTGTTTTCCCCTATTCACCTCTATGGAATGAGAAATTTTGCTTCAGATCAATTTACAATAAAATTTAATATTTAATTACAAAATTATAATATTTTTAATAAAGCTAAAAAATTTCAATCAAATTACATGTGAACCAAAATGTAAATTTGAGCACCAGATCAAACTTTCAATTATCTGTAACTGCCAGATTCTTCATTACCCTGTAATGGAGAGGCTGCCTTGTGGAAGAGAATTTTATTTATTCTGTTTGCTCAGAGATCAGAATAAGGAGCAAAGGATAAGTTTTATGATTTTTTTTTAATGAATGGGTTCATCAGATTCAAAGAAAAAACTTCCAAAAAAGGCATGATGTAGTAAGTTAACCATCACCTGAAATCCTAGAGAAGATTCCAAATCAGAGATGCCAAACATGTGGCCTTACTCCCCAGAATTGCCCTGAGATAGATTAAGATGTAATTCAGAAGAATTTAACAAAATAAGTTAAAATAAAATAGTACATACCTAATTCTAATATGTGTTTTTCTAATAGGTCCACAAAGCCCAGAAAGATCCTTATACCTTGTTTAATAGTTATGTTTTAATTTGGTTTTGGTACCACTAGCTTTTATGACCACTTCTAAGCAATGTTATAAAAAGTATTCCCATTCAGGTATAAATTTAGATAGTTTTCTAAAATTTCTCCTCTCATTTATGGTAGTCTGTAATTCTTTGAATTGAAATGACCACTCATTCAATTTAAAAGAACCAGGACCTGGACATAGGAACAAATGAGTTAATGGAAACAGATTTTTTTTTCATTTCTCTTTCAATTTCATTTTTGATATATCATGGTAATTTGCCTGGTCTTAATGATGTAATATAGCTTCTAGGAAAGACAGCAATAATTTTAAGTCCCCTGATCTAAGGGGGCTTCTGTTCTAATAATCTGTCAGTGATTCTAAATAGTCTGGCTTTGGAATCTGATCTTAAGGCCATCTGATCTAAAAATGCTATTGTTCTGTCAATGATTATAAAAGTCCTGTGGCTTAGGAATGAAATGATATTTCTTGCCTTAGACTTTAGGGAAGCTATATTAGTGATTCTGAGACTATTGTTCAAACTTTCTGGCCTTAGAATAGTCCTAAAACATTACTGTCTGTAGGTCAGTGATAACCAAATTCTTGAGACCACTCCTTGGTTCCACTTCTAGGTCATAAAATCACCAAATCTATAACATGAAGAACTATATATATGTGTGTGTGTCTCCCTGCTTTAAATTCCTTTCTAAATCTTCTGGACTTTGGCACACTTCAATTGGCACTACAATTACAATAAACTTTGCCTCTTGATTTGGATATGGGTTCAAGCCTGGAAATTCTTTTGAGACACCTTCTGACACTGGTCTACAACTCCAACCTTTTGGGGTCCCTTCCCCACCTCAAAATTAATATTAGCCACTAGATAAGATGGAAGTCAAAAGGAATTCTCTTGCTTCTTACAAATAACAAAGAGCTTGGCCAGATCTTTTCTAAATTCTTCCCCCACCCCCAATTATTCATGTTCCTTTCTTTCCATTGGAAAATCCCTGAAACTCTCCTCTTACTAGATTTAGCTAAGTAGATTTCTTTCATGCTCTGTAATTCCCCAGTTTATAGCATTATTGCCATGTAAAAATTGCCTTCAGTCAGCCTCCAAGGTATGTTTAGAAATAAGAAAGTGAAGGAGCTAAGAAATACCCAGCAACCATTGTCATGCATTCTTTATACCAGTTTCCTATCCACTTTTATGGGTAGTTTATTATATAAGCAATATTTTTTTACTAGAATAGCAGCAAAAGATGAATAAAATTTAAAGCCAGACACCTAAAGATCTTCAGTACTTGTAGTTTTAAATTAGAGATTTCTAGATAGAAGAGCTCATATCTGCCTAATTCTCTTGTATATATCTAATGTCATATATTATTTCTAAGCTAAGGTGGGCCTGGGCACTATAACTCCTCATTGTCCATTAAGGAGCCGTTTAGCTCTGGACACATATAAAGTCAGGTGTAATTCAGTCTTGAAGTTATCTGGTCTTAAATGAAAGAAGTTAGACTTTTTATCTCAAACTTTTTGGTTATTTTGTGCCCTCACCTAAGCACTTTGGGAGAAAATTACTTATGTTTGTCTCCAGCCTAGAACCTCCCCAGAGAAGTAGAAACAAACATATCCTTCATAGTTATTCTTCACACATTCTTATAATTTGAATCATTTACAGGATAGCTATTTATTTCCTCAACACAAAAGAGATTTTTTTTTTTAAATGTCTACACTAAGATACATCCAAAGAGGGAAAAAAATTAAATATATATATATATGTATATTTAATGTTAACCAATTTAAACAAATGACAGCAGTAATTACTATTATACTGGAAGGTTAAGATTTTAACAATGAAACATGAAGCAGTTGCTGGAGACTTTGCACCTACTGATAATTCAGGATCTCACCACAGCCTCTGAAATTGGAATAGTCCAAACCTGTACAAATGCATTGGGGATCAACATTTAATCCCATACTTGCAAAAGAAAATAAGGCAGAAATATAAATTGTAAATCACAAGCCCCAAAGCATAGCCTCAACTCTCCTAATAAACTAATGTACTAATAGTTGCCTTTTCTGTTGTATTAAGGGTTGGTTAGGGGGAATCATTTCCTCTCAATGTGTTGCAATAATAGATTTGAATAGATTGAATCTGGCCTGTTGTTTGGGAAGAGAAGCAACTGAACAATGATCACTTTCATTTAAAGATCTACTAAGTGAGCAATTTTTTCTGCCAATTAATGACTTTTATTCATCATTTCCTAAACATACAAGCACTGAGCTAACCTATATGTTCAGTCAGAAGCAGGCAGGGAAGCTCTTAGAATACCCTGTTGCATTTGTTATATGCATATTGCATATCAATAGGCTACAAAGAATAAAGGTGCAAGGAACTGAGCAATGTTTGTTCAAAGGATTACGAATTAGATCTACAAAGGACTTTAGAGATAATCTACACCCAAATCTTCCCTATTTTATAGATGAGTAAATTAATGTCGCAGGAGATTGAGTGACTGTCCAAGGTCACACAAATAGAAAAGTAAGATTTGATGTCTGATGACAGATTATACATGTTTATATATGATAAAATTATATCCACACATATGTCTGAAAATCATTGCAAGTTCTATGCATTTCAAAATATCAAGACTGCTTTAAAATCACAGGTTTTCATTCATCTTTGTATTTGTTGTTTAGTCATGACCAACTTTTCACGACAGTATATGTAATTTTCTTGGGAAAAGTTTGCCATTTCCTTCTGCAGCAAATTTAATATAAGTGACTTGTCCAGGGTCACACAGCTAGTGATCTGAGGCTGGATTTGAACTTCAGGCCCAGAACTTTATCCACTGTGCCATTTAGCTACTTCTTCCTTAGCTTTGCAGAGAACATATAAGTTGATGAGATCACAGATCCATATAAATACTGGATCTAATAAATACTATTTTAATTCAGGGGCTACCTGCTATAATGAATGGATAGAGATTTGATGCTGGAGATTAAAAGGTCTTCCTTTCAAATACAGTAGTTTTGCAGTCATGCTTAAGACACAAACTTCTAATTGTTGCCCAGCACATCTCTAAAGCAATAAGATACTGGCAAATTACTAATCAATATCTGTGAAGGAAGTTTTCATACTTGGAATTCTCATAAAGCTAAAATCAAAACCCTTTCATTTCTAACCACCCCCGCCCCCAACACACCATACTTTAGCTGTGTTAAATCTAAATTTAAATAAGGACTCCATAGTTAACTAATCTCACTTTTAGCATTATTTCATAATAAATCCCATGCTCTAACTTCAATTACAGTTTAAAATAAAAAATCTATCATCTTTTCAATGTAAAAACAGTTTTAAAAGGATTTCTCTTCTTTTGTAGACTTCCTTTTACAAAGATTAATAATATTCTTTCATTTTTTGCTGTAAAATCTTATTATGAAAAATAGATAGATAGATAGATAGATAGATAGATAGATAGATAGATAGAAGTGTAATAACTATCTTGGAATTCACTGAATAGGAAAATATTATAGTCAGACCTCCATTTTAGGAACATCAAATTGACAACTAAGTGAAGGAGTGGGGAAAGTTGGAGAGAAATGAATATATGAAATACATGTTACAAATGCAGAAACAAATCTATGTTATATGATATCACATTCTGGGAAGAGTAGTGGGAGGGATTAATTGATTCATAGTTATTAGAAACTAGAGAATAATACAATCACATTAACATTGTAAAGAAAATATCTTTGAAAAGTTTAAGGACTCTAATAAATGATTTTACCAATCATAATTCCAGAGGATTGATAATTACCCATACTTCTTATCTCTTGACCAAGAAATGATTAACTTAAAGTTCAAATTTGTACATATTTCAAATGTGAGGCATTCATTGACTTTGCTGTTGAATGCCTTCGGAGAAGAACCTGGAATAGTGAGGATTGTGGCATTCTATATTCATAGTCCCTGCATATACACCTCACTGGGCTATCTTGCAAAAGTTCCAGCTGCTATAGGAATTCATTTACAGCAAAATATGTCTCAGAAAGGAGTCTGAAAAATTTTCATGGCTCCTTAAAAAAAATCCTGAATATAATTGGTTCAAAGCTTTAGAGAGACCTTAGAGAATAACTAGTATAAGATCTTCCTTTTTTAGAAGAAGAAAATGAGGCTGAGTAAAAATAGCTATTAAGTGTCTCATGTAAGATTTGAACTTAGCTTGTCCTGCCTTCAATCCCAACATTTGTATATCATTTTATATTTCTATCTTCAATCACATTATCATGGATAAGCTCTTTAAACTAATATATTCCATTACTTGGTCCAAATGACCTAGCTCTCATATTTGAATATTAAATTCTTGAATAAATGCCCATTTTGTTGTTATTGTTATTTTTAATTCTGTCCAATTTTAAGTGACTTTCTTTTGGGTATTTTTTTTTTTTTTGTAGAGATATTGAAATGGTTTGTCATTTTCTTCTCTAGCTCATTTTATGTATGAAGATATAGAAGCAGTTAAGCCACTCACCCTGGGTAACACAGCAACTAAATGTCTGAGGCCAAATTTGAATTTAGGTTTTCCTGACTCCAGACCCAGTGTTCTGTTCTCTAAGGCATCAAGCTGTCCCAATTGGGCCTTTACCAAATACTTTTTTAAAGAAAAAATAGTATAATAGGAAAAAAGAAAAATAGTAAAACTGATCAGTATATGGAAAATTATTGTCTATAGAGACACTGTTTATAGTATATACACATAAACATACATACACACATATAATATTATGCAAAGACACACACACACATAAATTCACACACCTCTACAAAAGAGTATGGAGAATTATCTTATATTTCTTCTTTAAGAATAATCTCGGCAATATTCGTTTTTAATTGTTTTGTAGTTCTTTCCATTTATATTGCTTTAGTGATTGTATCTGTTATTTTCTTGCTTCTGTTTATTTCACTTTTATAAAACACCTAGCTTGTGCCAAGCATTGTGCTAAGAATTTCAAATATTATCACATTTATTCATACAATAAATGATGTTTATTTTTTCACTTAATTTTAATTTTACTTAATACTTAGCAATTAGTTATTTAATTTTTATCTCTTTATCATTTGCAGAAACATACACAAACCTGCACTTATTTATTGTGTGGCCCAGTAAAAAAGACATTAAATTTGGAGTAGAAAACCATCAACTTGTGGGAACCTGGGCAACTAATCTGTAAACTAAGACAATCTTTGGGATTCTTTCCAGTTATAAATATTTAAACTTATGATCTTATATCTGTCCTTTGTAAATTTAAAGGTGGTATGACTGAGAAAAATTACTTACCTATTGGTTCTGGTTAAGAGTCCTGTCAAGCAGTCATTTCTTACCAACATATGTGTGAAGAATGTTCTTTGATTTTCAGTTGTCAAGTCTGCTGCAGTTTGTGAATTTTTCTTTTCAACCTTTGCTCAGACTAAAGCTTTGGCTCATATGAGACACTTTCATGTAGTTGGAAGAACGTTAAGATCGAGGTCCAAAGAGTAAGTTCTAACATAGATTAACCCTTTGACTTTGGGCAAATCTTTTAACCTCTGAGCCTCAGTTTTCTCACAGACAGTTTGAAGATTAAAGAAATGGAATAAACATGAAAGCCCTTTATAAACTATAAAGTCTAGATAACTATAACTGTAAAATGCTATCATTATTAAACTGAAACTCATTCCAAAAGTCCATAATTAGATTACAATTTGAATCTTTTATTAAAACATAGTTGGAAGAATTTGGGTAGATGTGTTATTTTTTGTTTGTTCTTACATTATTATGTAATGTATCTTTTTAGTGCTAAAAGACTAGTTTTAAGTACTTGTGCTTTTCTGATGTAATGTCACGATACACACAAATTTATATATGATAATGTAATATTAGCATAACATTTGCATTGTTAGATGCATTTTGTGTTTTTCTTTTTAATATTCAATGACACTGTTTTTAACTATCAGTAAAAAAAAAATGTTCTAGAATACCAAATATAGAGTTTCCTGATCAAGGTAAAAAAGTTCCCCAAGTTTTCAAAGATAAATAAAATACAAAAGATGTTCAGAATTCATTGTTCAGTAAATTCTTAATAATGTTTTGTTCTACATAAAGAGTTGGTTTAAAAATAACTAACTTTCTCTGTTTCTCTTTCTCTCTGCATACATACATACACACACATATATATATATATGTATATATGTGTGTGTGTGTGTATGTATGTATGTTTGCACCTATCTATCAATCAATCTATAGATACATACATGTACACACACATATACCTTTATATTGGCAATATATAAAATAAGACATAAGAATGTTTATTATATTAAAGTCATTATGTTGCTAAAGACTCTCGAACCATGCTATTTAAATAAAATCTATTTTCACTAACCTTATAGAGATAAAAATGTTTCAAAACACCAAACAATATGGCATTCAAAATCTAGAGCTACTAGTTTAATGCAGATTAATTTTTCAACAAGAATTCCTATGCAGTAAGCAGATAGTTCCCACATTCCATTGTGATTGACAAGCCTGACATATGGAATAGTTCACAAATTCCCAGGTGACTGACAGATGGAGAATAGAAAGGCGGATAAAGTTGCCTAGAGAGCTGAGGACGATTTCATATTCAGCGGTTTTGATCAAAAGGATTCCAGATCTCACACTAAATTTAGCACCGCTGGCAATTAGTGCATGATTTATTCAGTCCTTTCATTTGCTGGTTGACAAATGGAAAACAAGCACAAAATTAAAAATAAGTTTATTTCCAGCATTTCGGATATTTAAAATGTGTGTGTCTTTGTTTGCACATAAATTAACATGAGATGAATTTATAGTGAGATTAAATCTGAAATGGAGATGCAAGCAATAAATAAGAGCTTTTTTATGTATCATTCGGGCTGAACAGGTGTTTGAATTAAGAAATACTAATATGTTTAGCAGCATGGCTCCACCTTTAGCATTAGGGAGTTGATACTTTTCTAAATTTAGAATAATCTGTGAACAATTTAGTATTCTTTCATAAGCTTCCAACATAGGTGACCATCTGTATGACAATACAAATGCTTTTCAGGCTAATAATAATAATAATAATAATAATAATAATAAAAATCAAATTCTTATAGCCAAGCTGTTTTGAATTGAAATGAGATGCTAGGTAAGTTCTCTATATATTTTCTCTATTCCCAAGTATTCCTTACCCTTCCTATCTTTCTTCCTTTGACCTTGATGAGAAGAAATACACCTCTAAATCTGCAATACCTGATTAGTTTATAAATATAGGCATAAGATCCCAACCTTTTTGCACTATCCTTCAAACCTAGACCAAATAAAGCTGTTTCCAATTTCTCTTCCCATTTGTAGATGGAGAACAATGAGATGAGAGAAATGTGCTGATGTAAACCTTCTGTTGTGTTACTCAGAGGCAGAATATGACAATATCTCATTTAAAATTGGAGGATAGCATAACCATATAATAGCCATTCCTAAGGGACATGATTTTTTTTAAGTTCATATCTAGGAGATATAGAAAATGAATTTAATACAACTCCTATTCTCAATCTGGTGCAATGCAACAATCATTTTGTCTAAAAGACCCTGTGATTTCAGGGTAGATGTGGTTGCCTAGCTCCTTAGACATACTATTTGCATGGTACAGAATTTCTACTGGAAAGCATGAATGAATTGCTAAAGCATAAAAAAAGCTCAATTACAAATTTAAAGATAGAAAAATATTTAGTAGTACAGGGGTACATGTAATTCTTAATAATTCTAAGGGGTTCTATCAGGCTGTTCTATTATATATATATGTATACATGTACATATATATTATGTATATGTTATATATACATAATATATACATATATACATGTATATGTACATTCCTATGTATACATACACATTCCTCTCTCTCTCTCTGTCTCTCTCTCTTTCTCTGTCTCTCTGTCTCTCCTTCTCTGTGTGTGTGTGTATATATATATATATATATATATAGTACGTATACACACACATACAACACACACACATACAAACACTCATACATTTATATATATATTCCAAAACCAAAGTGAATAGGATGGCAGAGAAAAAAATGTAGCACTTAAACTTAAGTTTAGTGGATAATGGGGGCAAATGTTTGGGTCACTTATAGATCTTACAATTTGATTTGTATTCTAGGCTATGACATTCAACTTTATTTGCATTCATTATTCACACTGAGAACTAGATTTTTTTTTAAATAGCAAAAATTATCCATTTAAATTGTAACTAAAAACAAGAGTATGCAATATGATGCTTTAATTACTGTTAAGCTAAATCTGTGATATAGGAAATGTCAATTTTCATTGGCTATATTAAGGATGACAAGCACCCTGCAGTATTTACCAAATGTACTTTCACCCCTTCTCCAATAGCCTGTGGCTCAGCTTACCTTTTTCTTATTATTTTCTCCTTCTCTTAAATTACCTGTTTCTCAGCAGCTACGCAAAGACATTTCCCAGGCGAGGGGCTTCAGGTTAGCCTCTTGTCTTTACTTCCTCAAGGAATCGAATAGTACTCATTTTTTTCATAAAGCAAAATAAGATAAAGTAAAGCTTTGTTAGTGACCTTTATATTTCTCTTCCAAATGTCAATAGGTTCATTCATGATCATTTCTTACCCTAATGTGAGGGATTTTTCCTTTCTCTTCTGAACTGTGATATTTAATTACCACTTTATTTTCAAAATTAACTTTATAATTTAAAGAATCTTCAACCCCAATCATACAAATATTGAAATTAGTGAGGATGTTTGAATTCCCTATCCTTTCCATACTAGTTGCAATTGTCTAACCCTGGAATTGTGTGATTTTCTACAGTTTTATATTTATTGTGTATCTTTGGAATGCTATGTTTTGAGACTAAATTTAAATATATTTCAAGATTACAGTATTGATTAATTTATTTTGTCACATATGCTTAGAATATTATGCAAATTTAAGTTAACAGAAAAATTCTCAATTTTTTTTCTGAAAAATTAGATATTAATTCAGTTCTCCATGAGAAAAAAATGTTAAATATAGAATGACAAAGATGAACTCTGTTTTTTTCTCCTTTTCCCCATTGTTTTTAAGTATAGAGTAGTAGTATTAGAGAATTAAATATTTGTTCTCCTTAACTATTAACCCTTCTTCGAATAAGGGTAAAAGTATTAACTATACATAAAGTAGCGGCCTCATTTTTTATATGGTTCAGGAAGTCTTAACTTCCCCCAGCTTTTGATATTAACTGTGTACTCAAATCCAATTGAGGGACCATCATGATGCAATAGAAAGAATGTGAAATGTAAAATCAAATTGTTGCTCTGCCACAAAGACCTTTTTGATCTTAGGCAAGTCAAATAATCTCACTGGTCTCAAAAGACAATTTTCTCACTATTAAAATGAGGAAATTAAATTAGATGGCCTTAAAATTATGTTCTTGAGTTCTAATTCTCTTCTCATATGAATAAGGATAATTTTAGTCATTGATAAGAGGATGCCTAGAAAGATGAGCCAAACAAAATTACTATACATTTTTGCTCTTTTAAAAAATTGGGCACAATGGGAATCATCAAAATATTGACTTTGGGCAATTTGATCAAGTGGACAAATAACAACCACTTATAAAGCATGTTCCAAATGCCAGAGAAAATTCTAGTCAATAAGGAAGTGAAGATAAAAATGAAAAAAATTCCTGTACTCCAAGAGCTTAAATATAATATGTGTAATATGTAATGTGTATACATTATTGTTGCTATTGTTTAGTCATTTCAGTTATGTCTGATTGTTTGTGGCCCCATTTTGGGATTTTCTTAGTAAAGATACTAGAGTGGTTTTGCATTATATTCTTCAGCTCAATTTACAGGTTAGAAAACTGAGGTAAACAGGGTTAAATGACTGGCCCAGGATCACTTAACCAGTAAGTGTATGAAGCTAGATTTGAACTTGAGAAGATGAGTCTTACTGACTTCAGGCCCTGTGCTCTACCTAGTGTGCCAACTAACTATCCCTGCACATAAATGAATATATGCAAAATAAACAGTATATTTATATAAAATTCATTAACAAGCAAGTCTCTTAAAAAAAGTTCTGTAATGAAAATATAGACTTTATTAATAACCTTCAACATAAGGAAGACCAATATTTATAAACCAATACTTTCCCTCTGTCTCACAAAATCTTTAGGATACAAAGACATATTAGATCTTCCAAAGAAAAAAGTGAGATAAAGGAAAGGATAAGAAAAAAATGGGGTGGGCAGGATCAAGACTGATCATTCTGTGCATCCATGAGAAAGGAACATGAAAAGGTAGAAAAGCCCTTCTCTTCTGTTCAACTATCTGGAAAAGAAAGGTGGGAACAAGGTTAAAAGTCTATACCTTATTGAAAAGGACCAAGTAAGGATGGGAGTAGTTCCAAAAGGTGCCTAACCCAGAATCCATTATTCCATCCCTCAATTCAAACATCCCTCAGACAGAATGAGAAAAAGAGTTTCAGTATTAATAACCAGAAAATTCTGTCTGCTATTTTTGGTCAAATTGTCACATTCTTCTAGTTAATAATCTGGTATTAATACTCAAGAGCCTACCATATTCCACAATTTTACTCCAAAGTAAAACATTTCTACTGCATATTCCTGTAATGGAAGAATATGGATAATGAGGAAAATCTGACCCCATTAATATATGACAAGCTGCCTCCCTCATTGTAGTATACATGACTCATTGGTGATTGCATCTCTATTTCAAGAAAGAAGGGCCTGTTACCAAGGAATTGTCTTCTCAATTTCTCATACCTTGAAGAAGCAAGCACTATACTCTCTTGAGCTCCTTGGGAAAAGGTCACTTCTTTGGGAAGAAGTCAATTCTTCCACTGCATACAACTAGAGAGCATTGAGAGTATCAACATAGAGAGTTGAAAAACATGGTCATACCAAGAAGGTAGAGTCATGACTTTCTTATAATGATGGTAAAAAATAGACAGGTGGAAAATAGCTTTAATTACTTATGTAGGAATATTTGCAATGAAAAATAGGCAATTCTTTGGCCCAATTCCTTATTGGTCATAAAAACATCAGCGTTTTCTCACTAGCACATATTCTTTCAATATTTCTAAGCAGAAAATTAATTTAAATCTTTCTTTTCTATTATTCTCTGATATTATTGCATAAATCCCACAGTATTGAATATAATCCAGAAGCAATGCTTCTGAAGATTCTTGAAAATAAGTCATTTATATGAATGCATCTTTTGGAACATATCTCAGATTACCAAGAGCTCCTAGTTCCATTAAATTTCTGGCAAACTGGCTATTCATGTCTATTTTCAATCTTTTATCACTTTTAGTGACTAGTTAGTAAAATGACATGTTTCTAAAAACATTCTTTACAAAAGATTAAGTGATAACTTATTCGTTGACAACATTTTAGCAAGAAATATTTAATAAACAAGAAAATGCAAAAAAAAAAAAAAAGGGCTTCCTCCTTCAGTGTGCATATATGCAAATTGAGGACATTGTATCAGACTGCATTTCTTCCAAATCTAATGAAATATGTGTTCCAGGACCATTTTTTTCTCCTAAAATCCAAATCATGCAAAACCAAAACAAATCTGTTTAGGTTATAGAAGTAAAGAGGAAAAAAACTCTTATTTAAATAGAAAAAGCATTTATTCTCCAAGATGACTTTGTTTTTAAAGTAAAGGAAATGAATCATTTTCATATTAGATAATGTGTTTCTCTCAAAGATATGAATTTTCAATTTTTAATCCATATAATCTGGAAATGCATCATTTTTTAGGAAAGCTGGGAGTATCTATATGTTGGAATCACTCTGCATGTTGCCTAGAAAGGTGCCATTATCAAGCATTTCACAACAATGCTATTATTAATTATAAAGAGGGTATGAAATTAGGTCATTTAGCCTCAAGAACTTTGAAAATCTTGTCTCTTTTCTCAGTGCCTTATTATGACATGAAGGTGACTATGGGTATACCAAAGTAATGATAATGGAAGACAGGCTTTTGTAAGACATTCTTGTCAAACTGGAAAGGCTTCAAATATAGGTTTTGCAACAAATGAGATGTCTGTTGTTTAGGCATCATCTCTACCAAATTCAGAGAGACTTATCACTTGGTCGATTATAAGTTATAATTAAATCACAGAGTATTTGAAAGTTTGTTTGCTTGCTTACATCCCCAGTGTAGTAAATCTTTATGGTAGTGAAATCAAAGATGCTCAAAATGGCTATTTAATTCAATAGGCAACAAAAAATAGTATTTAACTTAACACTAATAAAGATGTTGAGCCAGGTTCTGGGAAAAGAAAGGCTTCATCTTATATAATTTTAAATTTAAATTGTTCCTAACCTTAGGAAATGTTAGGTCCAAAATGCAAATTTCTATTATTTCTCATCGTTTTCTCCCATTTAGACTACCTTTTTCATTTCTTGTTGAATTTACCTACTCATTTTCTTTGTTATGTTAGTTTCTTATTTCCCATTCATTTCAAATATTTCTGACCATTTCTTTTTCCCTGAGAAGACCAAGCATTATGGATGCAATTTTGAAAATCTTAGGTTTCTTTGTTTTTTAGTGTTTTGTTTTGTTTTGTTTACACAATTGCATTGTTGTAATAATTTTGCACATTATTTTACTGACTACTTGTTTGACTTTTAAAAAAATAATTATAACCATTTATTGACAGAAGCCATACCTGGGTAATTTTTTACATTATCCCTTGCAGTCACTTCTGTTCCGACTTTTCCCCTCCCTCCGTTCACCCCCTCCCTTAGATGGCAAGCAGTCTTATACATGTTGAATATGTCACAGTATATCCTAGATACAATATATGTGTGCAGAACCAAGCAGTTCTCTTGTTGCACAGGAAGAATTGGATTCAAAAGGTAAAATTAACCCAGGAAGAAAAACAAAAATGCAAACAGTTTACATACATTTCCCAGTGTTCTTTCTTTGGGTGTAGCTACTTCTGTCCAGCATTGACCAATTGAAAATGAGTTAGATCTTCTCTTTGTCAAAGAAATCCACTTCCATTAGAATACATTCTCATACAGTATCGTTATTGAAGTATATAATGATCTCCTGGTTCTGCTCATTTCACTTAGTATCAGTTCATGTAAGTCTCTCCACGCCTCTCTGTATTCATCCTGCTGGTCATTTATTACAGAACAATAATATTCTTAGCCTTCATATACCACAATTTACCCAACCATTCTCCAATTGATGGGCATCTATTTATTTTCCAGGTTCTAGCCACTACAAACAGGGCTGCTACAAACATTTTGGAACATGCAGATCCCTTTCCCTTCTTTAGTATCTCTTTGGGGTATAAGCCCAGTAGTAGCACTGCTGGATCAAAGGATATGCACATTTTGATAAATTTTTGGACATAATTCCAGATTGTTCTCCAGAATGGTTGGATTCATTCACAACTCCACCAATAATGAATCAGTGTCCCAGTTTTCCCCGCATCCTCTCCAACATTCATCATTATTTTTTCCTGTCATCTTAGCCAATCTGATAGGTGTGTAGTGGTATCTCAGAGTTGTCTTAATTTACATTTCTCTGATCAATACTGATTTGGAACACTCTTTCATATGAGTGGAAATAGTTTCAATTTCATCATCTGAAAATTTTGTGATCAATAAAGATTTCTAGTTCATCTTTGGTCACAAATTCCTTCCTCCTCCACAAGTCTGAGATGTAAACTATCCTATGTTCCTCTAATTTATTTATTATCTTGTTTTTTATGCCTAAATCATGGACCCATTTTGATCTTATCTTGGTATACAGTGTTAAGTGTGGGTCCATGCCTAATTTCTGCCATACTGATTTCCATTTTTCCCAGCAGTTTTTGTCAAATAATGATTTCTTATCTTGAAAGTTAGGATCTTTGGGTTTGTCAAACACTAAATTGTTATAGTTGACTATTTTGTCTTGTGAACCTAACCTATTCTACTGATCAACTATTTCTATATTTTTCTAGATATTTCTATTTCAACTATAACTATTTCTTAGCCAATACCAAATGGTTTTGGTGACTGCTTCTTTATAATACAGTTTTTGATCAGGTACAGCTAGGCGTCTTCATTTGATTTTTTTTTTCATTATTTCCCTTAAGATTCTTGATCTTTTGTTCTTCCATATTAATTTCGTTGTTATTTTTTCTAGATCATTAAAATATTTTCTTAGGAATCTGATTGGTGTAGGAAGAAATAAATAGATAAGTTTAAGAATAATGGTCATCTTTATTATATTTGCTTGGCCTATCCAAGAGCACTTAATATTTTTCCAATTATTTAAATATGATTTTATTTGTGTGGAAAGTTTTTTGTAATTTTGCTCATATAATTCCTGACTTTCCTTTAATAGATAGATTCCCAAATATTTTATGCTATCATCAGTTATTTTGAATGGAATTTCTCTTTGTATTTCTTGCTGTTGGATTTTCTTGGTGATGTATAAAAATGCTGAGGATTTATGTGGATATATTTTGTATCCTGCAACTTTGCTAAAGTTATGAATTATTTCTAATAGCTTTTTAGTAGAATCTCTGGGGTTCTCTAAGTATACTATCATATCATCTGCAAAGAGGGATAGTTTGGTTTCCTCATTACCTACTCTAATTCTTTTAATCTCTTTCTCAGCTCTTATTGCTGAGGCTAATGTTTCTAATACAATATTGAATAATAATGGGTGATAGTAGGCAACCTTGTTTCACTCCTGATCTTCCTGGGAAAGGTTCCAGTTTTTCCCTATTACATATGATGCTTACTGATGGTTTTAAATATATGCTCTTGACTATTTTAAGGAAAAGTCCATTTATTCCTATCCTCTCAAGTGTTTTTATTAGGAATGGATGTTGGATTTTATCAATGCTTTTTCTGCATCTATTGAGATGATCATATGGTTTTTGTTAATTTGGTTACAGATATAGTCAATTATGCTAATAGTTTTCCTAATAATGAACCAGCCCTGCATTCCTGGTATTAATCCTACTTGGTAATAGTGTATTATCTTGGGGATGATTTTCTGTAATGTTTTTGCTAATATTTTATTTAAGATTTTTGCATCAATATTCATTAGGGAAATTGGTCTATAATTTTCTTTCTCTGTTTTCAGCCTACCTTGTTTAGGTATCAGTACCATGTCTGTGTTATAAAAGGAGTTTGGTAGGACTCCTTCAATCCCTATTTTTTCAAATAGTTTATTTAGCATTGGAGTTAATTGTTCTTTAAATGTTTGATAGAATGCACATGTAAATCCATCTGGTCCTGGGGATTTTTTCTTAGGGAGTTGATTAATAGCTTTTTCTATTTCTATTTATAAAATGGGTCTGTTTAACCAATTTACTTCTTCCTCTGTTAATCTGGGCAAGTTATATTTTTGAAGGTATTCTTCCATTTCATTTGTCGAATTTCTTGGCATAAAGTTGGGCAAAGTAACTCCGAATTACTGCTCTAATTTCCTCTTCATTAGTGGTGAGTTCTCCCTTTTCATTTTTAAGACTAACAATTTGATTTTCCTTTTTCCTTTTTTTAAATCAGATTTACTAAGGGTTTGTCTATTTTGTTGGTTTTTTTCATAGAACCAAAACATTGTTTTATTAATTCAATAGTTTTTTTTTTTTTTTTTTTTACTTTCAATTTTATTGATCTCTTTTTTTTTATTTTTAGAATTTCAAGTTTAGTGTTTGACTGGGAGTTTTTAATTTGTTCCTTTTCTAGCATTTTTAGTTTCAAGGCCAATTCATTGACCTTTTCTTTCTCTATTTTGTGCAAGTAGTCTTCTAGAGATATGAAATTTCCCCTTATTACCACTTTGGCTGCATCCCACACATTTTTGTATGATGTCTCTTTATTTTCATTTTCTTGTGCAAAGTTATTAATTATGTCTATGATTTGCTGTTTCACCAAGTCATTCTTTACTATGAGATTATTTAGTTTCTAATTAGTTTTTGTTCTATTTTCCCCAGCTTTTAATTGAATGTAATTTTCATTGCATCATTGTCTGAAAAGGATGCATTTACTATTTCTGCCTTACTGCATTTGAGTTTGCCCTTTTTATGTCCTAATATATGGTCAATTTTTGTATAAGTTCCATGAACTTCTGAGAAGAAAGTGTGCTCCTTTCTGTCTCCATTTAGTTTTCTCCAGAGATCTATTATATCTAACTTTTCTACTATTCTATTTACCTCTTTGACTTCTTTCTTACTTATTTTGTGGTTTGATTTATCTAATTCTGAGAGTGCAAGGTTGAGATCTCCCACTATTATAGTTTTGCTGTCTATTTCTTCTTGTAGCTCTCTTAATTTCTCTTTTAAGAATTTAGATGCTATACCACTTGGTGCATTGCATATATGTTTAAT
This sequence comes from Antechinus flavipes, assembly GCF_016432865.1. Lineage (NCBI taxonomy): Eukaryota > Metazoa > Chordata > Mammalia > Dasyuromorphia > Dasyuridae > Antechinus > Antechinus flavipes. Next base: position 180,322,978 of record NC_067400.1, on the reverse strand, counting down.
ATTGATACTGTTTCATTAACTATGCTACTCTTTAGCAAGATATAGTGCCCTTCCTTATCTCTTTTAATTAGATCATTTTTTTTTTCTTTTGCTTGATCTGAGATCAGGATGGCTACCCATATTTTTTTTTTTTAACTTCACCTGAAGCATAATAGATTCTGCTCCAACCTTTTACCTTTACTCTGTATGTATCTCCCTGCTTCAGGTGTGTTTCCTGTAAACAACATATTATAGGATTCTGGCTTTTAATCCATTCTGCTAACTGCTTCCTCTTTATGGAGGAGTTTACCACATTCACATTTATGGTTAAAATTACCAATTCTGTTTTACTTGCCATCTTGTTAACCCCTGTTTATGCTTTTCTCCCTTCCTTCCCCCTTACCCCCCTCCCCAGTATTAAACTTGTGAGCACCACTTGCTTCTCCCAGCCCTCCTCTTTCAGTATCCTTCCCCCCGCTGCCTTAGACTTTTTCCCTCTATCTTACTCCTTTTCCTCACAATTTCTGTATTCCCTTCCACATAGCTTGTTCCTTCCCTTTTCACTTTTCCCTTCCCACTTTTCAATGAGGTGGGAGAAGTTTCACCATAAATCGAGTATGTCTAAATGTTTTCTCTTTAAACCAATTCTGATGGCAATGAGATACATACTATATTCATCCCCCTCCATTCTTTCTCTCAGATAGAATAGGTTTCCTTTGCCTCTTTGTGAGATGTAGTACCTCCACTTTACCCTTTTTCTGGTACAATGTCCTTTCCACCTCTAGTTTCTAGAACAAGGTATACATGTATTCTTTATATATCTTTATAGAAGAAATATAGTTCCCAAGATTTATTTTTACCTTTTTAGGTTTCTCTTGAGTTCTATATTTGTAGATCAAACTTTTCATCAATTTCTGTTTTTTTTTTTTTTTTTTTTAATCAAACATAGGGGAAATTCACTTATTACACTGAATGTCCATCTTCTTCCCTGGAAAAAAGATGTTCATTTTGGCTGGGTAAGTTATTTTTGGTTGCATACCAAGTTCCTTAGCCTTTCAGAATATCATATTCTAGGCCCATTGATCCTTTACTATGGATGCTGCTAGGTTTTGAGTAATCCTTATTGTGACTCCTCTATATTTAAATGGATTTTGTCTAGCTGCTTGCAGTATTTTTTCCTTTGTTTGATAGTTCTGGCGTTTGGCCACTATATTTCTTTTGTGTTTTGATTTTAGGATCCCTTTCAGTAGGTGATTGATTATTTCTTTCAGTGTCTATTTTACCTCTGTTTCTATAACTTCTGGGCAGTTCTCTGATAATTTCCTGGAAAATAATGTTCAGGCTCTTTTTTTTTCATCATATTTTTTTCAGAGAGTCCAATAATTCTCAGATTGTCTCTCCTAGATCTATTTTCTAGGTCTGTTGTTTTCCCAAGAAGGTATTTGACATTTTTTCCATTGTTTCATTTTTTTGGTTTTGCTTGACTGATACTTGGTGTCTTCTTGGGTCATTCAATTCCATTTGTTCGATTCTGATTTTCAATGAATTATTTTCTTCACTCACTTTATCTTTTTCTAATTGTCCAATTGAGTTTTTAAGAGAGTTGTTTTGTTCTATAGAATTTTTTTCCATTTTGCCAATTTTATTTTTTAGAGAGCTATTTTCTTTTTCAATTCACTAATTCTATTTTTCAAGGATTTGATTTCTTTATCCACTCTGTCTTTAAATGAGTGGGATAACTTATCCAGACTCTTTTGTCAAGCTTCCCTTTCCTTTTCCCATTTTTCTTCTAGCTCTCTCGTGAGAGCCTTTTTAATTTTTTCTATGAGAGTCATCTGTGTTGAGGATCAGATGATAGCTTCCTTTGGAGATTCATCTGGAATCTTTTTTTAGTTTTTAGTCTCCTCAGGGTTTAAAGTTTGCTCTCTATCCATACAGAAGCTATCAATGGTTAAGGTCAATTTAAATTTTTTGCTCATTTTGTCAGAGAAGACTCAAAGAAGATAAACTAACAAAAAAACCAAACCAAACCAAAACAAACAAACAAACAAACAAAAAAGCAAATGGAATCTGCTTTTTTTTTTTTTTTTTTGTGGGGGGGAGGGGGCTATGATGAGGCTGGGTGTTGTTACTGAGGTTTCTCTGCAGACTGAGGGGGCAGCAGCGAGGCACTAGCAGGACAGCTATAGCTTCTCTGCATCTGAGCTCTGAGACTCTGAAAGTGTGCTGAGACACTGGGCGGGGGTGGGGGTGGCCAGGTCCCCAGAGACCCCTAGCTGATCGGGGTTGTATTCTTCACCCCTGGTGTTTTTAGCTTCTCCGCTTGTCTACTGGCTTGCTGCCAGGGCAAAGTATCCAATACTGTAGTAAAGCTCTTCCTGCAGAGAAGGCTGAGATCATATCCCAACCCCCTCTGGTCTGCTTTGCTGTGAGCTGCCTACTGTGCTCTTACTGCTACTGCCTTCCCTCAGCCTGCACCTGATCTAAAACCGTCCCTGCCCTTGAGCAAAAACTGACCTTTCCTGGTGAATTTCAAGGATGTCTTATCTTGGTAATTATTTGTGGGTTTTTTTTTTTTTTAGTGAAGCACTGATTCCGAGGCTTGTCATGAATTAAATTCTGAGAGAAAACACAGAGATTAAGCAGATATTTGCCTTGTCTCAGCCATCTTGGCCAGAAGTACTACTTGTTTGACTTTTGATCATAATTAGAATATTAAGCAATAGAGACAGAAGTGGAGATTCAGTGATTTTTAGAACTAAAAGAGAAGTATATCCAATCTTATAAATATTCACTATTTCAAAATGTCATTAGAGAGTGGTAATAACCCTATCCCTTCAAAACTAAGCAATGTTGCACCTTCTCTATGTCTTTTATGTTTTGGTAGATATTTACAATTATCTGTGGGTCTGAGATTCGCTCAACAGTATCTAAATTCTTATAAACCATCCTGTAAACCTTTTCTTCTAAAACTATTCACTATTTAAGACTATCATACTTACCAGTTCTTTTTGCTTACCTTCTCTATGCAAGTTACATTTTCTAATCTTCACTTACACATTCACATCTGCCATTGGACCACTTTCCCATTGTGTCCAATGATATCCTGGGAATCTGAGCCAATATGAAAACACTAACAATTGAAAGGATCAAAAAAGGTTCCATATGTAGGAGATATTCTCTGAGAGTAGATTTTAAAGAAGTTCAGAATTCAAAGAGTTAGAAGGAAAATAATAGTCATTCCAAGTATGTCAGAAAGCTTTTGAGAAGCCAGAGAGTGAGAAGAAATGCATTTATGAAATGGCAAAGTAGTCATTTATTTCTGGAATATACAGAATTTAACAAAAAAAAAAAATAGAATTAATTATTGGCCATTGCTTAGCAGTGTCACAGGAACAAAGCAATGAAATAAAATGTAAACTATGGAAAATGATTTCCATCTTAGATTTGGGATAATTTAATTTCTTAGTATTCTCAAGCCAACTTCAAGAAAATGTTTTATCACACTTATTCTGTCCAGTAAGCAAAAATAGCCTTCAATTTTCAATCAAACATCTAGGTGAAAAAACAAATTCTAAGCTACTGGGCTTGAAATCTGTAATATGCATTTCCATGAGTTCAAATCTGGTCAGATATGTGATCCTGGGCAAATTCTTCTTTGCCAAGAAAATTCCAAATCATGTTACAAAGAGTAAGATACAACTGAAATTATACAACAATAATAATTGCTTTTTAATCAGTCTGAAAATGATAATCAGACATCCAAATTAAACTACAGCATATAATGAAGGTGTAGTTCTGTGAAAATAACAAATTAGAATAAAAGCCTAAACTCCCCAACCCCTCTTATCCTTACTAAAATGATGATTTTCTTTATATAGTAATATTGATTTCCTATTTGTTTTATTAGTAAGGAATGACCCTTTACAACATCCCTTCTTTAACTTGAATGAAATAATACACAACAATTTCCTATATAATTCCATTAGAATGACCAAAGAACTCAACACTCCCTGTCGTGATCTTAATATCACTGATCCACCTTAATTATCTCTATTACCAAGGTTGCCAATTGGACATGTCTGTCAACTAACAGAAATAGTCTCTGTATTGTCATTTGTGTAGCCTAGTATCATCTCATTGTCAAAAAACATTTATTAAGCAAATAATTCCTTGTGTTCCTATGCTGGATGGTATTGCAGATGAGTGCTAGACCTAGAGTCAGGAAGACTTGTCATTCTCAGTTCAAATCTGACCTCAGATACTTACTACTTGTTTGACCCTGGGTGAGTCACTTAACCCTGTTTGCCTCAATGTCCTTTTCAGTAAATTGAACTGGAAAGTAAATGGCAAATGCAGTGGGGTCCAAAAAAGTCAAACACTATTGAAACAACTTAAAAATATCAATAAAACTCTGTTCTAGGCAGTGAACAAAAAAGAAATACATACTTGCTTTTTTAGAGGCTATTACTAAGACTACTCAGCTTGACTTCAGAAATATGTATAAGACAGAAAGCAATAGATTGCCATTAAATGAGTGCATGAATGCATGATAAGGTGTATAATGCATTTGGATTTCTTTATTTAAGAATAGGAAATAAGGGAATGGACACAACTGGAAAAATATCAAGAAATATATATTGGGGTAAAAGGGACTATCTAGATGGAACAAAACAATTGAATGGAAGGTAGGATTAAAAGAAAGCCATAAGCACTTTTGTTATGTCTTGTTATAGGTAAGAAAAAGTGTTCATGACTTTCTTTCAACATAGCAGTACTTTTTTTTTTTATAATTGCTTTTTATTCTTCAAAATATATGCAAAGAGAGTATTCAACATTCATCCTTGCAAACTTTGTGTTCCAATTTTTTTCTCCCTCCCTCTCCACCTCTCATTTTCCCTGAAAGTGACTAATCCAATATAGGTTAAAAATGTGTAATTGTTCTAAATAGCATTTAACATGCTGTACAAGAGACATCAGATCAAAAGAGGAAAAAAAAATTAGAAGGAAAAACAAACAAGCAAGAAAACAACATCAACAACAAAGAAAATACTATGTTGTGAAACACATTCAGTCCTCATAGTGTTCTCTCTGAAAGCAAATGGCTCTCTTAATCACAAGACTATTTGAATTGCTCTGAATCACCTCATTGTTGAAAAGAGGTAAGTCCAGTACAGTCAATCATCACATGATGTTATTGTTGCTGTATATGTTTTCTTTTTCTCTTCACTTCACTTAGCATCAATTCAGGTAAGTCTCTCCAGTTCTTTCTGGAACAATAACATTGCATAAGATTCATATTCCATATCTTATTCAGACATTCCTCTACCTATGAGGATCCATACAGTTTCCAGTTCCTAACCACTATAAAAAGGACTGCTACAAACCTTTTTGCACATGTGATTCATTTTTCATTTTTTATGATCTCTTTGTGATACAGATTTAGTAGAGATATTATTATAGCAGTAATTTTTGTACTTCCACATAGTGACACTTTTCAGAATCTCAAAATACGGGGACAAACAATAATTACCATACCACAGTCTCAAAAAAAGTTATATCAATCGAGACCCAAAGGACAATAGATAAACACATGATCAATCCAAGCTACTTGAAGCTTCTCTCTATTATGTCTTCTGATCATATAGTTTTATAAGGGATATCTTAAACTAGATATTTATATTTACAAAAATTACAAAAATCCATTCATGTATGAAGAGTAAGAAAAAGCAAGTGAACAAGTAGCCTGAGTCCAGCCCATAAAATGTACAATGATCTAGTGGAAGATTTCTAGTATATTAGAGTTAGACTTTTTGTAACAGATGCATAGGAGAACATAGACGCAAAATGAGAACACATGGGTGGGTTCCAATGTATACTGAGGTAAGTAATATACATTATTTTCACAGAACCACGAATCAAAATCTGTTATATGAGAAGTTCTCCTATGGAAGATGGTATTTCAGGAATTTCATCAATGTTCTAAGAGGTGGGGAAGAAAGAAGAATAAATATTTATTTTATATCTTGTTTATACACAGGTTTTTGTTTTTTATTCTTCTTTTTATATGCTATATTCTTTATTAGACTATGAATCCCTTGAGAGTAGGGATTGCTTTTTGTTTTTGTATCCTTCTTCACTTAATTCAGTATGTAGTACATAGTAGATTCTCAATAAATGTTTGTTACCTTGGACAGATTTGACTTTAGAGAATACTCAGGAGTTTTCCAGATTCTGTCACTTAAACCATTTGCTCCATACCATGAGTTTCCTGCCATTATATTTTGTATTCAGGCACATCCCTAGCAGGCATATGTGGGGAGTCTATACAGAAGCCTGCATAGAAGAAGAGATAAATAAAATAAACAGATGGGTAGGCAGGAAGGAAATAATGTTAATCAGAGAAACAGATAGCTTATCCAGAGAGACAACTAAATGTGCTTAGGGCAAACATAAATGCTGAGAGAGGAAAACTTATCAAGGGTTGAGTTCTCATAAACAAAGCTATAATAATCAATATTATTAATAATAATACCAATAAAAATAAAAAATAATCTTGCATTAATATAGCACTTATCCTATTCTAGAAACTATGCTAAGGACTTAAAAATGTTATCTTACAAATATTGATAATAGTATTTGGTTATAACATTACAAGTTATATGAAAAAAATTAAATGAAACATGGAGGACCTCTACATGTATGTATCATTTAGCTTGCAAGGAGAACTCCCTCAGAACACACAGACAAAATAAGATAACTGACAAGCAAGAATTATACTATTTGGGATTAATGTAAAAGAAATTATGGGCGTTAGAGAAGAAAAGTCAATTGAATTTGATCAATCTGATCACTACCAAAGTGAAAAATTCACTAGCTGTCATAAATTCTTATTACTTGCCAAGACTCTGATGCCCTATTAAGTAGAGAATGAATATGAATCTTACTTTTCAGGAAGTATATGATCCTTTAGGAATTGCTTTGTAACAGTAAAAGAGGCCCTACAGGATAGCTTTTAAAATTAGTCATCCTAAATCTTCAACTCTTCAAAAACATTATAAACATTGCCTTTTTGTTTACAAAAAGTAACTACAGAAAGCAGACTTACAGGCAAGAATTGGAGGAGTATTCAATAATCCTGTCCACTTATGACTTGAAAGAGAACTAAATAAGATAGAGAAATTCACATAAATTTATTCTTCTAAGGGAAAAAAAAAAGGCATAAGTTTGAATTCTCACAGGAATTCATCTGATCCCCATTGCACATGTGAGTTTATATTAGTAAAGGGTGTGAACTTCATTGTTACATACATAGTTTGTATGTACTATGTCTATTCACAAATGACTGCATATTTAACATAATCATAACAACCATGAACTTAATGAAATTCATAACAATGAGCAACAATCACTAAACAAAAATACAAGCTGAAATACTTCATCTGTAAGAACAGATTTTTTTATGAATTTGCATTGGAAGGTTAAATATTTTAAGAAAAAAACATTAATCCATAAAACATAAGGTGTCCTTTGCAGTGTTTTAAAATTAAATGAGCATACATTTATGATACATTATTATCATACATACAAATAACCTTAAAGATAATCTTGTTTCTTTTTCACTTTTCATCTGTCCTTCCTGCTCTTTTTCCTACCCACATTCCTTTACAGATGAAGCAACAGGGGCTTTAAAAATCAACATTCATTTATATGCTATTCATTCATAAAACACGGTCTGACCATATCACTTTCCTTCTCAAAAAGCTCAAATGGCTCTCTATTGCCGCTAAAGGGCAATTAGATGGCACTGTGACTAAAACTATGGGCTTGGAATCAGGAAGACTTCATTTTCATGAATTCAAATGTGGTTTTAGACCTTGGGTAAATTACTTAACCCGGTTTGTTTTAATTTTCTCATATGGTAAAATTATCTAGAGAAGGAAGAGGGAAACCACTCCTGTCTTTGAGAATAACTAAATGAGATAACAAAGAGCCAAGCAAGACTAAAATTACTCAACAACTAATATTGCCTCTAGAATAAAGTATAAACTTCTCTTTTAGCTCTGAACTTATCTTAAAGCTCTTTATAATCTGATTTCACCCTATCACCTAGTTTTATTTTATTTTTTAATAATTATAACTTTTTATTGACAGTACATATGCATGGGAAATTTTTTACAACATTATCCCTTGCACTCACTTCTGGTCTGATTTTTCACTTCCCTCCCTCCACCCTCTCCCCTAGGTGGCAGGCAGTCTTATACATGTTAAATATGTTATAGTATATCCTAGATACAATATATGTGTACAGAACCAAACAGTTCTCTTTTTGCACAGGAAGAATTGTATTCAGAATATAAAAATAACCTAGAAAGAAAAACAAAAAGGCAAACACTTTACACTCATTTCCCAGTGTTTCTTCTCTGGGTGTAGCTGATTCTGTCCATCATTGATCAATTGGAACTGAATTAGATCTTCTCTTTGTCGAAGAGATCCATTTCCATCAGAATATATCCTCATACAGTATTGTTGTTCTGTTCATTTCACTCAGCATCAGTTCATGTAAGTCTCTCCAAGCCTCTCTGTATTCATCCTGCTGGTCATTTCTTACAGAACAATAATATTCCATAACATTCATATACAATAATTTACCCAACCATTCTTCAATTGATGGGCATCCATTCATGTTCCAGTTTCTAGGCACTACAAACAGGGCTGCCACATTTTGCTACATACAGGTCCCTTTCCCTTCTTTAATATTTCTTTGGGATATAAGCCCGGTAGTATTACTACTGGATTAAAGGATATGCATAGTTTGATGACATTTTGGGCATAATTCCAGATTGCTCTCCAGAATGGTTGGATTCATTAACAAATCCACCAACAATGCATCAATGTCCTGGTTTTCCCCGCATCGCCTTCAACATTCATCATTATTTTTTCCAGTCATCTTAGCCAATCTGATAGGTATGTAGTGGTATCTCAGAGTTGTCTTAATTTGCATTTCTCTGATCAATCGTAATTTGGAGAACTTTCATATGAGTGAAAATAGTTTCAATTTCATCATCTGAAAATTGTCCTTTGACCTTTACCAATTGGAGACTGGCTTGATTTCTTATAAATTAAAGTCAATTCTCTATATATTTTCGAAATGAGGCCTTTATCAGAACCTTTAACTGTAAAAATGTTTTCCCAGTTTGTTGCTTCCATTCTAATTTTGTTTGCATTAATTTTGTTTGTATAAAGGCTTTTTAATTTGATGTAATCAAAATTTTCTATTTTGTGATCAATAATGATCTCTAGTTCATCTTTGGTCACAAATTCCTTTTTCCTCCACAAGTCTGAGAGGTAAACTATCCTATGTTCCTCTAATTTATTTATGATCTCATTCTTTTTTTTTTTTAATAACTTTTTATTGACAGAACTCATGCTAGGGTAATTTTTTACAACATTATCCCTTGCATTCACTTCTGTTCTGATTTTCCCCCTCCCTCCCTCCACCCTCTCCCAGATGGCAAGCAATCCTTTACATGTTGAATAGGTTACAGTATATCCTGGATACAATATATGTGTGCAGAACCGAACAGTTTTCTTGCACAGGGAGAATTGAATTCAGAAGGCATAAATAATCTGGGAAGAAAAACAAAAATGCAAGCAGTTTATATTCATCTCCCAGTGTTCTTTCTTTGGGTGTAGCTGCTTCTGCCCATCTTTGATCAATTGAAGCTGAATTAGCTTTCTTTATTGAAGAGATCCACTTCCATCAGAATACATCCTCAAACAGTATCATTGTTGAGGTATATAATGATATGATCTCATTCTTTATGCCTAAATCATGAACCCATTTTGATCTTATCTTGGTATATGGTGTTAAAGTGGGTCCATGTCTAATTTCTGCCAAACTAATTTCCAGTTTTCCCAGCAGTTTTTGTCAAATAATGAATTCTTATCCCAAAAGTTGGGATCTTTGGGTCTGTCAAACACTAGATTGCTAAAGTTATTGACTATTTTCTCTTGTGAACCTATTCCATTTCTTATCAACTAATCTATTTCTTAGCCAACACCAAATGGTTTTGGTGACTACTGCTTTATAATATAGTTTTCCATCAGGTACAGCTAGGCCACCTTCATTTGATATTTTTTTTTCATTAATTCCCTTGAAATTCTTGACCTTTTGTTCTTCAAGATGAATTTTGTTGTTATTTTTTCTAGGTCATTAAAATAGTCTAATTGGTATAGCACTAAATAAATAGATTAGTTTATGGAGTATTGTCATCTTTATTATATTCGCTTGGCCTATCCAAGAGCACTTAATATTTTTCCAATTACTTAAATCTGACTTTATGTGGAAAGTTTTTTTTGTAATTTTGCTCATATAATTCCTGACTTTCCTTTGGTAGATAGATTCCCAAATATTTTATGCTATCAACAGTTATTTTGAATGGAATTTATCTTTGTATCTCTTGCTGTTGGATTTTGTTGGTGATGTATAAAAATGCTGAGGATTTATGTGAATTTATTTTGTATCCTGCAACTTTGCTAAAGTTATGAATTATTTATAATAGCTTTTTAATAGAATCTCTGGGATTCTCTAAGTATGTTATCATATCATCTGCAAAGAGTGATAGTTAGGTTTCCTTATTACCTACTCTAATTCCTTTAATCTCTTTCTTGACTCATTGCTGAGGCTAGCTTTTCTAATACAATATTGGATAATAATGGTGATACTGGACAACCTTGTTTCCCTCCTGATCTTACTGGGAAAGGTGTCCAGGCCCTTTTTTTCATCATTTTTTTCAGGGAGTCCAATAATTCTCAGATTATCTCTCCTAGATCTATTTTCCAAGTCTGTTGTTTTCTCAAGAAGATATTTGATATTTTTTTTCCCATTGTTTCATTTTTTTGGTTTTGCTTGACTGATTCTTGGTTTCTCCTCAAGTCATTCAATTCCATTTGTTTGATTCTGATTTTCCATGAATAATTTTCTTTACTCACTTTTTAAATATCTTTTTCTAATTGTCCAATTGAGTTTTTAAATGAGTTGTTTTGTTCTATGGAATTTTATTTTCCATTTTGCCAATTTTAATTTTTAGAGAGCTATTTTCTTTTTCCAATTCACTAATTCTGTTTTTTAAGGATTTGATTTCTTTATCCATTCTATCTTTAAATGAGTGGGATGACTTATCCAGACTCTCTTGCCAAGCTTCCCTTTCCTTTTCCCATTTTTCTTCCAGCTCTCTTGTGAGAGCTTTTTAAATTTCTTCTATGACAGTCTTGTGCATAGGGGACCACATCATATCTTCTTTTGGGGATTCATCTGGAGACTGTTTTTAGTCTCCCTGGGGTTTAACGTCTGTTCTCTCCAAATAGAAGCTATCAATAATTAGAGTCCATTTAAATTTTTGCTCATTTTGTCAGAGAAGAATCAAAGAAGAAAAATTTGCAAAAAACAAAATGCAGTCTGCCTTTTTTTGGGGGGTGGGGGGTGGGGTGGGAAGACTGGATGGTATTACCGAGTCTCCTCTACAGACTGCGGGGGCAGCAGTGAGTCACTAATATGAGAGCAATGGCTGCGCTCCATCTTCTCTCTGAGACTCTGAGACTCTTACAGTGTGCTGAGACACTCTGGGTGGGTATGGCCAGGACCCTAGAGACCCTAGTTTTTCGGGGTTATAGTCTTTACCTCTTGTGTTTACAGCTTCTCTGCTGATCTCTGATAATTTCCTGGAAAATAGTGTCCAGGCTCTTTTTTTCATCATGCTTTTCTGGGAGTCTGATGATTCTCAGGTTGTCTCTCCTGGATCTGTTTTCCAAGTCTGTTGTTTTCCCCAGAAGATATTTCACCTTCTTTTCCATTGTTTGATTTTTTTTGGATTTGCTTGACTGATTCTTCTTGTCTTCTCGAGTCATTCAATTCCATTTGTTCGACCCTGATTTTCAGTGAAGTATTTTCTTCACTCACTTTTTAAAAATCTTTTTCTAATTGTCCAATTGAGTTCTTTTGTTTTATGGAATTTTTTTTCCATTTCACCAATTTTGTTTTTTAGAGAGCTGTTTTCTGTTTCCAGTTCACCAATTCTATTTTTCAAGGATTTGCTTTCTTTATCCACTCTCTCTTTAACTGACTTCTCCAGGCTCTTTTGCCAAGCCTCCCTCTCCTTTTCCCATTTTTCTTCTACCTCTCTTGTGAGAGTCTTTTTAATTTCCTCCATGAGATTCATCTGTGCTTTTAGTCTCCTCGGGATTTGGAGTCTGCTCTTTATCTGTATAGAAACTGTCAAGAGTTAAAGTCTTTTTCAGTTTCTTGCTCATTCTGTCTAATAATCAAAGACAAACTATCAAAGAAAAAGAAGAAAAAACCCTTGAATGGAGGCTGCTTTTTTGGGGGGAGGGGTTGGGTGGTGTTACCGAGCTTCCTCTACAGACTGCGGGGCAGTAGTGAGGCCCTAACAGGACAGCAATGGCTGTGCTGCGCCTGTGCTCTGAGATCCCAGAGCGTGCTGAGACTCTGTGGGGGAGGGGTGGCCAGGTCCCGAGAGACTCCAGCTGTTTGGGGTTGTATTCTTCACCCCCGGTGTTTTTAGCTTCTCTGCTGGGCTGCTGACTTGCTGCCAGAGCAAAGTATCTAATCCTGTAGCAAAGCTCTCCCCGCAGAGACAGCTGCGATCAAGCCCCACCCCCTCTCTGCTCTGCTCAGCTCTGAGCCGCCTTCCATGCTCTCGCCGCCGCTGCTGCCCACAGCCTGCTTCCGATCTAATAACCATCCCCACCCTCGCGCAAAAACAGACCTTTCTTGGCAAATCTCAAGGATGGTTTCTCTTGGTAACTAATTGTATGTTTTTTTTTTTTTTCAGTTGAGCATTAATTCAGAGGTATGAAAGGAAATGGATTCTGAGAGAAAAACGCGGAGGTTACACAGCTGTCTGCCTCCTCTCTGCCATCTTGGCTGGAAGTCCCGGTACTCTTTAACAAGATAAAGTTTCCTTCCTTATCTCTTTTAATTAGTTCTACCTTTGCTTCTGCTTGATCTGAGATCATGATTGCTACCCCTCCTTTTTTACTTCACTTGAATTATAATAGATTCTGCTCCAGCTCATTATCTTTACTCTGTATGTATGACTCTGCTTTAAATGTATTTCATGTAAGCAACATTGTAGGATTCTGGCTTTTAATCCAGTCTGCTTTCTGGTTCTGTTGTACAGGAGAGTTCATCTCATTCACATTCACAGATAAAATGACTAACTCTGTATTTCCTGCCATCTTAGTTACTCCAAGTTATGCTATTCTCTTTCCCTTCCCTGTTCCCTTCTCTTTATTATATTTTTGACCACCACCTCCCTCATACAACCCTTCCCCTTTAGAACTCCTCCCCTTTTCTTATACCTTTCCTGTAATTCTTCTGTTTTTCCTTCTACTAATCGTCCCCTTTCTTTTCCCCTCTTCCCTTCCATTTTTTGATAAGGTGAGACAAGTTTCTCTGTGAAACCAAATGTGTCTGAAATTTTCTCTGAGCTAAATCTGATGAGAGTAAGATTCATACAATGCTCCCTCCCTTCCTTCTTTCCCTCAATTATAATAGGTCTTCTTTGCCTCTTCATGAGATATATATTTCCATTATTTTACCTTCATTTTCCTCTTTTCCCACTGCAATCTCCTTTCTACCTCTTACTTTTTCATTTTATCACATTAAAATCAAATTAAACCTGCACTCTCTATATTTACCCATAACATAAATATAGTTATCAAGATTTCTTCCCTTTTCACCTTTTTATGCTTCTCTTGAGTTCTGTAGTTAGAGATTGAAATTTTTCTTCAGCTTAGATCTTTATATCAGGAATAGATGAAATTCCTCTGAATTATTTAATGTCCATCTTCTTCCATGAAAGATAACTCTCATTTTAGCTGGATAGATATTCTTGGCTGTAATCCAAGTTTTTTTGCTCTTCAGAATATCAAATTCCAAGCTCTTTGATCTTTTAAAATGGAAGCTGCTAGGTCCTGGGTGATCCTAATTGTGGCTTTTTAGTAATTAAGTTGTTTCTTTCTGGCTGCTTGCAATGTTTTTAAGTTGGTCCGATAGTTCTGAAATTTAGCCAGAATATTCCTTAGAGTTTTCTTTTGGGATCTTTTTCAGGAAGTAATAGGTGAATTCTATCAATGATTATTTTGCCTTCTGATTCTAGGACATCAGGGCAGTTTTATTTTATGATTTCCTGAAGGATAATATCTAGGCTCTTTTTTCATCACGGCTTTCAGGAAGTCCAATAATCCTTAGATTATCTCTCCTGGATATATTTTTTAGGTCAGTTGTTTTTTCTAGGTGCTGAGTTCCGCCAGGGCTCAGAGGCTTACAATTTGTTTTTTGCATTGCTTTTGGGTTTTTTGCAGGAAATCTAATAAGCTATCCAAAAGCAACCAGGACAGAGTGGCCTAAGAGACTCACAGAAGTTTCCTCAGGTTCCTGATGCAGCAACACTCTGGGTTGCCACCCCAGTTCCTTGCCTCAGGTTCCCCTATGCTGTGGTCTGGGGTTGGCAGACTGTCCCCCTGCCCAGTTGAAAAAGACCTGTTCTGAAGTTCTTCCAAGGTATCTTCTTTTCGAAATTGTACTCCAAATATTTGTGAGTTCTGTTCCCTTCAAAGCTAGTTTAGAGGCTTAATCTGCTGCTTTTTGAGAGAAAGGTCAGAAAAGATCACAGCAAGTCATGTCTGCTCTCCCCCATCTTGGCTCTGCCCCTCTCATTAACTTTAAAAAGTAAGAATGCTGTGATTACTGGCATGGACATCACTTCTTTTAACCAAATAAAGTAGCCTAAACAGAAAACAGTACCTCTCAGTAGCTTGGGCTCTTGAATTTTCCAAAATGCTAAGCAAAAGTGTTTGCTATATTTCTTTTTCATTGATGAAAAAGCAGTACTTTTTAAAAAAGCTAAACTTATGAAAAATTATACTACTACCACATATGGTTTCTTTACTGGGAAATAAGACTGAAAAACAAAACAAAAACAAAAACAACATTGTTTTGTATTTGAGCAGTTAGATACAGCTTATTGAAATAGGCAGAAATTAAAGAAAAATTTTTGAGAAAAGCAAGAATTCTTAGATAATTGTAGTAGGTGGAAATGGAGAGTAACATGGCCAGAGTCTTAGAATTGTAAATTCCCAAACTTGGGGAAAGCATCAGAAAAAGATTTTTAGCATTCCAAGAATAGTTGAGCTAATTTTCTTTAAAATACCATCACATTGCACTTAAAATATGAAATAAAATTTTTAACACAAATATTAGATTTTTTAAAGAAAAGCAACAAATATTTGAGATTAGGATTGTGAAATAAAGTTATAATGCCAACTGTTAACCTAATGTCAACATCTATATAACATATGTATATAACATACATATAATATATGTGTAATATATGTTAAATAAGATCAATGAAAATGAATAAAAGAAGATAACCAAGGGGGATTCAAAATTCTGTATTCTAAACATGAAGTCATTACTGGCCAGGAGTAGAATAAGCAAAATCTTGAGGAAAGGGAAAAAAATAATCCATTTCATTCATGTGTGCACTCATTCCAACAATGACAATGTCATCTTTCCTTAAATAATTTCATGAGTCAAAAATACCCATCACTTTATGGGTAGTGATCTGGTTAATATCCCTTTATAACTTAGCCTTTTTTCATTGAACAATAGGCAAGTAGTTAAGGTACTGGTCCTAGACATAAAACCTTTCTAGCTTGATTGGATATAAATAATTTTGTTTGTCAGTTCCTTCTTCAGCTCCTATTACAGATGAGGACCTGAGAAAATCAGAGATAAATGAATTGCCCAGAGTCACACAAAATCTGATCTCAGATTTGAACTCATGAAGATACAACTTGCTGACTTCAGATTGGATCCTCTAATCCTTAGTAACCCTTTGTCCTCAGATAGCTACCTGCCTACATTACAGCATACAAAATACTTCAAAATCATTCAGAAACCTTGTATTCACAAACTTTATTGAAACCTTTCAAGTGTGATCAGGAATTCTTATTGAGAAACACTCCTACATATATGCTGTGGCTCTCCCTCCAGATATTAAAATTTGAACTCTGTGAAGTCATGGAATTTCATTTTTAAAATTTTTATATCTCCCATGATTTTCTGAGATCCTCATCTGTAATATGAACTAAAGAAGGAACTGGCAAACAAAATTAGTTTCTTTCTCAAGAAAACTCCAAATGGGGCCACAAAAAAATCAGACACAACTAAAATGATAAATAACCACATGTAGGTAAAAGGAGATGTCATTCCCAATTTGTGGAGATAATACTAAGGTGACACTGATGAAGTTTTTTTTTTTTTTTAGTGGAATTTATTGATGATTCTAATTACTTTTGACTAAGAGACATCTTAAAAATAAGCCACAAATATAGAAAAGAAACCAGCATATTCCTAATTTCCTAGTAGAATGAAATTCTTTGACTAAAATTTGAGCCCCCTTTCTTTGAACTGATTGAATCTTGCTCCCATAGAAAGAGTTTATGTATGCTTGTGTATTTTTGATACATTCTAATCTGTGTAATTTCTCTGATTTTTATTTGGTTAGGTAAATTAGTTCATTTGTTACTAATCAGTAGTGATGTTCTTTTATAAAACTAATATTTGATTGCAAAATATCTAGTTGATGAGTATAAATGAAAGCTTTCCTTCCTCCTGCAGTTTGACCAAAATCAACCTTATACCCCTTAACCAGAGATATTTGAATGACAGGATAGGTATAATTGTAGTAATTTTTTAAATGTTGCCAATAAATGTAATAAATGCCCAGTCTTAACTTTTCTTTTAATACTCTTAAGGTGTACATTTAAAGTAGTTCGGATTGTAAAGATGTCTTTTCTTTTCACCCACTAGTGGTTTCTATGTATTTGGACAAACAATGTTGACATGCATATTTTATATGAAGATCCTCCTAAATGATGTGTATATGGAATTTATACTTATAATTCTATGCACATGCAGCCCACCCCCCCTCCATTAATTCCATACATACTTGGAACCACATTAAATATTCCCATTCTTCCTGAACTTCTGACTTCACCAGTCCTACCATTCTTCTGCTATTGGTGAGTTATGTAAATCAAGCATCTAACCCAGAGGGTTGGGGGAAGGAGAAAAAAATTTGGAACAAAAGGATTTGCAAATGCCAATGCTGAAAAATTACCTATGCATATATCTTGTAAATAAACAGCTATAAAAAAAGAAAAAAAAAGAAGAGAATACTTTAAGGGAAAGAGAAGACACCTTATCTAAAGCTTAAAGAAAGTTAAGGGCTCTAAAAGACAGAGATTAATGGAATATGAATGACAGCCAGTATGGACAAATGGATGCAAGAGTTGATATAAAGATTTTAGAGAACAGACGATTGTCCATTTTGGCAGGGGTATGGAGATCACAAAGAGGAATAACATGAATATGTCACCATGTTTCTTTTTGATTTAGATGAGATAACCTCTCAGGTTCTTTCCACCTCTAAGTCTGTCATAGTATGATCCCAGAATGAACTTTAATAAAATCTATAATGTAAGTTTCTGTCTCTCAAGAATAGGGTATAGAGATGGGTTTTGATTTGTACAGAGCTTAGTGTCTAGTTCAATAGTCCTGATCACATACTTGGCACTTAATATATGCCCTTCCCTAACAACAAAGTGAGACTGAACAAATAAATTGTCTAGCTGTGGATCCAAATAGTGAATAGTAATGATGTTGGATTTAGAAGGGTATTTTTTTTTTTTTGAAACAGTATGATAGGAGTGGGAACAATCCAATGGGACAAAGTAATGGAATTCTACAAAGGCCAAAGAGGTGAAATGGAAAATGTTCAATAGCAAATTAATGTATGCCCAAGGGTTATGAGTGTCACATAACAATAAATACATTCTGAGTGGGGGGAAAAAAACAAATGGTCAATGTGAATAAATAAAGAAATGCAGAAAGTAATCAAGGGCAAGAGAGAAAAAATATGTGAAATATAAAACATTATGTAGTGAAAAGAACTGGGAAGATTATAGAATGAACTCAGGTGTGAAAAATACATAAGGAAAGCAAAGTTGAAAATGAAAGGAAAATTGCAGAAAAGTTTGGATAAATCTTGGAACACTTTTCAAAGAACTGAGGAACAAGAGGTCAGAGACAGAGACATTAGTATGTTAAAGCAAAGGAAAGGGTAATTTATTGACAAAATGGTAGATTATATGAAATTAAATGTATTATTTTATTTATTGCCCACAAAAGGATAAGGGAGTGAGTGAAAGCTGGAGTCAGAGGCAGGTTGGCATTAACTATATCCTGATTAGCTCAGGATCAAAGAATCAAAAATTTGAAAATGAAAAACATTTGTACACAATCTTTACCAGATCATAAAGTAGTAGGAGAAACTAGGGAGAGTGAAAAGTCTTAGAAATGATTATAAGGATTAAAAGAGTAATTGATATGTTTTTTTAAGGCTTAACTAGATTCAGCAAATGTATAAACTGTAAAAGAGAAATCTTTTTACATAACACTTCAGTTTTGTTTCAATTTATATACACTTTTGGGGATCTGCATTTTCAGAATAGAAGGCACATGAAGAGAAAATCTATTCAACGAAATAAGACCAATATTAGTCCAAGTCTATAGAAAGTAATTAATTGTTTATTTTCTCTGTCCCTGCCTCTTATATGCAATGATATTATAATTGTATGACAGTAATATTCTTTCACCTAAAATTCTTTTGTCTTCTTTTAACTACTAATGCAGACCTAATGCTGGCTGAATATTTTATTGCTAAATAATTGACCCCCTCAACACAACAGACATACACATACACATACACACAAATAATTGTATAGTGTTACAGATACTTTATCTATTTTGGACAGAATCTTTGAATCTGAATATTGCACTTTAAAGTACAATGAAGAAGATTATAAGACTGTGATAATGTAAGTCTAGAAATACTGCACTAATTATTGTTTTTATTTAACTGTACATAATTTTTCAAGAAATTATTTCTTGGTTTGCAGACCCCATGAAAATGAGTAAAAAAAAAAAAGAACTAGAAAAGATTTAAAATAATATTTAAGTAAAATCATAGTTGATTAATCAGCTAATTATTAAGCTTTTATAACGTTCTGAGCATGTACTAATGATGGGAATATAAAGATAAAAATGAAAGGTCCTATAATAATATTTACATTTTTTCTAATGACGCCATGTAATATACCTGTGTTCATATAAGTAATAGAAATATATATATATATATGCATATGTATGAATACAAATAGATATATAGATATATGCATATATATGTGAATATAAGACAAAGTAGGGAAAAATAATATTATTGGGTAATGATGATTCAATATGCTATGAATCAAACTATTCCTCTATCACTATGAAACATAATAAATTATTCACTGTGTTATATTTATATTATTTAAATTAAGAATAGTCTTGATGTTAAGATCAGAAGAGTTTGGATTAACTTTGGCCTCTGACATTCTAATCAACCTCATTCCCATCTGTGGATTCTCTGAATATTGTAAATACTAGGTTAGTCATATTTTTTTTTCACTCATTTATCCTTGCTAGCTTTGATGAGAAAAGTAGATCTTAAGAGAATATTTAGCAGACTGTTTAAGAAATGACTTATACCTTCTGCTATCTTCCTTGGGCTCTGTAAAACCTCATTTCCCCCACTTTTTGATATCAGGTCTTGGTAAATGTGTTTATTGCTTCATTTCCTAGAATGTTACAAAGACTCCTAAGTGAGATGTTCCCTCAAAATAGTTTTGCCTAGATAGACACACTGGAAAAATAAAATGGTCAAGGATTATACATAAATGCAGCATGAAGAAATTGAACATGATTTAGAATTGGTGCAAAGAAGAATTGGTGTAGATTGCTTTTAAAAATTACACTGTACTTTAAATAATTCTAAGGAAGTCAAGTAAGGAAGAGAAGGAGGAAGAAAGAGAAAGAAGAAATTTAGGAAATAAATGACAGAAAGAGGAAGACAAGGAAGGGAGAGGGAGACTTAAAAGGTGAAAAAAGAGAGGTGAAGAGATAGGAAAAGGAAAAGATGAAAATATATTCATCGGACTTCTGGTTAAAATGGCGGAGAGGAGGCACATAGCTGTGTAGCTCCACGTTTTCTCTCACTATCCATTTCATTACAAGCCTCTGAATTAATGCTTGACTAAAAAAAAAAAAAAAACACAAATTGTTACCAAGAGAAGACAGCCTTGAGATCCACCAAGAAAGGTCTGTTTTTACTGGAGGGCTGGGGCGGTTTTAGATCGGGCGCAGGCAGCGGGCAGCGGCAGTGAGAGCATGGGAGCAGACTGGAGAGGGGTGGGGAGTGATCGCAGCTGTCTCTGCGGGGAGAGCTTCGCTACAGGACTGGATACTTTGCTCCGGCAGCAAGTCAGCAGCCCAGCAGAGAAGCTAAAAATACCGGGGGTGAAGAATACAATCCCAAACAGCTGGAGTCTCTTGGGACCTGGCCACCCCGTGCCCCTCTCCCCCACCCCCACAGTGACTCAGCATGCTCTGGGATTTCAGAGCGCAGGCGCAGCACAGTAGGGCTAGAGCCTCACTGCTGCCCCCTGCAGTCTGTAGAGGAAGCTTGGTAACACCACCCAGCCCCTCCCCCAAAGAAAGACTCCAGTTTTTTTCTTTTTTTCTTTGCTAATTTGTCTTTGATTATTAGAAGAATGAGCAAGAAACTGAAGAGGACTTTAACCCTTGACAGCTTCTATACAGATAGAGAGCAGACTCTAAATCCTGAGGAGACTAAAAACAGACTGTCTCCAGGTGAAACCCCAAAGGAGGAGATCATCTGTTCCTCAGCACAGATGAATCTCATGGAGGAAATAAAAAAAAAAGGCTCTCACAAGGGAGCTAGAAGAAAAATGGGAAAAGGAGAGGAAGGCTTGGCAAAAGGAGAGGGAAGCTTGGGAAAAGGAGAGGGAGGCTTGGCAAAAGAGCCTCGAGAAGTCAGTTAAAGAGAAAGTGGATAAAGAAATAAAATCCTTGAAAAATAGAATTGGTGAACTGGAAACAGAAAATAGCTCTCTAAAAGACAAAATTGGCGAAATGGAAAAAAATTCCACAGAACAAAAGAACTCAATGGGGCAATTAGAAAAAGATTTTAAAAGAGTGAGTGAAGAAAATACTTCACTGAAAATCAGAATTGAACAATTGGAATTGAATGACTCGAGGAGACAAGAAGAATCAGTCAAGCAAATCCAAAAAAATCAAACAATGGAAAAGAATGTGAAATACCTTCTGGGGAAGACAACAGACCTGGAAAACAGATCCAGGAGAGACAATCTGAGAATCATTGGACTCCCAGAAAAGCATGATGAAAAAAAGAGCCTGGACAGTATTTTCCAGGAAATTATCAAAGAGAACTGCCCAGAAGTCATAGGAACAGAGGATAAAATAGACATTGTAAGAATTCATCAATCACCCACTGAAAGGGATCCTAAAATCAAAACACCAAGGAATATAGTGGCCAAATGTCAGAACCCTCAGATGAAGGAAAAAATATTGCAAGTGGCGAGAAAAACCCAATTCAAGTATCAAGGAGCCACAATAAGGATCATCCAGGATCTGGCATCATCCACACTAAAAGATCGAAGGGCCTGGAATATGATATTCCGAAAGGCTAAGGAACTTGGTATGCAACCAAAAATAACCTATCCAGCTAGAATGAGCATCTTTTTCCAGGGAAGAAGATGAACATTCAACGAAGTAAGTGAATTTCACCTATTTTTGATGAAAAAGCCAGAACTTAACAAAAAATTTGATCTACAAATATAGAACTCAAGAGAAATCTAAAAAAGATAAAGATTAATCTTGGGAACTATATTTCGGCTATAAAGATGTATAAAGAATACATGTATACCTTATTCTAGAAACTGATGTGGAAAGGACATTGTACCAGAAAAAGGGTAAAGTGGGGGTAGTACATCTCATGAAGAGGCATAGGAAACCTATTATATCTGAGAGAAAGAATGGAGGGGGATGAATATAGTGGGTATCTTACTGCCTTCAGAATTGGCTTTAAGTGAAAAATCTTAAGACATATTCAATCTATGGTGAAACTTCTCCCACCTCATTGAAAAGTGAGAAGGGAAAAGTGAAAAGGGAAGGAATAAGCTAAGCAGAAGGGAATACGGAAACTGGGAGGGAAAGGGGTAAGATAGGGGGAGGAACTTTAAGGCAGGGGGAGGGATACTAAAAAGGGAGGGCTGTGAGAAGCAAGTGGTGCTCACAAGCTTAATACTGGGAAGGGGGGTAAAGGGGAAAGAAGGGAGAAAAGCATAAACCAGGGTTAACAAGATGGCAAGTAATACAGAATTGGTCATTCTAACCATAAATGTGAACGGGGTAAACTCCCCCATAAAGAGGAAGCGGTTAGCAGAATGGATTAAAAGCCAGAATCCTACAATATGTTGTTTACAGGAAACACACCTGAAGCGGGGAGATACCTGCAGGTTAAAAGGTAAAAGCTTGGAGCAAAATCTACTATGCTTCAGGTGAAGTCAAAAAAGCAGGGGTAGCCATCCTGATCTCAGATCAAGCTAAAGCAAAAATTGATCTAATTAAAAGAGATAAGGAAGGGCACTATATTTTGCTAAAGGGTAGCATGGATAATGAAGCACTATCTATATTAAACATATATGCATCAAGTGGTGTAGCATCTAAATTCTTAAAAGAGAAATTAAGAGAGCTGCAAGAAGAAATAGACAGTAAAACTATAATAGTGGGAGATCTCAACCTTGCACTCTCAGAATTAGATAAATCAAACCACAAAATAAATAAGAAAGAAGTCAAAGAGGTAAATAGAATACTAGAAAAGTTAGCTATGATAGATCTCTGGAGAAAATGTAATGGAGACAGAAAGGAATACACTTTCTTTTCAGCAGTATGGAACCTATACAAAAATTGACCATATATTAGGACATAAAAACCTCAAACTCAAATGCAGTAAGGCAGAAATAGTAAAGGCATCCTTTTCAGACCACGATGCAATGAAAATTACATTCAACAAAAAGCCAGGGGGAAGTAGATCAAAAAATAATTGGAAACTAAATAATCTCATACTAAAGAATGATTGGGTGAAACAGCAAATCATAGACATAATTAATAACTTCACCCAAGAAAATGATAATAATGAGACATCATACCACAATGTATGGGATGCAGCCAGAGGGGTAATAAGGGGAAATTTCATATCTCTAGAGGCCTATTTGTATAAAATAGAGAAAGAGAAGGTCAATGAATTGGGCTTGCAACTAAAAATGCTAGAAAAGGAACAAATTAAAAACCCCCAGTCAAACACTAAACTTGAAATTCTAAAAATAAAAGGAGAGATCAATAAAATTGAAAGTAAAAAAACTATTGAATTAATAAAGCTAAGAGTTGCTTCTATGAAAAAACCAACAAAATAGACAAACCCTTAGTAAATCTGATTAAAAAAATGAAAGAGGAAAATCAAATTGTTAGTCTTAAAAATGAAAAGGGAGAACTTGCCACTAACGAAGAGGAAATTAGAGCAATAATTAGGAGTTACTTTGCCCAACTTTATGCCAATAAATTCGACAACTTAGATGAAATAGAAAAATACCTCCAAAAATATAGCTTGCCCAAACTAACAGAGGAAGAAGTAAATATCCTAAACAGTTCCATCTCAGAAAAAGAAATAGAACAAACTATCAATCACCTCCCTAAGAAAAAATCCCCAGGACCAGATGGATTTACATGTGAATTCTACCAAACATTTAAAGAACAATTAACTCCAATGCTAAATAAACTATTTGAAAAAATAGGGATTGAAGGAGTCCTACCAAACTCTTTTTATGACACAGACATGGTACTGATACCTAAACTAGGTAGGCTTAAAACAGAGAAAAAAAAATTATAGACCAATCTCCCTAATGAATATTGATGCTAAAATCTTAAATAAAATATTAGCAAAAAGATTACAGAAAATCATCCCCAGGATAATACACTATGACCAAGTAGGATTTATACCAGGAATGCAGGGCTGGTTCAATATTAGGAAACCTATTAGCATAATTGACTATATCAATAACCAACCAAACAAAAACCATATGATCATCTCAATAGATGCAGAAAAAGCATTTGATAAAATCCAACATCCATTCCTAATAAAAACACTTGAGAGCATAGGAATAAATGGACTTTTCCTTAAAATAGTTAAGAGCATATATTTAAAACCATCAGTAAGCATCATATGCAATGGGGAAAAACTGGAACCTTTCCCAGTAAGATCTGGAGTGAAGCAAGGTTGCCCACTATCACCATTATTATTTAATATCGTGTTAGAAACACTAGCCTCGGCAATAAGAGTTGAGAAAGATATTAAAGGAATTAGAGTAGGCAATGAGGAAACCAAACTATTACTCTTTGCAGATGATATGATATTATACCTAGAGAACCCCAGAGATTCTACTAAAAACCTATTAGAAATAATTCATAATTTTAGCAAAGTAGCTGGTTACAAAATAAATCCCCATAAATCCTCAGCATTTTTATACATCACCAACAAAACCAAACAGCAAGAGATACAAAGAGAAATTCCATTCAGAATAACTGTTGATACCATAAAATATTTGGAAATCTATCTACCAAAGGAAAGTCAGGAATTATATGAGCAAAATTATAAAAAAGTTTCCACACAAATAAAGTCAGACTTAAATAACTGGAAAAATATTAAGTGCTCTTGGATTGGCCGAGCGAACATAATAAAGATGACAATACTCTATAAACTAATCTATTTATTTAGTGCTATACCAATCAGACTTCCAAGAAAATATTTTAATGATCTAGAAAAAATAACAACAAAATTCATATGGAACAATAAAAAGTCGAGAATTTCAAGGGAATTAATGAATAAAAACCTCAAATGAAGGTGTCCTAGCTGTACCTGATCTAAAATTATATTATAAAGCAGCAGTCACCAAAACCATTTGGTATTGGCTAAGAAATAGATTAGTGGATCAGTGGAAAAGGTTAGGTTCACAAGACAGAATACTCAACTATAGCAATCTAGTGTTTGACAAACCCAAAGCCCCTAACTTCTGGGATAAGAATTCATTATTTGATAAAAACTGCTGGGATAATTGGAAATTACTATTGCAGAAATTAGGCATGGACCTACACTTAACACCATATACCAAGATAAGATCAAAATGGGTCCATGACCTAGGCATAAAGAACGAGATTATAAATAAATTAGAAGAACATAGGATAGTTTATCTCTCAGACTTGTGGAGGAGAAAGAAATTTGTGACCAAAGATGAACTAGAGACCATTACTGATCACAAAATAGAAAATTTTAATTATATCAAATTAAAAAGCCTTTGTACAAATAAAACTAATGCAAACAAGATTAAAAGGGAAGCAACAAACTGGGAAAACATCTCCACAGTTAAAGGTTCTGATAAAGGCCTCATTTCCAAAATATATAGAGAACTGACTCAAATTTATAAGAAATCAAGCCATTCTCCAATTGATAAATGGTCAAAGGATATGAACAGACAATTTTCAGAGGATGAAATTGTAACTATTACCACTCATATGAAAGAGTGTTCCAAATCACTATTGATCAGAGAAATGCAAATTAAGACAACTCTGAGATACCACTACACACCTGTTAGATTGGCTAAGATGACAGGAAAAAATAATGATGAATGTTGGAGGGGATACGGGAAAACTGGAACACTAATGCATTGTTGGTAGAGTTGTGAACGAATCCAACCATTCTGTAGAGCAATCTGGAATTATGCCCAAAAAGTTATCAAACTGTGCACACCCTTTGATCCAGCAGTGTTACTTCTGGGCTTATATCCCAAAGAAATACTAAAGAAGGGAAAGGGACCTGTATATGCCAAAATGTTTGTAGCAGCCCTGTTTGTAGTGGCTAGAAACTGGAAAATGAATGGATGCCCATCAATTGGAGAATGGCTGGGTAAATTGTGGTATATGAATGTTATGGAATATTATTGTTCTGTAAGAAGTGAGCAGCAGGATGAATACAGAGAGGACTGGCGAGACTTACATGAACTGATGCTAAGTGAAATTAGCAGAACCAGGAGATCATGATACACTTTGATAACGATATTGTATGAGGACATATTTTGATGGAAGTGGATTTCTTTGACAAAGAGACCTGAGTTTCAATTGATAAATGACGGACAGAAACTGCTACATCCAAAGAAAGAACACTGGGAAACGAATGTGAACTATCTGCATTTTTGCTTTTCTTCCCGGGTTATTTATACCTTCTGAATCCAATTCTCCCTGTGCAACAAGAAAACTGTTCGGTTCTGCAAACATATATTGTATCTAGGATATACTGCAACATATCTAACATATATAGGACTCCTTGCCATCTAGGGGAGGGGGTGTAGGGAGGGAGGGGAAAAATCGGAACAGAAATGAGTGCAAGGGATAATGTTGTAAAAAAATTACCCTGGCATGGATTCTGTCAATATAAAGTAATTATTAAATAAAAATTAAAAAAAAAAAAGAAGAAGAGGAAAAGGAATCAAAAAAAAAAAAAAAAAGAAATGTTCTATTGATTCTTAGGGTTTTAATAAGAATGAATATTGTATAGTGTCAGTCTTTTTCTGCCACTTTTGAAATAATTATATAATTTTTATTGATATGATCAATTATGCTGTTGATAGTTTTCTTAATATTAAATCATCTGCATTCTTGATATATATGTGTGTGTTTGTATATACATATATACATATATGTATATATGTATATGTATATATGTCACCTCATGGTGCTATTATTTTATTTAAAATTTTTACATCTATGTTCATTACAAACATTGTTGTATAGCTTTTTTCTCTTTTTGTTCTTTTTGGTTTAAGTATTCACAACATATTTGTGTTACAAAAGGAATTTGATACGAAAAAAAAAAAAAGAAAATATATTCATCGGTGAGCAGCACAACATGTTGCTTCTATTTTTAAAATGACTTAAACTTGAATTATTGTTTGTACCATTTGCAAATTAGTTGAGCTTATGATGTGTTTTATCTAGACCTGGTTAACTACTTTGAATTATAGACTGTCAATCCTACACTGGGCCAGCAGCCCCACTTATAAAAGTCAACCACAGAGGCTACGGTACAATTTCAGGAGGAAAGGAAGTAACAATTAAATATAAGAAAAATTTCCAACATTGATTTTTAAAACTTTTGAGTTCCAAATTCTCTTCCTTCCTCCCTTCTCCTCCACTCCCTCATTGAGAAAATAAGCAATTTACTATATGTTATACATGCGTAGTTGTGCAAAACATTTCCATAATGGGCATATTGTAAAAGAAACATGTTTTCTCCAAAAAAATTTTCAAGAAAAATAAAGTTAAAAAGTATGCTTGAATCTGTTTTCAGACACCATCAATTCTTTCTCTGGGAATGGAATCACATTTTTCATCATCAATTTTTCAGAGTTGTCTTGGATCATTGTATTGCATTATAAGTAACTCATTCATAACTAATAATCTTATCAGGCTGTGTTTTATATATAGGACATTTCACTTTGCATCAATTCATGTAAGTTTTTCTAAGTTTTTTTTTGAGAACATCTTGCTCATTTTCTATAGCACAGTTATATTCCATCATAACCACAAACTACAATTTGTTTAGGATGAGCATCATTTCACTTTCCAATTTTTTACCAAAAAAAAAGAGATGCCATAAATATTTTTATATATCTAGAACCTTTTCCTTTTTTGTTTTTTATCCCCATTGAGATATAGACCTAGTGTTGGTATTGCATAGTTTTATAGTCCTTTGGATAGAATTCCATGTTGATATATAAAATGGTTGAATTTGTTCATTTTTTCCAATCAACAATGTTAGAGCATTTTTTTCATATGGTTATAGATAGCTTTGATTACTTCATCTGAAAACTATTCATACCTTTTGAATCAGTTATCATTTGAAGAATGATTCTTGTTTAAACTTGGTTTCATAATTACTTTTGCTAACTCTATTTACCTCTATGATATTCTGCACATCCACCATAGTTATTCTTTTCTCTTTCTCCTTTTGCTCTGTCTCTTTTCAAAAGTGTTTTAGTTAACCTATAGAGTAAGATAGATTTTAATAACCAGTTGAGAATATATATTATGTTCTCTTTAAGCCAATTCTGATGAAAGTTTCATTCACTCTTCTTCTTTACTTCCCCCTTCTTTCCCAGCACTTTAAAAACTTTTTGTTGTCTCTTTTAAGAGAGTTTACCCTGTTCTAACTCTTCTCATTTTTCCCTCTATAGTCCTCTCTCACCCCTTGATTTTGTTTTAGATAGCATCCCTTCATATTCAATTCTCAATTGTACCTTCTATCTTTACATACTCCTAACAGTTCTAATAATAAAAAAGTTTTTATGAGCTGCAAAAATCATCATTCCATGTAAGAAAGTAAACATTTTAAACTTAAGCCCCTTATGATTTTTCTTTCATGTTTACCCTTTTATATTTCTTTTGAATCTCGTACCTGAAAATCAAATTGTCTACTCAAGCTCTAATCTTTTAATCAAGAATGCTTGAAAATTTTCTATTTTATTGAATATCCACCTTCCAAAGGATTATACTCAGTTTTGCTGGGTAGGTGATTCTTGGTAATAACTAGGTAATTCTAGCCACTTTACCCTTCAGATCTTCATATTCTAATTTCTGCAATCCTTTAATGTAGAAGTTCCTAAATTTTGTGTTATCCTGATTATTGCTCCACAATACTTAACTAGTTTTTTTTTTTGTTTGTTTTTTCTGGCTTCTTACATTTTCTCCTTAATGTGGGAGCTCTGGATTTTGATTATAGCATTCCTGTGAGTTTTCATGTTGGGATCTCTTTCAGGAAGTGATCGGTAATTTCTGTTGGTTTTGTTATTGATATGGTCAGCTATGGCAATAGTTTTCCTAATAATGAACCAGTCCTGAATTCCTGGTATAAATCCCTTTGGTCATAGTGTAGTAACCTGTTGATAAGTTGTTGTAATCTCTTTGATAATATTTTATTTAAATTTTTTTGCATCAATATACTTTAGGGAGATTAGTCTCCCCAATCTCCCTAAAATTGGTTTCATGAATTCTTTCTATGTTTTGGCTCTTCCTGCTTTAGGTATCATTGTGATATGTGTGTCATAGAAGGAATTTGGCAGAGCTCCTTTAACCATTTTTTGAAATAGTTTACAAAGTTTTGGAAGTAAATGTTCTTTAAGTGTTTGGTAGAATTCACTTGTAAACCTATCCGGCTCTGGAGATCTTTTCTTAGTGATTTCACTGATGGTTTGTTTAATTCTTTTTTCTAAAATGGAACAGTTTAAGTACACTATTTCCTCTTCTGCTAATCTGGACAATTTACATTTTTATTTGTTTATCAATTTTGATTAGATTGTCAGAATTGCTGGCATACAATTGGGCAAAATAACTCCTAATTATTGCTTTAATTTCTTTTTCATTTTTTTTCTGAGGCAATTGGGGTTAAGTAACTTGCCTAGGATCACACAGCTAGAAAATGTTAAGTGTCTGATGCCAGATTTGAACTCAGGTCCTCCTGACTTCAGGGCTGGTGCTCTATTCACTATACCACCTACCTGCCCCCTTTTTCATTTTTGATGCTGGTGATTTTTTTTTTGTGTGCCTTTTTCTAATCAAATTAACAAGAAATTATCTATTTTGTAAGTTTTTTCATAAAACCTATTCAGTTTTCTTTATTAGTTCAATTGTTTTCTTTTTTCTTTTTAATTAATCCCCCCTTTGACTTTCAGAGTTTCTAATTTGGTATTTAATTGGGGAATTAGTTTGTTCTTTTTCTAGCTTTTTAAATTTCATGCCCAATTCATTGATCTCTTCTTTCTCTATTGTATTTGTGTAACTATTTAGAGATATAAAGTTTTTTATATACCATAACTTATTCAACTATTCTCCAACTGATGACATCCATTCAGTTTCTGTTTTTTTGCCACTAGGGCTGCCACACACATTTTTGCATATGTGGGTTTCTTTTCTTCTTTTAAGATGTCTTTGGGATATAAGACCAGTAGAAACACTGCTGAATCAAAGGACATGTGCTGAATCTTTGGGCATATTTCCAAATTGCTCTCCAGAATGGTTGGATAAAAGGCAAAACTTTTAATCTCAGTTTGATCACAAAATTATATAAGTAATTACATAATCACATATATAATCAAGTAATTATAATATAAATAAAATTTCTGATCAAACTGAGATTACACACATATGTAAATAGATCAACATATTGATTAGACAGACAGATGGATAGATAGATGGATGGATGAAAAAGTGCATTGTGGGCAGGAAATATTCTTTCCATTTTTTAAAACTCACTTTCCAGATCAAATTTCAATCTAAAATCCTGAATCCCCAATTAAAGTCACGCCTAATATATATAATATAATATATTAATATATAATTATATGTTATAATTATAATATATAAGTAACATATATTATAGTTATATATTAGTATATAATATATATAATATATCTATAATCCTTTACTCAGATTATGAAAGAAGAAATATATTCAGACTGCAAGAAAGATATTGAGACCTTTTAAGCCTTTCTCTCTCTCTCTCTCTCTCTGTGTATATATATATTACAGATAAATAGGTAGATCCACATATATAAGTAGAAGATTATATACCTCTGAAAAAATTCTCAGAACTTAAATTGAAATTTAATATTATCCTAGCATTACTATAACTTAAAATAGTAACCTTGATATTTCCAAATAGATGATCTTTTCATTGTTTCATAGCAATGAATACATTTACTTCATTTTTTAAAATAGTTGCAATTAAATCTTAATAATTTTTATTGTTTAACTTTTTTTTGGAAAATTATTCTTCAATGATTTTATGTAAGGTATAGTGTGTTGTTTTTGTGTTAGATATAGGAAATCATATAGATGTGGAATATGAGTGGACCTAAGTTAATCAGGATTAGAGCAATGAAACATCTAGAAATTTAGAATTTAATGAAAGATAGTCAACATAGGTCCACAAATGGGAGATTTAGCCTAACAAATCTAATTGCCTGAATTATCATTCTTAGAAAATAATAATAATAAAAAAAGAATTGACAAAGTAAATTCTTGGACATAATTTATCTTGAATTGAGACTCTTTTATACAAAATGCTATAAAATAAATAATCCATAAGGTCAATAAATATGGCATTAAGAATGAGTTAGTACAACAGATAAAGAACTACTTTTGAAATAGAGAAGAAAGTAGGAGGGGAGAAAAATGAATATCATTATAACCTATTCCATGAAGAAAATATAATTTAATAAGCTAAGCACTGAGTATTAATTGAGTTCACCAAATATCAAGGGGAAATCTCAGCTATTGGTGTGGAAGGAAGTGAAAGAAATTGCACCATTATGCAAATCAAATGATTATGAAATCCAGATTGATGATTACATTGCTATCTGCCTTATAACATTAGCTATAATATTTAATATTGTGGGTCATTGACATTAAACTATTAATTATCTTATAGTCATTTTTGTGGTATTTCAAACAGAGGATAAGGGGATGACACACTCATACTCCCTTCTCTGTGATGCACTTTGATTTGAACACAAGTTAATAATAATAAGCATGTCTTATTAAAATACTGTGTTGCCCTCTGGAATTTTTGGATATGGTCATTTGAGTATTTATAGGCATAAATATGTTAATGTAAGGGTGCTGCTGACAGCAAGTGCTTCCAACAGTGTGTGACTGTCCCATTTAAGGTACAATTATTCTTCATTGACTTGGGTTTCTAATGTCAGGAACCATTCATATGACCATGTAGTAGAATGGCCAAAACTTAGTATTTGTTCAATAAAATTCAGGAATCATAAATCTTCAGAATGATGATAAGAGTGGCATATTATTTGGCTCTCCAGTGATGTGAAATTTTATATAATCCAAATATTTTGTGTGTCATATTCTAGGAATTATTTCTTTAGGGATATGGAATCTATGATTTCATTGTTAAAACAATTGTCAGATGAGAAAACTCCCTCTATCAACAATTTATCATCTCCTCTTCTTTTTAATTTCTTAATTATTTTTATGTTCTTCTTAAATTCTTTGTTTTTCCAGTTCCTAAGATTCAAAGTAATATTTTTTTTTGCAAAAATTCCTGATTTAACTGAGAATATGTGCAAATTTTAAGCACAAATTTCCTTCCTAATTTATAATTATAATTATAATATATAGATTTTGATCTATTCTGAGAAGCCAATGGTAGTTTTTCAAAAGCAAAATTGTATTGAAGTTAAGTTATTTTCAGGCTATGCTCCACTTTTTTTCCACCAAGTTCAATTTGAAGGTCATGTCTCCTCTCATTTTTCTTCTACTTTATGGTGTTATGACACTGATTGATATCAAACCTATGTCTCTCTTTATTTCTAAGGATTATAAATATAATTTACCTTTTTTTAAGGAAAAAATTATTTCAGATGTTTCTGTTTAACTTTACTTTTTAATGGCTTAAACAGATAAATAATACTAATAATTGCCTTTTAATGTAGCATATTTTAATATTACCTTTGATAAGGTATCTATTAAACTTTCAGCATAATTTTTAGCTAACAACAGTTCTCAACCTTTTCCTATTGAAAAGCACTAGATTGACACAAGTGGTAGCTTGGGAGCCCTACCATTACCCATCCCCTTTTCACTTAATTTGCATAATGATTTGCTTGATTATTTGAAGAAACCTTTCCCGCATCTATATTAATCTTGCTGTTCAAAATTAGTAAAGTAATTTTGCTATCTTTAAAGTTCCTATTTTCCTCTATTCTTTTTTACTCTGTTCCTTCCTGTTTATTTTATGAGCTCTTACCATTCTCCACCTCCATACATATTCTCCTATTCTTCCACACAAGAGAAATGTTCATACTTTCTTCCCCCACATACCTAAGAGAGTTCAACACACAGCATCCCCCCACCTCTATTCCTGTACTTTATGTTTTCTCCCCTTCCTCATATTTTTCCATACAAGTCATCTTTAACTCAGTTTGAGAATCTTGGTTCCTTGAGGGTTGTGAATGTCTTTTTGTTTTTGTGTTTGCTTTTGTGTTTGCCTCCCCAATGCCTGGGTACATAGTCATTGTGGTTTGTATTAGATTTTATTGGACCATGAAAGCAAATAATTGAATTTCAGAATGTTGGCTGCTGAGTAGGAGACAACTGAATACATGCTGAGAAGGAATTAGCAAAATCTTGGGGGAATATATACATTTCTAACCCTCCTTCTTTATCCAGCTAACTTTAATTTATCTCTGGTACATACATTTTTTTTTTTACTTCTACAAGGCTACAAAATATTTTTCTCATATCTGTTCCTCTCTATTGACTCCTGAAATATAAAAGAGTAATTATGTTTTTGTAGACCCATCCAAGATTTCTATGGATTTAAAAACCATGTGTTTCTCTTTTTGTCTAGAGCAGACAGGGACTCCAAGGTTCCTCCTGTAACTGGTAATTTAATGTGGTAGACCAAGTTTAAAATCTGGATCTCCTGGCATTTATCAGAACTTTTTCTGCTTTCTTAAGAAAGCTTGGATCAGATAAGGACTTTTAATAAGAGATATAATCAGCATTTGTTCATGGTTAGAAAATAGCTGCATTTAACATTTTACACATTCTGCTAGTTCCCCCATTGTTAAGCCTAATTTAATGTAATATAAAGAATGCTACCTTTGGAACTGGACACACTGGATCCCAATCTTGTTTTTAACTTTTTGACAAGTTATGCGCAACCTTGGGCAAAGAAGTGAATTTGTATAGGTCCATTCACCATCATCATTGACATCAACTTTGGCCACAGCAATCCTATATGCATTGTCTCCCTGTTTATTATGCTTATTGACAACTTACACAAGACAAGTGTCCACATGGTGGTCAGAAATGATGATTCAAGGACACTCATGGGTCTCTCTTAAGAACTTTGGAATTGATCACATGACATGAAAAACACTGGCACAGGACTGCATAGCATAACATATCCTCATCAAAGAACATGCTGTACTCAATAAGCACAGCAAAATTGAAGTACCTTAAAAGAAATGAAAAATGCACAAATTTAGAGAATGCACCTCAAATGGTCTACGTGTGTCTAACCTGTGGAAGAGTATTGTGATTTATATTTGCCTAAGCATCCACAGTAAGACACCTTGTAACTTGACTCAAACATAGTGATGCCATTTTGGTCCTCTTGAAGAACAAAGGACAATAATTAACAGTATTTTTCACACTTCTTATCACATAGCAATTGATAACATTCAAAAGAAGTATTAACTTATTCACTCACTCATTTATTTATTCAGCTGGAACCAATTTGTCTTCATATATAATAAAAGGGATATGGATTCTTTGACAGTTATGGTTCCTTCCACATTTAATTTAAATGAGCAATGTATCTTGTCATCTCATGTACTCTGTTCTCCAGGCAAATTAGACTACTTGCAGTGTTATCCTTTGCCATAACACGCATGTACACATATACACATATTTTCTCTCCATAGAATACTATATATAATAGATAATCAGTATTTGTTCGTATGAAGAGATAGTTTTCTCAGAGTCATGTTTATCCATCTTACCTTCAGGGTTCTAGGATAATATGGGTTTGGAGTGCTTTTTTTCTTCTTATCGAATTGGCTCAAGCCTCCAGTGTTTATGTTCCTCACATTGAGTGCCAGTAACTAGTGTTCCAATTCCATTTAAATATTTAACATCATTTAAATCTCAGAAAGGAATATTTCATTTGAATATAGAGCAAGAACAAATCCACAAATACATCATCACAACATTTTGGGGAACACATTCTTATCTGATTTTTATATGACGTTGGTACCACCAAGTTGACATCAAGATTTGATATAACAAGCAAATGAGTCCTCATCTTAGTTACTGTTAGACTGTATTCTAAAGGTCATTCCTTACTCATCAGTGAACCTATATTGAGCTGCTCTAAAATCTCCTGATTCCAGCATGCTCAGATATCAGGGTACCTTCTTGATTTTTTGAAACTCACATAACCCAAATCTCCAACTATTTTATCTATAAGAGAAAAGATGAAATTCAGACTACATAGATTGATGTTTATTTCTTAAGATCCCATGGCCTTGATAGGAAAATGTCTATATCTCACATTAGATGCCATAAGCAAAGGAATCTGTAAGATCAACCAAGTTTGCAGGCAAAGAAAAAATTGACAACAGCAACAACAAATCAACAGAACAAAACAAACATATAAAAAAATTAAACAAATATTACCTCAGGTCTTTTTGAAGATGTTCCCAGTTCTATTCCCAGTTAATTAAAAGAGACTTCCCCTGATCATATTGTTAATATACCTAGTACTAGTTTTCTAGACATTTCCATTCTATTTCATCACAATTCTCCCTATACAAAGCTCATCATATCTCCTCATGGAAAGATGCCATCAGACATACTTGTGTGAACCAGACTCTTGTTATATTAAACTGAGTTTGTAATTAGTGCTTATATTTTTCTCTCCTGTAATTTATAACTATCTCAAAAAGTTATCAAAGTGTCCATATCCTTTGATCCAGCAGTGTTTGTACTTTGAAGCTTATATCTCAAAGGTATCTTAAAGAATGGAAAGGGACCCACATGTGCAAAAATGTTCTGACAGCCCTTTTTGTAGTGTCAAGAAACTGGAAACCAAGTGAATGCCTGCATCAATTGGAGAATGGCTGAATAAGTTATGATATATGAATGTTAGGGAATATTGCTGTTTTATTAGAAATAATCAGTGGGATAATTTTAGAAAGGCCTGGAAAGACTTATATGAATTGATGCTAAAGGAAATGAACAGAACCAAGAGATCATTATATATGGCAACAAGATTATATAATGATAAACTCTGATGGATGTGATTCTTTCCAACAATAAGATGATTGAGGCCAATTTCAATGATCTTGGGATGGGAGCCAAAGAATACCCAGAGAGAGTATGTGGGAATTAAGTGTAGATCACAATATAGCATTTTCACTCTTTTTGTGTCCTGGGCAGCAACATTGACACCATGTCTTTCAAAAAAAAATAATGATTTGAAAGGAAGCACTGAGATATTGTGTAAAATTCCATGTAACGTATCTTGGGCTTATTCTTTCTAATTTTCTTTTATATTTCACAAAATAAGTAGATATATGATATTATTTGAGAGTTGAGATTGTTTTGCAATTTTTCAGATGCTGGGATGAGGATTTTAGCACCATAGTTTGTGGTATTTTGATAATTTTGAGCAGTGTTCTTTTAATAAAGTTTTAGACTAATCAAGATTTTTTTAGGTTCCTACCTCAATCAACTCTTGAGAGTTTTTGATTGTCTCACAATGCTAAGAAGGAAGGAAAGAAAGAAGAAAGAAAGAAAGAAAGAAAGAAAGAAAGAAAGAAAGAAAGAAAGAAAGAAAGAAAGCAAGCAGGAAGGAAGGAACAAAGAAGATAAGAAAGGAATAAATGAGGAAGGGAAAGAGAGATGAAGAAAAGGAGAAACAAAAGAGGGGGGAGGAAAGGAGAAAGGGATGGAGGGACAGAGGGAATTGAAGGAAAGAGAAAAGGAAAGAAAGAAGCCTTTGTTAAGTATCTATTATGTGCCACGTACATAATACTTTAAAATTAAATCTCATTTGTTCTTCATAGCAAACCTGAGAGTTAAGTATTATTATTCTCTTAAGTTTGTGATTGAGAAAACTGAGGCAAAGAAATGTTAGGTGATAGTAAGTATCTGAGGCTACATTTAAATTCCTCCTGAATCCAGATCAAAAATCTCCCCTAATGCTCTATCCACTGTGATACTTAGCTGCCTTAGCATGTAGAGACATGTAGTAGGAAAAACGTGACTATGCTTTGCTGGCATATAGCAAGTATCTATAAATGTATCAGAGAAAACTTAATGAACCCATTGAACCAGTGGCTTGAGTTTGGCACCACATGATGGATGCATTGTCCTTCTTCAGTGTTCATTTTGAAGTGAAACCTTATCTTTCTGTGAATTTACAGAAGATAGAATACAAGTTTCTGTGTGTTACTAATGATGATTTAAGACGTTAAATTTCTCAACTGCAAATATTCTTATTTCAGATTTATATTTTTAATGCTTAATTGTAATGGGCTGAGGCTTGAGTTGATGCACTGAGGTCCCAAGCACATGAGGCTAAATAGTAATTGGACCATACTCTATTAATAGATAAGCTTGGAGAGAGAATGGCCCCCACCCACTCTTTGTGCAAGTCCTGATGTGTTGTATAGGAAATGACGATTTTGGTGGGTGGAGGCAGGGGAGTGGAAAAGGAAGGGGAGGAGAGACTTTTGGGATGGCCATTGCCACGGTTGCCTCCACGGTTGACTCCACTGTTGGTTCGGCTCACGTCGCTCTCTCTTAGCTGGCTTCTTGTCGCAACTGCCTATATTTGCTATCGCAATCTTTCTTGCCTATATTTGCTATAGCAATCTTTATTCACCCCTTCACTTCAATAAATATTGAATATTTTTCCCTTAACCTGAATTCCTGACTCCGGCTGACTTTAAATACGCGGTCATTACACTTAATACAATAAATATCTGCATATTTATATTTTAAGATTACATCATAGCATTCCTTTTTCAGTCTGCCTGCAAAAAATGGTCAGGAAACTTTCACCAAGCAAAAGAAGAATTGCAGTAGCATATTCTATAATGGTCCTTCCATGTCTGAAATGCTCTCAATCTTCACCTCTGCCTCATGGCTTCCTTGGCTTCTTTCACTTCAGTTCAAATCCACCTCTCCCAGATCGCCTCATTGCTAATGTCTTCATTTTTAGATAGCCTTTCATAAGTCCTGCATATACCTTATATGTAAACATTTATTTGATTTCTCCATCATTAGTGTCTTTCAGGGAAGAGATTGTTTTTGCCTTCATCAATATCCCTAAGGCAATACTTTGTTTGGAAAATGGGAAATAATTAAAACAACTTTTAACTTGAATTGACTTGAATATATGTCCTTTTAATATTTTTGCATATGTTGATCTAGATTTATCTTCATTCAATATTTTGTATATCCAGTTAAATGTTTTTTTTTTCATTTCTTTGAAGAGACTCAACAACATAAATTTAAGCTTTCTGTTGTACATGCCATAAATTTTGTCATTTGCTCATTTCTAAGTTCTTTTCTCAAGTTTCTAATAAGAAATAGGTTAATATTGCCATAAAATCATATTCAAAAATGTATATTTGATTATATCAATTTTTATGTTTGTGCTATCTTATTTGATTCTAAGTTACTATATAGTTTTAAATTGAAATAAAGTTCTAGAGATTTAGATTAATTATTATTAATATGAGCTTTATATTTTTTGTTGAGCTGCTTTTTATTTTCTTATGAACTTGTTTTACCATCTTACTTTTTGGTACTTTTTTGATAAAATGAATAATGCTTCATGGAATTTAATGATTCAGATACATTTATTTTTTATTATTCTTGCTTTAAAAAAAAGTATTTTCAAAACATATGCATAGTTTTGAAGATTCATCCTTGCAAAATTTGGTGCTGTATTTTTTCCCTCCCTTTTCTCACCTCCTCCCACAGATGGCAAGTAATTCAATATATGTTAGGCTGTGCAATTATTTTATACATATTTCCACAGTTGTGATACTGCCTAAGAAAATTCAGATGAAAAAGAAAAAAAATGAAAAAGAAAAGAAAATGAAAGGAAGCAACAACAAAAAAGTAAAAAAATATTATATTGCAAACCATACTCAGTCCACACACCCTTCTCTTTGGAAGTATGGTTTCCATCATAAGACCATTGGAAGTAGCCTGAATCACTTTACAATCGAAAAGAACCATATCCATCAAAAATGATCTTTGTATAATGTTGTTGTTGTGAACAATGTTCTCTTGGTTCTACTTACTTTACAAAGTTCAAGTAAGTCTCTCCAGTCATTTCTGAAATCATCATCCTGATTATTTCTTATAGAACAATAATATTCCATAACATTCATATACCATAACTCATTCAGCCATTTTCCCACTAATGGGCATTCCTTGAGTATCCAGTTCTTTGCCACTACAAAAAAAAAAGGCTGCTACAAACATTTTTACACATGTGGGTTATTTTCCCTTTTTTTAAATAATTGTTGGCAATACAAGCCAATAGAGACATGCTGGATCAAAGGATATGTATGCTCTGTTTGATAACCTTTTGGGCATAGTTCCATATTGCTCTCCATAGTGGTTGGATCAGTTCACATCTCTACCAACAATGCATTAGTGTCTCGATTTTCCCATATCCCCTCCAACATTCATAATTATTTTTTCGT
Source organism: Antechinus flavipes (assembly GCF_016432865.1). Classification (NCBI taxonomy): domain Eukaryota; kingdom Metazoa; phylum Chordata; class Mammalia; order Dasyuromorphia; family Dasyuridae; genus Antechinus; species Antechinus flavipes. Next base: position 180,283,564 of record NC_067400.1, on the reverse strand, counting down.
GTCAACTTAGCCAGTCTGAAAGATTTGCAGTGGTACATCAGAGTTGTCTTAATTTACATTTCTTTATTCAGTAATGATTTAGAGCATTTTTTCATATGATTAAAAATGGCTTTAAGTTCCTCATTTGAAAATTGCTTATTCATCTCCTTTGACCATTTATAAATTGGAGAATGGCTTGAATTCCTATAAATTTGTGTCAATTCTCTATGCATTTTAGCAGTGAAGCCTTTATTAGAACCCTTGCATATAAACAATTTTTCCCAGTTTACTGCTTCCCTTCTAAACTTGTCAGCATTGATCTTGTTTGTAAAAAAAAAAAAAAATTAATATAATCAAAATTTTCCATTTTTCATTCCGTAATGTATTCTAGTTCTTCTTTGGCAATGAATTTCTTCCTTCTCCAGAGATCTCAGAGGTAGACTATAGTTAGTTCTTCTAATTTGCTTATAAGTATCACTTTTTATATATAAATTATGAACTGCTTTTGAACTTATCTTGGCATAGAGTGTTAAGTATGAGCTTAGTTTCTCCCATACTAATTTCCAATTATTTCTGGGGTCTTTGGGTTTATCAAGCACTAGATTATTATTGTCATTGACTATTTTGTCCTTTGAACCTAACCTATTCCACTGATCAACTATTCTATTTCTTAGCCAGTACAAAATAGTTGTAATGACCACTACTTTATAATGTAGTTTTAGGTCTGGCACAGCTGGGCAACTTTCATTTGCATTTTTTTTCATTACTTTCCTTGAAATTCTTGATCTTTTGCTCTTCCAAATAAACTTTGTTATTATTTTGTTCTAGCTCTATAAAATAATTTCTTGGGAGATTGATTTCAGTGTATGTCAATGAATAAGCAGATTTATTTAGGTAGAATTGTCATTTTTATTATATTTGCTCTTTTTACCCATGAGCACTTGGTATTCCTCCAACTGATTAGATCTGACTTTATTTGTGTGGAAAGTGTTTTGTAATTGTGTTTATATAGTTCCTGACTATGTCTTGGTAGGTAGACTCCCACATATTGACAGTTATTTTAAATGGAATTTCACTTTGTATCTCTTGCTGCTGGACTTTCTTGGTAACATGTAGAAATACTGATGATTTCTGTGAAATTATTTCATATCCTACAACTTTGCTAATGTTGTGAATTATTTCTTGTAGTTTTTTAGTTGTTTTCTAGCATTCTCTAAGTATACCAGCATATCATTTGCAAAGAATGATAATTTGTTTTCCTCATTACCTACTTTAATCCTTTAATCTCTTTTTTCTCCTCTTATTGCTAAAGCTAACATTTCTAATACAATATTGAATAGTAATGGTGAAAGGGGAAATTGTTCACCCCTGATCTTTTTGGGAATAGTTCTAGCCCTCATTACATATGACACTACCTGATGGTTTTAAAATAAATGTTATTCATCATTTTAAGGAAAACTCCATTTGTTCCTATTCTTTAGTGTTTTTTTTTTAATAGAAATGGGTATTGGATTTTATCAAATGCTTTTTCTGCATCTATTTAGATAATCATATGATTTCTGTTGCTTTGGTTATTGATATAGATTTCCTAATTTTCTTAATATGTTTTCTAGTATTGAACCAGTCCTACATTACTGGTATAAATCCTATTTGGGCATGGTGTATTATCCTGGTAATAATTTGCTGTAATCTCTTTACTAATATTTTCTGTAAGGTTGTTGCATTGATAAAAATGAATATTAGGGAAATTGGTCTACAATTTTCTTTTTTTTATTTTTACCCTACCTGTTTTAGGGATCAGCACCATATCTGTTTCATAAAAGGAATTTGGAAGGACTTCTTCTTACCCTATTTTCTCAAATAGTTTACATAAAATTGAAATTAATTTTTCTTTAAATATTTGGTAGAATTCACATGTAAATGCTTCTGGCTTTTTTTCTTAGGGAGTTTATTAATATCATGCTCAATTTCTTTTTCTAAAATGGGACTAAGTACTTCATTTCCTCCCCTGATAATCTGGGCAATCTGTTTTTTTCTTAGTATTCATCAATTTCACTTAAATTATCAGATTTATTACCATACTCTTAGACAAAATAGCTCCAAATTATAGTCCGAATATTCTCTTCATTGGAGGGAAATTCACTTTTTTCATTTGTGATACTTACAATGTGATTCATTCCTTTTCTTTTTTAATCAAAATAACTAAATCTTTGTGTTAGGTTTTTCATAAAAACAACTCAGTTTTGTTCTTTCGTATAATAGTTTTCTAACTTTCACTTTTAATTATCTCTCTTTTTGTCAAAATTTCAAATTTGGCATTAATTTGGGGGTTTTAATTTATTCTTTTTCTAGCCTTTTCAATTGCATGGCAAATTCATTGATCGTTTCTTTCTCTATTTTATGCAAGTAAGCATCTAGAGATATAAAACTTCCCCTAAGAAGTGCTTTAGCTGCATCTCATAAAGTTTTGTATGTTGTCTCATTATCATTCTCTTGGATGAAATTATCGATTGTGTCTATGATTTGGTGTTTCACCCCCACATTCTTTAGGGTTAGATTATTTGATTTCCAATTAATTTTTAATCTATTTTTCCCTGGCCATGATTACAAGTAGTTTTTATTGCATCATGATCTGAAAAAGATGCATTCACTATTTCTACCTTTCTACATGTGATTTTGAGGTTTTTGTGCCCTAATACATGGCCAATTTTTATGTAAATTCCATGTACCATTGAAAAAAAATCATATTCCTTTCCATATCCATTCAATTTTCTCCAAAGGACTAGCATACCTAATTTTTCTAAAATTCTATTCACCTCCTGTAAAGTATAGGCTAGTCACTTGGCTGCAGGATGAGGAGGACCTCAGGATTGGTCAGAGCCAGGATAAATCAGAGTCTTTGGTCTTTAGGGGAGGAGTGAAGGAGGCAGGCAAACTGCCATATGGCTTGCCAAAGATGTATTCTGGATTCTGGAGTCTGCAGCCTCCAGCCTCTTTCCTCCTCATCCTGCAGCCAAGTGACTCTGACTACTCTCCCTTAGCCCTCCAATCCTTGCCTATGATTATCTCACTTCCACACATTCAGCAAGTCCCAACCATGAAGAGAGCCACATCATTACCACATCATCTAAATATATGCTTATAGAGACATTATCTCACATCAAATATGCAATTAGCTTTAAGTGCTCTGCTGTCTCAGATTCAAGTACACCTTTTCAGAGTTTCAGCCTTTTACAACCTCCTTAACCTCTTTCTTGTTTATTTTGCGTGTGATTTATCTACTTCTAATAGAGCAGTGGAGATTTGTAACTGGTATAATTTTGTTGTCTAATTGTTCTTACAGCTCTCTTAACTTTTTCTAGAAATTTGGATGCTATACCACTTGATGTGTATATGTTTTATATTGATATTTCTTCATTATCTATTGTAAAGGTCTGAAACTCCTGAGTCAATGCACTGAGGTCGTACAACCAAGTACTTAAGGCTAATTATCGATTGGACAACACTCGATAAGCATATGCTTAGGAAAATGGACCTTCCCACTATTCTGTGCTGGCTCGATAATTGGTGTATACAGAGAATTATACTGTAGGAACTAGGGGGTGGAGTAAGCCTGCCCAGGGTCACTTTGGCGGTAGACAAGGAAGAAGGAGGTTGTGGAGATGCTGCATCCATCCAATTCACTTCTATCTTTAAAGACCAAGAATAAAGACCAAGGACTTTTGCTTATCCTGACTCTGGCTGATTCTAAGATATCAGAGTTCTAACTTGGTCTTCACAATCTATGGTATCCTTTAGCAAAATCATTTCCTTCCTTATCTCTTTTATTTAGCTCAATTTTTGATTTTGCTTTATTTGAGATCACTACCCCTATTTTTTTTTTTTTACGTCAGCTGAAACATAATAGATTTTGCTACAGCTTTTTATTTTTACTTTGCTTTAAATGTGTTTCTTGAAAACAATATATTGTAGGATTCTGGCTTTTAATCCAGTCTGATACCCACTTCTATTTTTCTGTTTTAAGGGAGAATACATCCCATTCACATTCACAGGTAAAATGACTAACTCAGTGTTTCTTGCCATTTTATTTTCCCAATTAATACTTTTCTCTTTCCTTTCCCTTTTTCCCTCCCCCCAAGTGTTTTGTTTCTGACCACCACTTGCCTAAAACAGGACTCCTCTTTTACAGCCCTTCCTCTTTCTTAATCCTTCCTTGTTCTATTTCTGTTCTATCTTCTATTAGCCTTACCTTTTCTTTTCCCTTTTTCTCTCTTACTTCTTTATAGGATGATACATGTTTCTCTATGAAACTCAATATATCTGATATTCTCTCTGTGAGTCAAATCCAATTAGATTGAAGTTCACACAATGCTCATCCCCCTCCTTTCTTTCCATCAATTGTAACAGGTCATATTTGTTTCTTTATAAGATGTAATTTATTCAATTTTACCTCCCCTTTCCACTTATTCCAGTATAATTCCTTTTCTATCTTTAGTATCTTTAGTTTGTTTGTTTTCTTTTTTTTTTTTTTTTTTTTTTTTAATAACATTTTATTGATAGAACCCATGCCAGGGTAATTTTTTACAACATTACCCCTTTCACTCACTTCTGTTCTGATTTTTCCCCTCGTTCCCTTCACCCCCTCCCCCAGGTGGCGAGCAGTCCTATACATGTTAAATAGGTTACAGTATTTCCTAGATACAATATATGTGTACAGAACTGAACAGTTTTCTTGTTGCACAGGGAGAATTGAATTCAGAGGGTATAAATAACCTGGGAAGAAAAACAAAAATGCAAACAGTTTACATTCATTTCCCAGTGTTCTTTCTTTGGGTGTAGCTGCTTCTGTCCATCCGTGATCAATTGAAACTGAATTAGATCTCTTTATCGAAGAGATCCACTTCCATCAGAATACATCCTCATACAGTATTGTTGTTGAGGTATATAATGATCTCCTGGTTCTGCTCATTTCACTCAGCATCAGTTCATGTAAGTCTCGCCAGTCCTCTCTGTATTCATCCTGCTGGTCGTTCCTTACAGAACAATAATATTCCATAATGTTCATATACCACAATTTACTCAACCATTCTCCAATTGATGGACATCCTTTCATTTTCCAGCTTCTAGCCACTACAAACAGGGCTGCCACAAACATTTTGGCACATACAGGTCCTTTCCTTTCTTTAGTATCTCTTTGGGGTATAAGCCCAGTAGAAACACTGCTGGATCAAAGGGTATGCACAGCTTGATAACTTTTTGAGCATAGTTCCAAATTGCTCTCCAGAATGGCTGGATGTGTTCACAATTCCACCAACAATGTATCAATGTCCCTGTTTTCCCACATCCCCTCCAACATTCTCCATTATCTTTCCCTGTCATTCTAGCCAATCTGACAGGTGTGTAGTGGTATCTCAGAGTTGTCTTAATTTGCATTTCTCTGATTAATAGTGATTTGGAGCATATTTTCATATGTCTATAAATAGTTTCAATTTCTTCGTCTGAGAATTCTCTGTTCATATCCTTTGACCATTTATCAATTGGAGAATGGTTTGATTTCTTATAGATTAGGGTCAGTTCTCTATATATTTTGGAAATGAGGCCTTTATCAGAACATTTGATTGTAAAAATGTTTTCCCAGTTTATTTTTTCCCTTCTAATCTTGTTTGCATTTGTTTTGTTTGTACAAAAACTTTTCAGTTTGATATAATCAAAATTTTCTATGTTGTGGTCAATAGTGATCTCTAGTTCTTCTTTGGTCGTAAATTCCTCCCTCTTCCACAGGTTTGACAGGTAAACTATCCTATGCTCTTCCAATTTATTTATCATCTCATTCTTTATGCCTAGATCATGAACCCATTTTGACCTTATCTTGGTGTACGGTGTTAAGTGTGGGTCAATGCCTAGTTTCTGCCATACTGATTTCCAATTTTCCCAGCAATTTTTGTCAAATAATGCATTCTTATCCCAGAAACTGGTGTCTTTGGGTTTATCAAACACTATATTATTAAAGTTATTGGCTATTTGTCCTTTGAACCTAACCTATTCCATTGATCAACTAGTCTATTTCTTAGCCAATACCAGATGGTTTTAGTAACTGCTGCTTTATAATATGATTTTAGATCTGGTACAGCTAGGCCACCTTCATTTGATTTTTTTTTCATAAATTCCCTTGAAATTCTTGACCTTTTGTTTTTCCATATGAATTTTGTTGTTATTTTTTCTAATTCATCAAAGTAGTTTTTTGGGAGTCTGATTGGTATAGCGCTAAATAAGTAGATTAATTTAGGTAGTATTGTCATCTTTATTATATTTGCTCGCCCAATCAAAGAGCATTTAATATTTTTCCAGTTGGTTAGATCAGACTTAATTTGTGTGGAAAGTGTTTTGTAGTTTTGCTTATAAAGTTTCTGATTTTCCTTTGGCAGATAGATTCCTAAATATTTTATACACTCAGTAGTTACTTTAAATGGGATTTCTTTTTGTATCGCTAACTGTTGGGTTTTGTTAGTGATATATAAGAATGCTGATGACTTATGTTGGTTTATTTTATATCCTGCAACTTTGCTGAAGGTGTAGATTGTTTCTAATAACTTTTTGGTAGAATCTCTGGGGTTTTCTAAGTATACCATCATATCATAAGCAAAGAGTGATAATTTGGTTTCCTCATTGCCTATTCTTATTCCTTTAATCTCTTTCTCAACTCTTATTGCCAAAGCTAGCATTTCTAATACAATATTAAATAGTAACGGTGAGAGTGGGCAACCTTGTTTTACTCCTGATCTTATTGGGAATGGTTGCAGTTTGTCCCCGTTACATATAATGCTTACTGCTGGTTTTAAATAGATGCTACTGATTATTTTAAGGAAAAATCCATTTATTCCTATACTCTCAAGAGTTTTTAATAGGAATGGATGTTGGATTTTATCAAATGCTTTTTCTGCATCTATTGAGATGATCATATGGTTTTTGTTAATTTGATTATTAATATGGTCAATTATATTGATAGTTTTCCTAATATTGAACCAGCCCTGCATTCCTGGTATAAATCCTACTTGATCATGATGTATTATCCTGGGGATGATTTTCTGTAGTCTTTTTGCTAATATCTTATTTAAGATTTTAGCATCAATATTCATTAGGGAGATTGGTCTATAATTTTCTTTCTCTGTTTTCAACCTATTTGGTTTAGGTATCAGTACCATGTCTGTGTCATAAAAGGAGTTTGGTAGGACTCCTTCATTCCCTATTTTTTCAAATAGTTTATAAAGCATTGGGACTAATTGTTCTTTGAATATTTGGTAGAATTCACATGTAAATCCATCTGGTCCTGGGGATTTTTTCTTAGGGAGTTGATTAATAGCTTGTTCTATTTCTTTTTCTGAAATGGGACTATTTAAGCAATTTACTTCCTCCTCTGATAATCTGGGAAGCCTATATTTTTGGAAGTAGTCATTCATTTCACTTAGGTTATCAAATTTATTGGCATAAAGTTGGGCAAAGTAACCCCTTATTATTTCTTTAATTTCCTCTTCATCAGTGGTAAGTTCTCCTTTTTCATTTTTAAGACTGCCAATTTGATTTCCCTCTCTCCTTTTTCTAATCAGATTTATCAAAGGTTTATCAATTTTATTGTTTTTTTCTTAAAACCAACTCTTAGTTTTATTTATTAGTTCAATAGTTTTTTTTTTACTTTGTATATTATTAATTTCTCCTTTTAATTTTAGCATTTCAAGTTTAGTAACTGATTGGGGGTTTTTAATTTGGTCTTTTTCTAACTTTTTAAGTTCCAGGCCCAATTCATTGATCTTCTATTTTTCTATTTTATTCAAGTAAGCCTCTAAGGATATAAAATTTCCCCTTATTACTGCTTTGGCTGCATCCCATAAATTTTGATATGATGTCTCATTGTTGTCATTATCTCGAGTGAAATTATTAATTGTGTCTATAATTTGCTGTTTCACCCAATCATTCTTTAAGATGAGATTATTTAGTTTCCAATTACTTTTTGGTCTATTTACACCTAACTTTTTGTTAAATGTAGTTTTTATTGCATTGTGATCTGAAAAAAAAAGCATTTACTATTCTGCCTTCCTGCATTTAATTTTGAGGTCTTTATGTCCTAATATATGGTCAATTTTTGTGTAGGTTCCACGAACTGCTGAGAAGAAAGTATACTCCTTTCTGTTACCATTCAGTTTTCTCCAGAGATCTATCATACCTAATTTTTCTAATATTCTATTTACCTCTTTAATTTCTTTCTTATTTGTTTTGTGATTTGATTTATCTAAATCTGAGAGTGCAAGATTGAGATCTCCCACTATTATAGTTTTGCTGTCTATTTCTTCTCACAACTCTCTTAGCTTCTCTTTAAGGAAGTTAGATGCAATACCACTTGGTGCATATATGTTTAATACTGATATTGATTCTTGCTCTATAGTACTCTTAAGCAAGATATAATTTCCTTCCTTATCTCTTTTAATTAGATCAATCTTTGCTTTTGCTTGATCTGAGATAAGGATGGCTACCCCTGCTTTTTTGACTTCACCTGAAGCACAATAGATTCTGCTCAAGCCTTTTACCTTTAGTGTATATGTATCTCCCTGTTTTAAATGTGTTTCCTGTAAACAACAGATTGTAGGGTTCTGACTTTTGATCCAGTATGCTATCCGCCTCCTCTTTATGGGAGAGTTCATCCCATTCACATTGGCGGTTAAAATAACCAATTCTGCATTTCCTGCCATCCTAATATCCCCAGATTATACTTTTCTTCTTCTTGCCCTCCTTCCCTTCTTCCCTATTGGTCCCACTAACGTCACACAGCTCTCCCTCTTTAGTATCCCTCCCTCCTCCCTTGGAATCCCTTCCCCTTTCTTGTACCCTTCCCTTATTACTCTTTTTCCTTCTCCCTTTTCCTCTCCCACTTTTTAATGAAGTGGGAGAAGAATCTGTGTAAAACAAATATGTCAATTGTTTCCTCTTTGAGCCAACTCTGATGAGAGTAGGATTCACACAATGTTCCTCCCCCTCTCTAAGTTCCCTCATATATGATAGGTTTCCTCTGCCTCATTGTCTCATGTAGTTTCCCTCTTTTTATCTCCCTTCTTCCCTTTTTCTGGCACTATCCCCTTTCCATTTCTACTTCTCTTTTTTATGTTATATTGGTAAAATCAAATTATACATATGATTTTTCTGTATATTCACAACAGAAATATAGTTCTCAAGAGTTCCTTTTACCTTTTTCTACTTCTCTTGATTCCTGTTGTTGAAGATCAAATTTTTTGTTTAAGTCTGGTTTTTTCCTTAGAAACAGATGGAATTCCTCTATTTCATTAAATATCCATCTTCTTCCGTGGAAAAAAATACTCAGCTTAGCTGGATAGTTTATTCTTGGCTGCATTCAAAGTTCTTTTGCCTTTCGGAATATCTGATTCCAGGCCCTTCGATCCTTTAATGTTGAGGCAGCCAGATCTTGCGTGACCCTTATTGTGGCATCTCGGTATTTGAACTGTTTTTTCCTGGCTGCTTGTAAAATTTTTTCTTTAATCTGGAAATTCTGAAGTTTGGCCACAATATTCCTTGGAGTCTTTATTTTAGGGTCTTTTTCAGAAGGTGATCGATGAATTCTTTCAATGCCTATTTTCCCTTCTGGTTCTATTACTTCTGGGCAGTTCTCTTTGATGATTTCCTGTAAAATAGTATCTAGGCTCTTTTTTTCATCATAATTTTTGGGTAGTCCAATGATCCTCAGGTTATCTCTCCTAGATCTATTTTCCAGATCTGTTGTTTTTCCCAGTAAATATTTGACATTTTTTTCCAATCTTTCATGTTTTTGGTTTTGCTTGACTGATTCTTGATGTCTCAATGAATCAGTCATTTCTATTTGTTCAGTTCTAATTTTTAGTGAGTTATTTTCTTCATTAGCTTTTTTTACTTCTTTTTGTATATGTCCAATTGAGTTGTTTTGCTCTATGGAATTTTTTTCCATTTCACTAATTTTTTTTTTTTTTAGTGAGTCATTTTCTTTTTCCAATTCGCAAACTCTGTTTTTTACCTTTTCCAATTCACATTTCAGGAAGTTGTTTTCTTTTTCCACTTTATCAAATTTTTCTTTTAATGAGTTATGTGCCTTTTCTGTACTCTTTTGCATAGCTTCTCTTTCCTTTCCCCATTTTTCTTCTAGCTCTCTTTTAAGGTTTTGAATAGTCTCTTCTAGGAGAGCCTTTTGTATTGGAGACCAACAATCGTCTGGAGACTGTCTGCTATTAGTCTCTTCAGGGTTGAAAAGCTGTTCTCTTTCTGTGTAGAAACTATCAATCGTTCTTTTGATTTTTTTACTCATTTTGTTAAAGCCTGTTAGGTCTGCCTTCAGAGCCAGGAGGTTACCAGCTTTCTCTGCAGAGCAGTGAAAGATATATGGACAGGGTAGCTGTCCTGCCGACCGGCTACAAAAAGCAGCGAGGTACTGGAGTGCTCTGGGAAAGAGTTCCCCACCAGAAAGTAACTCAGGCCTGCAGGGCCGGGCTGGGAAAGTGCCTTTCAAAGAACCTCAGCTATGTGAGATAATGACTGCCCTGGGGGTAGATACTTAGCAGTGAGAGTTTCACTTCCCAAGCCAAACCCTGCCCTGGGGCTGTGGGTATTAGCAGCTGAGCAGTGAATGGATTTGCAGGGACAGGAAGTGTCTGCCCAGGAAGCACAGTCTGCTGGGGAAGTTCTATTGCCCCAGGCCGAGCCCCCCACACTGCTGATTATAGCTGCCCAGGCTGTGCCCCACTGTCGTGCAGATTAGTAACTGCCCCCGCAAAAGCCCTGAACTGCCGGATGTGGCCACAGGGCTGCGGTAAAGTCTGCCTGAGTCACTTCCGGGTTTGAGGGGTTACAGCCAGATCTCATTAGGTTCTGGCGTTTTTTAGAGGACCCTCTGTTTTAGGCTTTAACTTCTCTGCCAGTTTACTGCTTTGTAATCAAGGTAGAGCAGTTAGCCTATAGCAGAGTGGTCCCTATAACTTCTCTAGCCACAGAGATCACCCCTGCCCCTGGTCTGCTCAGGATGCCAGCCTCTCGCTGCCTGTGCTAGTCTGTTCCTGGCCCCTCAGGACAAACCTTTCCTGGCGAGCTTCCAGATTGGCTGGTAAGTTGTAGTGCTTCTTATCTTCATGAATTTAAGCAGTGAAGAGCTAATTTTGAAGCTGGATTAAATATTTGGTTATGAGGAGCTTAGAGAGTCGTGTGTGCCTGCTCCGCCATCTTGACTCCGCCCTGGAAGTCCGAGATGAAAATTTTTTAGCCTCTAAAAGAAATTTAATTTTTATTTTCTTTACTTTTTAACTTTTTATGTTTCTCTTAATTTCTGAATTTGGAGATCAAATTGTCTGTTCAACTCTGAACTTTTCATAAAAAATAAATGAAATTCATGTTTCTTTAAATATCCATCTTTCCTCTGAAAAATAATGCTTAATTTTGCTAATAGTTAATTTCTGGCTTTAATCCAAAGTCCTTTGTTCTTTGGGATATCATATTCTAGGTCATTTTATCATTTACAGTAAAAGCTGGTAAATCCTGGGTAAACATAATTGTGGATCCTCAATATATGAATTGTTTCTTTTGGGCTGGTTGCAATATTTTTCCTTGATCTGGTAATTTTTAAATTTAGCTATGCTATTACTTGGAGTTTTCATTTTGTGGTCTCTGAAAGTGATTGTGATTTCTTTCAGTGGCTAATTTACCCTCTAGTTCTAGGACATCAGGGCAGTTTTCCTTGGTGATTTCGTGAAAGATATTGTCTAGGCTCTTTTTGCATCACAGTTTTCTGCTAGTGAAACAATTTTTAATTGTTTCTCCTGAATGTATTTTATAGGTCAGTTGGTTTTCCAATGGGTATTTTATATTTTCTTTATTATCTGTCTCTCTCTCTTTCTCTGTCTCTCTCTCTCTCTCTCTCTCTCTCTCTCTCTCTCTCTCTCTGGTTTAATTTGCTTAAATCCTGAAGTCTCATTGAATTTACAATTACAACTTACAATTGTTGAATTCTAATTTTTAGTGAATTAGTTTCTCTAGTTAAATTTTTTATCTCATTTTGCATTTGCCCAATTGAACTTTTGAATTTATTTTTTGTTCATTGGATTTTTTTTTTCATTTCATCAATTCTGTTTTTCAAGGAGTTGTTTTCTTTTTCCATTTCATAAATCTATTATGTGAGGAGTTATGTTTTTCCCATGTCACTAAATCTATTCTAAAGAGTTTTCTTCAGATAATTTCTACATTTCCTTTTCCAATTTTCCTCCAAAGTTTTCATTTCCTTTCCCCATTTTTCTTCTCTCTTTTAATATCTTTTTGAATTCTTCCAAGAGAGTCTTGTGAGAGTGAGACCAACTTATATTACTCTTTGAGGTTTCATCTGAAGTGTCCTTAGGATTTGAGATCAGTTGTTCCCTGTCTCCATAAAATATGGTCAAAGCTATTTTTTGCATTTTTGCTCATTTTTAAAAGTTGATATCTGCTCTTAGGGCAAAAGAGAGATTGTCCAAGTTTCCTCTACAATTGTTAGTCACTTCACCCTCCCTTTGGACCAGTACTTTAGCATCATCCTTCCTGTGCTGGGTGGGTATGGCCAAGTCTCAAGTTATTTTGGTGATCAAGGGCTCAATATTTGCCTTTTGTAATTGCATTGAATGTCTCAAGCTACAAAAAGTTATCAAGCTGTGCATACCCTTTGATCCAGCAGTGTTTCTATTGGGCTTATACCCCAAAGAGATACTAAAGAAAGGAAAGGGACCTGTATGTGCCAAAATGTTTGTGGCAGCCCTGTTTGTAGTGGCTAGAAGCTGGAAAATGAAAGGATGTCCATCAATTGGAGAATGGTTGAATAAATTGTGGTATATGAACGTTATGGAATATTATTGTTCTGTAAGGAACGACCAGCAGGATGAATACAGAGAGGACTGGCGAGACTTACATGAACTGATGCTGAGTGAAATGAGCAGAACCAGGAGATCATTATATACCTCAACAATGATACTGTTTGAGGATGTATTCTGATGGAAGTGGACCTCTTTGATAAAGAGAGCCTTAATTGAGCAAAGATGGACAGAAGCAGCTACACCCAGAGAAAGAACACTGGAAATGAATATAAACTGCTTGCATTTATGTTTTTCCTCCCGGGTTATTTATACCTTCTGAATTCAATTCTCCCTGTGCAACAAGAAAACTGTTTGGTTCTGCACACATATATTGTATCTAGGATATACTGCAACCCATTGAACATGTAAAGGACTCTTGCCATCTGGGGGAAGGGGTGGAGGGAGGGAGGGGAAAAATCGGAACAGAAATGAATGCAAGGGATAATGCTGTAAAAAATTACCCTGGCATGCGTTCTATCAATAAAAAAATTATTTAAAAAAAAAAAAAGAAAAAGAAAAAAGAAACTGGAAAAAAAAAGAAAAAAAAGAAGAAGAAGAAAAAAAAAAAAAAGAATGTCTCAAGCTAATGTGCTGATCCACTGGCTTCTGAATAAAAAAATAGTTGCCAATGCTGTTATATTATGGCTAAGACCCTCCAGGTAATTTTACAAGTGTGAGGAAGACTCTCCACCCTAGTTCCCTGCATTGTACCTGCAATTGTCCACTTCCCATTCTGTGCTCCATCCCTGACTGAAACAGACATTTTATGAAGATCTTTCAAGGTGTCTTCGCTTGAAATTTGTTACACTACAAATACTTGTGGGTTCTTTCACTCCAAAAGCATTTCAGAGGCTTGATCTCTTGATCTGAGGAAAGCTGGGCAGAGTTCAGAGAAATACAACTACTTGCTACCATTTTTGTTCCATACTACCCCTGATCAATTCCTTATAACAACATATTCTTTAAAAAAAAAAAAAAACCCTCCACATTTTTATTCTGGAATTTTGTTGTATAGAATATTACTTGAAATAAGCAGGTAAATTGGTGCTTTGAAATCTTTTTGTTATTGTTACAGAGCATTTATTTTAAGATAAGAGTAGTTAACCAGCTTGACAATAAAGGTCAGTTAGTTTATAACTCAAATAAATGCCCATTTGTTATACTTAGGATTCCTTGAGTCAGCATGGCAAAGAATGATTAGTTTATATATATATATATATATATATATATATATATATATATATATATATATATATAATATATATATATATATATATATATATATATATATATATTAGGAGACAATACATAAAAATTTAAGGTACAATGTAATGTCAGTCTGTTGTTGACATTTTTTTCTTATGATAAAACTTCTGAATAATTTTGTATATTTTTCATGTTTAAATTGAATGCCAAATTTCCATGTGCCTGAAATCTAAAATTAACTAATCAAAAATTGAAAAAAATCGTTAAGCTAAAAACATAAGATGATGGGCTAAGAGAATTGTGAAATAGTTTTAGACTTGCAATTATAAAGACTGGAATTCAAATCTCTGAGCCTCAATTTCTTCAAATTTAAAATGGAATTAAAACTTACTGGCTAAGACAAATCATTTAACATTTCTGAGCCTCAGTTTCTTCATATTTAAAATGGAATTACAATTAAGCTTACTTCAAAAATTAAGTTTCATAATGTATATAATATTTCAACTTGAAGTTCTATAAAACACCTATTATTCAGGAACTGATGCTGAGAGAAACAAGCAGAACAAGGAATACATTGTATATAATACAGCAAGAATATGCAATGATCAACTATGAAAGACTTGGTTCTTCTCAGTGATTCAAAGCAATCCTAATAGACTTTGCCTAATAGAAAATGTCATCTTCATCCAGAAAAAAGAACTATGGAGATTGAATGTAAATCAGCGCATTCTGTGTTCACTTTTTTTTTTCATTTTTTAAATTTCTCTCCCATTCTTTGTCCCTTCTGATTTTTTTTCCTTCCAACATGATTCATATAGCAATGTGTACTAAAATAAATTAATAATTGAAAAACCTGTTATCATTAGCAACAATAATCAAATTTTTAATACAAGGTTTCATATTAATCTGTATTTATGATATATCATTTCATTTGCCTACTTATTGCTATTTGTGGTCTTTAAAAATTCATAGTCAAGAATTTCCAATATTCTGGGTTCACACAAATGGTGTCTGATCCTTGAATTCTCTATTTGATGCATTACTTCCCCTTGAATTATTCTACAACATTCTCTACTATACTCCAAGTATGTCTTGTGTCTATTTCTCCATATGTAACTGAAAATGATCTCCTGTTCACTTACAAGTATTTAACATTGAAAATGCATGCAAATTAATCATGTGACAATCTTTATTTCACTTCACAAAAAATGTAAAACATGTAAGCACATACAAAAACACAGAAATCATTGAAATGCTTTAACAGATCAGATATAGAAAGAAATGTCTGTACTTGTGAGTGAATTGGATTTAAGTGCGTCCAAGCTGCTCAAAGTCATCAACCTCTTTCTTTCTTCAGAGTCATCAGAATTCTGTGGAAAGAAAATTGTCAAGATGCCTGGCAATGATCCAAGGTGCAATCGTGACCTTGGGCTTTCAAAATTAAGACCTTTCCCAGGTTTAAGAAATGTAATTTTAGATTTTTAGCTGAAGAAAATTTATCATCAATTCTCTTTTTTCTCTAAGAAGTAGAACAAAGTTTACTAAATTGTGGGTCACAATTCCATATAAAGTCACATAATTGAAGGTGAAGGTCATAAAAAACTTGTCAACATAAAAGGTATCAAATATCCTGGTAAGATTGAATTCTTTATATAAAATTAAATAAGCACATCCATCTCATTATTATGCAAATCTGCTTTAGTCTTTAAAAATGGTGGGGTTTGTGTATGTGTATGTGTGTGTGTGTGTGTGTGTGTGTGTGTGTGTATACCAAAGAATTGGTTTAAACAAATTTCTTTATGATTTATTATCAGTAATGTTTGATTTGAATAGCCATTTTCTATATCTATATACTTAGGGTTGCATAAAAATTTCTTGGTTGAAAAGGGTCACAAGGGGAAAACATTTTTTTAATAGCTTTTTATTTATGCATGAGTTATTTTGGTAATTTTACAGCATTGACAATTGCCAAACCTTTTGTTCCAATTTTCCCTCTCCTTCCCCCTACCCCCTCCCCTAGATGGCAAGATAACCAGTAGATGTTAAATATATTAAAGTATAAATTAAATACACAATAAGTATATGTGACCAAACCGTTATTTTGCTGTACAAAAGAATCGGACTCTGAAATATTGTACAATTAGCCTGTGAAGGAAGTCCAAAATGCAGTCAGGGAAAAATAGAGGGATTGGGAATTCATTGTAATGGTTTTAGTCATCTCCCAGAGTTCTTTCACTGGGTGTAGCTGGTTCAGTTCATTACTGCTTCATTAGAACTGATTTGGTTTATCTCATTGCTGAAGATGACCAGGTCCATCAGAATTGATCATCATATAGTATTATTATTGAAGTATATAATGATCTCCTGGCCCTGCTCATTTCACTCAGCATCAGTTCATGCAAGTCTCTCCAGGCCTTTCTGAAATCATCCTGATGGTTATTTCTTACCGAACAATAATATTCCATAATATTTATACACCACAATTTATTCAGCCATTCTCCAATTGATGGGCATCTACTCAGTTTCCAGTTTCTGTCCACTACAAAGAGGGCTGCCACAAACATCTATGTACATACAGATCCCTTTCCCTTCTTTATGATCTCTTTGGGATATAAGCCCAGTAGTAACACTGCTGGATCAAAGGGTATGCACAGTTTGATAACTTTTTGAACAGAGTTCCAAATTGCTCTCCAGAACGGTTGGATGTATTCACAGTTCCACCAACAATGTATTAGTGTCCCTGTTTTCATAAGTGGGAAAACTTTAAGAAGCCTTGCTCTAAACAGATAGAGGTCAAACTCTAAGGAATTCTCAAACATAAGCTCAGAGGGCACAAACATTTTGGCTTCTGAAATAAACTTCTAAAGGGAATTCCAGAGCATCTATCCTGCAATTCTTTAAATAAGAAAATTCATTTTTTTGGATGGCTCTTGGTAGCAAAATGGGGATAATAATAGCAGCACTTGTATCCAAGAGTTTATATAAAGATAAAATGTGACAATATGGTGTGTTTTAAAAATCTTAAAAGCTTGAAAATATAAAGAAGACATTTGGCACCCTCTGCATCTAGTAAAAGTAGTAGTTATTTATTATCATCATTTTCATTTATTGTTATTAGCAGACCTCTTCTCAGGTTATGTCTAAGTACATCAAAGTCTATTATGTATTTCTTAAGGGATTCTATAAACAGTTACACTGTCTTAGGTTTGGAAAGTATACTTCTATAAATTCTTGTCCTTTACTGACTTGTGCTAAAAAGTTTTACACAGCACATGAATTTATGTCTTTAACTC
Source organism: Antechinus flavipes (assembly GCF_016432865.1). NCBI lineage: Eukaryota > Metazoa > Chordata > Mammalia > Dasyuromorphia > Dasyuridae > Antechinus > Antechinus flavipes. Next base: position 180,266,187 of record NC_067400.1, on the reverse strand, counting down.
TTATATCCCCTCCAGTTCATAATAAAGATAAGGAGCTGGGGAAAATAGAATTAAATTTGCTCAGGGTCACAAAACTGGTATTTGAGGTCAGTTTTGAAGAAAATTTGGAAATTGGGAAAATGAGTCTTGTGACTCCAGGCATAGGACTCTTATCTGCTTCACTATCTAAGTTCCCCATGTAAGCACATATTTATGTCTACATACTTATAAATAACTCAATCTATTTCTACAAAAGTACAAGTTCATTAATAAACTCCATGTTAAGAATTTCTAATCTAAGCCAACTTTTTCATTTTACAAATGAAAAAAATTTAAATGAGAGATACTAAAAGACTTGTCCAAGGTCACACATACATTATGTTTGAAAATGATATGGGAGTAAAAGCAAGCTTTCCTGACTTTCCTAGAGACACAGATGAAGACTTTTCTCTTTTGTTAGAATTAATCTGCTTGCCACTATTTCATAGAGTTAGAATACCCAAGTATAATATTAACCTTTTCTTTATGTATAACATAATCAGAGTAACATAAATGAATGTTAGCATGTGTAAATATGCAAAAAAAATTGTGTAAATCATTCTAGTGGTTGAAAAGAACAAGAAGATATTTCATTTTGAGTTCAAATAAAATTGTCATTTGAGGCGGGGTAAAGAAAAGAAGGGCAAAGCTCTGAAGAATTATTGTTATACATAAACTTTAACATATTTAACATAGATGGGACTACTCACCATCTAGGACGGGGTGGAGGGAAGGAGGGGAAAAGTTGAAACAGAAGTTTTTGCAAGGATCAATGTTGAAAAATTATCCATGCATATGTTTTGTATATAAAAAAATCTATAAAAAAGAATTTTGTTATAAAGATTTGAACTGAAGGCTTCTAAGCACCCCAATAATTATCCCTGAGCATAACTCATGAAAAGTCCAAGAACAGAAGGCATGTTCCTTATTGCCCCACTGTCAGCTCTATGGAAACTTTAGGAACCAATTTTTTTTTTGTTTTTTGTTTTTTTAATCCATAATTCACAGTAAGAGTGAGACTGTGTAGTGTCTCATATACCGTTCTCTAGAAGGCCCTTTGCTTGTAGCCTCTCCCATCCCATAAGAAATGGTGTGTATTGAGATCTTTTGCTAACTTTGCAGAAAGGTCCAAACATAATTACAGACTGAAAGGAGTGCTTAACAGCATTCATAACTCATAATTAAAATTGCAATTCTGAGTCTGGTTTCCTTTTTGTTATAGCATCTGATTTCTCTTTAGTCAGACTGACTATGATGATAAAATTCTCAAAGTGATATTAATTTAGTTTGGGTCCGTTGATCTGGGGAGTGATTGCCAAGCTCCATGTAAAATATATAAATTGGGATTTATATTTTACAATATTGTGATATAAAGTGGCATTTATTTTCCTGAAAATAAAAAAGTTCTTTGGTGATTTATTTATTACATATCTCGTTTTAATAAGACCAATCCTGATGAACTCTATAATATGTGTAATCATCATTTCTTTGGTTGGGATGTATATACAATATCTCTGACAATTTTACAGAAAGTTTCAGGGCTGCAATAAATAGCATATGCTGAATGCAGGATATAGAAGAGAAAAGAGGAAAACAATCCTCTTCAAGCAGAAAAGGTCAACCAGTAATGAATTATACTTGTTCTTTTTTGTCTTCTCCTCCTGCTCCTCCCCCAGTTAAAATTCAGTATGCATTCCATCTCTGGCATGATTTCTAAGATCACATCTTAGCAAAAACCAAGAAACTTCCTCTGTCATCTACACTATGATCTTTGAATTAAACCATATGAACAGGAGATATGTTAGGTCTGGTTCCATAGGGTTTATTAAAGTAAATTGTCTTAGCAAATATGTCTGTTTCGTTTGATTCTTAGAAATAATTGGTTAATGAGAGAATGATTACTTTGCTCAGACATGATTACTGAAGAAATGTTTCATCCATATGTTGCTGAATAATGGGTAATTCTCCAGTGAAAGGGGGACAATGATTAGAAGAAATAAGATAGCTAGAGATATATTCCCCAAAGTGTTACTCTACTTTTTGTTAACAAGCTAGCTCTAAGGATTGTGTTTCTCTGAACAGGCATGGAAGTTCAAAATATCTAATCAGATAGATAATTTTCCATTTCACTTTTTTTTTAGTTCAAAGAACTGTTGCTTCATCTGATAAATAATGTGACTATACCAGCTGCTTGCTATGTTACTTTCCTCTAGACTAATGTTGATTCTTTATGCTATCTTGACAGAATGAAGTCATGTATTTATAATTAACTCTTTCCTACTGTTTGTTGGTATAACAACCATAAGAATGGACTCAAATATGCGCATACATACACACATACGTACAAGATGTATCTATAGGCTACTCCAACTAGAAGATAAGAGATTATATAGAACTTTTCAAGAAGTTTTTCAGCCTTAAATTCCTTTTTTTTTTTTTTTTGTCATTATGCTTTTAATTTTAAATGACTTCCAATGCCAAAGAGTGAAATTTGGCCATTGTTCAGCCTTCAGGCTGCAAATCTGAGAATAGTTAAGTTGTCCCAATTATTGTCAGACTAAGTTGTTTAGAGTTCACTCCTTCATGCCAAAGAATGCCTGTCTAAAGAATGAAATGTTGTCTTGTATGTGGAAGATACCAAATACGCAAGCAAATGAAAAGCTTGACTTGAAAAGAAACTGGCAAAGATTTCAGTGTCTATAATCCATTAGATTTTAATATCAAATTTGCAGAAAAAGTATCTTCAAATAATGCTCTGTCCACATTAATGTATTTTATTTTTATACTCTGGAACATCCTAAGATAACTTGAGATTCACCGCAAGTTTTCTTTTTTTAAGCATCATGCCTTAAATCCAAATCATTTAGACTCTCATTGATTGGGCAACTATTGGTCCTAGTCCAAGCCCTAATTGACTCAGAGTGAATATAAATAGCAATTGTTTCTGTTTTGGCCAGAAACCTAGAAGGTCTTCCCTTTTCATATTTTATTTTTTGACTAGGTAAAAGAGACCATTCTTTGCCTCTATTCTTACCTAGGCCCAATTACTGAATGGGCATTGCCTCATTCAAACTGAGAATTGTTTAAAGACTTTAGCTTAAAAAGGCCAAGGTGCACTGTACACAGAGCCATTTCCAGTCTTCCTGATATATATCTTGTCATTGGACCCACCTATTCTGGAGGGAAAAGTGAGTTTGGAGACTTTGCACAGTCCACTCTTACTTTAATTCAATTCGCTTAAATGTCATGGTATTACTATCATGATGTCATATTCCTCTGTGACAATGAAGGATAAACAACAACAACAAGTATGGAACTCTATGGTGCCATGGTACATGTATCAATTCTGAATGAAAAGAAGAGTCCTGGTATGGAAGGGCAGAAGGAAGGGAAGGGGATTCTCATTTTCTTCAGTTATCTAAAAAGCTTCAGCTTCCAAACTTCTCAAGAGTAATTAGACTAACAATGAAAATGATCAGCACAGAAAAAAAAAAAAATACAAGAATGGGAATTTTAAAAGTTAACAACAAAGCATACAACTAACTGTACATTAAAATGAAAGGAATTGATGAGGAATTGAATTGAAGTTATGCACTTCAAAAAGTCTAAATGATTCCTTTTTTATTCTACTTTAAGCATGGCTCCACTTTTATAATATTTTGATTTATATTCATTTCGTTTTGTGAAAAGGAATTATTTTATCTACAGAAGGTAACAATACCTACTTGTAGAGGTTGAATCTTTAATTCACTTGTTTAGATAGCCATAAAATTTGGTGTGAGATTTTTTTGCCTGGTGGCAGTCACTCAGATCACAGGTATAAGATTTTGGGGAAATAATTTTGATCAAAATAACTGTTTAGCCTAATCAATAACATAAAAAGCAATTAATTACCAATTCAATAAGAGCACACCTCTCAGGAATCCTGTAAAAAATATGGGGAAATTATGGCTGCCAAATAACTGAAATACCATATTAAAAAGTAAATTTAACATAGAAGAGTTCACTGCTAACCCCAATAATTAATAGTAGTAGTGATAATAATAGTAATAATAATAGTAAAAATATCAATGATAATATTTATCTAGTTATTTGAAGATTGCAAGACATTTTACACAAATTAGTTCACTTTGTCTCAATTTTACAGATGAGGAAACTGAGAATCAAAGAGATTAATTGACTTGCCCATGATGACAAATTTAAGAGTATGTGGAAGAGTTCAAAGTCACATATTTATAACTGCAACTCTACACCTCACAGAAAAAGCTATTTCTTTATAGATGAAGGAGTCTAGAATAAAGAAAGAAGCAAATTTTCTGGTTAGGGGCTAATAGATTTAAATATAAAGTGTTGCAACTGGAATACCCATTTTGTTCACAATTTCTGTCTCCACCAAAGGCAATTTGGCAAAGTAGAATGTTTGCTGGCCTTGAATCAGAAAACATGGGTTTAAATTCTCTGTAATGATGTACTCATGGTCGATTTGGTTGGTGTCTGTCTTGTGTTCTTTTCTAGGTTGTAGTCAAGTGACGTATTTGCTAATTTGGTTCCCATTCTATTCTTTCCAAATCTATACAGTTGTGCTTACCATCCTCCAGAATGACCTTCCCATCTTACCTTATTAAAATCTTTCTCCCCTTTAAAGTAAAACGCACAAATTGTCATCTCTTCCCTAATATCTTTCTAGAAGCCTCTTACTGGAAAACACTCCTTTAGTCTCTCAGATCACTGACACAACTTTTCTTATGCTATTGTTTCTCTTAAAATATGTATCATAGTTATTTGTGTATATGTAGGAACTTCCTTCCTAAAGTATATGCTCCTTGAGGATTGAAGGCTGTGAGCTTTTTCGTTTTGTTTTCATAGAGAGTACACACAGAAATTAAAACCTAATAAATTTTGTTTGTTAAATTTGACTATCACTGGGATGTTGAACCAAGATAATATAGAAGAAGGATTCACTATGTAACATAGAGTGCTACATAAACATATTCTATAATCATTAATAAGTATTAAATGAAAAACTTGCATATTTGGAGGTTCTTTGTATATAATAACAAGTTTTAGAAATGAGAATAAAAACTTGGTCATATATTACTTAGAGGAATTATATATATTTACACATACTAACTAAAGATAAAAATCTTAAGCTTAATTGTCAGTCAATAAGCATTGATTGTTTATTCAATACTTACCGTGTGCTGGGCACCATGCCAAGTACTAAGGATATGATGAAAAGCAAAAATAAGGAGACTATTAGACTATTATTTGTCTTAAAGACTAGGTGTCTCTATCTTGCTTAGATAGAAATTTAGCAGCTATTTCTGGGCAATCTTATTACTGAGTGGTATAGGAACTCTGACCTTGTTTCCTACCTGGCAAACAGGTTTTTGTTCCTTCTTAGGTAGCTCACCACTTTGGTGCTAGACTTAATGAGGACTCCCAATCAGTCAATGACCATGCAGCTCAGATCTCTCAATCACTAATGATTCACCAACCTCAAATTTCCCAGCACCAGGAATAATAAACATATGTCAGTATATCTGGCTTGGCTCACATTTAAATGGAGGAAACAGAATGGAACAATATTGGTTGAAATTGGAAAGTATCTCAGAGGACGAGTATTTCTAGCAATAGCAAAAATAAGAAAAAGTTTCAAAATATTCACCTGCATGCTTAGTAGTCTGGTTTACTCCCAACTGAACAATCACTGATGTACTTAAAATTGAGCTATTCACATTTGTATCAAGCTTTTGTTATTTAAAAAAATCTCTAGTTTTTAGTAAGTAATACCCTAAGTAGTTTCATCCTAGAAAGCTTATATTGGCCCCAACAAAAGTTATGAAACTTTTACAGCTCTTCAGACATTGTATACACAGTTATGAAATGAAAACTGTGTGCTACTAGATAACATTGTAGCAGCCAAAAGGAAAGGAAGTAAGGAAAAATGAGCAAATTGTGAGTCAGAATAAGATACGTATTATAATTTTATGCTTATTTCAAAGGTATAGAAAACTATAATGAGAGGAGTAATGATCAGAGATAGAAGAAGTAAGGAAAAAGGAAAAATTAGAATGCATATCCCATTTCCCCAATATTCCTAATTCTCAGGACAGCTAAAGCTCCATTAAAAGACTTTCAAAATGATTTTGATTTTAACTTCTGGATAAAAGCTTATGTCAGTCTTCATTTTATCCAAATCCTCTCCTACCGCCCAACTCCATTCTCACAGTATGACAGACAAATTTCTTTTATTGGAACAGCCTTTCTTGGTGTGGCAATATGCTTAATGTTCTGTTTGAAGCAAAAAAAAAAAAAAAAAAAAAAAAAAAAAAAGGCTTAAAGTGCTATTTTTCTTCTCTTCATTTAGAAGCAATCAGTCTTCTTCTTACTGAGCTCTTACTATGGGCAATCAATATCCCGAATTATACCCCATCAGCTGTGCAGGAAAATGCATATATTGTCTCTTTTTCTAAGCAAAGTTGTATGTGCCAGTTAAATCCCCAGGTAGTTAGCTTTCAGTCAGATATAAAATTAGCAAATGAAACATCTGTTCCTCACTATTATTTTATAATAATATTAATTGGCAGATGTCTTTAGATGACAGAGTAAAATATATTAGCCCTTACTTTTATTTCCATTGGATAATGATTTTGGTCACCAAATATTATTTACCTGAAAAACCATGTCAGCAAGAATCAACAGTGCATTAGACTCAGAGAAAACAGTGAGTTCTGCTTTCAGAACCTCTTTGACACCAAAGCCATCTGCCCAACTATAACTGTAAATATGATGCCCCAAAACATGCCATTGTTCAGAACCTTACCCTTCCTGCTGCCAGTTTTGGTATTTCAATTTTCATGTAGTTTGCACAAAAGCACTGTGCCAATTCAATTACTGCCTGATTAATGAAGTGTTGCAGGTTTATTTCAGGGGTCTAGCTAGCTATTAATTAGCATATTGGGGCCTATACTCTACTGTTTTGCCCTGATATGCTTTGAAAAGTCCCAGTGCAATTAAAAAACTCTAATATGCTTTAAATAGTTATTTGAGAAAACACATCCAGACTTTTTTAAACTCCTCTGGGACTGTTTAAGCACATCCAGATTTATTATAAGGCATCTAACATTCCCTTAAAAATACTCTTTAGTTTTCCAATGCAAGCTTCTGAAAATTATCTCTAATCAGCCTCAGAGCTCTTTGTAGACAGGATGGTTATTTTCTTTTTTCTAATCTCTTCTTCTGCTGTTGATTCAGGGAAGTAAGGATCCATGGAACATATCAAGGGTGAATATTTCATCAAAGAGTTTGAATCCCAGAATCTATTGGATTCCATCTATTTCAGCTTCAGTTCTGATCATATAAACTTTTCTGAAGGACACATGAACATCTAAGTTCCTTTAAGGAACTTGAAAGGGATGGCAAAAATTAAATGAGTGAAATGACAAAAGTTCTTCCGTTAAACTGAACTAAGAAGAATTTTGTTTTATTGTATTTTATTTTATAGGAGTAAGTCATCAATCTATGTGCTCCTGAGACAATTACTGTAGACAAGTTAGCAGCTACCATGTTCTGCTACCATTATAGATGAGAGTATATGAGCTAAGAAAAAAAAAAAAGGACCTATCACTGATTAAAATAAAAATGGGTTTCAGTTGTAGGTAAAAAATTTGCTTAGGTCCCTAGAATATAAGAGAGAGAGAGAGAAAGAGAGAGAGAGAGAGAGAGAGAGAGAGAGAGAGAGAGAGAGAGAGAGAGAGAGAGAAAGAGATTAAAGTTTTTACGAACAGAACCAGTTTCTACTTGTGGAGATAGTTTTCCCATTTTGAAATTCTATGTGTCAGTGAATTCAGATATATAACATTTACGTGTAAATCCCCATCAGTATTCTGATTTTTATAAAAGTTATGATTTTCATTTTATGTTTCATACAATATGATGGTGAGCATAATTATCTGAAATAGTTTTAAATTATTTAGTGCTAAAAGCAGTTTATCTTAAGTTAAAAACATATTGTTCCTTATAAGAAACACAGGCCTAGAAAACTAATAAGGATGGAAAAAGTAGGAGATAGAGTGAAGCATTATGCTAGAAAGGATTAAAAGAACAGTGAAATTGGTCATAAGCAATGTCCCAAAGCTAAGAAAAAAATAACCTAAAAATAAAATAGAAGCACAATTCTTTGTTCACAAAGCCAAGAATTTAATAAATTCTTGTTGCATTGCTAGATGAGTTCCTTGAGGGCAGAAGCTATTATTTGCCTTTTCTTTGTACCTCTAGTGCTTAACACAATGCTTGAAACATAGTAGATGACTCATAAATGTTTAGAGACCTACTGAGTGATTTGAACACTCAGTGTTCCAATCTTACATATAACCGTACTTCTATATGTATTTTTTTTTAATTTAGTCTACTTTAATCATCATATCAGGTCTCATGTCAGAGACACATCAATCTGATCTGAAAACAGCAAGGATAATGTGAAATTCTTAAGTCCTATATGATCCCTATATAGAAACATTTAAAAATAAAGTCATTGTTCCATGTGTTTCCAGTCAATGTGATTAGAAAAGAAATATAGAAAAGAAGGACTATATTAATATACTGTACATACAGTATGAATAAGAAGGACAATTGATTCTAACGAGAGAGAGAGAGCTCTTTGTGAACTGTTATGGTTTGGAGTGATTTCATTAAAAAGGGATACAAATTGGTCTTTAAGATATTTTTTTAAAATTTTATTTTTTGACTTATACCTTGTGCTCAGCAAGTATTTTATATAAAACACTCATTTAATAAATGGCTATTGATTGGAGAAAAGAGAGAAAGATATTTCAGCTAAGAAAAATAGTTGGAATATGAAAAATTTATCCAAGTTATTAACAAGAAAGCCACAAATCAAAATAGCTTCTTAAAGGCTTCACTTCACATTAAAAAATAAATCAATCAAAGTTATACAGAGTCAAGATGGCAGAGAGAATTCAGAATTCCCTCAGAAACTACGAAGTAACATGAAGTAATCATGAAGTAACAAAACACTTAAAAATGGAGCAAAACATTTTTTCTAAGTTAATATAACTCAGAAGTGCTTCAAGAAAGGTCCATCTCATTTAGGTGAAAGGAAAGCATTATTCTTTGGTGCAAGATAACTAGCAAGGAAACTTAGCCACAGCATAGATCAGCAGTGGAGGCCCCTCGATCTTGGCTAAGCTTGCCAGTGACTCAGAAAGTCACCTGGGAGTTCCAGTTCCAGAACAAAAAGCAGAAGGCAAAATGCCAAAGCCTGGCACAATAAACCATCAAAGTGGGAAGGCTGCCAGCACCTGCCAGTGACAATATCCCAGTCCCCATGAAAAAGAAGCTTGGGGCAATATCTTTTGTGTTCTGTAAATAGAATTCAACTTATAAAAAATAAGCAAAAAAGCAAAAACAGCCCTGACCTATGCTACTATGATGACAGGGAAAATCCAAACACAAACTCAGAAGAGGACTATAGTACTCTTTATGAAACTTTAAAAAACTTTAAAACTTTAAAAACTTTATGAACTTTATGAAACTTTAAAAAAATAATAGGAATTGGTCTTAAGCGCAAAAGGTTTGCTTTTTTTATTATTGCTTTTTATTTACAAGATATATGCATGGGTAATTTTTCAGCATTGACAGTTGCAAAACCTTTTGTTCCAATTTTTCCCCTCCTTCCCCCCACTCTCTTCCCCAGATGGCAGGTTGACCAATGCATGTTAAATATGTTAAAGTATAAGTTAAGTACAATATATGTATACATGTCCATAGAGTTATTTTGCTGTACAAAAGAATCAGACTTTGAAATAGTGTGAAGGAAATCAAAAATGCAGGCAGGCAAAAATAGAGGGATTGGGAATTCTTTGTAATGGTTCATAGTCATCTCCCAGAGTTCTTTTGCTGGGTGTAGCTGGTTCAATTCATTACTGCTCTATTGGAACTGATTTGGTTTATCTCATTGTTGAAGAGGGCCACGTCCATCAACATTGATCATCATATAGTATTGTTATTGAAGTATACAATAATCTCCTGGTCCTGTTCACTTCATTTAGCATCAGTTCATGTAAGTCACTCTAAGACTTTCTGAAATCATCCTGTTGGTCATTTCTTACAGAACAATAATATTCCATATTGATATATCACAATTTATTCAGCCATTCTCCAATGGATGGACATCCACTCAGTTTTCAGTTTCTGGCCAATACAAAGAGGGCTGCCACAAACATTCTTGCACCTATAGGTCCCTTTCCCTTCTTTAAAATCTCTTTGCAATATAACAAAAGGTTCTCTTAAAAGATCTCAAAAAAGTATTTTTAAAAGTCAATTAAGAGGAGTAGGAGAGGGCAGACCCAAGATGATAAAGAGTAGATCTGTATCTATCTGATCTTCTCTCAAACCAATTGTAGCCTCTGAACTTGTTTTGGAGTGACAGAAACCACAAATATTTGGAGTACAACACATTTCCAAAAGAAGCTACTTTGGAAGACCTTCAGAACAGATCTGTTTCAATCAGGAAAGGGGAGAATCCATCAAGCCCAGATCTCAGCATGGGCAGCCCAGGATACAGAGCTGGGATAGGGAGTCAGAACAGTGAGGAGTCCATGCACCAGGGAATCTTCAGTGAAGCTATTGGGCTACTCTGTCCTGGTTGCAAGCAGGTGGTTTAGCAAATTTACTGTAAGACATCATTTACAAAAGGCAAATTGTAAGCCATTGAGATACAAAAGAACATGAGAATTGGTTGTGATTACCCAGCACCAGAAGTCAGTCAACAGAATTGTCCCAGGACAAATTAAAACAGCTGCCACCCCTTTGCCTTAAGAGTAGACCTTAATCCTTAAAAATGAGTAAAAATGGGGGGTGAGGGGCAGAGCCAAGATGACAGAGCAGGCACACACAACTTTCTCAGCTCCTCTCAAAACTTCATGAACAATTATTAAATTCAGCCTCAAAAATAGCACGTGACTGGTAAAACCCACAAAAATTAGAAGTACAACAACTTACCAGCTGAAGATAATCTAAAAGATTGGCAGGAAAAGTTTGTCCTGAGGGGAAGGAACAGACCAGCACAGGTAGGGAAGTAGGAAAGGCTAGCAAAGAGAGCTGATGGTAAAGGGGGTAGCCTCTGGTTAAAAAATTACAGAGGTGACTCTGGCATAGGCTGATTGCTCTGCCTTGGTTGCAAAGCAACAGATCAGCAGAAAAATTAAAACCAAAGGCAGAAAGTACCCTAAAAAATGCCAGAACCTAACAGAATCTGGCTATATCCACCCAAAACTGGAAGTGAGGGACTCAGCACAGACATAACACAGCTCAGCAGCCACATTCCACAATATGAGGCTTGCTCAGGGCAGTTACAAATCTGCATGGCAGGTGGGCACAGCCCAGGGCATCCTCTCATCTGCACAGTGCGGGACTCAGCCTGTGGCAATAGAACTTCTGCAGTGGACTGTGCTTCCCTGGGCAGAGACTCTTCTGGTCTGTGTGGGAATACTAGCTGGTCAGCTGCTAATACCCACAACTCCCCAGTGGGCTTTGGCCTGAGGTAGTGACACTTTCACTGCTCAGCATCTAGCCTCAGGGCAGTTGCTAATCCACACAGCTGGGGTTCTTCACTGGGCACTTCCACAGCTCAGGCCACTGCTAACCAGGTCTGAATCACTTCCACTGAGGGTGGAGACTTTTCCCCAGAGCACTCCCATACCCGCTGCTCATTGCAACCCGTTTATATCCCTGCTTTGCAGAGGAAGCTGATAACCTCCTTGTCCTGAAGGCAGAACCTAAAGGCTTTAAAAAATGAGTAAAAAAAAAACCAAAAGGATGATTGATAGCTTCTATACAGAAAGAGAGCAAGTTTGCAATCCCACGGAGACTAATAGCAAACAGTCTCCAGATAATACCCCAAAGGGGAATGTTACCTGGCCCCCATCACATAACTTTCTCCTAGAAGAGACTATTAAAAGTCTTAAAAGAGAGTTAGAAGAAAAATGGGGAAAGGAAAGAGAAATTATGCAAGAAAGTAACAACTTTCTGATATGTAAATTGGAAAAGGTAAAGAATTCTCAGGAAATGCAGGAAAACAGAATTTGTGTATTGGAAAAGGTAAAAAAAAAATCCCAGGAAAGTAGGATTTGTGAATTGGAAAAAGAAAATAACTCAAAAAAAAAAAAAAAAAGTGAAATGAAAAAAAAATCCCATAGAGCAAAACAATTCATTTAAAAACACAATTGTACCTATACAAAAAGAAGTAAAAAAAAAAAAGCTAATGAAGAAAATAACTCATTAAAAATCAGAACTGAACAAATAGAAACCAATAATTCATTGAGACATCAAGAAGCAGTCAAGCAAAATTAAAAAAAAATTATAAATTAGAAAAAAGCATCAAATATCAACTTGGAAAACTGACATTCCTAGAAAATAGATCTAGGATAGATAATCTGAGGATTTTAGGACTTTCCAAAAATTATGATGAAAAAAAGATACTATTTTACAGGAAATCATCAAAGAGAACTGTCCAGTTGTAATAGAATCAGAAGGTTAAATAAGCATTGAAAGAATTCGTCTACCACCTTCTGAAAAAGACCCTAAAATAAAAACTCCAAGGAATATTGTGGCCAAATTTCAGAACTATCAGATAAAGGGAAAAATATTACAAGCAGGCAGAAAAAAAAATGAAGTGCCACAATAAGGATCACCCAAGATCTGGCTACCTCCACATTAAATGAGCAAAGGGCATGGAATCTGATATTCCAAAAGGCAAAAGAACTTGGAATGCAGCCAAGAATAAGACAAGCTGAGCATTTTCTTCCAGGGAAGAAGATGCTCATTTAATGAAACAGAGGAATTCCATTTGTTTCTAAGGAAAAAACAGAACTAAACAAAAAATTTAATCTCCAATCATAGGACTCAAGAGAAGCAGAAAAAGGTAAAAGGAACTCTTGAGAACTGTATTTCTGTTGTGGAGATACATAAAGACCAAATGTATAATTTGATTTTACTGATATAACATAAAAAAGGGAAGTATAAATGGAAAGGGGATAGTGTCAGAAAAGGGGGAAAGGGGGGATAAAAAGAGGGAAACTACATCCCATGAAGAAGCAAAGGAAACTTATAATATCTAAGGGAATTTAGAGAGGGGAGGTACATTGTATGAATCTTACTCTCATCACAGTTGGCTCAAAGAGAAAATAATTGACATACTTGTTTTACAGACAATCTTCTCTCACCTCATTAAAAAGTGGGAAAGGAAAAAGGAAAAGAAAAAGAGTAATAAGGGAAGGGTACAAGAGGGTGAGCAGTGTAATACAAGTGGAGCACATAAGTTTAAAACTGGGAACAAGGTTGGGGGAGGGGGGCAAGAAAAAGAAAAGCATAATCTGGGGATGAGATGGCAGAAAATACAGAATTAGTAATTTTAACCGTAAATGTGAATGGAATGAACTCTCCCATTAAGCAAAGGCAGATAGCAGACTAGATCAAAAGTCAGAACCCTACAATATGTTGTTTACAAGAAAGACATTTAAAGCAGGGAGATATATATAGAGTAAAGGTAAAAGGCTGGAGCAGAATCTATTATGCTTCAGGTGAAGTCAAAAAAGCAGGGGTAGCCATCTTTATTTCAGATCAAGCAAAAGCAAAGATTGATCTAATTAAAAGAGATAAGGAAGGAAACTATATCTTCCTTAAGGATACTATAGACATTGAAGCAATATCAGTATTAAACATATATGTACCAAGTGGTATAGCATCTAAATTCCTTAAAGAGAAGTTAAGAGAGTTGCGAGAAGAAATAGACAGCAAAACTATAATAGTGGAAGATCTCAATCTTGCACTCTCAGAATTAGATAAATCAAACCACAAAAAATAAGAAAGAAATTAAAGAGTTAAATAGAATATTAGAAAAATTGGATATGATAGATCTTTGGAGAAAACTGAATGGTGACAGAAAGGAGTATATTTTCTTCTCAGCAGTTCATAGAACCTATACAATAATTGACCATATTTTAGGACATAAAGACTTCAAAATTAAATGCAGAAAGGCAGAAATAGTAAATGCTTTCTTCTCAGATCACAATGCAATAAAAACTACATTCAACAAAAAGTTAGTGGTAAATACACCAAAAAATAATTGGAAATTAAATAATCTCATCTTAAAGAATGATTGCATGAAAAAGCACCTTATAGTCACAATAATTTCACTCAAGATAATGACAACGATGAGACATCATACCAAAATTTGTGGGATGCAGCTAAAGCAGTAATAAGGGAAAATTTTATATCTCTAGAGGCTTACTTGAATAAAGTAGAGAAAGAGAAGATCAATGAATTGGGCTTGCAACTTAAAAAGTTAGAAAAAGACCAAATTAAAAACCCCTAATCAAATACTAAATTTGAAATTCTAAAATTAAAAGGAGAAATTACTAATATTGAAAGTAAAAAACTATTTATTTAATAAATAAAACTGAGTTGGTTTTATGAAAAAACCTATATATATATATATATATATATATGTGTGTGTGTGTGTGTGTGTGTGTGTGTGTGTGTGTGTGTATAAACTTTGGTAAATCTGATTAGAAAAAGGAAAGAGGAAAATCAAATTGTTAGTCTTAAAAATGAAAAGGGGGGACTTTCCACCAATGAAGAGGAAATTAGAGCAATAATAATGAGTTACTTTGCCCAATGTAAATTGCTTAAATAGTCCCATCTCAGAAAAAGAAACAGAACAAGCTCTTAATCAACTCCCTAAGAAAAAATCTGCAAAACTAGATGGATTTACATGAATTCTAGCAAACATTTATAATACAATTAGCCCCAATACTATACAAACTATTTGAAAAAATAGGGAATGAAGGAGTCCTACCAAATTCCTTTTATCACACAGATATGGTACCTAAACCAAGTAGGTTGAAAACAGAGAAAGAAAATTATAGACTAATCTCACTAATGAATATTGATGCTAAAATCTTAAATAAAATATTAGCAAAAAGACTACAGCAAATAATCCCCAGAATAATACAACATGATCAAGTAAGATTTATATCAGGAATGCAGGACTGGTTCAATATTAGTAAAACTATTAGTATAATTGACCATATTAATAACCAAATTAGCAAAAGCCATATGATCATCTCAATAGATGCAGAAAAAGCATTTGATAAAACCAACATCCATTCCTATTAAAATAGGAATAAATGGCCTTTTCCTTAAAATAATCAGCAGCATCTATTTAAAACCATCAGTAAGCATCATATGTAATGGGGACAAACTGCAACCATTCCCAATAAGATCAGGAGTTAAACAAGGTTGCCCACTATCACCATTACTATTCAATATTGTATTAGAAATGCTAGCTTTGGCAATAAGAGCTGAGAAAGAAATTAAAGGAATAAGAATAGGCAATGAGAAAACCAAATTATAACTCTTTGCTGATGATATGATGGTATATTTAGAGAACCCCAGAGATTCTACTAAAAAGCTATTAGAAATAATCCAAACCTTTAGCAAAGTTGCAGGATACAAAATAAATGCACATAAGTCATCAGCATTCTTATATATCACTAACAAACTCCAACAGTTAGAGTTATAAAGAGAAATTCCATTTAAAGTAACTACTGATAGTATAAAATATTTAGGAATCTCTCTGCCAAGGGAAAATCAGAAACTATATGAGCAAAACTCCAAAACTCTTTCCACACAAATAAAGTCAGATCTAATCAATTGGAAAATATTAAATGCTCTTGGATTGGGTGAGCAAATACAATAAAGATGACAATACTACCTAAACTAATCTATTTATTTAGAGCTATATCAATCAGATTCCAAAAAAAAAAAAAAAAAAAAAACTATTTTAATGACCTAGAAAAAATAACAACAAAGTTCATATGGAAAAACAAAAGGTCAAGAATTTCAAGGAATTAATGGAAAAAAATCAAATGAAGGTGGTCTAGCTGTACCACATATAAAATTATATTATAAAGCAGTGGTTACCAAAACCATTTGGTATTGGCTAAGAAATAGACTATTTGATCAGTTGAATAGGTTAAGTATAAAAGGACAAAACAGTCAATAATTTTAATAATCTAGTGTTTGACAAACCCAAAGACTCCAGCTTTTGGGATAAGAACTCACTATTTGACAAAACTTGCTGGGAAAATTGGAAATTAGTATGGCAGAAACTAGGCATTGAGCCACACGTAACACCGTACACCAAAATAAGGTCAAAATGGGTTCATGACCTAAGCATAAAGAATGAGATTATTTAAAAAAATGAAAGAGCATAGGATAGTTTACCTCTCAGACTTTTAGAACAGGAAGGAATTTATGAGCAAAGAAGAACTAAAGATCATTATTGATCACAAAATAAAAAATTGTGATTATGTCAAATTGAAAAGTTTTTGTACAGACAAAACTAATGCAGATAAGATTACAAGGGAAGCAATAAAGTGGGAAAACATTTTTACAATCAAAGGTTCTGATAAAGTCTCATTTCCAAAATATATAGAGAGTTGCGTCTAATTTATAAGAAATCAAGCCATTCTCCAATAGATAAATGATCAAAGGATATGAACAGACAATTCTCAGATGAAGAAATTGAAACTATTATTAATCAGAGAAATGAAAAGTAAGACAATTCTGAGATACTACTACACACCTGTCAGATTTCCTAGAATGACAGGGAAAGATAATGTGGAATGTTGGAGGGGATGTGGAAAAAGTTGGACACTGATACATTGTTGGTGGAATTGTGAATGAACCCAATCATTCTGGAGAGCAATTTAGAACTATGCTCAAAAAGCTATCAAACTGTGCATACCCCTTGACCCAGCAGTGTTACTACTTGGCTTATATCCCAAAGAGATTTTAAAGAAGGTAAAGGACCTGTATGTGCAAGAATGTTTGTGGCAGCCCTCTTTGTAGTGGCCAGAAACTGGAAACTGAGTGGATGCCATCAATTGGAGAATGGTTTAATAGATTGTCATATATGAATATTATGGAATACTACTGTTCCGTAAGAAATGATCAGCAGAATGATTTCAGAAAGGCCTGGAGAGACTTACATGAACTGATGCTCAGTGAAATGAGCTGGACCAGAAGATCATTATATACTTCAATAACAATACTATATGATGATCAATTCTGATGGACGTGGCCATCCTCAATAATGAGATGAATCAAATTAGTTCACATAGACAAATAATGAGTTGACCCAGCTGCACCCAGGGAAAGAACTCTGGGAGATGAATATGAACCCTTACATAGAATTTCCAATCACCATATTTTTGTCCACCTGCATTTTTTATTTCCTTCACAAACTAATTCTACATTTCAAAGTCTGACTCTTTTTGTACAGCAAAATAACTGTTTGGACATGTATACTTATATTCTATTTAACTTATACTTTAACATATTTAATATGTATTGGTCAACCTGCCATCTGGGAGAAAGGGTGGAGGGAAGGAGGGAAAAAGTTGGAATAAAAGGACTTGCAACTATCAATGCTGAAAGATTATCTATGCATACATCTTGTAAATAAAAAGCTATAATAAAAAATCTATCTGGTACTTGCTAAGAACAAATTAGGTATATAACACATACTAGTCAATGTCCATAGTAACCTAATGTTTTCTAAATCCAAAGACTCCAGCTGTGGGGAGATGAACTCACAACTTGATAAAAACTGCTGAGAAAATTGGAAAGTGTAAAGTATGGGCTAGCTTCCTGGAGATCTTCAGGGTCAGCCAAAATCAGGACAAATCAAAGTCCTTGATTTTTAGGGGAAGAAGTGATGGAGGCAGGCAAGCTGCCATGCAGCTTGCCAAAGATGTCTCCTAGATTCTGGAGTCTGGAGTCTCCAGCCTCTCTCCTCCTTTTCCTGCCACCAAGTCACTCTCCCTTCTCTCCCCCCACCCTCTAAACCTTGCCTATGATTATCTTACTACCAAATAGTCAGCAAGCACCAAAGATGAGAAGAGTCATCATCCAAATATATGCTAATAAAGCCATTCTCTCACATTGAATAGGTAATTAGCCTTAAGTGCTCTGCATCTTCAGATTCAAGTACACCTATTCAGTGTTTCAGTCCTCTGCATCTCCTGCTTTCTTTAGTTTTAGAGCACAAGTGGTCTCCCACTCCTTGATTCTCAGAAAAGGGAGAACCCCCAAAAAGGAGGTGATCATGCCCCATCCCTCCAACTTCTCATGAAGGGAGGTGAAAACTGTTAAGGGTCATGGCCCCTACTTCTGAGTGGAACAGGCCTTAAGTGACCAGCACTCCCTGCTCACCTGAATTGTTGAAGACTGTGTGCAATGAGGGGCAAGAGCCATGAGTGGGACCCTTTTCCTCCCAGCGCTGTCTTGTTCACCCTTACTAGGCTACCCTCAGATTACCTGAGCCATGTCCTATGTAAAGTCCAAGGCTGGTGAGAGGGTGGCAGGACCTTTTACAAAAAAACACTAAAAAGGAGATGATCATGCCCTCCCTGACTTCTCAGGAAGGGAGATGAAAAACACCAAAAGGAAATGGGGAGTCAAACCAGATATTGTTAATGGGTTTCTAAGCTGAAGGGTCTTACTAAAAACAGATATACACAAATTCATCAACATGGAAGCTATTACACAAGCACATAGTAATAAAACACAGGCTAGCAGTGATGACTTTCCCCATAGCCGGTGCAGGCACAATGTGGTATAACAAACATGAATTGTACATGCAAGTAGTGATATAACAAACAATATGAATTAAAGATTTCCAGAAGTCCTAGAAGGAGGGTATGCAAATAACAATCACACATACGCCTCCTTCAGCAACCAAGAGATAGTCCAAAACCAATCTATTGTCCATTACTTCACATGTCAGGGAATCCAATGATACCTGCAAGTTTTTGAATTTCTACAACAGTTTTATTATCTCTCAGGGAATCGAATGATTCCTGAGGGTTTTAAAGTCCTGCATCAGTCTCATTAACAATTTTTGATGTCCATGAGTTGATTGCCATAACTGCCATGCTCTTTCAGTGTTGGGCACAATCATCAATGGGGCCACCCAATGTTTCTTGGGTTTTCTCTTTCGTATTAAGATTCTGCTTTCTCTCTATTTGACGAATAAGACGAATATGGCTCATTGGTACCCATCAGATTCCTTCTCCATCTATAGAGATACAAGCAAACCCTCTTCCCCAAGTAGTTAACCAATCTGGTCCCTTCCATTCACCACTTTCTGGATCTCTCCACATTACCTGGTGATTATCTAAAGACAGTGGAGCTGCTCACACTGGACAATGCCCTTCAGGTGGGTTATAAAACCTGTCTTCCAGAGTCAGTGCATCTTTGTCAAAAATCAAGAAGTTAATTGTATAAAGAGCTAAATTTAAAAGTTCTCTAGGGTTACCTGTGGCTCCCCCTTTCTTTTGTTTTTTGAGGAATGCCTCGATGTCTTTGTTCTCCTCTCTACTATTGCCTGTCCTTGAGGATTAGAGGGTCTGCCAATGTTGTGTAAAATATGATCTGTGCACAAAAGTGTGCAAAATGTTTAGAAGTATATGCAGGTCTGTTTTCTGTTTTTATTGCTTATGGAACACCCATAATTTCAAATACTTGTATAAGGAATTCAGTGACTACTCGTGCTGTCGCTTTTTGCTGCTGGTATTGCAAAAGTAAATCCTGAAAAGGTGTCTACTACAACATGGATAAAAGGCACAAAAAGATTTACAATGGGTCATATCCATTTGCCAAATTTCTCTGGGTTTCGAACCATGAGTATTCTTCCCTGGAGGCAGTGTAGGAGCGTGAAAGAAAGGCAAGTTGTACAGTCTTTTACTATTGCTCCTACCTTCCTCTTTTGTTACTCCAAATTGCAAATGAAATTCTTGGGCTTCCTGAAATAAAGGAGTGTTGGCCAATATGATTAGAAGGCTATCTGCCTTTGAATTACCATCAAAACTAGGACCAGGAAGTCCACTATGTGAGTGGACATGCAAGATATAAATCTTACCTGGATGCTGTCTCATTTGCTCTTGAAGTTGCTTAAAGAGCAATTAAATATCAAAATATTAAAAGCTACAAATTTTATTTAGGCCATGGAAATTCTTTCTACCATCCTACTGAAGAAGTTGAATCAGATATTATATTTATATCTCCTGGATAATGAGTAAGAGCTAAAATGATTGCATACAATTCTTTCTGCTGAGTGGACTGAAAAGGAGTTCTGACTACTCTATAGTTAAGTCACGAGAATATACAGCACAAATGTTATGTTTGGATGCATCTGTAAAGATAGTTGGTCCTTTAAGAGGAACTTTAGAAAGCTTTTCTTCAAGAATCGATTGCCAATTATGTAATATTTGGGTTATCTTTAATGGAGACCTGTGTGTAAAATTTGGAGCCATAATCAATAAAATTTGTCACTCTTGGATGGTTTCACAGCATATCTTAATTTGTGCATTGGTGTAGATGTATATCTTGTCAGGTCTTATCCCAGACAATCATACTACTTGCTTAATGGCCTTTAATAAAATTCTAGCCACAAGTACTGAGTAAGGAGTAAGGCTGTGTTCTGGTTGTGCTGGGAGGTTCAGCCCCTCTAATACATTGTGTCCTTTATGAAAGATTGCTGTGAGTATCTCTTTTGTAGCAAAAACTGATATTTTTAAGGGTTTTTGAGTGATTCTTTCAACCACATTGGATAAAGCCAGTTCAACTTCTCCCAAAGCCTCTTAAGCTTCTTTTGTAAGCTGGCATGGTGAGTTTAAGGCACTGTCTCCCCTTAAAATGTCATATAATGATTGTAATTGGTAGGTAGTCAAGCCTAATGCTGGACACATCCACTGGATATCTCCTATCAATTTCTGAAAATCATTTAAGGTGTTTAGCTTCTTTGTTTTTAATGAAAGTTTTTGTATTGTAAGCACCTTAGGGTAAACTTCATATCCTAAATATTGAAAAGGAGCATGTCTTTGAATTTTTTTCTGGAATTATATGCAATTTGTTGTTTCTTACTCTTTCTATGGTCTTTTGTAGACATGCTTCTAATATTTGCTCTTCAGGTGCACATCCCAATATATTATCCATGTAATGTAATAACCTTACTTTTGGAAATGCTTTTCTTACTGGAGTAAAAGTAGCAGCAACATACATTTGACACATAGTAGGGCTATTTTTATTCCCTGTGGCAAAACTGTCCATTCATATCTTTTATAAGGCTCAGCTAAGTTAGTGCTGCATCCTGAAAAGGCAAAACTTTTCATATCCTCCTTATCTAAAGGGATATTTTAGAAACAATCCTTAATGTTTATAACCCAAAGAAGCCATTCTCTAGGCAATTGAGTAGGAGATGAAGTCCAGACTGAAGAATTCCTATAGTTTCCATCTGTTAATTTACTTTTCTTAAATCAGTCAACATCCTCCATTTTCCAGATTTCTTGCTTACAATAAATATAGGGGAATTCCAAAGACTTAGAGAAGTATCCTTGGTCAAGTTACTCCTATACTATATCTAATAAGGACTGAATTTTATCACTAGCTAAGGGGCACTGTTCTATCCACAATGATGTATCAGTTTTCCATTGAATGGAAAGAGGTAAGAGTGCTATCAGGCCTTCAACAGCAGCCCTGTATAAAAAAACAAAGTAGTCATTTGTAATCCTAACTGTTGTAAAATATCTCTTTCTCCCAGATTGATGGGGATTTTTTCAAGTATAAAAGAAGTAAAAGCTTCTATTTCACCTTCAAATATCCATCTCAAAGGGGTAGCACTAACTTCAGCTGCTACTGATCCTCCTATGCCAGCCTTATAGGTGTCTTCCTCTTCCTTAATTGTGATGACCGTGTTTTTAAAATCAGCCAGAGTCAGGGATTCAGGTTAAGGGAAAAATCTTCAATCTTTATTCTCAGTAGAGGTGAAGAAAGCAATTTGGGCAGCTGCGACAGGAAGCCAGCTAGCAGAGGGGGATTGGAGGTGAAGGGTGGTCGCAATAGCAATGCTAACAGCTATGTCAAGATGCCAGCCAACCGTCTCTCTTTCCACTTCCCTTTCCACCCCCTGCCTCCACCCACCAAAAATATCATTTCCTATACAACACATCAGGACTTGCACAAAGAGTGGGCAGGGGCCATTCTTTCTCCAAGCATATATATTAATAGAGTATGGTCCAATTACTATTTAGCCTCACATGCTTGGGACCTCAGTGCATCAACTCAAACCTCAGCCCATTACACTTAATCTCTGGTCCATGACTGGTCCAGTTGGCATCTCTAATGACTGCACAATCTGCACCTGTGTCTACCAATCCTTCTAATGGTGTGCCATTTATATAGATAGTGAGCATAGGAAGATCAGTTGTCACAGCTGCTGTCCAGAACATTCCTGGATTCTGTTGCTTGGAGTCAGAATCTGGGCAACTATCACCATATTGCCTATTAGGATTCTGTATCAGTAAACCTGACGCTACTACTTCACTCTATTGATAAGTCACACATTGTCTACCTGTATTAGTGACTGGGATATTGTCTGCACATTCCCCAGTTTCCCACATCTGTGTATGGATGAACACTGTTTTGTAAGTACTTTCAGGCAGTGAAATGATCAAGTTTACTGTCCCTAGAGGAAAGGGATCCATAGGTTGGAGAGGAAAAGATTTCACTTCTCCAGGATTTATCTCAGAAGTCCCAACTGCAAACTATTATCCCCAATTGTAACCCCTTTCTCCTATCAAATTGCTTCTTGGCTGATTGGTCTTGTCTGAGTACTGAACTTCTAAAGACTCTCTGGGTGCAGCATTGGGCTGCCATTATGCCCCAAGTATTTTTTGTTTTGGGCCCCTTATCCTGTTTCCTTGAATCAGTCTACATTCTGATGCCAATGGAAACATCTGTTGCATTTTGGACATGGGGTTTTGAATCTTGTTCTCCCACCCTGTTTTCTCACTCTGTCTTTATGCCAACATTGAG
This sequence comes from Antechinus flavipes, assembly GCF_016432865.1. Taxonomy (NCBI): domain Eukaryota; kingdom Metazoa; phylum Chordata; class Mammalia; order Dasyuromorphia; family Dasyuridae; genus Antechinus; species Antechinus flavipes. The sequence goes on along the minus strand of NC_067400.1, from coordinate 180,243,204 downwards.
CTTTCAGATGCCTTACTTTACCACATTGAAAGCATTGGCGAGTCTCTCTGGAAGTCCCTTGCCAAAAGGGACCCTGTCTTCCCATGTTTGGATCCTGGGAAGTCTGCATCATAGCTTGGGTATAAAAGATATCGGTGCCTACTGTGGCACAGCATCTTTTGATATCCTCTAAAGGAGCATTCTTGTGTAGTCCTAGTATAATTTTTTTTGCAAACTCCATTAGCATTTTCTTTAGCAAGTTGCCTTATCAAAATTTCTGTTGCTACATTTTCACCAATAGTTCATATAACAGCTGTCTAAAGACATCCCACAAAATCAGCAAAGGGTTCATTTGGACCTTGTCCTATTTTAGTGAAGGCTTCTCCTCTGTCCTGTTTACCTGGGATAAAGTCCCATGCTTTGATGGCAGCAGCCATAATTTGCTCATATCCTGTTATGGGGTAATTTGTGCTGAAGTGAATGCATAAGAACTACACCTGTTAGTTGGTCACAGGTGATTGGCATATTAACTCCAGGTTGCCTATTTCATTGGGCTTGTTTCCCACAGATTTTACTATACTTAGAAAGCCACAAGTTTTGTCCAGGTTCTAAACATGTCTTCGCTATAGATTTCCAGTCACTAGGGGTTAAAATTTCATAAGCCAAATTCTGTAATAATATCTTAACATAAGATGATGTATATTTATAAAGAGTGCAAGCCTTTTTCAGATCTTTGATAATTTCTAGAGTAAGAGGAGTGTATCTTCTCCTTCCTTGAGTTAAGCTGTTCAATCACAGGATATATTTCTATTCTCAAATCAGCTGCATTCTGCCCTTATTTTTTGGCTTTAAGTAGTGCCTTTTGCAATCAAGTCATAGGAGGGTGCTGGGGAGGTGCTCATGATATCACTGCCCTTCCCACTCCTTCTCCTCCCTCCACCCAAGAAGGTAAAGTTGATGGGGGATATCAAGAGCCTGCTCGGTTGTAGGGGGAGTTGAAGCTGGGCTGTGAGAATGAGAATCATCAGACCCTTCAAGTTCACATAACTCTTCATGCCCTCTGGCAACATTTCCATTACCCTCTCCCTTCTCTTCCTCTTTCTTCACAAGCTTCCTTGTTTGACTGTTCTGCTTAGAGCTTTTCTTTTCTTTATTGCTTGTAGGATTCTTTAAGGCCATGTATTATCTTGTATATATAGAATATTTCCTTAGAAATTGAATCAGGACCTTTATCATTGTAATATTCACATAGTTGATCTCCTACTAGCTTCCAATTATCTGCCTCTATTTCTTTTTCCTTGAAAAACCAAGGGGAATTTCATTCTAATATTTCCAAGAGCCCACCAATCTGCTCCCAAGTTATAAGCAAACCGTGCCTCTTTATTAGTCTAAGTATGCTTTCTATAGTGTTCTCTCAGTGTGGGGATGAGGGATGGGGGAAAATCTTTTCCTAATATCTGCTTCATTTCAGCTAGAAAAGGAAAGTTACTTTAACTTTAGTCTTTAACAAAGTAAGTTCCCTGTTTGTCTATTTCAATACTCACCCTGTTTTCTGGTCACAGAGACTTCTTCAGTGAAATTAGGGTCCTTGCCACACCTTGGGCTCCAAAGGGAAAGTAAAGGCTAGCTCCCTGGAGGGCTTAAGGTAAGCCAGAGTCAGGACAAATCAAAGCCCTTGGTCTTTAGGGGAGGAAGTGATGGAGGCAGGCAAGCTGCCATGCAGCTTGCCAAAGATGTCTCCTAGATTCTGGAGTCTGGAGTCTCCAGCCTCTCTTCTCTTTGTCCTGCCACCAAGTCACTCTCCCTTCTCTCCCTCCTCCCACCAATCCTTGCCTACAATTATCTTACTACCAAACATTCAGCAAGCACCAAAGGTGAGGAGAGTCATGATCCAAATATATGCTAACAAACCCATTATCTCACATCAAATAGGTAATTAGCCTTAAGTGCTTTGCACTCTCAAATTCAAGTATACCTATTCAGAGTTTCAGTTTTCTACAGGAAAGAAATAGAACATAAGCTAGATATAGAGCAGCATCTCAAATCATACCAAGATAACATCAAAATGGGTGCATGATTTAAGCATAAAGGGTGACCACATGAGCAAATTAGAAGAGCTAGGAATAGTCTACCTGTTAGGTTCACGGGGAAGGGAAGAATTCATGATCAAACAAAAAAAAAGTTTCACAAAATCAAAATAGATAATTGTAATTATATTTAAATTAAATTTAAATTAAAAGAAAAAATTCTTTTCTAACAAAAGCAATACAATCAAGATTGGGATTAAAAGCAGAAAACTGGGAAACAATCTTTATAGGAAGCACCTCTGATAAAAGCTTCATTTCTCAAATATGTAGAGACTACATCAGATTTATAAAAATGTAAGTCATTTTTCAGTTGATAAATGATCAAAAAATATGAACATGCAGTTTTCAGATGAAGAAGTCAAAGCTATCTATAAGCATATGAAGATATTTTCTTAATCACTTTTGATTAGAGAAATGTGAATTAAAATAACTCCAAGTAACCATCTCCTGCCTATCAAATTGACTAATATTACCAAAAAAGAAAGAAAGGAAGAAAGAAGAAAAGAAAGAAAGAGAGAGAGAGAGAGAGAGAGAGAGAGAGAGAGAGAGAGAGAAAGCAAGAAAGCAAGAAAGGAAAGAAGGAAGAAAGCAAGAAGGAAAGAAGGAAACAATTGTGATGACCGTGTTTAGTACCCAGAGTATATTGAAATCAGCCAGAGTCAGAATAAGGGAAAATCCTTGATCTTTATTTTTTGTGGAAATGAAGGAGAATGGCGATACAAAGTGAGAACAATCACGACATGAATCTGCCAGCCGTGCCTCTGCTTCTTTCATTCCACCCACCAAATTGTCTACACAATCTCCAATACAGCACATCAAACTTGCACAGAGAGTGGGTGGGGCCATTCTTTCTCCAAGCATATATTAATAGAGTATATTGTCCAATTGCTAATTAGCCTCAAGTGCTAAGAGGGACCTCAGTACAACGAGAGCTTCAAGAGTTTCAGTCCATTACAAATAAAGAATGTTGGAGAGGACATGGGAAAACTGGGACATCTTTGTTGGTGAAATTGTGAACTAATCCAATCATTCTGAAGGGCTATTTAAAACTTTGTCAAAAGTGCAACTAAATTGTGCATATTATTTGATACAGCAATAGCACTACTAGGTTTGTGTTGCAAATAGATCACATACAAAAAAGAAAGAAAGAAAGAAAAAGCCCTACATGTGTAAAAATATTTATAGAAACCCTTTTATGGTGGGGAAAATATTGGATATTTAGGGGATGCCCACCAGTTGGGAAATAGTTGTGTAAATTGTGGTATATAAATATCATGGTATACTATTGTGTAATAAGAAATGGCAACCATTCAGATTTCTGCAAAACCTAGAAAGACTTACACAAACTGATGCAAAGTTATCTAAGAAGAACCAAAAATATTTTGCACAGTATCAGAAATATTGTATTATGATGAATTTTTATTGACACAATTTTTCTCAGAAACACAGTGATCCAAGAGAAGGAAAAAAGAAGAGGACAAGTAGTAAAGAAAATGCTATTTATGTCCACATAAAGAACTGATAAACTCTTAAGTTAGACTGAAACGTTTTTCACTTTCTTCTTTTTGTAATTTTTTTCACTTTAATCATCCTATCTTTTATAATTTTGACTAATATGGAAATGTGATTTACATGATAGAGCAAGTATAACCTGTATCAATTCACCTACCATTTTTGGAAGAAGGGAGAAAGAAGAATAATTTTAAATTCTTGTAAAATTGAATGTTAAAATTGTCTTCACATATAATTATGGGAAAATAGAATACTATTAAAAAGAAGAAAAAAATTAAGATATACTATTTTATGGGTCTCTGTGGTAACTTCTGTAATTCAATTTCTCTTTCATTATAATTATAAACATTAGTCAAAAATTCCACTTCTTACATATACTACTTTCTGCTAAGGAAAGGATATTCCCTCTTTTTTCCAAACTGGTAAATGAGTTAACTTTTTCTAGTGTGCTCTTGAAAGCCACCTTTTTGAAATGAGTAGTATAGAGGGAATACCTTATAATTTATGTCTTTATATTTGTCAATTCAGTTTAGTATTAATGAGAAGGGTGTGGATGGATGGAGCCTTCTAGAATAGTCTAGCTTAGATTCCTATTTTGCTTTATTGAAAAACAAAAAAAAAAAAAGTGCCTCATAATCATTCATGTAAAATGGGCCATGGGGATAATCTGAGATCCCATTCTATCCCACCATGATTCTATTCTGAACTTCCTGTAGCTCACAAAATTTTTTATGGGCACTTCCCATGGAGCGGAGCAAGCAGACTTAATGATGCCAATTCCTGACAGATCCCAATTCCACTTGCTTAAAGATGTGTATACCCAGAAATCCTACAGTTGAAGATCTTTAGGGATCACTGTTAACTTATTCATTTATTGATCACTTATCTTGATAGCAGTTGTAATCTCTTAACTTAAGAATCATTACCTAGGTTGCCAGTACACAGCCAATAAGCCTATGACAGAGAAAAATTGTTAGAGTTTTATGGAGTCAAGCAATATTAGAAGTGCCTGAAGCCTGTTTAGAACATAGCCTCACTATCACTATTATTGTCATAATTGTCCTCCTCATCCTCATCAATATGTGGCAGCTAGGTTGTGCACTGGATAGAGCACAGAATCTGGAGTCAGAAACACCTGCTTCAGACATTTACTAGCTGTGTAATCCTGGCAAAAAAAACTAATTCCTGTTTACCTCAATTTCTTCATTTATACAAGGTGCGAAATGTCATCCATCTCACAAGTTTAATGAGGATCAAATAATAATAGTAAAAGTACTTAGGTATTGACCTAAGCCTGACCTGGATAATCACTATATAAATGTTAATTATTATTAGTATTATCAATAATAGTATTTATATCACAAGTTAAGAACTGCAAAGCACTTTATAAATATATCTCATTTGATCCACAAAACCAACCTGGGAAGTATTATCCCCATTTTTCATATAAGGAAACCGAACCAGATAGAAGTTTAAGATATTGTCCAGGATCCTACAGCTAATAAAATGCCTGAGGCAGGATATAATTCAGTTCTTCCTGACCCCAAGTTTAGTGTTTTATACACAGCTCTACCACCCTGCTTTTTCCTGCCTAAAAGATGGATCGAAAAAATGCAGGTGAAGCACACCATTTCCAGTGGATAAAGGATCAATGAATGATTCTTTTAAAAATTCCCTTTCCTAAAATTCATACTTTCTCCAGTAAATGAGGAGGGCTTCCAGCAAGCAATATACTTATTTTACTGATCTCTTTAAGATTGGAGTGTGCCAAGTTTGGACGAATTTGCATTTATAGCTTGCTAGCCTGGAGGTAAGAAAAAGGCAGATCATGTATTCCAGAAAAAAAAAGACTATTAAAAATGTATTTCTTTGGTCACAAAATATAGTCTAGTTCACAGAAGTGAATATTTCACATCAGTATTCTGCACTGTATTTTCCCCCCTCTGAATCAAACCTATAAGTTACCATTTCCTCTTGAATAGTGAATGATTTATCCTGATTGAATCCACAAGGGAATGGTGACATGACGAAATTGGTACTGTGCTGTAAAGTAGTAGCAAGTCCAAATGTTTAATGTGGTGCAGACACCCAAACAAGAATGTGAAGTTTACAAAATCATACACACTATAAGCTTCAGGGCAGCAGAGCCAATGTAGAACTCAACAATTCCCAAGAGTCTGCAGCCACAGAGTTTTGGGGAAAAAAATAAAATAAACAGAGCTCTTAGAAATGTGTGCATAGCTCAGGAGTACTGGAGTAATAAGCCACAAGTCAGTATTTCAAATTCTTGAAAATAGCTTATTTATTTCATCCTTTCTACACCCGTATGTTACACATGTATTCTTAATGAATACTAAGCACACTTGACACTGGCCCCATTTAGGGTCACTGAATATCCCCACCTATTTTTCAAATTCTCTATTCAAACTCAAAACATATTTTTGCTATGTATTTCCTAATCTTTTAAAGATATATACCATAAAAGAAATGTAGTCCATATAGCTCTTATTTAATTATGTCTGAACCAATGACCCTCCCCCAGTCATCACTAAACAGAAACCAATCTAAATATTTTTCCTCAGGCTTAATATATAAATCAGAAAGAATTTGGAGGGAAATAGGTAGAAGCTATTATAAAAATTTAGTACTTTTTAATAGTTCTCTCTCCATAAAAGACCTTTATAAGATTCACAAAACATTTTTCTTTACTTTAACCCATTGTTTTTAAAGGGAAATTTAATTTAAAAAACATGTTTTTCTAATAAACAGAAGCATGTGCTTGAAAATAATCAATTCCCGGTTTCAAGGAATAACAGAATAATAATAACTTTAAAAATACTAGTTCTGGGTTTCTCTTCTCTTCCTTCCCTATCCCCCTTCCCTGAAAAATAAAAGAGAAAACAACAACAAAAGATATTTAAGAGTTTTAATCTTCCAAACTTCAAGATCAAAACTTTTTTTTTTTTTAAATCACATCAATAAATTGACTTTTTTCTTCTGGTTAATCTCAACACTTTTAATAAACTGAATACCTATTTCCTCTTAAATGATTATGGAGAAAACTAGTTGCAGGATTATATTTGAATCTTCATTTTTGTTTTTGTTTGTATCATCTGCCAAAGTGCTCAGAACAATATAAAATATATTGTTACAGAGATATGCTACATAGGCATGCTATACATTGAAAGAAGATAAATAAAAATGATCATTGTTGAATGCTATAAACCATGAGTTGGAAATACCACAAGTTGCTACTTTTACCTATTTTTCCTAAAATCAGTCACATTTGTATGTATGTATTATATATGTATATAAGTATGTATTTGTACATTTTGTAAAGTAAAAGTCAAGAAAATTTAAATTTATTTTCTTTAATATAAAGAAATAAGCATGAATACACAAAATAATTTTAGTTGATTAGTTTAAGTAATTTTAAAAGGTGTATTTAGAAAATCAAATTATACTATCTATAATATAATTAAAGTGTTTTTTATTATATAAACTGAAGTGAATGTTAAAAATAGTAACATTTATATGAAATATTTTGGTTTTTAAAATAAAGATGAATATAGGTCTAGTTTTTTGCTATGTACCAAGTTTTAAGCCAGTGAGAATGTTTATGGTTCAGTTATAAAAACCCCTGAAATATAAATGCAAAGACAACCTTAAATACAGTGCTACAAATGCAAAGTTGTAATTTTATATATTAATCTATCAATACACAGCATGTGCAAACATATGTTTATAGACAAAGAGACAAGCATATATAAATGAAAGTATGAAATCCTTGTTTCTCATTTGGTGCCATATAATTTCTATCAATTTATGAATGTTTTGTTTTTGTGCTATGATTTCATTTGAGGTTGACATGTAGTAACTTGGATTTATTTGTAGAGACCTCTTCACTAACTCATTCAGTGACAATACAGATACTTTTCTACTAGCATAATAGACATCCAAATGTCTCCTGTGAGTGGTGATGTAAGCCATGACAAAAGATCCAACAATTTTACCCAAGGTTGTCCATTTGAGGGACAGGGAATGTTAGATTTTTTCTTTCTTCTTCCTTTCTCTCTCTCCCTTCTTCTCATGCTTCTTCCTTCCTTTCTTCCTTCCTCTCTTCATCCCTCCCTTCTTTCCTTTCCCTTCTTCCTTTTCTTTTGTTCTTTCTTTCCTTCTTTTTCTTTCTTTTCTCTTTCCTTCTTTCCTTCCTTCCTTTCTTCTTTTCTCTTCTTGGTTCCTTCCCTCTATCTTTTTATATGCATTCTTCCATACATCCTTCCTTTTTTCTTTCCTTCCTTCCCTCCTTGACAGAACAGTTCAATTTTTTGAGAACATCTGGTCTATCTACATTTCCAAATTCAGCTCTTAGGATTCATCAGGCAACCTATGTTAAAAAAGAGTTTAAAATAGCATTTTTATAATCATTCATCCACCCTTCAAAGAGGTCTATGTTGAGTTGCTAAAACGATGAAACTAACTCCAAATTCAATAATAAATAGGACAATTTACTTGCTTAAGAAGTATACCTTCAAAAAGATATTCTTTAGCTGATGACACATTGCTGAATACATGATCCTCAGGGAAAAGATTAAAGAGACCTCCAAGCTTTTCTCCCTCATTTTTTCTGTTTTTGATTCAAGTTATAAGAAAATTTTGGAAAACATTTAGGTGAGCGGTACAAAGGAATTGGCAGATGGTTTTAATTTTCATTTGGGCTAAAAAGTGCTGCTCTTGTTTCCTTTAATATTGCAATGGATGAGTTTTAGGAAGATTAGATATACTAAATTTAATTTCAATAGTTCCAGAAAAGAACTAAAATTGTATCTTCAAAAACCAATCAGTTTAAAGAAACAAATCTGCCTTAACACTTTTAACTAGTCTTATAAAAATGAGGAAATGAGAATTATAATTTCTAGGTTTCCTAATTTGTACGTTGAAAATGATACTTTTATTAAATCTTGAAATGTATTGTTGTTCTAAACAAAATATCTTTTGTCATTTATCTTTCTAGTCAAAAGAAAAAAATCTCTCCATAGTATTCATGGTAGTATGGTGTCAACTCTGACTTTTCCTACAGTTTTATTAACCCTAGGAGAAATGGTAAAAGAAAGCTTTTTGTCACTATTCTTTTTCTTATTGTAGGTATATTAAAATTCACACTTCAATTTTGACAATTTTTTTTCCTTAAATAATTAAATTGATACACATTTATACAAAGTAGATGATAAAATATTTAAGATTCCTTGAAAACTACTTTGAAGATTACCTCTAGATTTTATAAATGTATATTATAGTTCTCACACCCATGAATTTTCCTGTGACTTTCCAATCTCATTAAGGTGAATACCCTGCATGAACTTCTCAGCCCACTCATGACTGCATACCTTGTGAAACAATCATTTATTTTTGACAAAATAATTTTGCCACTTTGGGCACACTCAACCAACTAGTGACTGATCTTTCTCTTCTTTTCATATTGAGTGTATTCCAATGATATACAATAACTGTTCTTTGTGTATTCCTTACTCTCACTCTGTTAGCACCCCTTCCTTTTTATTTTAGTCTTATGTTCATCTGATGACATCCTTTACTCTTCCTATCCTTTTCTAGTGAGTTATAGTCTCTGTATATCCAGCATGTTCCTCTCTCTTGTCTTTTGAGTGGTTATCAACTTTGCCTCTTCAGAGATTATAATATTCACTGGAAAAATATTGCTGATAAAAATACAGGTCTTTACTTCAGAGAGAATCTTGTAATTTTTAAGTTTTGTGCAATTTCTCTTATTTTAAGTATTGTGCATTTTCATCATCCACTGACAGTTTCTGTCCAAGGGATAAGCTCTGATGAGCCAGTTTTGTATAAAATTTTAGATTTTACTGTTTGGATAATAGAATCCAACTATTTAAAAGGATGACTCCTAAGTTTTATGTAGAATGAATTTTATATTTTCTGTTTCAGCATTATAACTACTCTAGCATCTGTATTTCATTTTGGAACATGTTTAATAGCTTTAATGGATTTTACATTTCATATACACTTGTTAATTAATTTGATATAATATGTCACTCAAAATTTTGCAACCAAGATTCAATAACACATTTAAAATTAACAATGAAAAATTCCAAAATTATTTGGAATTATCTATAACTGTTCTGGGATTATAACATTGTTTTATTTTTTAATTTTAAACTTCTGGAGACCAGGTTTGCATTTACTGTAATGAATGATGAAAAAATACAGATATTATTATACATTGAGCATTGACAAAAACATTAGTTAAATCATTGCCCATACCCCCTCCTTTATGAAGATTTTGTAATAACTAGTATTTTTCCTTATCTTCCTACCTTTCTAACTCTCTTTTATTTTTCTTTCCTAGATACACTACCATAGACATAATGCTATCAAGTTCCAAGGCTCTATTCTGGATCTTCTTTCCTTCCTTTTTTCAACATTCTTGGTTTTTTTTCATTGTTGAATGAGTTAAATTATCATATTTAAGTAAGTTTTCCAAAATTACACATTCATCTCTAATTACTTTCCTTTATTGCTACCCCACATTATCCATTACTAGATGGGCAATAACTGTGTCTCATAGGCATATCAAATCCAACATCTCTGAAAGATAATTTATTTTACCTACCTCAAACTTATAATTCTTCTAAATGTTCCTATTTTTACAGAGGTTATTAAAAAAATAAAATTTCTACTCACTCAAATTTTCTGTTCCATCAAACTCATATCTAATCAGTGGTAAGTTTTATCAATATTTCAATACACAGTTAAGGCTCTTTATTGCTTCTTATGTGTATTCTACCTAATAGCATGATATATGATCTCCTTGCTCTCAATATTATTCTCTCTGCCATCTCTCTTTCATACACCTGGAAAAATGACATTCTTAAAATGCTGATCAGTTCATGTTACCTTCTACTCATACTTCTTCAACAGCCCTATATTTATTCTGGGACAAAATATGTAAACTCCCTAATCTAGCATTTAAGGTCCTTCACAATCTGCTTGCCACCCATACATATTACAGTCTTGTTTCATATTGTTGCCCCTCAGATAGTTAAAGCCAATACTACATTAGCTATTCTCAATTCAAATTGTTCCATCTCAGATGGCTATTTTCACATGTCTTTTATATATCTATACTCTACACTATTGTCAATAACCCTAATCACTATTTCCTGACTTCCCCCTCTCACTTCTTTTCCCAAGTTCCTCTCTCTTGAAATTAGTTTTGTATATACTTAGTATTAATTTATATTTCACCACCTCCACTATCCCTTTCCATACCCCAATAAATGTAAGCCTTTTGAATGAAAAGAAGTTTGTTTGTTTGTTTTTGTTGTTGTTTACTCAACATTTAGTATAGTAAAATGAGTAAATAAATATGTTTGTTAAATTGAATTTAAAATTGTATTACTCCCAGGATATGCTTTCTGTATGTCTTTGTGGCTCAGTTTAGTTGCTTTGCTCCATTTTGTTTTCTATAGGGCTAGTTCTTTCTCCAGAACTTATCCAAAACAGCTCATCCAAAACTGTTATTTTAGAATACAAATCTTATATAGCTCCAAAATCTTTGATAGTTTTTTTAATCAAAGAATTGTTAAGAATTTTTTTCAACATTTTATCTTTTTATCTTTTTCTTCTAGAATAAATTTGATTGCTATCCTGATTAGTGAACCAGCCATTATCCACTGAATATAAAGTTGCCAAGATCCCAATACATACATAACATCCCATCTAACTGTGCAGATAAATTATCTCTTAAAGTTCTCTGTACTTCTATGCACTTCTCTGATTTTTTCATCTCTTACTCTGTAACCAGAAATCAGATTAATACTGGTCAGATTACTTCTTCCTAGAATATGTCAATTGATTCCCTGGTAACTCAACTCATCATGTCTATGGCTTGCCAAGTCAAAATACCATTGTCTACCCATCATTTTCTAGTGTGTGCCATTTTTTTTCTTGCATGAACATTTGCTCATTGTAACTAAATATATCAATTCTTTTCATTCTAGTCTGGCGCTTAATTGGAGTAAATACTTCATATATGCTTTCCATTTACTTTTTCTTTCTTTCTTTCTCTCCCTTCCTTCCTTCCTTTTTTCTTTCTCCTTCCTTCTCTCCTTTTCTTCTTCCTTCCTTTCTTTTCTTTTTCCTTCCTTCTTCTTTTCTTCCTTCCTTCCTTCCTTCTTTCTACTTCTCTCCTTTCTCCCTCCCTTCCTTCCTTTTTCCCCTCTGTCTTTCCTTCCTTTCCTTCTTCCTTTCTTCTTTCCTTTCTTTTTCCTTCCTTCTTTCTTTCTTTCTCTTTTTCTGCCTTTTACTAATATTCCTGAAATGTTATTACTACTACTATTTATCTGTTTTATGAGACTATAAGATTAATAATCTTCCATCATTCTTCTCTATAATATTTTATAAAGTTGTTACATTCTAAACTGTTATTGCCCTTGGGTTCTATCTCTTTGGATGGCAAAGAGATCAAGTGTTTTAATGACTGAAGAAGTTTCTTTACTCATTTCATTTCCCTATTATAGTAATATATTTGCATTGGTTAAATTCATCTAGAAAATTATTATAATCAGTTCTGTGTATGTTTCTTTCTCTGTTTCCTATTTTTGCGATCAAAGCCTCATTTAGATAATTCTTTAGGAATTGTTTAATCATGTGATATGTAATTATCAGCCTTATTCCTGAAGTTTTTATAATTAATTTTGTTCTCTTCTTTAATAAGTTGGTTCCATGCCTATAATACAGAATCAGACATTTTTAGAAAAATGTCTACATCAGTATTACATTATTTATTATGTCTTGAAATGTAATCATATTTTGTGATGATATCAGTACTTGTACCAATTACTTTTCTGTTACTTTCTCATTCTTTTCTTGAAGAACATACACACACACACACACACACACACACACACACACACACACATAGATGAGGTTTTTGTAGTCTACATAGACATTAGCCTCACTTCCTTTTCTCATGAATATTTTCTTTTTCTTTTTTTTATTTCTGATTTATTTCTCTTTGTTTTTTATAATAATAATAGTTTGTTTTAAATACATGAAGATAGTTTTCAACATTCACTGTTTTTTCCCCTTTCCTTTTTTTTATTATTATACCTACCTTCTTATTGACAGAACATATGCATAAGTAATTTTTCAACATTGACCCTTACAATCACTTTTGTTCTAACTTTTCCTTCCTTCGCTATTGAGTTCTTGTTCTTCTTTATAATATATAATATAAGATGGTTCTTTCTGGGAGCAAGCAGGTTTTTGGGGGAAGTTTTCTAGAGGCAGCCTTAGTTTCAGTTAAAAGTAAATAATTACCCCAAATGCAGCCAGGTAATAAAAGTTCAGATCTTTTATTGTCTCCAATATAGCCGGGTTAGCTTAGAGACCTATCTCTCTGCTTGGTTCTAAGAGCTCTTGCAGCTTTGTCCTTTGCTTCTGCCTCTGCTTTCTTCAGCCTCTAATTCAGCTCCACTCTCCATGTAATTCAGTTGAATTCTCTCCGAGAGCCTCTGTCTGTTATATATGAGAAAGAGGAATTGTGGGATACGAGAGAGAGGGATTATGGGTTTCTTCCCAGAGTGCTCTCTGGCCCTAAGAGCTTCAAGGGAGGTGTGAATTCACAAAGTTACAAAGTTAACTTTGTGAATCTCCCATACTTGTGAATTCCAAAGAGTAAAGATGTAAACACAAGCATTGTATCAATTACATTGAGTTAACACTAGGAGTCTAACATCTCCCTTGAGTTATCACCTTGTTTCAAGTTGAGTTAACACTAGATTCCAACACTTCCCTCTACCCCCTATCCTAGGTGGCAGACAGTCTCATGCATATTAAATATGTTAAAGTATATCTTAAATATAATATATATATATATGTATTTATACAGTATGCATTAAATATATGTATATTAATATATTTATTTATATATATACATATATATACATATATATATATAATTTTTATTTATTTATTTATACAGTTCTCTTGTTGCACAAGAAAAATCAGATTTAGAAAGGTAAAAATAACCTGTGAAGAAAAACAAAAATGCAAGCAGTCCACATTCATTTTCCGATGTTCTTTTGCTAGGTGTAGCTGGTTCTGGTCATCACTGATCAATTGGAACTGAATTGGATCCTCTCATTGCCAAAGATAGCCACTTCCATCAGAATTGATCCTCATATATTTCAACATTCATTCTTGCAAAAACCTTGTGTTCCAAATTTTTTTCCCTTCCTCCCTCCCTTCCCCCTTCTCTAGACAGCCTGTAATCCAGTATAGGTTAAAGTGAAATTTATTCTTCGTAACACATTCTTCTATCCACATTTATCCTGCTGCAGCAAAGAAACAATAATCCCCCCAAAAAGGTAAAAACATTGTGCTGTGATTTGCACTCAGTCTTCACATTTCTCTCTGTGGATGTAGATTGTTCTTTTCATTATAAATCTATTGGCCCTGACTTGAATCACCTCATTGCTGAAAAGGGGTAAGTCTATCACAGGTGATCATTATATAATTTTGTTGTTGCTGAGTACAATGTTCTTTTGTTTCTTCTCACTTCACTTAGCATTAGCTCATGCAAGTCTTTTCAAACTTTTCTGAATTCAGCATGCTCATCATTTCTTATAAAATAGTAATAATCCATTACATTAATGCACCATAACTTATTCAGCCAATTCTCAAATGATAGACATACACTCAGTTTCCAGTTCCTTGCCACTACAAAAAACATTTTTTTTACATGTGGATTTTTTTCTCTTTTTTATGATGTTTTTGAGATGCAAACCCAGTAAGATATTGCTAGACCAAAGGGTATGCGTTGATTTATAACTCTTTGGGCACAATTCCAAATTGCTCTCCAGAATGGTTGTATTATTTCACAACTCCACCAGCAACCTATTAGTGTCCCAGCTTTCCCCTCCAACATTTACCATTATCTTTTTCCTGCTATCTTAGCCAATCTGAAAGGTTTGAAGTGCTATCTTAGAGTTGTCTTAATTTGCATTTCCCCAACCCAAATGGAGCATCTTTTCATATGAATAGAAATGGCTTTAATTTCTTTATCTGAAAATTTTCTGTTTATATCCTTTGACCATTTATCAATTGATGAATGGCTTGTAATTAATAATATTTTCTAAAGAAGTTTTCTCATTTCTTCCAAATTTGCATTTGCATTAAAGTCAATAACTACAATATTGGCAACTTGTGATTAATATATAAAAAATAAAATGAATAATTAAGAAAAATATTGTGAATAGCTTCAAAATGAAAACTATGACTATATACTTTCATAAATTCACAGAGAATTTTTCAGTTTTTAGTCAGACTTGAGACCAAGGTCATACCAGGACTGAATCAGTCCAAAATGTCTGAAAGAAATTTGACTACAAAGGGACTTAACACAAATGCATAGTTTCAGCTTCAAGGCAAATCCATTAATTCAGAAGAGCTTTGGGAGTGACACAGCAATTTCAGGGGACACAGACTGAACTCACCTTGACTTTGGGCCATGGGAATAAAAAAAAAAATTAAGTTCAATCCAACTAAAGCTCTATACTTGACCTGTTTTTGTTTTAAATTTCATGATCAAGTGACAATAATTTTTATTCCATTCAAACTTTCCCAATTGGTATCCTAAGAATAATACAACTTTCCAAAATGCCATACCACCAAAACAACATATCATATCGAAGAACAAAGAATAGAAATAAGAATGGCTTCCTTTATTGTTGTTTAGTTGTTGCAATAATGTCCAGCTCCATTTGGGATTTTCTAGGCAAAGGTACTAAAGGAGTTTGCTATTTTCTCCTCCAAATCATTTTTACAGATGGGGAAACTGAGACGAGCAGAGTTTAATTACTTGCTCAGTGTCACAAAATTAATGAGTTTCTGAGGCCAAAATTGAACCCATGAAGAAGAGACTTCCTGACTCCAGGTTCAGCACTGTACCATCTACACCATCCATCTGCCCTATAGCTCCTAAAAGAGTTAAAATAAACACCAAAAAAAGTAAACAAAAGAAAACACTATATGACCTAATATAGTATCATTCCTTTGGTAGAGTCTTACCTTTTAAAAAGTGAATTAAATAATAATTAATGAAGAATAAAAGTTTTTCATTTATTATTAACCCTTTATGTACTTACTAGGCTCAATAAAACTGCTAATTTACCACCCAAAAATTTCTATCATTGACCCTAATTCTAGCCACAACTAAAGCCCTAGATCTGATGTCATGAAAACTTGAGATAAAATCCATTCAGATACTTACTAGCTATATCACATTGGGAAATAAATTTAATCACTATGCCTTAGCTTCCACAGCTATAAAATAAAGATAATGATATCATATGTCTCAAATGATTGTTATATGCATCAAATGAGATAATATCTGTAAAGAATTAGCTCCAGTGCCAGTTACTAAATAAATGCTTAATCAATAATTAGTTTCTATCCCTCTTCCCGAGTTTTACAGAATGAGAATGTGATATTGTTTTATGCATGTATTTGTTTTAATTTAAGGTATGATATGCTACTGTAAATAATACAGAATTTAAAATCATCTCGGACTTGGCTATAAACCTTATTTCTGGCACTTAAATACTCTATGTTTCTGAGGAGAAGTCATTTAATATCGATATACTTGTTTCTTTCTCTCCTGCCTAAAAATCACCTCATTTTTTTGCATATACCTAGCTATGTACCCGACTAAAAAATTAACTCCTTGAAAGTAAAGACTATATTTGCCTTTTTGTTTTTGTATCCCTGTTAAACACTTCATAAATACTTGTTAATTTAATTGGTTTATAGAATCTTGCTTTAGGTGTTGTTTTGATGTTTAAATGGTATAATTTGTACACCAGCAGCTAGGTGGCACAGTGGTGAGAGCATTGGCCCTAGAATCGGAAAGACTTATCATCATGAGTTCAAATCTAGCCAAAAATACTTCCCATCTGTGTGACCCTGAGCAAGTAAATTAACTCTGTTTGCTTCGTTTGTAAAATGGTCTAGAAAATGATACTGACTTTTATATCTTTGCCAAGAAAATTCCAAAAAGTTTCACAAATATTTGGATATGACCACAAATGACTAAACAACAATATCGAGTTTGTATATAGCTCCTAATAAATCTTCAAGTGATATAAAAGTTAATTGTCATCATCATTACTAATCAAAAGATATTTATTAAAGGCAAGTAGACAATGTGCTAGCAATAAAATATAAATAAATACAAGAATAAAAACAAACTCAAATCATTAAGCATAATAATAATAACAATTTTAGAAGATGAAATTGTTGTAGGCTGTTTTTTTTTCTTCCCAGGGAGCCCCAACTTTCTCTAGGAGATGTCCTGCAAAGACAGAGAAATGATCAGGCTTCACAGTGGTTCAAAATATAAACTCATTTATAAACTAGATTGGAAAAGAGCAAAGTATTGAAAAGAAGGGGACTGTAGCCTGGAACTTGGATGATGACTAAGATAATAGTTACTTATTTTCTTAATTGTAAATATTTCCAGAATAGTGACTAGTTTATTTTGTAGAAAAAATAATAACAACATACATACACTATATTTGAAATTTGAGAAGACTAATTATCATAATTTGACTGATAGGGGTAGAAGTTCATAAAAGGTTAAGCAACATGCTCAGGAACATGGTTAAGGAAATTTCTGAAGCAGAATTTGAATTCCAGATCTAATACTACTCCATTGAACTCGCTATCTATAGAAAACTCACTATAAGTACTGTAAGGATTTATGGGGCATTTCAGAATTAGTATATAAAAGGGACAGTTTTGAGGTATTAGAAACTTTGGGGGCTATGCGATGTACTATAGTTTTCTTTTGCAGTAGAACCTCACTGAATCTTCTTTATCTCTGGGTATATCATTACATCTGTAAAGCCAAAAGGACCAGTTTGGGGAAAAGAAATTGACAGATTATTGATGTTAAATACTCTGTATTCAAAGGACAGATGAAAAGAAGTACCTTCCTCTTCCATATTCATTTTAATTCCATTAAGAAAGGTGAGCAATATTCAGTAAACAAATTTATTCCAGTAAACAGTACAATTCAGACGTCTTAGAGCAGGAATTTACTTATTTATAGTATATATTATATCCATTATAATATGCAAAGTCTTTAAGGAAAGATTTTTTTTCAGCTTGTTGTTTTAGCCTTGGCACTTAATCAAGTATGTGACATTTAGTGAATCAATAAATTGATATATATCATAAAATAATATACTTAAATAAATTCTATACATTTATTTGAAAGGTATTTTAATATAGAAAATAACTAGAATATTCTTTGGATTTGATTCCTCTTAAATTTGAACATCACGTCAAACAAAGTTTAATTCTATGATCTTGGGCAAATCATATAACTTTTGATAGTTTCAATTTCTTCAGTTTTTTCTTTCCTTTTTTTCCTACTTATTTTGGAAGCTTAATATTCCATTTTGTTTCATTGCTAGCCATCTACCAAGAGGACTCTACACCTACTTTCTTCAGGTCTTCATAATTATTCAGTGCTTACCCCCTTGTAAAATGAATTCTGAGTCTATTACTCTACTTAGTCTCTTTCTTCCAAGATTACAAATGGTCTTTTAATGAGCAAATTCTATGAATTTTTAAAATTAATTTAATTTTTGTGTTGTATTTGAAGTGATGACAACTAATCATTCTTCTCTATTCCTTGGCGTTTATTTTAATTTTACCCTTTATTAATTGTTTTATTTTTCTGGTTATACATGTTTATTAATTTTTATTTCTTTATAATCATATTGGGAAAGAAAAATCAGAACAAAAGGGAAACACCATGGGATAAACAAAACAAAAATAGAAATGAACATACCATGTGTTGATATATTCAATCTCCATAGTTCTTTTTCTGACTGCAGATGTCATTTTCTGTCCAAAGTTTATTTAGACTGTCTTGGATCACTGAACTTATGAGAAAAACCAAGTCTTTCATAGCTGATCATTATACAATGCTGTACAATATATTCCTGGTTCTGCTGAGTGACTCAGCATCATGTAAATGCTTCCAACCTTTCTAAAATCAGCTTGTTTATCATTTTTATAGAACAATAATATTTCATTACCTTCATATACACAACTTATTCAGACATTTCCCAATTGATGGGTATCTACTCATTTTCCAATTCTTTGCTACCATAAGAAGAACTGCTACAAACATTTCTGCACACATGGGTCTTATTCCCTTTTTTATGATTTCATGAGTATGATGTTATGATTTCCCAATAGTGGCACTGCTAGATCAAAAGGCATGCACAGTTTGGTAGCCTTTTGGGCATAGTTCCAGATTGATCTCCAGAATGGTTGGATCATTTCACAACTCAACCAATTATTTATTAGTGTCCCAGATTTCCCACAACCCCTCCAACATTTATCATTATCTTTTCCTATCATCTTCGCCAATCTGAGAGGTGTGAGGTAGTATCTCAGAGTTGTTTTAGTTTGCATTAATTTTGAAATAATTTGCAATAAATTAATTAGAGAATCAATAGTGACAGAGCATTTTTTCATATGACAATAGTTGGCTTTAATTTCATTTTTTATCTGAAAATTGTCTGTTCATATCTTTTGGATTTATCAACTGAAGATTGACTTGTCTTTTTATAAATTTGACACAATTCTTTACATATTTTAGAAATATTTAGAAACTCTTTACATATTTATCAGAAACACTGGCTTTAAAAATTTCTCCCTGATTTTAATCTTGTTTGTGTTTGTTTTGTTTGTGCAAAATCTTTTTAATTTAATGTAATCACAGTTGTTCATTTTGCATTTCATAGTATTCACTAGCTATTTTTTTGGTAATGATCTGATAGGTAAATTATCCTTTGATTTCCTAATTTCCTTATGGTATCACTCTTAATGCCCAAATCATGTACTCATTTTGATTTTATTTTGTTAGGGGGTATGAGATGTAGGTCTGTGCTGTTTTCAGTTGTCACAGCAATTTTTTGTGAAATATTGAGTTCTTATTACAAAAGTTGGAGTTTGGGGGTATATAAAATACTATATTACTATAGTCATTGATTATTGTGCCATGTATAGCTAACCAATTCTATTGATCTACTACTCTATTTCCAAATTTTAACATAGTTTTAGGTCTTGTGATGCTAGGTCAACATCATTTATATATTTTTTTATTAATTCACTTGATATTCTTGACCTTTTGTTCTTCCAGATGAATTTTATTATTTTTCTAACTTTATAAAATATGTTGACAGTTAATTGGCATAACACATAACTGTCATTTTTTTTATTATATTAACCTACCCATGAACAATTGATATTTTTCCAGTTGTTTAGATCTGACTATTTGCATAAGACGTGTTTTGTCATTGTGTTCATATAGTTCCTGAGTTTATCTTGGTAATTAGATACTCAAATATTTTATTTTGTCTACAGTCATTTTAAATGGATATTCTCTTTTTATCTCTCGCTGCTGGGATTTGTTAGTAATATATAGATATGCTGATAATTTTTGTGGGTTTATTTTATCCCTGCAACTTTGCTAAAGCTGTGAATTCTTTTGAGGAGGTTTTTGGATGATTTTTTGGGATTCTCTAAGTATACCATATCATCTGCAAAAAGTAATAGTTTATCTCTTCATTGCCTGTTCTAATTCCTTTATTTTTTTTTCTTTTCTTATTGTCAAAGCCAACATTTCTAGTACACTGTTGAATAATAGTAGTAATAAAAGGTATCCTTGTTTCACTCCTGTTCTTACTGGGAATACATCCAGCTTCTATCCCTTACAAATAATACTTGCTGATACATTTTAGATATATGCTGCTTATTATTTTGAGAAAATCTCCCTTCATCCCTATGCTCTCTAGTGTTTTTAATAGTAATTGGTGCTTTATTTTGTCAAAAGTTTTTTCTGCATCTATTGAGATTATCATATGATTTCTATTGATTTTGTTATTGACATGATCTATTATGACAATAGTTTTCCTAATATTGAACCAGCCCCACATTTCTGGTATAATCCCATTTGGTCATAGTGTATTATCCTGTAATAAGTTGTTGTAATCTCTTTGCTAATATTTTATTTAAAATTTTGTCATTGATATTCATTAGGAAATTTTTTTTAAATTTTTATTTAATGATTACTTTATATTGACAACATTATCCCTTGCACTCGTTTCTTTTCTGATTTTTTTCCCTCCCTCCCTCCACCCCCTCCCCTAGATGGCAAGCAGTCCTTTATATGTTGGATATGTTGCAGTATATCCTAGATACAATATATGTTTGCAGAACCGAATAGTTCTCTTGTTGCATAGGGAGAATTGGATTCAGAAGGTATAAATAACCTGGGAAGAAAAACAAAAATGCAGATAGTTCACATTCATTTCCCAGTGTTCTTTCTTTGGGTGTAGCTGCTTTTGTCTGTCATTTATCAATTGAAACTCAGTTAGGTCTCTTTGTCAAAGAAATCCACTTCCATCAAAATATGTCCTCATACAATATCGTTGTCGAAGTGTATAATGATCTCCTGGTTCTGCTCATTTCACTTAGCATCAGTTCATGTAAGTCTCGCCAGTCCTCTCTGTATTCATCCTGCTGGTCATTTCTTACAGAACAATAATATTCCACAATAATATTCCATAACATTCATATACCACAATTTACCCAGCCATTCTCCAATTGATGGGCATCCATTCATTTTCCAGTTTCTAGCCACTACAAATAGGGCTGCTACAAACATTTTGGCACATACAGGTCCCTTTCCCTTCTTTAGTATTTCTTTGGGATATAAGCCCAATAGAAACACTGCTGGATCAAAAGGTATGCACAATTTGATAATTTTTTGGGCATAATTCCAGATTGCTCTCCAGAATGGTTGGATTCGTTCACAACTCCACCAGCAATGCATTAGTGTCCCAGTTTTCCCGCATCCCCTCCAACATTCATCATTATTTTTTCCTGTCATCTTAGCCAATCTGACAGGTGTGTAGTGGTATCTCAGAGTTGTCTTAATTTGCATTTCTCTGATCAATAATGATTTGGGTTTGAGGTTTTTATGTCCTAATATATGGTCAATTTTTGTATAAGTTCCATGAACTGCTGAAAAGAAGGTGTACTCCTTTCTGTCCCCATTACATTTTCTCCAGAGATCTATCATATCTAATTTTTCTAGTATTCTATTTATCTCTTTGACTTCTTTCTTATTTATTTTGTGGTTTGATTTATCTAATTCTGAGAGTGCAAGGTTGAGATCTCCCACTATTATAGTTTTACTGTCTATTTCTTCTTGCAGCTCTCTTAATTTCTCTTTTAAGAATTTAGATGCTACACTACTTGGTGCATATATGTTTAACATAGATACTTCTTCATTATTCATTCTACCCTTTAGCAAGATATAGTGCCCTTCCTTATCTCTTTTGATTAAATCAATTTTTACTTTAGCTTCATCTGAGATCAGGATGGCTACCCCTGCTTTTTTGGCTTCACCTGAAGCATAGTAGGTTTTGCTCCAACCTTTTACCTTTAACCTGCATGTATCACCCCGCTTCAGGTGTGTTTCCTGTAAACAACATATTTTAGGATTCTGGCTTTTAATCCATTCTGCTAACCGCTTCCTCTTTATAGAGGAGTTTACCCCGTTCACATTTATGGTTAAAATGACCAATTCTGTATTACTTGCCATCTTGTTAACCCCGGTTTATGCTTTTCTCCCTTCTTACTCCCTTACCCCCCTTCCCAGTATTAAGCTTGTGAGTACCACTTGCTTCTCACAGCCCTCCCTTTTTTAGTATCCCTCCTCCCTCCCTTAGGGTTCCCCCCCCAACTTACCCCTTTCCCTCCCAGTTACCGTATTCCCTTCCACTTAGCTTATTCCTTCCCTTTTCACTTTTCCCTTCTCACTTTTCAATGAGGTGGGAGAAGTTTCACCATAGATTGAATATGTCTAAAATTCTTCTCTTAATGCCAATTCTGAAAGCAGTAAAATACTCACTATATTCATCCCTCTCCATTCTTTCTCTCAGATATACTATGTTTTCTTTGCCTCTTCATGAAATGTAGTACCCCCACTTTCCCTTTTTTCTGGTACAATGTCCTTTCCACATCTAGTTTCTAGAACAAGGTATACATGTATTCTTTATACATCTTTATAGCCAAAATATAGTTCCCAAGATTAATCTTTACCTTTTTAGATTTCTCTTGAGTTCTGTGCTTGTAGATCAAATTTTTTGTTAAGTTCTGGCTTTTTCATCAGAAATAGATGAAATTCGCTTATTTCGTTGAATGTCCATCTTCTTCCCTGGAAAAAGATGCTCAATCTCGCTGGGTAAGTTATTTTTGGTTGCATACCAAGTTCCTTAGCCTTTCGGAATATCATATTCCAGGCCCTTCGATCCTTTAATGTGGATGCTGCCAGATCCTGGGTGATCCTTATTGTGGCTCCTTGATACTTGAATTGGGTTTTTCTAGCCGCTTGCAATATTTTTTCCTTCGCCTGAGGGTTCTGGCATTTGGCCACTATATTCCTTGGTGTTTTGATTTTAGGATCCCTTTCAGTAGGGGATCGATGAATTCTTTCAATGTCTATTTTACCTTCTGTTTCTATGACTTCTGGGCAGTTCTCTTTGATAATTTCCTGGAAAATAGTGTCCAGGCTCTTTTTTTCATCATACTTTTCTGGAAGTCCGATGATTCTCAGGTTGTCTCTCCTGGATCTGTTTTCCAGGTCTGTTGTCTTCCCCAGAAGGTATTTCACATTCTTTTCCATTGTTTGATTTTTTTGGATTTGCTTGACTGATTCTTCTTGTCTCCTCGAGTCATTCAATTCCAATTGTTCGACCCTGATTTTCAGTGAGGTATTTTCTTCACTCACTTTTTTAAGATCTTTTTCTAATTGTCCAATTGAGTTCTTTTGTTCTGTGGAATTTTTTTCCATTTCGCCAATTTTGTTTTCCAGTTCACCAATCCTATTTTTCAAGGATTTGGTTTCTTTATCCACTCTCTCTTTAACTGACTTCTCCAGGCTCTTTTGCCAAGCCTCCCTCTTTTTTTGCCAAGCCTCCTTCTCCTTTTGCAAAGCCTCCCTCTCCTTTCCCCATTTTTCTTCTAGCTCCCTTGTGAGAGCCTTTTTAATTTCCTCCATGAGATTCATCTGTGCTGAGGAACATATGATCTCCTTTGGGGATTCACCTGGGGACTGTTTGTTTTTAGTCTCCTCAGGATTTGGAGTCTGCTCTTTATCTGTATAGAAGCTGTCAAGGGTTAAATTCTTTTTCAGCTTCTTGCTCATTCTGTCTAATAATCAAAGACAAACTATCAAAGAAACAGAAGAAAAAAAAAACCCTTGAGTGGAGGCTGCTTTCTTTGGGGGAGGGGCAGGGTATTCGTGAGGCACGGGTCCTACTGTGCTATGGCGCCTGCACTCTGAGACACTGTGGGGGAGGGGTGGCCAGGTCCCGAGAGACTCCAGCTGTTTGGGGTTGTATTCTTCACCCCCGGTGTTTTTAGCTTCTCTGCTGGGCTGCTGACTTGCTGCCGGAGCAAAGTATCTAATCCTGTAGCAAAGCTCTCCCCGCAGAGACGGCTGCGATCCCGCCCCACCCCCTCTCCGCTCTGCTCGGCTCTGAGCTGCTATCTGTGCTCTCGCTGCAGCTGCTGCCCGCAGACTGCTTCCAAATACTGTCCCCGCCCTCGCGCAAAAACAGACCTTTCTTGACGAGTCTCAAGGAGGGTTTCTCTTGGTAAGTAATTGTATGTTTTTTTTTCAGTCGAGCATTAATTCAGAGGCATGAAATGAAATGGATAGTGAGAGAAAAACACGGAGGTTACACAGCAGCGTATTTCCTCTCCGCCATCTTGGCCGGAAGTCCCTCAATAATGATTTGGAACACTCTTTCATATGAGTGGTAATAGTTTCAATTTCATCCTCTGAAAATTGTCTGTTCATATCCGTTGACCATTTATCAATTGGAGAATGGCTTGATTTCTTATAAATTTGAGTCAGTTTTCTATATATTTTAGAAATGAGGCCTTTATCAGAACCTTTAACTGTGAAAATGTTTTCCCAGTTTGTTGCTTCCCTTCTAATCGTGTTTGCATTAGTTTTGTTTGTACAAAGGCTTTTTAATTTGATGTAATCAAAATTTTCTATTTTGTGATCAGTAATGGTCTCTAGTTCATCTTTGGTCACAAATTTCTTTCTCCTCCACAAGTCTGAGAGATAAACTATTCTATGTTCCTCTAATTTATTTATAATCTCGTTCTTTATGCCTAAGTCATGGACCCATTTTGATCTTATCTTGGTATACGGTGTTAAGTGTGGGTCCATGCCTCATTAGGAAAATTGATCCATAATTAGTATTTACCATGGCCCTTTTTTGCAATTTCTGTCTTTTTTGGCTATACCATCTCCTTTGTTGGTTCATCTTCTTTCTTCTACACCTTAACTGAATCATGATGGGGATTCAAAAAATACCTCATCCACCTACACAGAAATGTCCCTTAAATTATGACTGACAGTTGAGTCTTATGCTTCCACTTGATAAGCTTCAGTGTTGATAAACTTATTATTTCTTAAGGAAACACTAAAAGTTTTCACAACTTTGGGAAGGTGTTTTTTATATTGATCTGAAATCTTCCCCTTACCATTACCCATTGCTCCTTGGTTTGCCCTCTGAGACCAAGCAGAAAAAGTAAAACCTCTTCCTCAAAGAAGTCCTTCATATATTTAGATCATAAAATGTCAGATTTGGAAAGGACCATAGAAAAATCTTCATTTTACATTTATGGAAACTGAGGATTATATACATTAACTGATATGCAAAGTCAAGAACTTTTAAGGTACTCCCCATTTAGGTGTAAATAAGAGTTGTTTGATTAATTAGTTGATGATATACAAGAGTTACTAGCATCAAAGTAGTCACTCATCCTGACTCCAATCTAGCTACAAGTTTTTCTTACCCTTGCTAGACTGGTTAGTATATAATGCTACGCAAACCACACCCAGAATATCATATTTGAAGATTTTCCATATTGGTAGCATTTCAAAAGCTTTCATTCCACCAGAAAAGCTTTTGAGAAATCAGGATCACCCCCATTCTGCAGGTACTTTCCTTCCTTTATTTGTACAAAGTGTAATATACAAAGATTTTCTGAACACAAACATAAATCATTGTAGTCTATTGTATTGCCCATCACTATAGCAGTCTAGAATTTTTTGGATTCTTAATCTGCAATCCAGTATATTAGCTCTCCGATGATGCTATTCATTCATATGAATATTCATTCTTATATCTATTCTTTTTTCAATATGAAATTGTTAAATTAATTATTAAGTACCATCTTCAAAACATCCACTAATTTGATAAACACACCATATATTATTTTATTGAAATATTGATAAAAATTATAAAACAGAACAAAGTCAAGAATAGATCATTAAGATACTTCATTGGAGACTTTCCTCCAAGTATACATTAGAATTTACAACTTATTAGATCTTTTGAGCTAACTAGTTATAAGCCTACTTGACTCCACTATCATCTTTGTGTATAGGAAATATCTCCATCTACACATCTAGTTAATATTTAGTAGTTCATTCTAATAATATTAGTTCACAATCAGATCATATGAGCCTTTTTCAAATGTCTTGTTCAAATACTATAGCTATGACATGTCCTTGATATGCCAATTTAATAATCCAATCCAGAAAGGAAATATGGTTAATTTTTCATGATACACTCTTAATAACCCAATGTTTGTCTTTAGTGAATACTCTTTCTTATTCTACATATAATACTACCAGAGTTATATCTAGAATGCCTTTGTTTTAATCCATACATTCTTTAAATGTCAATAGCATCCACTCTCTAAACTTCTATTAGTTTCTCTCTGCAAGTGAATTTTAATTCAGTATAAAATGACTTTATAGCTTAAAAATCCAGCCCGGTCCCCTTCCTGTATAATATTCTCATATCTCCAAATGCCTGCTAAATAGTTTTATTTATTCTTATTGTTATTGTTGAATTCTTTTCAATTGTATATAACTCTTCCTGAATTCATATGGCGTTTTCCTGGAAAAGATATGAATGCTTTACCATTTTCTTCTCCACCTCATTTTGCAGAAAGGCAACTGAGGCAAACAATGTTACATGACTCAACTGGGGTGACTTGGCTAGAAAGTCTCTGAGACTAGATTTGAACTCAGATTTCCCTGCTTCTGGGCCCAATACTCTATCTGCTGTGCCAACTAGCTGCCACTATTTTATTTATTGTACAGGACATTTTTTAAAGTTTTCTGAGGGTACAGCTAACTGGAGAACAAAGGATCATCAATTTGTAGCTAGAATGGAAAATGCAAGGTAAAACTGAATTATATTTCCTTCCCAGCTAGAGCTTTCAATTTTATAACAACTAGCAAAGAATTATTACCTTGCTGAAAACTCTTAAATCAGGCTTCTTTGACTAAGGTTGCATACTAGACTATGGATGGGAGTGCATCAGAAAAAATAGGTTACATAGTCAAGAAATGGAGAGCCAAGCTAAACCTGGGAATGAATGATCCTATTAGAGTAAAGGATGTTCTGCATCCATAGAGGAATTAGAAGGATTAAATGTTAATGACTAGTTAGGGATCAGGAAACACAGAATCTGAAAATATTGACAAGTCAATAATTTTAACAAGGAAGGGGAACAGTAGGTAAAGAACACCAAGGAGAATGTCACCTTGAAGGAAAGAGAAATCTCATTTACTTTAAACATTCCCTTGAAAAACAGATTGGTGAAATCCAGGACAAGAATGTGAGAAGTGGGAGAACTTCTTGCTGTTCCTAACAGCCCATAAATCCCTTCACTTGCAATTTTTTGACTTCCCTTTAATATTTAGTAGTACAGAACCATACACACATGGCAAGGAGTATAAAGTAGTCTTAAAGAGAACATAGCCTGTGCCCTTGGAATAGAGTGCATCTGGGCAACTCTGCCTCATTAATGCCTTTCTTTCCAACTCCTAAAACTACAGACTTGACCTTCCTGACTCTTTTTGAATTAACTTACTTCTCTGGTACTGAGCCTTTTAATTGCCTGACTTAAGGGATCTGAGGGAAATCTTCTTGCCTAACTCTACTGCTTATTTTGCCCCCTCCTATTCAACTGTATCCTGCCATACACAGCAATAGTGAAACAATGTCCATCAAAAATTGCAATTAGATTAATATTGATAGAAGCATGAAATAATAGTAATTAATAACAACAGACATTTATACCACACTTTATAATTTGCAAGGTAATTTACATAATATCTCATTTGATTATTCTAATAACCTATGAGAGGATAATAATATCCTCATTTTTTCCTAGCTAAAGTTCAGAGAGATTAAGTTATTTCCTAAGGCTGTATAGATGGCCAACTGAGGTAGGATTCAAACCCATATTTTCATGAATCCCAATCCTAGACAATATCCAGTAAGTTCCCTAGTCATTTAGACATATTTTGAATCATAGAGATTAAATATCACTAAATTAGACATAAAAAATATTTTTGAGTATGGTAAGGAAGTTTTCTGGAAGGCAACAATATAGGGAGAAGTTGACATGGAATAGAACAGCAATGATCAAAATATAAAATTACTATCATAAGTATTTTTTAAAAATAAATACAAATTAATGTTGCATCAGAGACTGTATCATTACATCAAGAACCTTGATATACTTTGGGAAATTTTCCCACTGACTTAGCTTTCAAGAAACCAAACTCTATGTTCAGGCAATATTCACAATATATTGAGACAAACTGCCTTTGTAGAAGCATAACTCACAAAATTAAAGAGGGAAGACATCCAAAAAAAAAGTTTCTGGAAGACAAATATATCTTCCAAAGGACAATCTTTCCCAGAGTATCTGGAGTCCCCAGGAACTCATCATAGCATTTGTGGCTTTCTTCTGTTCCTCAGGACTAAAGTTTGCTCTCTCATGGTTCATCCTGTAGTATCCTTCAACCCCCAAGAAGAGGCAATCGATTCTCAGTTATAGCTCATCTTCCTTAAAATTCCCAGAAAGTGGCACCAACTTTTTCCTCAGACACAGCAAAAAACAAACCCTTTGCCATTAGTCTTCCATACTCCAGCTTGCCCCTCTAACAGAAGATGCCATTCTCTGTTGTAGCTGAACTGATCCAGCACCAAACAATGGATCACATTTTAAATTAATTTTTTCTCCAATCAGCTATCAACATCCTGCCTCAAAAAAGTTAGCCTAAGAATAAAACATCTTGCTTTCTAGCTTCAGCAAAATCTTGTAATCAACTTAAGGACACTGTGAGCTTAAATGACTTTGGTCATGATTATACAACCAGTATGTTTCAGATATGGAATTTAATCCAAGTTTTACAGACTTGAGATCAGTTCTCCATTCACTATATCAATCTGCTTCTCACCAACTATATTTCTAGCTGTATTGTTATAGAAATGTGTGTATACTGGATAACTAGAGAATTAGAGGAATCAGCTCATATAGACTTATGATAGCCAATTGTTAAACTATCTTTATGAGCATTTACACCTCAGAAATCAACAAATATTACAAATCATTATTTTACTTATTGTTTACATGTTTATTGTTATTTATTATTTTATTTGTTTATTTTTATCATAATAAATGAATTATTTATTATATTTGTTGATGTTCTAGGTTTAATAAAATAATAGAGAAATTGTTATTCTTGAGATGCATGTTTTTCTTTTCTTTTGGACAGCCAACCTAAATTAAATATTACCTTAAATATTACCTAACACATTACTACACCTAAATGCATATCAATGTTAATGGGGAAGCTTCTGTTTAGTCTAGGAATGTTTTTAGAAGAATAAAACAATGTATTGTTCACATAAATAGGGAGGCTTCTGTTTAATATAGGAATGTTTGCTGGAAGCAATGAGACTAAATATATTGCCAAGTGAAAAGTTGAAGTAGAAGAGTAAGAAGAGAATTCTAAGCAACAGGCAAAATTTTACATAGTACTTTTAACTTTGTGAAGTAATTTAGCAGAAACTTTCTCATTTGATTTTCCAAATAGCCTTATGAGATAAGTTTACCATATATTGTTGTTCCCATTTTACAGGTTAGGAAATTATGACTTATGGTAAACATGCAGCCTACTTATGATGTTGGAAGTGGAATTCAAAGGCCGGCCTTTATATTCCAGATCATCTATACTCTGCAACCTTTTGGCTTACTAAAGCCACATTTTCATTAAAAAGTTGACATCTATTGTGTGTACTATCACTGCAGAAAAATGGTAATAATGCCTGACTTCTGCAGTGAAACATAATTTATTTACTATGATAAGATAAACATCAGCATTTCAATGAAAATTCACTATGTTCTAAAAATAATTACTTTGATAGATGACTTTTTTCCTTAAAAGGTTCTAACACCAAAAATATAGATTTTAAAACGGTTGATTTACTCTTGGCATATGTGGGTGATCATATATGCCCCTATTTATATGGCCTTAAGCTAAGCATTAATATTGGAACCTCATTCAACTTCCTTAGCATTATAAAGCAACTTGAACTTAGGTTATAAGTAAAATAAATTAGAACTCTGATTTGCTCATGAAAAATGAAAATATATTGGTCACCATTATCACCAATTAATTATATGTTTCTGTCCACCCTATTAATGGCTTTTTTTTTTTTGTTTTCCCTGTATTTCTCAGAATGTGAGAAGTCAAATCTTCATCCCTTAGCAAAATTTACATTTTAGCTGTATAAATGTGGGGATTTTGCATGGAGAAGGGAGGGGAAATTATGGGATATATTTAATTTCTCTGTCAAGAATAATAATTACAAAAATACCACGTGTACTATATTTCCATAGAGAAGCACCTAGAGCTTCAGCCTTAAAAATTAGTATATGAATTGAGTACATTTCTGACATTCAATAGATGCCCCTGTTTAATTGTAAGTGCCGGCAATAGGCAACATTTCTTTAAATGAACCTTTAACATTAGCACTTTATTCCAATCTCCTATTCGCAGTAGACAGAATAATCATTGTGGCTAACTTGTCTGTGCTCTTCACGACACCCTGAGTCATAAATCAGAACAAAATCCTTGACAAAATCCATTTAGATAGACTGTCTTTGCTAACTTTAATATATTGTCTGGGTTGGGGGTGTGGCTACTCTTCATTTCAAAGTCAATATTATTTTCCATTTGTTTTCCAATCAACATTATCAATATTATACCATTAATGATAACCTAATGCAAAGCAAAGATTAAGCATTCAGCAAGCAGTAGCCATCCTGAAAAAGAAAAATAGAATATATTAGCACCTATCTTTTGTAACTAATGTAAGTGTTTTGGTTGAAGTAACACCAAATTATGAATCTGTTATGGTTATTATTCAGCAGCTTTATAAAAAGACTTGTCCAATTCAAACACCAAGAATACGTGAAGAAACTAAAATTAAATTAACCCATATCATTTATTCATTTAAGTTATATAGGCAAAAATAAAGTATTCATCATCATTTTTCACCATCATCCATTTTTAAGCAACTTGGGTATCATATCTAATAAGAAATATGTGAATTGGTAAATTAGACATTGAGTTTTGGTCACACATAGAATATTAAACTTTATATTTTAAAACTGATAAGTATTAAAGGAATCTTTTTCCAGTACCTTTGCTTGAACTGAGATACTCAAAGTTGCTAGACAGCAATAATTAATAAATTCCCTGATTCTAAAACAAGTTTTGATTAATTAATCACAATTTATCTATTTGTCTTTTTAAAAAAATTAAGACTACAAGAGGTGTTGGAATCTCATTCTCTCAAGATAGAGATGACTCTGAGACTTTATAGACTCTTAATATTGAAAGAAACTTTAGAAGTCATCTGGTGTAGCCCTACATTAATAAGAATCCCTTCCACATTACCTTGACATTACAAGTGTCATTAACATTTTATGAAAGAGAATCACTAGAAGGAATGTTCACCTTATGGTAACAATGCCAGATATTTTTGAATAGCTCTTCTTGTTGAGAAATTTCACTCACTTCAAATATTTTACTCTATACAGAGCTAAGTGGCTATTGTCCACCAGTCCTTAGTCATTCTTCTTCCATTCTTTAGCAGTTTTGTTACCTCGCTTACTATCTTTACTTCTATCCCAACTCCTGCCCTTATTCTAGATGTCAGAATTCATGAAGGACTTTTCAATTTCTCAGGTTTCTCAAATTCCATGACCCAATCCATTTAATCTCATTTATACACAAACCCTGAATCTCCCACTTCCACAATTATACATTTATCTAAATGTGCAACCTGAAATTTTCTTCTAAGCTCCAATCCTGAATCATCCAATCTGGATGTGATATATCAAACTGGAAATCCCAGTATTATTTCAAGTTCTATATGTTAAAAAAAAAAAAAAAAAACCTCTTTTCTTCCAAATTCTCTGCTCTAACAAATTCCCTCCTCAATTTCTGTTTAAATTTTTCCAGACTCTTATATTTACATTCTCAAGTATAATCCTCAACTCTTTATTTTGTATCATTCCACTAATCTAGTTGTCAAATTTGGTCTTACATCCATTATGTTGAACCATTTTTCACTACTCACATGGTCACTACTTTAGTTTAAATCAGTGCTTTCTTGCATAATTCTAATGTTTTTGCTATTGATCTCCCTGCCATAAGCATCTCTTCATGTGAATCTATTCTTCACACAGCTACCAAAGATACTTCCTTTAATTACTGAACTTATTGTGTTGCTTCCTTGCACAATAAACTTCAGTGGCTTGCTACTCCTTCTAGAATTGAATATAAATTACCATTTGTTTTTGAAAGCTTTTTACAACCTAGTGTCAGTCTACTTTCTAGATCTCATTAATACATTATCCTTCTTCCTACACTCAGTAATCTATCCAAATTAGAACTCTCCCTGTCACTCATACATTTCTTTGCCTTTGAATGGGCCATTTCTTATGCCTGGAACATACTTCCATTTCATAGCTACCTCAAAGAATGTCTAATATCTTTCAAAAAATAGCTCAAGCTTCCATTTTTAGACTGATATTTTCCATATCTCCCAACTTGTTAACTACTCCCTTACCTTGTATCCAACTTACTTATATTAATTTGTATTTATGTCAATCTTTATATCTATCTTTAGAGAAATAATTGCATCAAGAAATATATCTAAATTATT
The DNA here is from genome assembly GCF_016432865.1 of Antechinus flavipes. Lineage (NCBI taxonomy): Eukaryota > Metazoa > Chordata > Mammalia > Dasyuromorphia > Dasyuridae > Antechinus > Antechinus flavipes. The sequence goes on along the minus strand of NC_067400.1, from coordinate 180,210,371 downwards.
CTTTGTAAACATAAGGAAGTGGAAGATCATGTGATTCAGAGACAGAAATGACTTCAATAAGTTTAAGTAATTTTTCCCAAAGAAAAGATAGAACAACACATAAGAGTTGGGATTTGAACCCAGATTTTTTAGAATCTAATGCAAATATTCTATTACCTCATGACTCCTGCTTTCAGGAAGTATACCTTGAGTCAATTTTTAAATAGATCAATTATTTCAAAGATCTCCAAATAACAAGAATTTTACCTTGAACTTGAGAAGCAAATGGAATACATTGACTAAATATAAAGGGTAACTCATTCAAGGTCACACATGGTCAATTGAATGGTATATGAGATTGGTACCAAATCTGCAATATAAACCAATACCTCATCTTTTTTATCTCCTTCTGATCTGCTTAATGAGCAGCTGTAGAACATTAAGCAAAATCATCTCATTCCTATCCTGCTAAAATATGCTGTATATGCCAACTTTCAAAAAGGAAGCAAAGAAGATGATGTATAGTTTTCTCTGTCCAGGTGCTTTATTCAGTTCCTATTCTTTATTTAGTTCTTGACATTTTCCAGTAGTTATCACATTTGTCAACACTATATGACTGAAACAGAAATTGGAAATGTTGGGAGGGGTTGATGGAGATTGTTTCTCTGTTATAATAGGATGGAATGACTACTTTCCATGGGAGTAGGAAGCATTTTGACTCATGGTGAAAAGACTGAACTCTACCCAAGTCTCTACTTTTGCACTCAGTATTAGTTGTGCCTAACAATGATATCATGGAGGAGTATAATGCTTATTTCATAAAACAGATTGATCTTTCCCCTTTTTAGTTTACTTTTATCTCGTTCCTTTGATTAATCCCAATTAGTATCCAATCCACAAATAAACTTTTTCATGAAATATGTCCTTACAAATAGATAAAATGTCTATCAAATCACTTTGAATATGAAATAAAACTATTTGATCTAATAATCACAATAATTGCTTTCTGTACTTATGTAGTATGTTTCTTCCTGAATTCTGTCAAAGAACTCTGCAAATAGTAACTGTATATATTTAATATGATGAAAGGGGGCATAATACATAAATCTGAATGCACATATACACATACATATATATATTCATATTTACATGTAATGTATCTAATATATATTGCTTATATAAGTGAAGTATGTGTACATAAAATGTAAATATCTTTACCTCATAATTATTTATCAATAAAATCTCAAAGTGCTTTTAATTTTGATTACAAATTAATATTTTCTATTAATTTATGTTAATTATGTTTTATGTGAGGATAACTTGCACTGCAGAAATCTGTGATTTTACACACTGCTCAACTCCTTCAAAGGTAAATGTCCAATATAATATTATTTTGAATTTAGATCACATGCTAGTGAATTCATCAAAACTGCAATTGGCTAAATGAACACAAAGAAAGAGTCATGAACTGGCAGATGCTGTATAACTGTGGTAATTAAAAGGGCTAAATGAGGTAATGGCACTTAACAGTTGAGCAGGAAAAATCACAAAAGAAAGGATAAAAGAGACAAGATATTTGGCCAGGATAATTGGAGGAAGAAGAGGCCCAATAGTCAATAGATGAACAGGAAAAAAATCAAGAAACCTATTAGTAAAGTATAATTATGAAAGAACAAAATTATAAATTGTTTTGGTTTTGTTTTATTGCAAGATTATCATATCTGAGAAAAACTAGTCACTAGCCATTAACAAAAAGATAGTGATTGCCAAGGTAAGTGATAATAATAAGATAATAAGTGATACTAGTGATTTCTAAGTTACTTATGATTTCAAATGCACAAAGTTAGGTTTTATTAATTTTTAAAGGAACCTGAGTTTTTCAGTGATTCTGAACCTTGAAAATGATAAATCTCCTCAGGTAAATATAAGGTCAATGAAATCTCCAAACTTAAAATATATTCTATCACTGACTGACATTGCCAGAGAGATTATTCCTGTTAATGTGTTTTGATTACTCATTATTAGATTTCTTCACCCCTGTACCCAAGAAATATACAAAATAATAAGGAAGGGCTCAATAGGTACTATCAAGTGTATATATATTATGAACTTATCAAAAGGATGTTTTAATCCTTTACTTTATGCTAAAGTACTGAGGAAAACATTGACTCTGGAGTAAGACAAAATGAGAGGGTTGTATGTATATCATGGTCTCAGAGTTCCATTTCAATTCCAATTTCAATTTCTTTATATTTATCTCAGTTAAAAATATTCAAGAAATACAGATGTCATGAAGAGAATGAATTAATTCTATGAAGTGAGACATTGTAAAAAAAAAAAGAATCCTTCATTTGGAGTAAAAGGAAATGGGTAAAAATTCTGATTCTCCTACTTAGTACTTGTGTGATCTGTAGGCAAAATGCTTAATCTCAACCACAAAATAAAGGAGTTAGATTACAGTATATTATAAGTTACTTTCAGTTCTAGACCTATGCTCTTGGTCAGTTTATAACATAATCCAGTATATAAGATATTTCCTTGAGACATATTAAATGCTGGTAAATATAAATATCTCACACTATGAAGTCTTCCCAAGTAATCCAATTCCATAGAGCTAAACTCCTCTCTCTTAAGGAAAAGTCACTAAAATCCTTTATTATCTCTTCTTCATGCTAAAATAAAATTCAATTACTAGAATATAACTCCCAAAAATAATACCAGTTAAGAAGTTGAGGTATTTTCTAATTGTATATGTCAATTTTAGGGAGCCTCAGAGTAATCTTAATGGGATTGATGCTTTCCATAGTGGGATAGTTGCCATGTCTTTGTACTACAGCACCATTATATTGACTCCTGGTTGTTACAACATTTTAAATAATGATCTTAAAGGTGTATATACATGACAATTCCAATGAATCATGAGTTGATGTATCATTAGTATTGATATACTCCAATTCAGATTATAACCCATCCTTGCAGTACATCATCAAGAATCTACCAAATGTACCAGAAGCCATTTACAAAGTCTTATAACATTATTTAAGTAAATAATTTAGACAATTTGCCTGTTATCCCTTGTTTTTCTTTTATGGCTGACTCACTTACTTTTCCAATCATATATCTCATTCCTAGCTGATCCCTCCTGTGTCATTTCTTGAGTACAAATAATCATGTAGTATGTAGCAGGCTATTTATGATTTCTATTTTTCTCTCCATTGTCTTCTTTGAAGACAGTAGTATATCATGAGTAATTTACATGTCATCATTGGAAAATTTTGCTTGAAAACTTTATTTAGTTTTAACTGAGGAGCTTTGTATGATTGGAAGTATCAGGAAGTTTCCCCAAAACTTGTTCTCCATTTATATTCAAAAAGAGTCCGTGCTCATTATCCATCAGCAATTTCTATAGCAGAAATGTGTAGATGGCAGAGAAGACACATGCATCATTCTTAGTTTCTCTTCTACCCTCACTACTAATTACCAAAATGAGCCTCAGAAATAGTGCTTGACTGGTAAAATCCATGAATATTGGGAGTACAACAAATTACCAGCCAAAGATAATATGGAAGATCACCAGAAATGGTCTGAACACCAAGGGGGCTCTGCCCAGAACAGCCACAAATCTTCATGGGGAGGGGGTAGAGGGTTCGGCCTGGAGCACTAAAACTTTCCCAGCACAGCTGGGCCTCCCAGACAGGACACTTCCAGTGTGAGGCTCTTCCTAGGGCATTTCCACAGGCTTCCTTTTGGAGCCCATTTGCAGGACAACTACTGACCATTTATCTATCCCTGTTCTGCAGAGAAAGCTGGTAACCTTCTTGCCCTGAAGCCAGATCATAAGGCCTTTTTTTAAATGAGTAAAAAAGCCAAGCGTACTCTAACCATTGATAGATTCTATACAGAAAGAGAGCAGGATTTCAACCCTGAGGAGACAAATAGCAGACAGCCTCCAGACAAAACCACAAAGGGGGATGTAACCTGATCCCCATCCGACAAGGCTCTTCTAGAAGAAATTATAAAAGATCTTAAGAGAGAGCTGGAAAGAAAAATGGGGAAAGCAAAGAGAAGCTCTGCAAAAGAGTACAAAAAAGGCATATAATTAAGTAAAAGAAAAATTTGATGAAGTGGAAAAAGAAAACAAATTCCTGAAATGTGAATGGGAAAAGGTAAAGAAGTCACAGGGAGTTCAGTGAAACAGAATTTGGGAATTGGAAAAGATAAAGACCTCCCAGGAAAGTAGAATTTGTGAACTGGAAAAATTAAATAACTCATAAAAAAAATTAGTGAAATGGAAAAAAATTCCATGGAGTAAAACAACTCATTTAAAAACTCAATTGGACATATACAAAAAGAAGTTAAAAAAAAAACTAATGAAGAAAATAAATCATTAAAAATCAGAATTGAACAAACAGAAATGAATGATTCATTGAGACATCAAGAATCAGTCAAGCAAAACCAAAAAAATGAAAAAAATAAATAAAATAAAATGTTAAATATGTACTTGGAGAAACAACAGAATTGGAAAATAGATCTGGGAGAAATAATCCAAGGATTATTGGACTTCCTGAAAATTATGAGGAAAAATGGAGCCTATTTTACAGGAAATCATAAAAGAGATATGCCCAGATATAATAGAATCCGAAGGTAAAATAGGCATTGAAAGAAGTCATCAAACACCTTCTGAAAGAGACCTTAAAATAAAAGCTCCAAGGAATATTGTGGCTAATTTTCAGAACTATCAGACTAGTAAAAATATTACAAGCAGTCAAAAAAAAATTCAAATACTGAGGAGTCACAATAAGGATCACTCAAGATCTAACTGCTTTCACATTAAAGGATCAAAGGACCTGGAATCTGATATTCCAAAAGGAAAAAGAACTTGGGATGCAGCCAAGAATAAACTACCCAGCTAAGCTGAGGATTTTCTTCTAAGGAAGAAGGTGGACATTTAATGAAACAGATGAATTCCATTTGTTTCTAAAGAAAAAAAAAAGAGCTAAATAAAAATTTGACTTCCAAATATAAGACTCAAGAGGAAGCAGAAAAAGGTAAACAAAACAAAACAAAACAAAAAAACTCTTGAGAACTGTATTTCTGTTTTGTTTTGTTTTGTTTTTCTTCTTCTTTTACTTTTTGTTTTTATCATAGCTTTTTATTTACAAATTATATGCATGAGTAATTTTACAGCATTGACAATTGCCAAAATTTTATTCCAATTTTTCCCCTCCTTCCCCCATCCCCTACCCCATCTGGCAGGTTGACCAGTGCACGTTAAATGTTAAAATATAAATTAAATACAATATAAGTAAGTATGTTCTAACAGTTATTTTGCTGTACAAAAAGAATCGGACTTTAAAATAGTGTACTATTAGCCTGTGAAGGAAATCAAAAATGCAGGTGGACAAAAATATAGGGATTTGGAATTCTAGGTAATGGTTGTTAGTCATCTCCCAGAGTTCTTTTGCTGGGTATAGCTGGTTCAATTCATTACTGCTCTATTGGAACTGATTTGGTTGCTGGAGATGGCCATGTCCATCAGAATTGATCATCATATAGTATTGTTGTTGAAGTATATAATATCTCCTGGTCCTGCTCTTTCCACTGAGCATCAGTTCATGTAAGTCTCTCCAGGACTTTCTGAAATCATCCTACCAGTCATTTCTTACTGAACAATAATATTCCATAATATTAATATAGCACAATTTATTCAGCCATTCTCCAATTGATGGGCATCCACTCAATTTCCAGTTTCTGGCCACTACAAAGAGACCTGACCAAAAACATTCTTGCACATACACGTCCCTTTACCTTCTGTAAAATCTCTTTGGGATAAAAGCCCAATAGAAGCACTACTGGGTCAAAGGCATGCACAATTTGATAACTTTTTGAGCATAGTTCCAAATCGCTCTCCAGAATGTCTATATGTATGCACAATTCCACCAACAATGTATCAGTGTCCCAGTTTTCCCAAATCCCCACCAGCATTCCACATTATCTTTCCCTGTCATTCTAGCCAATCTGACAGGGGTGTAGTGGTATCTCAGAGTTGCCTTAATTTGCATTTCTCTGATTAATAATGACTCAAAGCATCTTTTCATATGGCTAGAAATAGTTTCATTTTCTTCGTTTGAGAATTGTGTGTTCATACCCTTTGGTATCAATTTGGATTTTGATTTTATCGATTTATCAATTGGAGAATGGTTTGATTTCTTATAAATTAGAGTCAATTCTCTATATATTTTGGAAATGAGGCCTTTATCAGAACTTTGACTGTAAAAATGTTTTCCCAGTTTATTGTTTCCCTTTTAATCTTGTCTGCATTAGTTTTGTTTGTACAAAAACTTTTCAATTTGATATAATCAAAATTTGTATTTTGTGATCAATAATGATCTCTAGTTCATTTTTGGTCATAAATTCCTTCCTCTTCCACAGATCTGAGAGGTAAACTATCCTATGCTCTTCCAATTTATTTATAAACTCATTCTTTGTGCCTAGGTCACAAACCCATTTTGATCTTATCTTGAGGTACGGTGCCATAGTAATTTCCAATTTTCCCAGCAATTTTTATCAAATAGTGAGTTCTTTTTTTTTTAATAACTTTTTATTGATAGAACCCATACCAGGGTAATTTTTTACAGCATTATCCCTTGCACTCGCTTCTGTTCCGATTTTTCCCCTCCCTCCCTCCACCCCCTCCCCTAGATGGCAAGCAGTCTTTTACATGTTGAATAGGTTAAAGTATGTCCTAGATACAATATATGTGTGCAGAACCAAACAGTTTTCTTGTTGCACAGGGAGAATTGAATTAAGAAGGTGTAAATAACCCGGGAAGAAAAACAAAAATGCAAGCAGTTTATATTCATTTCCCAGTGTTCTTTCTTTAGTGTAGCTGCTTCTGTCCATCTTTGATCAAGTAAAGCTCTCTTTATCAAAGAGATCCACTTCCATCAAAATACATCCTCAAACAGTATCGTTGTTGAGGTATATAATGATCTCCTGGTTCTGCGCGTTTCACTTAGCATCAGTTCATGTAAGAATCACCAGTCCTCTCTGTATTCATCCTGCTGGTCATTCCTTACAGAACAATAATATTCCATAACATTCATATACCACAATTTACTCAACCATTCTCCAATTGATGGGAATCCATTCATTTTCCAGCTTCTAGCCACTACAAACAGGGCTGCCACAAACATTTTGGCATATACAGGTCCCTTTCCTTTCTTTAGTATCTCTTTGGGGTATAAGCCCAGTAGAAACACTGCTGGATCAAAGGTATGCACAGTTTTGTAACTTTTTGAGCATAGTTCCAAATTGCTCTCCAGAATGGCTGGATGTGTTCACAATTCCACCAACAATGTATCAGTATCCCTGTTTTCCCACATCCCCTCCAATATTCCACATTATCTTTGCCTGTCATTCTAGCCAATCTGACAGGTGGGTAGTGGTATCACAGAGTTGTCTTAATTAGCATTTCTATGATTAATAATGACTTCAAGCATCTCTTCATATGGCTAGAAATAGTTTCAATTTCTTCAACTGAGAATTGTCTATTCATATCCATTGACCATTTATCAATTGGAGAATGGTTTGATTTCTTATAAATTAGAGTCAATTCACTATATATTTTGGAAATGAGGCCTTTATCAGAACCTTTGATTGTAAAAATGTTTTCCCAGTGTATTGTTTTCCTTCTAATCTTGTCTGCATTTTTTTGTTTGTACAAAAACTTTTCAATTTGATATAATCAAAATTTTCTATTTTGTGGTCAATAGTGATCTCTAGTTCTTCTTTGGTCATAAATTCCTTCCTCTTCCACATGTCTGAGAGGAAAACTATCCTATGCTCTTTCAATTTATTTATAATCTCATTCTTTATGCCTAGGTCATGAACCCATTTTGACCTTACCTTGGTGTACGGTGTTAAGTGTGGGTCAATGCCTAGTTTGTGCCATACTAATTTCCAATTTTGCCAGCAATTTTTGTCAAATAATGCATTCTTATCCCAGAAACTGGTGTCTTTGGGTTTGTCAAACACTAGATTATTAAATGTATTGGCTCTTTTGTCCTTTGAACCAAATCTATTCCATTGATCAACTAGTCTATTTCTTAGCCAATACCAGATGGTTTTAGTAACTGCTGCTTTATAATATAATTTTAGTTCTGGTATAGCTAGGCCACCTTCATTTGACTTTTTTTCATTAATTCCCTTGAAATTGTTGACCTTTTGTTTTTCCATATGAACTTTGTTGTTATTTTTTCTAGTTCATCAAAGTAGTTTTTTGGGAGTCTGAATAGTATAGCACTAAATAAATACATTAATTTAGGTAGTATTTTCATCTTTGTTATATTTGCTCGCCCAATCCAAGAGCATTTAATATTTTTCTAGTTGGTTAGATCAGACTTAATTTGTGTGGAAAGTGTTTTGTAGTTTTGCTCATCAAGTTTCTGATTTTCCCTTGGCAGATAGATTCCTAAATATTTTATACAATCAGTAGATACTTTAAATGGAATTTCTTTTTGTAACTATTGGGTTTTGTTAGTGATATATAAGAATGCTGATGACTTATGTGGGTTTATTTTGTATCCTGCAACTTTGCTGAAGGTGTGGATTGTTTCTAATAACGTTTTGGTAGAGTCTCTGGGGTTCTCTAAGTATACCATCATATCATCAGCAAAGAGTGATAATTTGGTTTCCTCATTGCCTATTCTTATTCCTTTAATCTCTTTCTCAACTCTTATTGCCATAGCTAGCATTTCTAATACAATATTAAATAGTAACGGCGATAGTGGGCAACCTTGTTTTACTCCTGATCTTATTGGGAATGGTTGCCGTTTGTCCCCATTATATATGATGCTTACTGCTGGTTTTAAAGAGATGCTACTGATTATTTTAAGGAAAAGTCCATTTATTCCTATACTCTCGAGAGTTTTTAATGGGAATGGATGTTGGATTTTATCAAATGCTTTTTCTGCATTTATTGAGATGATCATATGGTTTTTGTTAATTTGATTATTAATATAGCCAATTATACGATACATTTCCTAATATTGCACCAGCCCTGCATTCCTGGTATAAATCCTTCTTAATCATGGTGTATTATCCTGGGGATGATTTTATATAAACTTTTTGCTAATATCTTATTCAAGATTTTAGCATCAATATTCATTAGGGAGATTGGTCTATAATTTTCTTTCTCTGTTTTCAACCTACCTGGTTTAGGTATCAGTACCATGGCTGTGTCATAAAAGGAGTTTGGTAGGACTCTTTCATTCCCTATTTTTTCAAATAGTTTATAAAACACTGGGGCTAATTGTTCTTTGAATGTTTGGTAGAATTCACATGTAAATCCATCTGGTCCTGGGGATTTTTTTTTAGGGAGTTGATTAATAGCTTGGTCTATTTCTTTTTTCTGAAATGGGACTATTTAATCAATTTACTTCCTCCTCTGATAATCTAGGAAGCCTATATTTTTGGAGGTAGTCATCCATTTCACTTAGGTTATAAAATTTATTGTCATAAAGTTGGGCAAAGTAACCCCTTATTATTTCTTTAATTTCCTCTTCATCAGTGGAAAGTTCTCCTTTTTCATTTTTAAGACTGCCAATTTGATTTTCCTCTCTCCTTTTTCTAATCAGATTTACCAAAGGTTTATCATCAATTTTATTGGTTTTTTCATAAAACCAACTCTTCGTTTTATTTATTAGTTCAATAGTTTTTTTTTTAACTTTCTATATTACTAATTTCTCCTTTTAATTTTAGAGTTTCAAGTTTAGTAATTGATTGGGGGGTTTTAATTTGGTCTTTTTCTAACTTTTTAAGTTCCAGGCCCAATTCATTGATCTTCTCTTTTTCTATTTTATTCAAGTAAGCCTCTAAGGATATAAAATTTCCCCTTATTACTTCTTTTGCTGCATCCCATAAATTTTGATAAAATGTCTCATCGTTGTCATTTTCTTGAGTGAAATTATTAATTGTGTCTATAATTTGCTGTTTCACCCAATCATTCTTTAAGATGAGATTATTTAGTTTCCAATTGCATTTTGGTCTATTTACACCTAACTTTTTGTTGAATGTAGTTTTTATTGCATTGTGATCTGAAAAGAAAGCATTTACTATTTCTGCCTTCCTGCATTTAATTTTGAGGTCTTTATGTCCTAATATATGGTCAATTTTTGTGTAGGTTCCATGAACTGCTGAGAAGAAAGTATACTCCTTTCTATCACAATTCAGTTATCTCCAGAGATCTATCATACCTAATTTTTTTTAATATTCTATTTACCTCTTTAATTTCTTTATTATTTGTTTTGATTTGATTTATCTAAATCTGAGAGTGCAAGACTGAGATCTCCCACTATTATAGTTTTGCTGTCTATTTCTTCTCGCAACTCTCTTAACTTCTCTTTAAGGAAGTTAGATACTATACTGATATTGATTCATTGTCTATAGTACCCTTAAGCAAGATACAGTTTCCTTCCTTATCTCTTTTAATTAGATCAATCTTTGCTTTTGCTTGATCTGAGATAAGGATGGCTACCCCTGATTTTTTGACTTCACCTGAAGCATAATAGATTCTTTGCTAAAATTATGAATTATTTCTAATAGCTTTTTAGTAGAATCTCTGGGGTTCTCTAGGTATACCATCATATCATCTGCAAAGAGTGATAGTTTGGTTTCCTCATTGCCTACTCTAATTCCTTTAATCTCTTTCTCAACTCTTATTGCAGAGGCTAGTGTTTCTAATACGATATTAAATAATAATGGTGATAATAGGCAACCTTGCTTCACACCAGATCTTATTGGAAAAGGTTCCAGTTTTTCCCCATTGCATATGATGCTTACTGATGCTTTTAAATATATGCTCCTGACTATTTTAAGGAAATGTCCATTTATTCCTATGCTCTCAAGTGTTTTTATTAGGAATGTATGTTGATTTTATCAAATGCTTTTTCTGCATCTATTGAGACAATCATATGGTTTTTGTTTGTTTGGTTATTAATATAGTCAATTATGCTAATAGTTTTCCTAATATTGAACCAGCCTTGCATTCCTGGTATAAATCCTACTTGATTGTGATCCTGGGGATGATTTTCTGTAGTCTTTTTGCTAATATCTTATTTAAGATTTTAGCATCAATATTCATTAGGGAGATTGGTCTATAATTTTCTTTCTCTGTTTTCAACCTACCTGGTTTAAGTATCAGTACCATGTCTGTGTCGTAAAAGGAGTTTGGTAGGACTCCTTCAATCCCTTTTTTTTCAAATAGTTTATTTAGCTTTGGAGTTAATTGTTCTTTAAATGTTTGATAGAATTCACATGTAAATCCATCTGGTCCTGGGAATTTTTTCTTAGGGAGTTGATTGATAGTTTGTTCTATTTCTTTTTCTGAGATGGGACTGTTTAGGATATTTACCTCTTCCTCTGTTAGTTTGGGCAAGCTATATTTTTGGAGGTATTCTATTTCATTTAAGTTGTCGAATTTATTGGCATAAAGTTGGGCAAAGTAACTCCTAATTATTGCTCTAACTTCCTCTTCGTTAATGGGGAGTTCTCCCTTTTCATTTTTAAGACTAACAATTTGATTTTCCTCTTTCCTTTTTTAAATCAGATTTACTAAGGGTTTGTCTATTTTGTTGGTTTTTTCATAGAACCAACTCTTAGTTTTATTAATTAATTCAATATTTTTTTTTTTACTTTCAATTTTATTGATCTCTCCTTTTATTTTTAGAATTTCAAGTTTAGTGTTTGACTGGGGGTTTTTAATTTGTTCTTTTTCTAGCATTTTTAGTTCCAAGGCCAATTCATTGACCTTCTCTTTCTCTATTTTATACAAATAGTCCTCTAGAGATATGAAATTTCCCCTTATTACCGCTTTGGCTGCATCCTATATATTTTGGTATGATATCTCATTATTATCATTTTCTTGGGTGAAGTTATTAATTATGTCTATGATTTGCTGTTTCACCCAATCATTCTTTAGTATGAGATTATTTAGTTTCCAATTATTTTTTGCTCTACTTTCCCCTGGCTTTTTATTGAATGTAATTTTCATTGCGTCGTGATCTGAAAGGGATGCATTTACTATTTCTGCCTTACTGCATTTGAGTTTGAGGTTTTTATGTCCTAATACATGGTCAAACATAATAGATTCTGCTCCAGCCTTTTACCTTTACTCTGTATGTATCTGCCTGTTTTAAATGTGTTTCCTGTAAACAACAGATTGTAGGGTTCTGACTTTTGATCCAGTCTGCTATCCGCCTCCTCTTTATGAGAGAGTTCATCCCATTCACATTTATGGTTAAAATAACCAATTCTGTATTTCCTGCCATCCTAATATCCCCAGATTATACTTTTCTTTTTTTTGCCCTCCTTCCCGTCTTCTCTAGTATTAAACTTATAGGTCCCACTAATGGCGTGCAGCTCTCCCTCTTTAGTATCCCTCTCTCCTCCCTTTGAATCCCTTCCCCTTTCTTGTACCCTTCCTTTATTACTCTTTTTCCTTTTCCATTTTCCTCTTCCACTTTTTAATGACCTGAGAGAAGAATCTCTGTAAAACAAATATGTCAATTGTTTCCTCTTTGAGCCAACTCTGATGAGAATAGGATTCACACAATGTTCCTCCCCCTCTCTAAGTTCCCTCATATATGATAGGCTTCCTTTGCCTCATTGTCGCATGTAGTTTCCCTCTTTTTATCTCCCCTCTTCCCTTTTTCTGACACTATCCCCTTTCTATTTCTACTTCCCTTTTTTATGTTATATCGGTAAAATCAAATTATACATATGGTTTTTATGTATATTCACAACAGAAATACAGTTCTCAAGAGTTCCTTTTACCTTTTTCTACTTCTCTTGATTCCTGTTGTTGGAGATCAAATTTTTTGTTTAAGTCTGGTTTTTTTCCTTAGAAACAGATGGAATTCCTCTCTTTCATTAAATGTCCATCTTCGTCCATGGAAAAAAATACTCAGCTTAGCTGGGTAATTTATTCTTGACTGCATTCCAAGTTCTTTTGTCTTTCGGAATATCTGATTCCAGGCCCTTCGATCCTTTAATGTTGAGGCAGCCAGATCTTGTGTGACCCTTATTGTGGCATCTCGGTATTTGAACTGTTTTTTCCTGGCTGCTTGTAAATTTTTTTCTTTAGTCTGAAAATTCTGAAGTTTGGCCGTAATATTCCTTGGAGTCTTTATTTTGGGGTGTTTTTCAGAAGGTGTTTGATGAATTCTTTCAACGCCTATTTTCCCTTCCGGTTCTATTACTTCTCGGCAGTTCTCTTTGATGATTTCCTGTGAAATAGTATGTAGGCTCTTTTTTTCATCATAATTTTCTGGTAGCCCGATGATCCTCAGGTTATCTCTCCTAGATCTATTTTCCAGATCTGTTGTTTTTCCAAATAAATATTTGACATTTATTTTCCAATCTTTCATTTTTTTGGTTTTGCTTGACTGATTCTTGATGTCTCAATGAATCAGTTATGTCTATTTGTTCAATTCTGATTTTTAGTGAGTTATTTTCTTCATTAGCTTTTTTTACTTCTTTTTGTATATGTCCAATTGAGTTGTTTTGCTCTATGGAATTTTTTTCCATTTCATTAATTTTTTTTTTTTAGTGAGTTCTTTTCTTTTTCCAACTCGCAAATTCTGTTTCCCTGAACTTCTTGAGAGTTTTTTACGTTTTCCAATTCACATTTTAGGAAGTTGTTTTCTTTTTCCACTTTATCAAATTTTTCTTTTAGTGAGTTATGTGCCTTTCCCCATTTCTCTTCTAGCTCCTTTTTAAGGTTTTGAATAGTCTCTTCTAGGAGAGCCTCTTGTATTGGAGACCAACAATCATCTGGAGACTGTCTGCTATTAGTCTCTTCAGGGTTGAAAAGCTGTTCTCTTTCTGTGTAGAAACTATCAATCGTTCTTTTGATTTTTTTACTCATTTTGTTAAAGCCTGTAAGGTCTGCCTTCAGAGCCAGGAAGTTACCAGCTTCCTCTGCAGAGCAATGAAAGGTGTATGGACAGGTAGCTGTCCTGCCAGCCAGCTACAAAAAGCATCGAGGTACTGGAGTGCTCTGGGAAAGAGTTCCCACGGGAAAATAACTCATGCCTGCAGGGCTGAACTGGGAAAGTGCCCTTCAAAGAACCACCCCCCCCCCCACTGTGTGAGATAACGACTGCCCTGGGGCTAGACACTTAGCAGTGAGAGTCTCACTGCCCCAAGCCAAACCCTACCCTTGAGCCATGGGTATTAGTAGCTGAGCAGTGAATGGATTTGCAGGGACCCGAAGTGTCTGCTGCAAAGCACAGTCAGCAGGGTAGGTTCTATTTCTCCAGGCTGAGCCCCCCACTGTGCTGATTAGAGGCTGCCCAGGCTGTGCCCCCCTGCCGTGCAGATTAGTAACTGCCCTCGCAAAAGGCCCGAACTGCAGTATGTGGCCGCAGGGCTGCTGTAAAGTCTGCCTGAGTCACTTCCGGGTTTGAGGGGTTACAGCCAGATCTCATTAGGTTCTGGCATTTTTTAGAGGACCCTCTGTTTTAGGCTTTAATTTCTTTGCCAATTTACTGCTTTGTAATCAAGGCAGAGCAGTTAGCCTTTAGCAGAATGGTCCCTATAACTTCTCTAGCCATAGATATCACCCCGCCCCTGGTCTGCTCAGGACACCAGTCTCTTGCTGCCTGTACTAGTCTGTTCCTGGCCCCTCAGGACAAACCTTTCCTGGCGATCTTCCAGATTGACTTCGGCTGGTAAATTGTAGTGTTTCTAATCTTCATGAATTTAAGCAGTGAAGAGCTATTTTTGAGACTGAATTAAATAGTTGGTTATGAGGGGAATGAGAGGAGCTTAGAGAGTCGTGTGTGCCTGCTCCGCAGTCTTGGCTCCGCCCCCCCAAATAGTGAGTTCTGATCCCAAAAGATGGGGTCTTTGGGTTTGTCAAATACTACATTATTAATGTTATTGGCTATTTTGTCCTTTGAACCGAACCTATTCCATTGATTAATTAGTGTATTTCTCAGACAATACCAAATGGTTTTGGTAACTGCTGCTTTATAAGATAAGTTTAGATCTGGTACAGCTAGATCACCTTCACTTGATTTTTTTTCCTTTAATTCCTTTGAGATTCTTGACCTTTTGTTTTTCCATATGAAATTTGTTATTATATTTTCTAGGTCATTAAAATAGTTTTTGGGAGTCAGATTGGTATAGCACTAAATCAATAGATTAGTTTAGGTAATATTGTTATCTTTATTATATTTGCTCACCCTATCCAAGAGGATTTAATATTTTTCCAGTTGATTAGATTAGACTTAATTTGTGTGAAAAGTGTTTTGTAGTTATGCTCATAAAGTTTCTGATTTTCCCTTGACAGATAGATTGTCTGCCAATAAAATCCAATATTTTATACTATCAGTAGTTACTTTAAATGGAATTTCTCTTTGTAACTCTAATTGTTGGATTTTGTTAGTGATATATAAGAATGCTGATGACTTTTGTGGGTTTATTTTGTATCCCGGAATTTTGCTAAAAGTGGGGATTATTTCTAATAACTTTTTAGTAGAATCTCTTGGGTTCTCTAAGTATACCATCATATTATCTGCAAAGAATGATAATTTGGTTTCCTCATTACCTACTCTAATTCCTTTACTCTCTTTCTCAACTCTTATTGCCAAAGCTAGCATTTCTAATACAATATTGAATAGTAACGGTTATAGTGGGCAACCTTGTTTCACTCCTGATCTTTTTGGGAATGGCTGCAATTTGTCTCATTACTTATGATGTTTACCAATGGTTTTAAATAGATGCTACTGATTATTTTAAGGAAAAGTCCATTTATTCCTATACTCTCAATTGTTTTTAATAGGAATGGATGTTGGATTTTATCAAATGCTTTTTCTGCATCTATTGAGATGATCATATGCTTTTTGTTAATTTTGCTATTAATATGGACATTTATACTGACAGTTTTCCTAATTTTGAACCAGCCCTGCATTCCTGGTAGAAATCCTACTTGACCATGATGTATTATCCTGGGGATGATTTTCTGTAGTCTTTTTGCTAATATCTTATTTAAAATGTATTAGCATAATTGACTATATCAATAACCAAACAAACAAAAACCATATGATCATCTCAATAGATGCAGAAAAAGCATTTGATAAAATCCAACATCCATTCCTAATAAAAACACTTGAGAGCATAGGAATAAATGGACTTTTCCTTAAAATAGTCAGGAGCATATATTTAAAACCATCAGTAAGCATCATATGCAATGGGGGAAAACTGGAACCTTTCCCAGTAAGATCTGGAGTGAAGCAAGGTTGCCCACTATCACCATTATTATTTAATATCATATTAGAAACACTAGCCTCGGCAATAAGAGTCGAGAAAGATATTAAAGGAATTAGAGTAGGCAATGAGGAAACCAAACTATCACTCTTTGCAGATGATATGATGGTATACCTAGAGAACCCCAGAGATTCTACTAAAAAGCTATTAGAAATAATTCATAATTTTAGCAAAGTAGCTGGCTACAAAATAAATCCCCATAAATCCTCAGCATTTTTATACATCACCAAAAAAACCCAACAGCAAGAGATACAGAGAAATTCCATTCAGAATAACTGTTGACACCATAAAATATTTGGGAATCTATAGACCAAAGGAAAGTCAGGAACTATATGAACAAAACTATAAAAAAGTCTCCACACAAATAAAGTCAGACTTAAATAATTGGAAAAATATTAAGTGCTCTTGGATCGGCCGAGCGAACATAATAAAGATGACAATACTCCTTAAACTCATCTATTTATTTAGTGCTATACCAATCAGACTTCCAAGAAAATATTTTAATGATCTAGAAAAAATAACAACAAAATTCATATGGAACAATAAAAAGTCGAGAATCTCAAGGGAATTAATGAAAAAAAAATCAAATGAAGGTGGCCTAGCTGTACCTGATCTAAAATTATATTATAAAGCAGCAGTCACCAAAACCATTTGGTATTGGCTAAGAAATAGATTAGTGGATCAGTGGAAAAGGTTAAGTTCACAAGACAGAATAGTCAACTATAGCAATCTAGTGTTTGATAAACACAAAGCCACTAACTTCTGGCAAAAGAATTCATTATTTGATAAAAACTGCTGGGATAATTGGAAATTAGTATGGCAGAAATTAGGCATGGACCCATACTTAACACCATATACCAAGATAAGATCAAAATGGGTCCATGATCTAGGCATAAAGAACGAGATTATAAATAAATGAGAGGAACATAGGATAGTTTATCTCTCAGACTTGGGGAGGAGAAAGAAATTTGTGACCAAAGATGAACTAGAGACCATTACTGATCACAAAATAGAAAATTTTGATTACATCAAATTAAAAAGCCTTTGTACAAACAAAACTAATACAAACACGATTAGAAGGGAAGCAACAAACTGGGAAAACATCTTCACAGTTAAAGGTTCTGATAAAGGCCTCATTTCCAAAATATATAGAGAACTGACTCTAATTTATAAGAAATCAAGCCATTCTCCAATTGATAAATGGTCAAAGGATATGAACAGACAATTTTCAGAGGATGAAATTGAAACTATTACCACTCATATGAAAGAGTGTTCCAAATCATTATTGATCAGAGAAATGCAAATTAAGACAACTCTGAGATACCACTACACACCTGTCAGATTGGCTAAGATGACAGGAAAAAATAATGATGAATGTTGGAGGGGATGCAGGAAAACTGGGACAGATGCATTGTTGGTGGAGTTGTGAATGAATCCAACCATTCTGGAGAGCAATCTGGAATTATGCCCAAAACGTTATTAAATTGTGCATACCCTTTGATCCAGCAGTTTTTCTATTGGGCTTATATCCCAAAGAAATACTAAAGAAGGGAAAGGGATCTGTATTTGCCAAAGTGTTTGTAGCAGCCCTATTTGTAGTGGCTAGAAACTGGAAAATGAATGGATGCCCATCAATTGGAGAATGGCTGCTAAATTGTGGTATATGAATGTTATGGAATATTATTGTTCTGTAAGAAATGACCAGCAGGATGAATACAGAGAGGACTGGCGAGACTTACATGAACTGATGCTAAGTGAAATGAGCAGAACCAGGAGATCATTATACACTTCGACAACGATATTGTATGAGGACATATTTTGATGGAAGTGGATTTCTTTGACAAAGAGACCTAACTGAGTTTCAATTGATAAATGACGAACAAAAGCAGCTACACCCAAAGAAAGAACACTGGGAAACGAATGTGAACTATCTGCATTTTTTTTTCTTCCCGGGTTATTTATACCTTCTGAATCCAATTCTCCCTATGCAACAAGAGAACTGTTCGGTTCTGTAAACATATATTGTATCTAGGATATACTGCAACATATCCAACATATAAAGGACTGCTTGCCATCTAGGGAAGGGGGTAGAGGGAGGGAGGGGAAAAAATTGGAACAGAAACGAGTGCAAAGGATAATGTTGTAAAAAAAATAAAATTACCCTGGCATGGATTCTGTCAATATAAAGTAATTATTAAATAAAAATTAAAAAAAAAAAAGATAAATGCAAGTTAAAAAAAATAAATTAAAAAAAAAAAAGGAAGTTAGATGCTATACCACTTGGTGCATATATGTTTAATATAGATATTGCTTCATTGTCTATAGTGCCCTTTAGCAAGATATAGTTTCCTTCCCTATCTCTTCTAATTAGATCAATTTTTGCTTTTGCTGGATATGAGATAAAAATGGCTACCCCTGCTTTTTTGACTTTACCTGAAGCATAAGAGATTCTGCTCCAGCCTTTTACCTTTACCCTGTATGTATCTCCCTGTTTTAAATGTGTTTCCTGTAAACAACATATTGTAGGATTCTGATTTTTGATCCAGTCTGCTATTCTTCTTTTCTTTTTGGGAGAGTTCATCCCATTCACATTTACGGTTAAAATTATAATTCTGTATTTCCTGCCATCATAATATCCCCAGATTGTCCTTTTCTATTTCTTACACCCCCTTACCCTCTTTCCTAGTATTAAACTTCTAAGCCCCACTTGAGTCACACAGCTCCCCCTCTTTTGGATCCCTCCCTCCTCTCTTTGAATCCCTTCCCCTTTCTTGTACCCTTCCCTTATTACTCTTTTTTCCTTTTCCCTTTTTCTCTCCCATTTTTTAATGAAGTGAGAGAAGAGTCTCTGAAAAATAAATGTCAATTATTTTCTCTTTGAGCCAACTCTGATGAGAGTAAGATTCACACAATGTTCCTCTTCCTCTCTAAGTTCCCTCAGATATGATAGATTTCCTTTGCCTCTTTGTGGGTTGTAGTTTCCCTCTTTTTATCTCCCCCTCTCCCTTTTTCTCACACTATCCCCTTTCCATTTCTACCTCCCTTTTTATGTTATATCAGTAAAATCAAATTATACATGTTGTCTTTTTTGTATATCCACAACAGAAATACAGTCCTCAAGAGTTCCTTTTACCTTTTTCTGCTTCTCTTGAATCCTATGGTTGGAGACCAAATTTTTTCTTTAGATCTGTTTTTTTTTTTTTTTCCCTTAGAAACAAATGGAATTCCTCTATTTTATTAAATGTCCATCTTCTTCCATGGGAAAAAATGCTCAGCTTAGATGGGTCTTTTATTCTTGACTGCATTCCAAGTTCTTTTGCCTTTCGGAATATCAGATTCCAGGCTCTTCGATCCTTTAATGTTGAGGCAGCCAGATCTTGAGTGACCCTTATTATGGCATCTCGGAATTTGAATTGTTTTTTTCCTGGCTGCTTGTAATATTTTTTTCCTTAGTCTGAGAATTCTGAAATTTGGCCACAATATTCCTCGGAGTTTTTATTTTAGCATCTTTTTCAGAAGGTGTTCGATGAATTCTTTCGATTCCTATTTTACCTTCTGGTTCTATTACTTCTGGTTGATTCTCTTTGATGATTTCCTGTAAAATAATATGTAGGCTCTTTTTTCATCATTATTTTTAGGAAGTTCAGTAATTCTCAGGTTATCTCCCCTAGATCTATTTTCCAGATCTGTTGTTTTTCCAAGTTAATATTTGACTTTTTTTTCCCTAATCTTTCATGTTTTTGGTTTTGCTTGACTGATTCTTGATGTCTCAATGAATCTGGCATTTCTGTTTATTCAGTTTTGCTTTTTAATGGGTTATTTCCTTCATTAGTTTTTTTTTTTTTTTACTTTTTTTTTTTATGTGCAATTGAGTTTTTAAATGAGTTGCTTTGCTCTATGGAATTTTTTTCTATTTCACTAGGCTTTTTTTTTTTTTTTTGTGAGTTATTTTCTTTTTCCAGTTCACAAATCCTGCCTTCTTGGGAATTCTTTACCTTTTTCATTTTATAAATTCTGTTTCCCTGCATGTCTTGGACGTTTCTTTACCTTTTCCAATTAACATTTCAGGAAGTTGTTGCTCTCTTGCATAATTTCTCTTTCCTTTCCCTATTTTTCTTCTTGTTCTCTTTTAAGGTTTTTAATAGTCTCTTCTAGGAGAACTTTTTGTATTGGGGGCCAACAAAATCTATAGGGCCAGGAGGTGACCAGCTTCCTCTGAGAGCAAGGATAGGTGTATGGACAAGGATCTGTCTAGCCAACTGGAAACAAAGAGCATGGAGGTACGGGAGTGCTCTGGGAAAGAGTTACCGGGAAGTAACTTGGGCCTGTGCTGTGGAGCTGAGGAAGTGCCCTGCAAAGAACCCCGCTGTGCAAGTTAAAGACTGCTCTTGGGCTAGAAGCTGGACAGTGAAAGTGTCACTACTGCAGGCCAAAGCTTGCCCTGGGAGTGGTATGTATTACTGGCTGACTAGTGAATAGTCCCACAGGGACCAAAAGTGTCCCTGCCCAATGAAGCACAGTTGGCTGCAAAAGTTCTGTTGCCCCAGGCCAACCCCACCCCCACCCCCACCCCCACTCCCAGATGTGCAGATTAAAGGCTGTCCCAGACTGTGCCCTCCTGCCTTGCAGATTTGTAATTGAAAAATTGGAACAAAAGATTTTGCAAGGGTCACTATTGAAAAATTACCCATGCATTTATCTTGTAAATTAAAGGGTATGATTTAAAAAAAAAAATGTGTACAAGGAAGCAGCTAGATAGCTCAGTGGATAGAACACCAACCCTAAATCAGGAAGACCTCAGTTCAAATGTGACCTAGAATCTGATCTCAAATACTAGTTTTGTGACTTTAGAAAAGTAACTTAATCCAAATTGTCTCAAAGGAAAGAAAAAAGAATGTGTGTGTGTGTGTGTGTGTGTGTGTGTGTGTGTGTGTGTGTAAACACTTTTTCTTAAGAATCTTTTGACTTTTATAATCAGGGAATTACTGAGAATAGTCATAAGTATTTAGCTTTTCTCAAAGAATGTTGGACAATTTTAACATGCATCTTGTTAGAACAAAGCTGCTTTTTTTTTTTAAATAGCTTTTTATTTACAAGTCATATGTGTGGATAATTTTACAGCATTGACAATTGCCAAACCTTTTTTTCCAATTTTTCCCCTCCTTCCCCCCACCCCCTCCCCTCTATGGCAGGATGACCAGTAGATGTTAAATATATTAAAGTATAAATTAGATACACAATAAGTATACATGACCAAATTGTTATTTTGTTGTACAAAAGGAATTGGACTCTGAAATATTGTACAAATAGCCTGTGAAGGAAATCCAAAATGCAGGCAGGCAAAAATATGGGGATTGACAATTCAATGTAATAGTTCTTAGTCATCTCCCAGAGCTGGGCATAGCTGGTTCAGTTCATTACTGCTCCATTGGAACTGATTTGCTTCATCTCATTGCTAAAGATGGCCAGGTCCATCAGAATTGATCATCATATAGTATTGTTGTTGAAGTATATAATGATCTCCTGGCCCTGCTCATTTCACTCAGCATCAGTTTGTGTAAGTCTCTCCAGGCCTTTTTGAAATAGTCTTGTTAGTCATTTCTTACAGAACAATGATATTCCATAACATTCATATACCACAATTTATCCAGCCATTCTCCAATTGATGGACATCTGCTCAGTTTCCAGTTTCTGTCCACTACAAAGAGGACTGCCACAAACATTCGTGCACATACAGATCCCTTTCCCTTCTTTAAGATCTCTTTGGAATATAAGCCCAGTAGTAACACTGCTAGATCAAAGGGTCTGCACAGTTTGATAACTTTTTGAGGATAGTTCCAAATTGCTCTCCAGAATGGCTATATGTATTCACAATTCCACCAACAATGTATTAGTGTCCCAGTTTTCCCAAATCCCCTCCACCATTCTGCATTATCTTTCCCTGTCATTCTAGCCAATCTGACAGGTGTGTAGTGATATCTCAGAGTTGCCTTAATTTGCATTTCTCTGATTAATAATGATTCAAAGCATCTTTTCATAGGGCTAGAAATAGTTTCAATTTCTTCATCTGAGAATTGTCTATTCATATCCTTTGACCATTTATCAATTGGAGAATGGTTTGATTTCTTATAAATTAGAGTTAATTCTCTATATATTTTGGAAATGGGGCCTTTATCAGAACCTTTGACTATGAAAATATTTTCCCAGTTTATTGTTTTCCTTCTAATCTTGTCTGCATTAGTTTTGTTTATACAAAAACTTTTCATTTTGATATAATCAAAATTTTCTATTTTGTGATCAGTAATGATCTCTAGTTCTTCTTTGGTCATAAATTCCTTTCTCTTCCACAGGTCTGAGAGGTAAACTATCCTGTGTTCCTCTAATTTATTTATAACATCATTCTTTATGTTTAGATCATGAACCCATTTTGACCTTATCTCGGTGTACAGTGTTAAGTGTGGATTGATGCCTAGTTTCTGCATTTTCTAGTTTCCAATTGTCCCAGCAATTTTTGTCAAATAGTGAGTTCTTATCCCAAAAGCTGGGGTCTTTGGGTAAAACAAACTTTTAAAAATGTTTTTCTTTTTTTTTCTTCTCCTATAGTCAACAAAAAATAAACCCTGCATCATCAGTCAGTCACATGATTCTACTGTAGGATCTATTTAGCAAAAGTCTTACTTCTCATATTTTCATCATCTCACTTCTTTTAGAAGATTTTCATGGAATTTGATGTAGTCTCATCAATCTACCTCTAATAATTAGATGAGATTATAAAGTTAATGGTATTACAACCAGTAAAGAGGAGAAAAATGTATCCATTTTTGTCAGATAACATGGTGATTTATTTTGAAAACTTTGGTATAGTGGTATAGCATCAGTCCACTCAGGAGGACCTGAGTTTAAATCTGTCCTGAGATACTTGACACTTACTAGCTGTGAGACCTGGGCAAATAATTGTCTTACCAAAAAAACAAAAGTAAAAACTCTAGAACTTTTAAATGTATCCCAATTTCAATAATACAGAAGAAAACAGAAAGACAATGAAGGAAATATAACTCTTAAAGAAGGGAAATTTAAATTTAAGAAAAGAAAAGGAAAATAAAAAAATCTTAGAGAATAATTACAATGAATTAAAATAATCAGTAGTTTAATAAAGTGCCAGCATACCAAAAAAAAAAAAAAAAATCACAATATCATCAGCATTTCAATACAGTGCTACTAAAATCAATAGGAAACAGTAAAAAAGAAAAAAATCAATTCAAAATAACTATAGAATGCACACAATTTTGGAATGAATGTGTCAACTGAAAGCCTAATGGAGTAAATGGCATCAGAAATCTGAGTTCAAATCCTGGTCCTGCCACTTTACTACCAATATGCCCTTGGACAAATAGCAACTCCACTGAGCTTCAGTTTCTCCATCTGTACAATTAGACCTTGAGATAAATGGCCTCTGACATTTCTTTTAGCTAAAAGGATGCAAGGGGTGAGACAAATAATGGTAGAGATAACCAGAAATTCTAGTTGCCCTATGCCAACATAATAAAAATGGCAATATAGTCTAAATTAATTTATAATGTAATGTCTATATCCATCAAACTAAAAGAATAAAGTTAATAATTTAATTACAATATGTTTGTAGAAAACAGTTGTATGATCCCTGGAGAAATCAGGAGATAGGGAAGAAAATAAGGGGACATAGTATCAGAACTGTATATTATGAAGCAATAAACATAAAAAAAGATTTGATACTAGTTTTCTGTTTTTTCAATGAATTATAGAAAAACCTGAAAACTGTGCTCTAGTATTTATAAAACCAAGTTAAATACCTAGAAAAAGATTTACCAAAATAAATAAATAAATAAATAAAACTTAGAAAGATTTGAAAGTAGCTTGGCAGTTTGGCAGCTTCTGCAAAATACAACTGTAACCTCAAGTACAACATCATATCAGAAGATGTATTCAGGGTTAAATGTGACTTTAAATGGTCTTATTATCATCAGTGCTTCATTATAAATAAACATTTATTTCTGTTTACTTGTTTGTTACTCTGATAATAAGTTATTTAGTCATATATTCTGATGTTTATTTAAGCATATATGATTAGAGGAATGCAACAGAAAGATGAGCAAAAGCTTCTGAGAAAAGAGGAAAAATAATATTTAATCTTCTTTCATCCCAAAGCTAAATGATTAATGGATAAGAAGATATTATAATTTTAGTAATTAATAAGTAAATATTAAATATGTTGTTTGACTACATTAGCAACTCAGATGAGAATTAATAATAAAATTAATTACTGTAGTTGGAATAATCATTTCAAATAGGTTATTATATGAGAGTATGAAAGTAAAGGTAGATAAAAATATAAAAAATAAAAATAATTAATAAATTAAACAAACTCTAAAACCAGAGGAAAGAATTATACACAGGAGAGGAGACAGCACTTGAAGGTAAGAAGAAAAAAATTGAAATTTTAGGTTTGCTCTAAAGAAGAAAAATATTGAAATAATTAAGAGATAAAGTAGTATCTTTATAAGGTAACAAAACAATTTAGAAATCAGATTTCAGGAAAAAAAATGAAATGAAATGAAATAAAATATAAACTGAACTCTTGTGACCTTAAGCCACAATTATTATTAAATAATCCAGTAAAATGAGTGACAGATTAAATAAGAAAACAAACACCCGACAATCAGGAGTGGAGCCAAGATGGCAGAGAAGACACATGTTTCTTTCTCATCTTCTACAACCTCAGACTAATTAATAAATCCAGCCTCTAAATTAGCACTGGATTGACAGAATCCATGAATATTGGGGGTGCAACACATTACCAGCAGAAAATAATTTCAAAGATCACCAGAAAAGGTCTGTTTTAATAGGGAACAGAAAAAGGCAGGGCAAGCACAAGCAGGCTGAGCAGACACCAGCACAGACAGCACAGAGTATCAGGGTCTTGCAGACTCCACAAGATGGAAAATCTATGGAGAAGACTCTACAGCAGCAGTGTTGATTATTTTGACCTTGTTACAAGCCAATAGATCAGCAGATAAGTTATAAAACATCCAACAAAAAATTCCCAAAATACCAGAATCTCACAGGCCTTGCCCATCCAGCACTGGGAGTGAGTCAGCATCCACCACAGCCATAGGCCGCTTACAGAGAAAGCAGCTGCTTATAGACGAAGCTTCGGAAAAATCCCCTGCCCTAAAAGCAGATCTTACCTTTGAAAAAATGAGTAAAAAAAGCAAAGAGAACTCTGACAATAGACAGTTTTTATGGTGAAAGAGAAGAACAGATTTCAAACCCTGAGGAGACTGAAAGCAGATTGTCTCCAGATGAAGCCCCAAAGGATTACATAAATCGGTCCCCACACAAGGGTCTCCTAGAAGAAATTTTAAAGTATCTTAAAAGAGAGCTAGAAGAAAAATGGGGAAAGGAAATGAAAACTTTGCAAGACAGTTTGGAAAAGGCATATAATTCATTAAAAGATTTGATAAAATGGAAAAGAAAACAAATTCCAGAAAAACAAAATTTGTGAAACAGAAAAAGAAAAAAAACTCCTTATGAAAAAAAAAATGAAATGGAAAAAGAAAATAAGTCCTTAAAAAACAGAATTTGTAAAATGAAAAAAAAAATCCTTAGAACAAAACAACTCATTTAAAATTCAATTGGACAAATACAAAAAGAAGTTAAAAATAAGCAAATTTTTAAAAATAATTCATTAAAATTCAGAACTGAATAGAAATGAATGACTCAATGAGACAAGAATCAGTCAAACAAAACCAAAAAATGAAAAAAATAGGAAAAAATGTAAAATACGTAATTGGAAAACAACTGATCTGGAAAATAGATCTAGGAGAGAGAATCTAAGAATCACTGGACTCCCTGAAAACCATCATGAAAAAAAAAACGAACCTAGACACTATTTTAAGGAAATCACCAGAGAGAACTGCCTGGATATCAGAATCATAAGGTAAAATAAACATTGAAAGAAATCACCAAACACATCCTGCAAGAGACCCCAAAATTAAAACTCCAAGGAATAATGTGGCTAAATTTAAGAATTATCAGACCAAGTAAAAAATATTATAAGCAGCCATTAAAAAAAATTCAAATACTGAGGAGTCACAATAAGGATTCCCCAGAACCTAGTGGCTTCCACTTTAAAGGACTGAAGAGCATGAAATCTGATATTCCAAAAAGCAAAAAAAAAAAAAAAAAAATCCATTTATTTCTGATGAAAAGACCAGAGCTAAAGAAAAAATTTGTCCTCCAAATATAGAACTCAAGAGAAGCATAAAAAGGTATAAAGGAAAGAACTCTTGAGAACTGCATTTCTGTTATGGGTATACATAGAGAGTGCATGTATAATCTGATTTTATGGTTATAATATAATAAAGAAACTAGAGGTAGAAAGGGGCATGAACCAGAAAAAAAGGAATAGTGGAGGTAAAATGAGGAAAATTGCATCTCAGGAAGAGGCAAAGAAAACCTATAATAAATGAGGAAAAGAAGGAAGGATGATGAACATTGTATAAATCCTACTCTCATCAGATTTGGCTCAAAGAAAGAATGTTAGACATACTTGGTTTCACCAAGAAACTTCTTTCACCTTATAGAAAAGCCAGAGGGAAAAGGGAAATGGTAAGTTAACTGGAAGGTATAGAAATAGTAGGGGAAAGATATAAGAAAGTGGAGGGTCTCTAAAGGGGGAGGACTACTTGAGGCAAGTAGTGCTCATAAATAAAATACTAGGGAGGAGGGAAAGGGGAAAAAGAAAGAGAAAAGTATAATTTGGGGTTAATAAGATGGCAGCAAATACAGAATTAGTAGTCTTAACCATAATTGGGGATAGGTGAACTTTCCCATAAAGGCTAAGCAGATAGCAGACTGGATTAAAACCCAGAATCCTACAATATGTTGTTTACAAGAAATACATTTAAAGCAAAGCAATACATACAGAATAAAGGTAAAAGGCTGGAGCAGAATCTCTTATGCTTCAGGTAAAGTACAAAAATAGTAGCCCTCCTGATCTCAGAACAAGCAAAAGCAAAAATTGATCTAATTAGAAGAGATAAGGAAGGAAACTATATCTTGCTAAAAGATAGCATAGATAATGAAGCAATATCAATATTAAACATATATGCACCAAGTGGTATACCACCTAAGTTCCTCAAGGAGAAGTTAGTAGAGTTGCAAGAAGAAATAGACAGCAAAATTAAAAAAGAGAGACATCTCAACCTTGCTTACTCAGAACTAGGTAAATCAAACAACAAAATAAATGAGAAAGAAGTTAAAAGGTAAATAGAATACTAAAAAAGTTAGGTATGATAGAACAGTGGAGAAAACTGACTGGAGCCAGAAAGGAGCACACTTTCTTCTCAGCAGTTCATGGAACCAATAAAAAATTGACCACATATTAGGACATAAAGACCTGAAAATCCAATGCAGAAAGGCAGAAATAGTAAAAGCATTTTTTCAGATTATGATGCAATAAAAATTACATTCAATAAAATCCCAGGGGAAAAAGTAATTAGAAACTAAATAATCTCATTCTAAAGAATAAATGGCTGAAATAGCAAATTATAGACACAATCAATAACTTCATCCAAAAGAATGACAATAATGAGACAACATACCAAAATTTGTGGGATGCAGCCAAAGTGGTAATAAGGAGAAATTTTATATTTCTAGATGACTACTTGCATAAACTAGAGAAAGAGAAGATCAATGAATTGGGCTTGCAATTAAAAAAGCTACAAAAAAAACCAACAAATTAAAAAACCCCAGTAAAACACCAAATTTGAAATTCCAATTATAAAAGAAAGGTTAATGAAATTGAAAGTAAAAAATAAATTATTGAATTAATACATTAGTCAACTTTTTTTGGTTTTGTAAAAAAAAAATTAGATATATCCTTAGTTAATTTGATTAGCAAAATGAAAGAATAAAATCAAATTGTTGGGTGCAATAATGAAAAGGCAGAACTTTCTACCAATGAAGAGGAAATCTGAGCAATAATTAGTAGTTACATTACTAAACTTTATGCCAATAAATTTGACAATGTAAATTAAATGGAGGAATACCTACAAAAATATAGATTACCCATATTAATAGAAGAGGAAATAAATTACTTAAATAATACAATTTTAGAAAAAGAAATAGAATAAGCTATTAATCAACTCCCTAAGAAAAAAATCCCCAAGACAGGATGGATTTACACGTGAATTCTACCAGACATTTAAAGAACAAATAACTCCAAATAAACTATTTGAAATAAAAGGGAATGAAGAACTACCAAATTCCTTTTATGACACAGATAAAGTATTTATACCTAAACCAGGTAGGATGAAAACAGAGAAACAAAATTAAAGACCAATCTCCCTAATGAATATTAATGCAAAAACCTTAAATAAAATATTAGCAAAGAGATTACAGAAAGTCATCCCTAGGATAATACATTATGACCAAGTGTAATTTAGACCAGGAATACAGTGTTGGTTCATTATTAGGAAAATTATTAGCATAATTTACCATACCAATAACCAAATTAACAAAACAATATGATTTCCAATAGATGCAGAAGTAGCATTTGATAAAATCCAACACCCATTCCTATTAAATACACTACAGAATATAGGAATAAGTGTACTTTTTCTTAAAACAGTCAGTAACATCTATTTAAAACCATCAGGCAGCATCATATGTAATGGGGATAAACTGGAACCATTCCCAGTAAGGTCAGGGGTGAATTATCACCATTACTATTCAATATTGTATTAGAAATGTTAGCTTTGGCAATAAAAGTAGGAAAAGAGATTAAAGGAATTAGAGTAGGTAATGAGGAAACCAAATTATCACTCTTTGCAGATGATATGATAGTACACTTAGAGAACCCTAGAGAATCAAGTAAAAACTATTAGAAGTAATCCACAACTTTAGAAAAGTTGTAGTATACAAAATAAATCCACATAAATTATCAGCATTTTTATACTTCACTAACAGAATCCAAAAGCAAGAGAAATTCCATTTAAAATCGCTGTTGATAGGATAAAATATTTGGGAATCTATCTGCCAAGGGAAGGTCAGGAAGTTTATGAGCAAAACTACTAAACACTTTCCACACAATAAAGTCAGATCTAAGCAATTGGAAAAATGTCAAGTGCTCTATTTGTTTAGTGCCATACTAATCAAGCTCCCAAGAAACTATTTTACTGACCTAGAAAAAATAACAATAAAATTCTTCTGGAAGAACAAAAAATCAAGAATTTCCAGGGAATTAATGAAAAGAAAAGCAAATGAAGGCAGCCTAGTTATACCAAAAATAAAACTATATTATAAAGCAGTTGTCATTTAAACAATTGTACTAAGAAATAGGGCAATTGATCACTGGAATAGGTTAGGTTCACAGAACAAAATTGTCAATGATAGCAATCTAATATTTGACAAACCCAAACACCCCAGCTTTTGGAATAAGAATTCACTATTTGACAAAAACTGCTGGAAAAATTAGAAATTACATGGCAGAAACTAGGCATTGACCCATACCTAACACCATATACCAAGATAAAGTCAAATGGGTTCATGATCTAGACATAAAGAATGGTATTATAAATAAATTAGAAGAAGATAGGATAGTTTACCTTTCAGATCTGTGGAGGAGGAAGGAATTTGCTACTAATGAGCTAGAGATCATCATTGATCAAAAATAGATAATTTTAATTACATTATATTAAAATATTTTTGTACAAATAAAACTAATGCAGACAAGATTAGAACGAAAACAATAAACTGGGAAAACAATTTCAGTCAAGATTCTGATAAAGGCCTCATTTCCAAAATACATAGAGAATTGACTCTAATTTATAGGAAATCAAGCCATTCTCCAATTGATAAATGGTCAAAAGAAATGAACAGACAATTTTCACATGAAGAAATTGAAACTATTTGTAGTAATATGAAAAGGTGCTCCAAATCAGTATTGATCAGAGAAATGTAAATTAAGACACCTCTGAGATACTATTATATACCTGTCAGATTGGCTAAGATGACAGGAAACAATATGGAGAGAATCTGGGAAAACTAGGACACTGATATATTGTTAAGTTAAATGGATCCAACCATTCTGGAGAGCAATTTGGAACTATACTCAAAAAGTTATCAAACTGTGCATATCCTTTGATCCAGCAGTGTTTCTACTGGGCTTCTATCCCAAAGAGATCTTAAAGGAGGGTAAGGGACCCACATGTACACAAATGTTTGTAGCAGCTCTTCTTGTAGTGGCAAGAACCTGGAAACTGAGTGGCTGCATGTCAGTTGGAGAATGGCTGAATAAATTATGGTATATGAATGTTACAGAGTATTATTGTTTTGTAAGAAACAACCACCAGAATGATTTCAGATAGACCTGGAGAGATTTACATGAACTGATGCTAAGTGAAATAAGCAGAGCCAAAAGAACATTATACATGGCAACAACAAGACTATACAAAGATCAATTCTGATGGATGTGTCTCTCTTCAATAATGAGATGATTCAATCTAGTGCCACTTGTTCAGTGAAGAAGAGAGCCATCTACACCCAGAGAGAGATCCATGGGAACTGAGTATGGACTCCAACATAGCATTCTCACTCTCTCTGTTGTTGTTTGCTTGCATTTTGTTTTCTTTCTCAGTTTTCTTTTCTTCCTTCTTCATTTGATTTTTCTTGTACAGCAAGATAACTATATAAATATATATATATATATATATATATATATATATATATATATATATTATATATATATATATATTGGATGTAACATATATTTTAACATATCTAACATGTATTGGACTACCTGGCACTTAGTGGAGGAGGTGGTGGTAAGGAAGGGGAAATTTGGAACCAAAAGTTTTGCAATTGTTGAAAAATTACCCATCCATATGTTTTATAAATAAAAAGCTATAATTTATATATATATATATGTGTGTGTGTGTGTGTGTGTGTGTGTATATACATATATACATATATATGTATATATACATATATATATATATATTTATATATGAAGAAAACAAAACTTTACATTCACTTGTTCATAAGAAACAAAACCACAAAGCAAAGACATAGAATAAAAATGAGGGGCCAAAACAAAATTTACTATGAATTAGTTGATTATTTTTAAAGACTACAATTATGCTTTTAGACAAAGACAAAATAAAAATCCACAAGAACAACAAATAATTAATGAAGAATTGTATTTTCCTTAAAAGAAGATAAGCAACAAACTAGCATCACTATTATGTGTGTGTGTGTGTATTACAAATACTATAGTCTCTAAATTCACAAAGAAAAAATCCATGAACTAGAAGAAAAGTCAAAAAAAAAAAAAAAAAACACAGGAAACACTAATAGTCTTCCCTCAGTTTTGAACAAATATAAAGGAAATATAAACACAAAGAAATTGATCAAATTGAACATTTTACTGGATAAAATTGAAATTAAAAATTTATGGCATCAATTCCAAAAGGCTTATGATGTAAAGTGCCCTCTACATCCATAGAAAGAGGTATGGAGACTAACTGTAGAACGAAGTACAGTATTTTATCCTTTTTGTTGTTTATTTCTTTTTCCTTTTCAATGTTTTTTTTTTCCCTTTTGACCTGATTTTTCTTGAGCAGCTTGAAGAATATGGAGATATGCTTAGAAGAATTGCACATGTTTAACTTACATTGAGTTGCTTACTGTCTTGGGAAAGGGGAAGAAAGGAATAGAAGGTGAAAAAATTGGAGAAATTTTTGCAAAGGTGCCTTTTGAAAACTATCTTTGAAAGTATTTGGAAAAATAAAATAGTCTAAAAATCAAAAATTAAAAAAAGATTTATAGCATTTTTTAAAAATAGGACTGATGAAGAGTATACATTTTTGCCAGCACTGGTATCATGTATAATTTTTAGAAAAACTGATCTTGTATTAGGGCCCAAATACATTGGGAGGAAATGTAAAAGAGCAGAGAGAATGCACAAATATAAATATAAATAAATAACAATACTTAGCTATTCAATCCTCAACTTGTAACTTCTAAGTTATATGTGAGTCAAAAAGCCAGTCAAAGAAACACTTAAATAATTATGTGAAAGAAAATGATTATGATAAAACATTAAAAGTTTCTGGGATACCACTAAAACAAATCTCCAGGGAGAAAAATCAATTCCCTAAAAATGTACATTTCTAAATTAAAAAGAAAATACTTTTAAAATTCCATATGTGTTTTTAAAATTACAAATAAAAATAAAAAGCTATTTAACATTGGAAGGAAATTGGTTGACCTGTAAATAAACAAAAAAAATAATAAAATGACTAAACTAATAGCTTAATAAAACTTATAAACCTTCAGTTATCTTGTTTTAAATAGGGCTGTGGGAAAGCCATATCAAGAAAATAGTAAAGAAACAATAGGAAATAATAAAATTAGAAGAAATGAAAAACATCAGAATTAACTATCCACAGTATTCTACCAAAATAAAAAAAAAAGAAACTATAGGAATATCTGAACATATAAAATATTCAAACTAATAGAACTACAATGTGTAAAGAAATTAAATATTCCAATCTCAAACAAAAGAATTAGAATAAATTATAAGGGAATCACTGAACCAAAAGTTTTTGTCCTGATGAATTAACAAGAATATTCTCTCAAACTTTTAAAGACTAGTTTAATACCAGTAGTACAAAAAGGATGCTCAACAATTGGGTAAAGAAACTCTGTAGCAGATTCCTTTTTTTTTTTCAGGAAAAAATTGGATTAATTCCAAAACTAGTAAAGCATGAAGGATAAAGCACAGAAAAATAGCCATAATCCTGTATCATTGATAAATATTTACTAAAATAATATATTGCCAAACAACAGTGATTAATTAAAAAATCAAGTTGGATTTATATCAGAAATAAAAAGATGGATTAATATTAGTAAAACAAGAAGCATAACTATTGTTAAATTTGAAAATATGAAAAACCATATAATTATCTTAATAGATTCAGAAAAAACTCTTTGACAATATATATTAACTTTCATGCTAAAATCCCCATAAAGTATTGATGAAGTGACCATTTTATGGCAGAAAAAATATCCATCTAAAAGTTAACATAAGCAATGGATAGGACTTTCCCAATAAATACAGAAAGAAAGCTAGGGTGTCTAATTTCACATTTTTATTTATCTGACACAGTTCAAAATATGTTAGTGATAGCCCTAAGTCAAAGAAAAACTGAAAATATAGATACTGGCAAAGAGGAAACCAATATATTCATCTCTCTTATTCTTATTTTTACAGCCATGATAATTCACTTGAAAATATTAGGGAATAAGGAAAGATACTAATTGAAACAATTAATAAATTTAGCAGTGTTATAAATTGTAAAATTAGCCATTAATTCTATATAATAACACAATTTAAGTGGAAATAATAGAAAGGGAAATTCCTTCTATTAAAAACTACAAAATGCATAAAATATTTAGGAGTCAATCTACCAAAATACAGAAAATACTTACATAAATTCCATTACAAATTTCTCCTTAAACCAATAAGGAACATATTAATTTCATGAAATGTTAAGTGTTCATAGCTAGAGTTTGCCAACATAATAAACTTGCCAGTACTACCAACATGAATTTATAGTGTTAATTCTACCAATTATTAAGTGGGTATTTTATTGAATTGATAAAATAATAACAGAATTCATTTGGAGAGACAAAATATGTAGAGTATCAAAAAAAAAAAAAAAGTAGGAGTAAAGAGAGAATTACACTCCCAAATCTTAATCTATAGTTACCAAATACTTTTGTAATGCTGGAAAGAAGAGGAAGAGAAAAAGTAAAGAAAGCAGAACAAGAACAAAAAGAAGGAAAGAAAAAAAAAAGACAGAGGAGAGGAAGAGGAAGAGAAAGCACAGATTAATGGAACAGAGTAGACAAAGCACAATCAGAAACATTTGGATTCAGTAACTGTTTGATAAAATAGAAAGCATAAATGACTTAGGAAAGATATTTTTATTTTATTAGAAACTGCTGGAAAAACTGGACAACATTTTGGTACAAATTAGGTTTAAACCAATACTTAACATCAGATTACACAATGAGCATTTAATCTCTATTTAAGCATATGCATTTAAGTATAGAAGGTTCTATACTGAAACTCATGCTTTCTTAACAGAAAGAAGCAGAATAGACACATTTTACAACTATATATATATATATATATATATATATATGTATATATATAGGAGTCATCTTCTTAACAAAGATAAAAGCAATTAGAAAAGATAAAATACATTGTTTCTGTTTCATGAAAGTGAAAAGCTTTTGTGCAAATAAAACTAATCATAAGGTAAGTGACCAAATATAAAATATATTTCTATTAAAGTTTCTCTGATAAAAGATCCAAGATTAATCCAAAATAATCCAATATTTATCTATATAGAGAAAAGCATGTATATATATATATATATATATATATATATATATATATATATGTATCTGTGTGTATGCATAGATACATGTAGATGTGTTTAGAAAACTTTTATGTTTCTATATATTTCTCTGTTTTAAATTTCACAGTCCCAGGATAGGTACATTTTAGGGATTTTTGTATAATTTCAATCCCAAAAGTGATCATGCTTATTCACAGTTTCAATGACAATGCACTGGAGTACTTATGTTTCCATAATACTTAAAACAATGGCTATTCCTGCATTATTTGCTCTTTTTAAATTATGTTTTGCCGAATTTCTAGGTATGAAACCTCAGGGAAACAAATGCACTAGTAGTCTATTGTTTGAAAAAACAAAAAGAAAAGAAAAATTTGAAATTAGATTGGTGAAAATTTGGTTCAGATCACCACTTGAAACTATACACCAAAATAAACTTCAAATGCAGATGTGATTTAGTTATAAAAAGTCATTTAATGAACAATTAAAAAAAAAGATCTACCACTTTTAAATTGTTCTATGTCTTCTAAACACTTAATTTTAATTTTTCGTAGATCTTTCTCTCAGAAAGATCAGAGAACAGGGCACAAAATGTAATAACTCTAGAAATGAGGAGTTTTAGCTGAATTATATTCAATGACCCTCTTTCTTTCTTAGCACATGTTTGATTTACTATGAGATATGTCCAGCTGTATGCCATATGGACTGTTTTAGATTTTCTTTTGCTGCACAAAACATGATAGAGTTAATTCAAACTATCTTATCAGGGTTTTATGTGATTATACCTAATTGTTTTTGACCTATAAAATGAAAAAAGAGTGTTGGCAAAGAACAATAAATGTTTCTGATCTCCTATTTTCTAATATTTCTGTTCTCTTGAAAGAGATTTTTAGAGAAACAGGGCAATTTCTTGCATCCTTAGGTTTTTTTTTTTTTTTTTAATACAAGCATATAATAATAATATGCTCTTAATATAATAATCTGTATGGCTGAGTAAATTAAATATTAGTGAATGTAATGTTCTCATTTTATTTAATCAGATCCTGAAATCTAGAAAATGCATTTTAGTAAAGAATACAAAGGCTTTTAACTTTTCCTATAGAATAGCTTCTGGAATGATACTAGTCTGTTGCCTCCATTATAATGGATTGTTTCTGGCCCTGGCTAATGTTTCATGAGGAATCTCAGAGATCCAGAGAGCCAATTCTCCTTATTATTCAGATGTGGTAACACCATTGACAACTTACTCTAGTTTGTAATATATCCCTCAATTTTTTAGTGCAGTAGTTGATTCTCAAATGAGTCCAGCTCTCTGTTGGTTGAATATTCTGGGATGGTACATAACAAATGAACTATACTAGATATCAATGGTCCCGATGGGCTCTCTGCTATTTATCACTGATCACAGTAAGTACTATCTTGTATTCAAATTCTTTAGTTGTTAAATTATATTATTAGACAAATAAGTTCTAAGTAGCTTTCTATCTCTAGAGTTCTGGTCATATAAAGATATAGTTGTAGCCTTGATTACCAAAGATTCCTGGAGATACATAGGCAAAAGATACTTCCTGTTCTCCAGAAACTCTCCAGAAACTAGTTAGAAAGACAATTAGAGATAACCAACAAAAAGGCACTACAATTGAGGAAGATTAGAAGTAGAAGAAGCTTCTGGTGGAGAAAAAAGGTATTTTAGCTCATATTTGAAGGAAACCAGGAAAGTCAGGATATAAAGATAAGTAGGGAGAGAATTATAGATGTAGAGGATAGTCAAACTATAGGAACTGAAAGATGGAGGAATGGATCATAGAGTACATAAGAGTGAAACAAGATTGGAAAAGTGGGAAGTGCAAGTTAAGAAAGGGTTTGAAAGCCAAATAAATTGATGCTGTAGATGATAGAGAAACCACTAGAGTTTATTCAGTAGAAAGGATTGATGTATGTAATTTGATGAGATGTTTTATGAAGATTACTTTGATCCCTGAATGTAGGATGATGGTAGTATGAAGAGAGAGGGTGGGGGAAGGGAGACAGAGAAAAAGGAAGGAAGAGAGAGAGTGAGGGAGACAGAGAGGAAGAGGAAGGGAAGGAGGGAGACTTATAATAAGAGAGATTGATGACATCTAGGTTGTAAAGCTGGGTGAGTGGGAGAATCATGGTACTTTCAACAATAATAATAATGAGAGGGAAAACTTTTAAGAAAAGATGACTTCTTTTTGTATCATGATGAAATTGAAACATCTGTTGTAGTGTTCTCTGTTGGGGTTTTCTTGGAGTCTCTGTGATCAGCCTTCCTTTCAGTTCAGTAATCACCACAAGTGCAGCCAGGTGTTGAAATCCAAATCCTTTATTATCTCTTTCAGTCTTGTCTTCTTTCCTGGGGTCCAGTTAGCTTTCTTAAAGGCCTATCTCTCTTCTTGGTTCCGAGACCTTGAGCTTCTGCTGCCAGTCCTTTGTGTTCTCTGCCTCTTCCAGCTTCTTGAGGTCCTCCTGAATGTGTCTTGGTTTCTATGGGGGAGGCAGGAGGGCCACCACCACAGTCTCTGTCTTCCAGGTCTGATTCTGGCTGAGTTTGTCTGAGCTTATATGCTCTCTTATCATAGGTGTAAGTCTTGTAGAACTATAGTAAGTACTAAGTACGTGTACTGAACTACCATTATCTTTATGAATTCCACTGACTTAACACCTTGTAAGAATCCTTGTTTCAGAATTGTGGCCCATAACAATCTGTAGGACATTGAGTTTGAAAAGTCCAACAAGTTGGAAATGTGAGACTGCAGTGGAGATGTTGACTTGAGAAGCATTATCATAGACATGACATTATAGAGTTGATGGATTATGAAATAAATAGTATAGAGGAAGAATAATTAAAAAAAAAAAAAAAAAAAAACAAGGACAGAGTTTTCTGGGACACTCACAGTTAGTAGGCATGACCTGAGCAATGATCTTGCAAAGTAGACTAACAAAGAGAAAGATAGATAGTTAATAGAAGAATAACTAGGTAAGGGATAATATAGGAAATACTTATAAAGAAGTAACAAGGAGAAGAAGGTTATTGGAAATATCAGAAGCTGCAGAGAGATCAAGAAAATGAGGATTCAGAAAAATTCTGTGCAATTGGTAATTAAGAAATCATTGGTAAATTTAGAAAGAGCAGTTTCAGTGGAGTGATCAAGAAGCCATCAAGACGTAAGAAAAGATTGAGAGGAAAGAAGAGAGTAAAACAATTATTTCTATCCATACATCATCTAATATAATTACACATAAATATATGTATATAATCTAGACCTAAAATATCATCAATTTGGGGAGTACCCTCCAATATGTATACTTTCAGTGGCAGCTATATGATACAATAGATGAAAATCTGGTTCTAAAATAAAAAGGACCTGAGTTCAAATCCAACCTCAAATACTTACTAGCTATGTTTCTTTAAATGGGAATAATAGAGCATTATAATAGTAGCAATGTAAAATAGGAATCTTGATGGCATCTATCTTCTAGAGTTATTGTAAGGATCAAATGAGATAATTTTAAAGCATTTAACATAGAGCCTGACATAGTAAGCATAATATAAATGTTACTTCTTGTTGTTACTACTGCTAACAACAAAACTATCACCATTATTACTGCTGTTATTACAAATATTATTACAATTTTGTTGTTCTTCAGTAGTCTCACTTGTGTCCAGCTCTTTATGATCCTATTTTAAATTTTCTTGACAAAGATACTGGAGTGGTTTACCTTTTCTTTTTCCATCTCACTTTATAAATGAGGCAACTAAGGTAAAGATAATTAAGTGACTTGCCTAGGATCACACAATTAATAAATGTCTATTATTTTTACATACTGCTACTGCTGCTACTACTACTTCTTCTTTTGTCAATGCAGATTATCAGCTGCTCTGTAATTTATTGTTTTAAAAGGTATCTTTGTGTGCAAAGTACTATTCTATCCATTGCATTCTTTGTATATATTTTCAAGTATTTATAAAGATCTGTGATCTCCTTGATTTAAAGCTGTATTTAATAACACTGATCATAAATCTATCCATGCTTGGTCATGCTTTGTAATGATTGCTTCCCATAAGTTATCCAGAATGGATCTGCCCAATATACTGAAGTCCTTCTTTGATTTTTTTTTTTTTTTTGGTTTTTTTTTTTCCCTGAAAGGAAGAGATGGAAATAATTATTTATATAGTGCCTACTAAATTCCAGATATGCTAATAAGTACTCTTCAATTATTATTTCATTTGATCCTTACAACAATTCCATAAAGTAAAGATTATTATTATCCCTGTTTATTCCTATCATTATTTCCATCCTTAGTTACACTTGAGGCAGATTGAAGTTAAATGACTTGTCCAAGGTCACATGATTAATGAGTATCTATGTCTGGATTTGAACTCAGTCCTTCTTGATCCTAGGCACAACATTCTATCCATTGTGTCATTTAACTTTCTTAAATTTTCCAACATCATAATATTTTATTGAAAGATATATGCATTTTATATATTATAAGCACATGTGCATGAAAATATATGTTAATGGGTTAATTTATATTCACACAAATGTACTTAAATGGACCTATGATCTCATTAGTTTTGGAGTTCCTTTAATAATTCAGTACACCACCTATCCATCCCTATCCATCCTGTATAACTCATTCATGTTCTCCCAAAAGATCAAAAGTGTCCACCCATTCATAAAAATAGGGAACATATATAAATATATCCTATAATTTATAATAATGGTATTTATAGGCATGTGACTGTAAATACAAGGTATATTAATGTCTAAGCACATACATATGTTCACACACATACATCATAAGAGAGATAGCATAATGTAGTGGAGACAACTTGAACAATATGGGTTCAAATTCTGCCTTTATTACACATGTGTATAAGTTTGTACGTGTACTCACATACATGCCTTCTTATGGTAAGTACATTAGGTTCAAATAAATGCTCATAGCTATAATGGAAAACATATTCATAGTGTCCCAGACTCAGAGTCCCTGTTCTCATATGGAAGAAATGAGGGAATTTTTCTCATTAGAAGATAAAAACTTAATTTAAAAAGGTCTCATGGGCCATTAATAATCTGAAATTATATATACAATGCAAAAAGTGTTACATTTTCCCCACAATGATTATTAATAAAATGCCCAACACTGAAAAAACTTACTTGTTCAATTTATAAATACCAAAAGAAAAAATAAAATGAACACAAGTTCATGGGTGTTCTTCCTTTATTGGGGGGTGGGATAGCATTTGCTTGTCACAAACTATGAAGTGTATCTTGAATCTAGCACTGTTGTCTTTAGCTTTGATTGATTTTCCAAGTGAGCACTAATCACCTGTGGACATAAGTGTGTTTTAGTTAGAGTCACATATGAAAAAATTGAATTATAACTGGGTGGTTCCATTGCATAAGTCTTATTCCAAACAATGGAACTGTCTTCCTAAATATTGTGTGGCTCCCTGAAAACCACTGCCATAGCAGTTATAAATGTTATAAAGAAAATAGCAATATCAAATATAAAAATGAAAAAAATATATAAAATGTAACAAAGAAAATGAAGGAGCAAATAGAAAAATGGAAATCAAAAAACATAGAATGATAACAACTTAGAGTGGCAGACTCATAGCAGAAAATAGATCTTGGAGGAAATCAAGTCCAACCCTTTCATATTGCAGATAGAGGTTAAATGATTTGGTCATACAGGTATTAAGTATGAGAACTAAAATTTGTACCCAGGTGTCTGCCCTCAAATCTAGTTGTTTTCCTATATCATCAGGCTGTCAAAATATCATGTGTGTCAAAGAACACAGCTTTTACACAGAACAATTGTTGATACCAGTATCAATGTTCTTCAAACCAATGGCAAAATTATTTCTTTTAAGTACTATGGGAAACATATATTAGAAAAAACCCAGTGTTTTCAAGAAATCATTATAACTTACATAAATACATATGGAAATATTTTTTTTATCTATATCCCTTTGTATTATGGTCCTCCAAGAACAGTGACCAATGATGAGTGACCAATATGAGTGATATGTATATCATTGCTGATATTTACATTTCCTTCACATTGTGATATTTTACTATTGCAGCTCTAGGCACATTCAACCTTATGATGGGAGACAATGAAGGCTTGTGTTCCAAATTCAGCAGAGAGGTTCATATCTGACTGTGTCAAGTGAACTCCTTTTCTGATCCTGAAATAATAGGTTCTAGATAAAGAAATTCTTTCAATCACAAATAATATTCAATGTGTTCTTAAGGTTATATCCCTATTTGTATTTATTTATATGAGTATGCAAAAGTAAATAAACAAAATAAATAAAGTTAAACTGAATTATATTGATGATTTCTACTGTTGTTTTTTTTTCAGCCCTGATTTGTGATTGTGACAAAAGGACACACAATACCCTCACAAAATGACAGTCTTTTATGGTATTGGCAGTGTCCGAAAATTCAGAAGGACCTGAATTAGATAAGAGGAGAAGCCTAGAAACAGTGACTAAGAAAAGAAGGGACAGCTAAACAATATTTGTGGCTACCATAATGTAACTGCAGAAGAAAGTAACAGGTTAGAAAATCTTTAAATGTAGCCAAAAGGATTATTCAAATAACTTGAGAGAAATTTTGGAATTCATTTCTAACTTCCAAAATTAGAATACATTTTACCACAAAAAGACTTTTGGGGCTACTATCAGAGTCAGAAGCCGGGCCTAGAAAGACCATCTGTCTGACTCAGTAGGGTTCTATGAATCAAAGTCTTGGTTATATCATTAATTGTTCTTTCATACATCGAGCATAGAAAAAGTATGCTCTGCTTGAAGCAATGTAACACAAATGTCCTAATTATATGCCTGAGTTCTTTTGATTTGGTTGATTATTATTCACATTTTTGGTTAAGGCTTGTTGTCTCAATAAAACTTTTAATGTAAGGGTATTACACACAATTTTCCAAGTAATAAACTAGATTACATATAGGAACATGTTACACTTCCCACTTCCAAAAAGTAGCTCAATAATACAGCAAGTATCTCTTAATCCTTGACTTTACTCAATTTAATGGCTAAAGAGTATTTGCCCTTTGATAAATATGAGTACAGTAAGATTATAATTCTTAGTGTTTAATTATATGTAACATTGTGTGTGTGTGTGTGTGTATACATACAAACACATGTGTGTGTGTGTGTGTGTGTATTCTTAAATAGTTTGCACTTTTGGAATGACTACTCATAAGTGGCTGGAGATACGGTCAGACTTTTCTTCTCTATTAACCAAATATTAAGGGAAAGGAAATACATATGGAAATAAAACAGCAGTGAATCTCCTGTTCTTATATTAACACTAACTTCCCATAAGAAGAGCTATAGACCATGGACCCATACTTAACACTGTACACCAAGATAAGATCAAAATAGGTCCATAATTTAGGCATAAAGAATGAGATTATAAATAAATTAGAGGAACATAGGATAGTTTACCTCTCAGACTTATGGTAGAGGAAGAAATTTGTGACTAAAGATGAACTAGAGACCATTATTGATCACAAAATAGAAAATTTTGACTATATCAAATTAAAAAGCCTTTGTACAAACAAAACTAAAGCAAACAAGATTAGAAGGGAACCAACAAATTGGGAAAACATCTTCACAGTTAAAGGTTCTGATAAAGGCCTCATTTCCAAAATATATAGAGAATTGACTCTAATTTATAAGAAATAAAGCCATTCTCCAATTGATAAATGGTCAAAGGATATGAACAGACAATTTTCAGAGGATGAAATTGAAACTATTTCCACTCATATAAAAGTGTTCCAAATTACTATTGATCAGAGAAATACAAATTAAGATAACTCTGAGATACCACTACACACCTGTCAGATTGACTAAGATGACAGGAAAAAAATAATGATGAATGTTGGAGAGGATGTGGGAAAACTGGGACACTGCTGCATTGTTGGTGGAGTTGTGAACAAATACAACTATTCTGGAGAGCAATCTGGAATTATGCCCACAGAGTTATCAAACTGTGCATACCCTTTGATCCAGCAGTGCTACTACTGGGCTTATATCCCAAAGAAATATTAAAGAAGGGAAAGGGACCTGTATGTGCCAAAATGTTTGTGGTAGCCCTGTTTGTAGTGGCTAGAAACTGGGAAATGAATGGCTGCCCATTAGTTGGAGAATGGCTGGGTAAATTGTGGCATATAAATGTTGTGGGATATTATTGTTTTATAAGAAATGACCAGCAGAATGAATACAGAGAGGCTTGGAGAGACTTACATGAACTGATGATAAGTGAAATGAGCAGAACCAGGAGATCATTATATACGTCAACAATGATACTGTATGAGGATGTATTCTGATGGAAGTGGATTTCTTCGACAAAGAGAAGAGCTAACTCAGGTCCAATTGATCAATGCTGGACAGAAGCAGCTACACCCAAAGAAAGAACACTGGGGAATGAATGTAAACTGTTTGCATTTTTGTTTTTCTTCCCAGATTATTTTTACCTTCTGAATCCAACTCTTCCTGTGCAACAAGAGAACTGTTAGGTTCTGCACACATATATTGTATCTAGGATATACTGTAACATATTCAACATGTATAGGACTGCTTGCCATCTGGGGGAAGGGGTGGATGGAGGGAGAGAAAAAGTCAGAACAGAAGTGAGTGCAAGGGAAAATGTTGTAAAAAATTACCCAGGCATATGTTCTGTCAATAAAAAGTTATAATTAGAAAAAAAATTTTTTTAAAAAGACTTGGGAAAAAAAATAAGAGCTATAAACAGGACCTCTTTCGAATTTTTACTTGGGGTTTTGTGATCTCCATTTAAAACTTGATGTAACTGTTCTTTCTCCTTTATATCAAATTTTACTTCTATACAAGGCATCCATGACTCTTCCCTTTTATTCCACAAATTTAGTCTAACCATAAGTTAGAGACCTTACTTTCTATTTGCCATTTTGCGGATACTAATGGAGCCTATCAATTATCTCATATTCTTATACTGTGAATTGCTCATCTTCATTTTCTTTCATACATTGCTTTGATGACATCCTTTGCATAGCGTCTCCTTT
The DNA here is from genome assembly GCF_016432865.1 of Antechinus flavipes. Classification (NCBI taxonomy): domain Eukaryota; kingdom Metazoa; phylum Chordata; class Mammalia; order Dasyuromorphia; family Dasyuridae; genus Antechinus; species Antechinus flavipes. Next base: position 180,166,491 of record NC_067400.1, on the reverse strand, counting down.
GTAATTTATTTAATGTGTTGCAGGCTATACACTTCTATTCATGTAACACTTAAAAATAATAATGAACATTAATTAAGAACCTACTATACATCAAATATTGTAGTAGGCCCTTGTTCACAAGAAGGCAAAATTTAATCATTCTATTTTTGGAACTATAACACAGTGGAGAGGAAGATGAAAAGCAGAAGAAACATTGCATTTTAATTTGAATTGAACATTGAGTTTAAGGCTCTGCATCCAAATTTTCTCCTAATACTTACAACCTTTGACGAGTAACTTGTGGTCAGTTTTCCAATCAGTAAAATGAGGGAGTTTGATTACATGACTTTGATGTCACTTCTAGCTATATTTATGCTATTATGAACATCAAATATTTTTGTCAATTTACTATTATTACCAAAATAATTGAGTTTAATATGCTCTGTCTATTAACTTCCAATTTATTCCATTTTTTGACATTTTGGACTTTTAATCCTCTAAAATATGGTTCACAGCTAGTTTACTCTTTACCAATTTCCTGGTCTCCACCTGTAATGTTCTGGTTAGCTTTCTGGAGGTCTTGGGATCAGCCTTCATTTCAGCAGAGTAATCACCATGAGAATAGCTAGAGGTAAATTCCAAATTTTAATTATTTCCTTCACAGTCTGTCTCATTCATTTGGGGCCTGGTTAGCTTTCTGGAGGGCCTTAGAGGGGACTTGATTTCAGTGGAGAAATGACAGAAAGTCATCAGGAGCCTGGTCAAAGATGGAATGTCTCTCTTCCAGTCCTTGTTGGCTCTTATGTAGTCTATTATAATTATATCATCATAAGTGTCAATCTTGTAGAACAGGTGTCAATCTTGTAGAGGTGTATTAAGTACTAAATACATGTAGTGAGCTAGAGAACTATTAATCACCATGCTAAACTAGATTACCACTGTCTCTATCAATCCCTCTGAGTTAATACCTTGTTTCAAGTATGCTTCTCCAGAGTTCCGGCTCTCTATATCCACCCAAATACTTGTTGTAATTGTATCTCATATCATGAACTAATTTCCCTTTTCTGACCTTCAAAATCTTTTCAAAACCTCATTGCAAATTGCAATTCAATGTTTAAACACTACTCTGTTTGTAATGTTTTATTTGTGTTTATTGTTCTGTATTCAATTATCAAGCTCCTGAGCCAGGATTTATGCCTTTTAGATAGGAAACAACTTAGAGCCCAAATTGAATGTACTTATAAGTACATTGGAAGATGTAAATGTACTTGTCAGTTGTCTAAATCTGCTTTTTCCAGTCTCTAGAACTAAAGGATTAAATGGATGTGTGTGTGTGTGTGTGTGTGTGTGTGTGTGTGTGTGTGTGTGCGTGAAATTAAACAAATGAGTACTGTCTAAAGGAGACTTTTTTTTTGTAGTGAGCAAGAATGCTAAAAGGCAATAACATGAGCTTAGTCAACAATAGCTCTCAGAATTTAAAATTGTTCCTGGAAATAGAGAGACTACACTGGAAGCCAAGCTTTCAAACAATACCAAGAGTCAGAATATATTAGAAGGCCAAATACTAACACAGGTAATAATAGCAGCACAGGTAATAATTGGAGAGCACTTTTAAAATTGTCAACTGTTATATTTTCTTTCAATATTTTTGACTTTAGTGTAATACCATATCTCCTTGGCTTATGGTGACCACAAGCACAATCTATAATGAAAGACTGATGAAGCTATGTACCCTATACCGCTTCAAGTGATACTCACGTTGAGGGATTTTTTCTTTGATAGGAGATATGAATGATTTATTTGTAACTTTTAAACTTCATATACCTATGGAGATATAGATTTTTGTGTATGTGTGCATGGACACATACACACAAATACAAGAAGAGAGATAGACAGACAGACAGACAGACACACACACACAGAGAGAGAGAGAGAGAGAGAGAGAAAGAGAGAGAGACAGACAGACAGACAGTAGAAGCACTAATTTTAAAAATTGAGCTCTGAGCAAAAGGAATAGGGAGAGAAGCATTAGGGAAAGTAGAACTCCTTTTGTGGTGAATAATTGGAGTCATTTCTGTCTTATGTGACCACCTTTTCATATATTTTCTTTCTAAGCAGCACTCTATGAAACAACAGACATTCTTGTCCACATTATGGACATTTGATTAGTCTGAATTCTCCCTTGCTCATGTTAATGATCAGTCTTATAACCCTGTGTATGTATTTCATTGCATTGATAAAATGGTACATTTTCATTTGTATGATTTAAAAATCTACTCTCCAGCGTTTTACCTTTATTTTATAGATGTTTCTTTTTAATTTTGAAAAATAGATCCAAATAATGGAGCATGTCTCATCTCAAATGGCTTTGAATTTCCAAGCTTGGGAATTAGAATTTTTCGAGTCTTTGATGATTACATGGACTTTAATGGTAAGAAGAGTTCTACCTCTCCCTCTTTGCCTTTTGGTCTGATCCTATTCTCCAAATTCTTCACACCTATGCCCAGTTGGAGCCCAGGTGCCATGTCTATTACTTGACTAACAGCTGTGTCTTTTAAATTATAGCTCATCTATTGAAAAGGAGAAATTTTTAATATGTTTTTTTTTCAATAAAGAGGATATGTCTAGCAGCTGTATAGGAGCTGATCTCATTCCTTCTCTTTTATCTCCTATAACAAGAAGAGTAAACCACTCCACCACAGACTAAAATAAATGTTCTCCATCTATGAAGCTTTGTAATTTATAATAACTAAAGAATAGGAAAATTCTGTAAAAAGGCACAAACTCTTGGTTGGTTTTTTAAAACATTGACTCTTTTCCTTCAGGATAAAAGAAATTTCAGAGATGGTCATTAGGACAAATTTCAATTTGAGAAATGAGATAAAAACCATCTTTACAAGTAAAATGATAAAAATCATAATAAAAATAATTTTAAAACTACCACATTGATACTTTCTATTTGTGGATTGTTTTACAGTTTAGAAGGCACTTTTTCATCCATTATTTTAGTTTCTATAATGAATGTGGAAGGTGACAGAGATACTTCAGAGAAAATAGATAAAGGGGTGAATTAATATATAATGACTGACCTCTTAGGCATTTCATCACAATGAACTGTCTGGAGGAAGAAACATATCTCACATATTGCAGCTTTCTTTTTTTCAAATCAGTTTTAAATAATTTAACATGATCTGTTCTAGAATTAAGAATAGTGTGATCTACTTCTTTTGAAGGAAAAAAAATTCTGATATAATCAGGAAATAATCAATTTTTGTTTCTGTTTGAAATATGATATAGGTAATTGTTTACAACTAAGGAACATTCTTGTGTAGTTTTCATAGCTTATGTCCTTTTCTCTAGCAAATACACAATTCATATAACTGATCACTTACCCATTTACTGCATTTTGGTGAGCTAATATGATGAAAAACAAAATCTGTGGGCAAAATGTTGAATTTAATAAGAAACAGTTGGATTTTCTTGTGAATATTATTTATTGGATTCTGTAAGAATGCTCTATCTTGATGTTCAATGTATATAAATTCAATTAATCATTCTCTATCTTTTTCATTTTCAATCTTCTCTATGCTACTTGCTAGCTCTATCCTTGCTTTCTTCAAATATATTCAGATATCTCCTATTATAAGAACCAAAGTAAAATATGCCTTTTCTCTGTATTTTCCCCTGTTTCACTTCTGAAGTGTTAGAAAAAGAGTAATTAATGCTTATTACCGCTGGTTGTCCATCATTTATTTCAACTCCCTACAATGTATTTCTATACCCATCATTCTACTGAAATATCTTCTGCAAGGTATCAGTTGCCTTTTTTTAATTGTTTTTAACTATTCTAAGGACTTTAACAAGATTGATATGCTGTTTCTTCTGGGAAATTCTTTTCCCTTTTGATGTCTATCCTGCCACTCTCTCTTCATTTCTCCTTCATGTTCTTGTTCTTCTCTTCACTTCTTCTTTTGGGCATCTTTTTTTCCCCTCTCTACTGTTTTCTTTCTTTTTTTCTCTTTGAATTGTATCACTCCTTGTGGACCACAACATAGCATTCTCATTCTTTCTCTTGTTGTTTGCTTGCATTTAGTTTGCTTTCTCAGTTTTTCCCCCTCTTAATCAAATTTTTCTTGTGCAGCAAGATAACTGTATAGATGTGTACACACACACACACACACACACACACACACACACACATATAAATATATTTATATATAATTTAACATATATTTATACACATTTAACATGTATTGGACTACCTGCCATCTAGGGGAGGGTGTGGGGGGAAGAAGGGGGTAATTTGAAACAGAAGGCTTTGCAAAGGCCAATATTGACAAATTGCCCATGCATTTGATTTGTAAATAAAAATCTTTAATTAAAAAAATGTATCGCTATTTTATTTTATTTAAGCTTTTTTTTTTTTTTCAAAACATATGCATGGATAATTTTTCAACATTGACCCTTGAAAAACCTTGTATTCCAAACTTTCCCCTACTTCTTCCCACACTTTCTCCTAGATGACAGGTAATCCAATATATGTTAAATATGTTAAAATATATGTTAAATCTAATATGTGTGTGTGAAAAAATAAGAAAGAAAATAAAATTTAAGCAAATAACAACAAAAGAAGTGAAAATGCTGTCGTGATCTACACTCAGTTCCCACAGTTCTATCTTTGCATGTAGATGAGTCTCTTCATCACATAATCATTGGAACTAGCCTGAATCATTTCATTGTTAAGAAGAGTCATGTCCGTCAGAAATGATCATTGTATAACCTTGCTGTTTCCATGTGCAATGATAAATCAAGAAGTTCTGCTCATTTCACTTGGCATCAGTTCATGTAAGTCTCTCCAAGCCTCTCTGAAATCATGCTGCTGATTGTTTTTTATAGAAAATATATACTTGATATACTGAATGCTATCTATTCCATAGCTTTCATATACCATAACTTATTCAGCCATTCTCCAACTGATGGGCATCCACTCAGTTTCCAGTTTTTGTTTTTATTTTTGTCACTACAAAAAGGGCTATCACAAATTTTTTTTGCACATGTGGGTCCCTTTCCCTCTTTAAGATTTTTTTGGGATATAAGTCCAGTAGAAACACTGCTGGATCAAAGGGTATGTACAGTTTAATAACCCTTTGGGCATAGTTCCAAATTGCTCTCCAGAATGGTTGGGTCTATTCACAGTTTCACCAACAATGTATGTGTCCCTGTTTTTCCACATCCCCTCCAATATTAATCATTATCTTTTCCTGTCATCTTAACCAGTGTGAGAGCTGTGTAATGGTATCTCAGAGTTGTTTCAATTTGCATTTCTCTGATCAATAGTGATTTAAAACACCTTTTCATATGACTAGAAATGGTTTAAATTTCTTCATCTGAAAATTGTCTGTTCATATCCTTTGACCATTTATTAATAAGAGAATGATTTGAACTCTTATAAATTTGAGTCAATTCTGTATATATTTTAGAAATGAGGCCTTCTTCAGAACCCTTATATCCTACTTTTTTTTTAATCTCAATATTTTTACCTATCTCTTTTATTTTCTCATTTTACTATATTTCCTGATATTTTTAACCAGACATATGCTTTTGTTGTCATATCTATTCAGGTAGACCTCAATTTTTTTTTTTTTAAATGAGCAAAAAAACAAAAAGAACGTTGATCATAGATAGTGTTTATGGAGAAAGAGAAGCACAATTACCTTGAGCACACTAAAAGCAAATTGTCTCCAGATGAAGGCCCAAAGGATGTTATGAATTGGTCCCCATCTTACAAGGCTCTCATGGAAGAATTCAAAAGAGAGTTTAGAAGACAAATGGGAAAAGGAAGTGAGAACTTTGAAAGAAGGTTTGGAAAAGAAAACACAGAAATTCTCTTAAGAAAACTCTTTATAAAATCACTTTAGGGAAATGAAAGTATATAACTCCTTACAAAATAAATTTAACAAAATGGAAAAAGAAAACAACTTAAAAAACAGAATTTGTGAAATGGAAAAAAAAAATACAATGAACACTTTAAATACACTTTAGATAAAAGTTCAATTGGCCAAATGAAAAATGAGATTTAAAAAGCTAATTGAACAAAATAATTCACTAAAAATTAGAATTGAATAAATGGAAGTGAATAAGTCAATAAGAATTCAAAAATCAGTCAAACAAAAACAAAAACAAAATAAAAAAATTGGAGAAAATATGAAATACCTCATTGGAAAAACAATTAACCTGGAAAATGGATGTAGAAGAGACAATCTAATAATATTATAGCTAAATTTCAAAACTATCAGACCAAGGAAACATATTGTAAGCAGCAGAAAGGAACAATTGAAATACTAAGGAGTCACAATCAGGATCACTAAGAATCTACCAGCTTGCACCATAAAGGATCGAAGGACCTAGAATCTGATACCCAATAGACAAAAAAACTTAGATTGCAGCCAATAATCACCTATGAACTTTTTGAGCATTATCTTTCAGGAAAGAAGATTGATTCTTTTTTTCATTTATTTCTGATGAAAAGACGAGAGCTGACCAAAAAAAAAAAATGACCTCATCATACAAAACTCAAGAAAAGCATAAAAAGGTGAAAAAAGAAAGAACTCTCGAGAACTATATCTCTGTTATGTATATGCATAGAGACTGCAGACATAATTTGATTTTGCTGTGATAATATAAAAAACAAACTAGAAGTTAAAAGGGTATTGTACTAGAAAAAGAAGAAAATTGAAGTAAAATGAGGGAAATTCATGAAAAAGCAAAGAAATTTTATTTATTATAATTGACTAAAACAAGGGAGTGGGGTAAACATTGTATGAATCTTACTCTCATTAGATCTGGCCCAAAGAGAGAATATTAGCCATATTTGGTTTTACAGAAAAACAAGTCTCACCATATAGGGAATTGGAAAGAAAAATGGGGAAAGTAAAGGGGAAGACTAATAGAAGAAAACAGAAGTAGTAGGGAAAGAAGTATTAGAAAGGGGGAGGTGCAATAAAGGGAGAGGACAGTTTGAAAGAAGTCAAAAGCAAAATACTGGGGAAGAGGAAAAGGGGCAAAGGAAAGAAAAAATGCATAATTTGGGATAAATGAGATGGTAAGAAATACAGAATTAGTCTTTTTAAGTGTGAATGTAAATGGGATAAACTCTCAGGTAAAACAGAAGCAGATAGCAGACTGGAATATAACTCAGAATTCTACAATATGTTGTTTACAAGAAACGCATTTAAAGCAGAATGATACATTTACTACTCTAGTAAAAAGCTAGAGTAGAATCTATTATATTTCAGGTGAAGTTAAAAAAAAAAAAAGCAGGAGTAGTGATCTTGAGTTCAGATCAAGCAAAAGAAAAAGATCTATTTAAAAGAGATAAGAAAGGAAACTATCTCTTGCTAAAGGGTACAATCACTAGTGAAGTATTATCAATACTAAGCATCTATGCATCAAGTGGTCTAGCATCCAAATTCATAGAGGAGCAGCTAGAAGAAATATGCAGAAAAATTATAATAGTGGGAGATCTCAAGCTTGCTCTCTCAGAACTAGATAAGCCTAATGACAAATAAATAAGAAAGAAGTGAAAGAGGGAAATAAAGTTTTAGAAAAATCAAGTATAATGGAAAAAAATTGAATGGAGACAGAAAGGTGTATACTTTCTTCTCAGCAGTTCATGGAACCAATACAATAATCATAAAGACTTCAAAATCAAATGCAGAAAGGCAAAAATAGTAAATGCATTTTTTCAGATCATGATTCAATAAAAATTATATGCAATAAAAGGCCAGGGGAAAATAGACCAACAAGTAATTGGAAACTAAATAATCTAATCCTAAAGAATGGATGGATGAAACAACAAATCATAGACAAAATTAATAATTTCATCCAAGAAAATGACAATAATGAGATAACATACCAAAATTTGTGGGATGCAGCCAAAGCAATAATAAGGGGAATTTTTTATATCTCTAGATTCTTACATGTATAAAATAAAGAAAGAAAGAGAAGATCAATGAATTGAGCTTGCAACTAAAAAAGCTAGGAAAAAAATTAAAAACTCCCAATTAAATACCAAATTTGAAATTCTAAAAATAAAAGAATAAAATTTAAGTTAAGAAAACTATTGAATTAATAAATAAAACTAAGAGATGGTTTTATAAAAAAACAATAAAATACATAAACCTTTAATTAATTTGATTAAAAAAGGAGAGAAGAAAATCATTGTTAGTTTCAAAAATGGAAAATACTATCTTTTATTATTTTTATTATTTTGCCTAGCTATATGTCAATACATTTGGTAATCTAAGTGAAATGGAGGAATGGCTACAAAAATATAGATTGCCTGGGTTAAAAGAAGAGGAAATAAATTCTTTAAATAGTATCATTCTAGAAAAAGAAATAGAACAAGCTATTAATCAATACCCTAAGAAAAAATCTTCAGGATCAGGAGGATTTACATGTGAATTCTACCAAACATTAAAAGAAGAATTAATTTCAATACTAAATAAACTATTTGAAAAAATCATGAAAGGACTCCTACCAAAGTCCTTTCATTTTATTTTTTTTAAATTATGGCTTTTTATTGATAGAACATATGCATGGGTAATTTTTTCATTGTCCTTTTCACTCACGCTTGTTCCAACTTTTTCCTTCCCTCCCTCTACCCCCTCTCCTAAATGGCAGGCAGTCTTATATATGTTAAATATGTTAAAGTATATCTTAGATAGAATATATGTGTGTACGGTGTTAAATGTGGGTCCATGCCTAGTTTCTGCCATACTAATTTCCAGTTTTCCCAGCAGTTTTTGTCAAAACTGCTTATCTCCAAAGTTGGGGTCTTAGGATTTGTCAAACACTAGATTACTGTAGTTATTCACTATTTTGTCCTGTGACCCAAACTTATTCCACTGACCAACTAGTCTATTTCTTAGCCAATACCAAATGGTTTGGTGACTTCTGCTTTATAATATAGTTTTAGCTCAGGTTCAGTTAGGCTGCCTTCATTTGATTTTTTTTCATTAGTTCCTTAAAATTCTTGACCTTTTGTTCTTCCAGATGAATTTTGTTGTTATTTATTCTAGGTCATTAAAATAATTTCTTGGCAGTCTGATTGGTATAGTACTAAATAAATAGATTAGGGAGTATTATCTTTATTATATTTGCTAGACCTATCCAAGAGCACTTAATATTTTTCCAATTGTTTAAATCTGACTTTATTTGTGTGGATAAGGTTTTGTAATTTTGCTCATATAATTCCTGACTTTTCTTTACTAAAGTCCTTTTATGACAGCTATGGCTCTGATACCTAAACCAGGGTGGGTGAAAACAGAGAAAGAAAATTATAGACAAATTTCCCTAATAAATATTGATGCAAAAATCTTAAATAACATATTAGCAGAGAGATTACAGAAAGTCATCCCCAGAATATCTCCCAATATGATTAAGTAAGATTTATACCAGGAGTGCAAAACTAGTTCAACATTAGGAAAATTACTAGCATAATTTCATTATATCAATAACCAAACTAACAAAAATCATATGATTATCTTATAGATGCAGAAAAAAGGAGGACACACATGCATTCTGAGCTCCCTTCTACCCTCACTTACTAATTACCTAATTCAGCCTCAGCAATAGTGCTTGACTGGTTAAACTCATGAATATTGGGAATACAACAAATTACCAATCAAAGATAACTTGAAAGATGGTCAGAAAAGGTCTGTGTTGATGGGCAGGAGGAGGCCAGCATAGGCAGAAAAGCAGAACATGGAGGCTACCCCATGCTGAGTGGATTGGGGTGGGGTAAAGTCTCCACAGGTGGAGAATTTGCAGGGAGGACTCTACCATAGGTTGGCTTCTCTGTTTTGATTGCAAAGTAGTAGATCAGCAGATAAGTGAAACAAAAGCCAAAAGTAGAGAACACCCAAAACCCCAGAGTTTAAGAAGACTTGGCAACACCCACCCAGCACCAGAAGTGATTCAGCAGGGGAACACAATACAGCTGAATTGCCACAGTCCACAGTGTGGGGTTCTGCCCAGGACAATGAACTTCCACAGCAGCATGGATACTCTTCCCAGCCCATTTGTAGGACAGCTACTCTCCATATATCCTTGTTCTATAGAGGAAGCTGAGAACTTCCATGCCCTGAAGGCAGGCCCTAAGTGCTTAAAAAAAAATAAGTAAAAAAGCCAAGGAAACTCAAACTATAGATAGTTTCTATACAGAAAGAGCAGATTTCCAACCCTAAGGAGACTAATAGCATTCAATCTCCAGACAAAATCCCAAAGTGGAATATAACCTGGTCTCCATCACTCAAAGCTCCCCTAGAAGAAATTTTAAAAGATCTTAAAAGAGACCTAAAAGAAAAGTGTGTAAAGGAAAGGGAAGCTCTGGAAGAGAGTATGGAAAAGGCAAATATTTCATTAAAAGAAAGATTTGATAAAGTAGAAAAAGAAAACAACTTCCTGAAATGTGAAATTGAAAGCGTAAAATACTCTCAGGGAAACAGAATTAGTGAATTGGAAAAAATAAGGAAATCCCAGGAAAGTAGGATTTGTGAATTGGAAAAATAAAATAACTCAGTAAAAAAAAAAAAAAAAAAAATAATTAGTGAAATGGAAAAAAAAAAAAAAACATTCCATGGAGCAAAACAACTCATTTAAAAACTCAATTGGACATATACAAAAAGAAGTAAAAAAGTTAATGGAGAAAATAACTCAATAAAAATCAGAACTGAACAAATAGAAATGAATGATTTGTTGAGACATCAAGAATCAGTCAAGTGAAACCAAAACAACGAAGAAAAATAGAAAAAAATCATAAAATATAAAAAGCAATAGACCTGGAAATTAGGTTTAACAGAGATAATGTGAGGATTCTTGAACTTCCTGAATATTATGATGAAAAAAAACACCTAGACACTATTTTACAGGAAATCATCAAAGAGAACTGCCCAAATATAAATGAATCAGAAGGTAAAATAGTCATTGAAAGAATTCATTGAACACCTTCTGAAAGAGACCCCAAAATAAAAACTGCAAGGAATATTGTGGCTAAATTTCAGAATGATCAGACTATGTGTATGTATATATATATATATATACACATAACAGACTATATATATTTGTATGAGATATATATATATATATACATATATACATATATATGTATATATACATATATGTGTATGTATATATATATATATATATATATATATATATATATAATACATATACATATATATATATCTCAAGCAACAAGAAGGAAAAAAAAAGAAAAACAATTCAAATATTGAGGAGCCAAAATAAGGATTACTCAGGATCTAGCAGGTTCCACATTAAAGGGCCTGGAATATGATATTTGATAAGGCAAAAGAACTTGGAATGCAGCCAAGAATAAATAACCCAGTGAAGCTGAGCATTTTTTTCCAGGGAAGAAGATGGAAATTCTATGAAAGAGGTGAATTCCATTTATCCCTACTGAAAAAAAATCAGAGGTAAGCAAAAAATTTGACCTCCAAATATGGAACTCAAGAGAAGCATAAAAGATATAAAAAGAAGTCTTGAGAACTGTATTTCTGTAACAGATATACATAAAGAGTGCATGTATCATTTGATTTTACTGTTATAATATAAAAAAAGGGAAGTAGAAGTGGAAAGGGGATTGTATCAGAAAAAAAAAAAAAAGAAAAAGGGGAGATAATAAAGGGAAATTACATGCCACAAAAAGGCAAAGGAAACCTATCATATCTGGGGGGATTAAGGGAGGGGGAGGAACATTGTATGAATCTTAATCACATCAGATTTGGATCAAAGAGATAATATTAGACTTATTTTGTTTAGATAGAAATTTCTCTTACCTCATTAAAAAATGGGAGAGGAAAAGGGAAAAGGAAAAGAGTACGCTAAAGAAAAGGGAATACAGAAAACAAGGGAAAAGTATAAAGAAGGGGGAGGGACTCAAAGGGGGTGGGAGGGATTCTAAAGTGGGAGAGCTGTGTGAGGCAAGTGTTGCCCATAAGTTTAATAAGGGGAGGGGAGTAAGAGGGAAAAGAAAAAGAAAAGTATAATCTGGGGATAATAAAATGGCAGAAAATACAGAATTATTAATTTAAACCATAAATGTGAATGGGATGAACTCTTCTATAAAGTGAAGGCGGATAGCAGACTGGATCAAAAGCCAGAATCCTACAATATTTTGTTTGCAGGAAATGCATTTAAAGCAGGGCGATACATAGAGAGTAAAAGTAAAAGGCTGGAGAAGAATCTATCATGCTTCAGATGAAGTCAAAAAAGCAGGGGTAGCCATCCTTATCTCAGATCAAGCAAAGCAAAAAATCATCTAATTAAAAGAGATAAGGAAAGAAACTATATCTTGCTAAAGGGTAACATAGACAATGAAGCAATATCAATACTAAACAAATATGCACCAAATGGTATCATGTATATGTTATACCAAATAATATAGCAATATCAATACTAAACATATATGCGCCAAGTGTTATAGCACCTAAATTCCTACAGGAGAAGTTAAGAGAGTTGCAAGAAGAAATAGACAACATTACTATAATAGTGGGAGATCTCAACCTTGCACTCTCAGAATTAGTGAAATCAAACCACAAAACAAATAAGAAACATGTTAAAGAGGTAAATACAATATTAGAAAAATTAGGTATGATAGCTCTTTGGAGAAAACTAAATGGAGACAGAAAGGAGTATACTTTCTTCTCAGCAGTTCATGAAACCTATTCAAAAGTTGACCATATATTAGGAAATAAAGACCTCAAAATTAAATGTAGAAAGGCAGGAATAGTAAATGCATTCTTTTCAGATCACGATGCAGTAAATATAACATTCAACAAAAAGCTAGGGATAAATAGACCAAAAAGTAATTGGAAAGTAAATAATCTCATCCTAAAGAAAGAATGGGTAAAACAGCAAATCATAGACACAGTTAATAATTTCATCCAAGAGAATTACAACAATGAGACAATATAACAAAATTTGTGTGGTACAGCCAAAGCAGTAATAAGGGGAAATTTTATATCTCCAGAGGCTTACATTGTAAATGGAGAAAGAGGAGATCAATGAATTAGAACTTGCAGCTTAAAAAGCTAGAAAAAGAGCAAATTAAAAAACACCCAATTAAATACTGAACTTGAAATTCTAAAATTAAGAAGAGAAATTAATAAAATTGAAAAGAAAAAACTATTAAATTAGTAAATAAAACTAAGAGTTGATTTTATTTAAAACACTCAACAAAATAGATAAACTGTTGGTAAATTTGATTAGAAAAAGGAAAGAGGAAAATCAAATTATTAGTCTTAAAAATGAAAAGGAAATTAGAGCAATAATTAGGAGTTACTTTGCCCAACTTTATGCCAATGAATTTGGTAACCTAAGTGAAATGGATGGCTACCTTCAAAAATATAGGCTGCCCAGATTAGGAGAGGATGAAGTAAATTGCTTAAATAATCCCATTTCAGAAAAAGAAATAGAACAAACTATTAATCAACTCCCTAAAAATATTCCCAGCACTAGATGGATTTACATGTGAATTCTGCCAAACATATAAAGAATAATTAACTCCAATATTATATAAACTATTTGAAAAAAATAGGGAATAAAGGAGTCCTACCAAATTCCTTTTATGACACAGACATGGTACTGATACTTAAACCAGGTAGGTTGAAAATAGAGAAAGAAAATTATAAACCAATCTCTCTAATGAATATTGATGCAAAAATCTTAAATAAAATATTAGCAAAAAGATTACAGAAAATCATCCCCAGGATAATACACCACAACCAAGTAGAATTTATACCAGGAATGCAGGGCTGATTCAATATCAAGAAAACTATTAGCATATTGGCTATATCAATAACCAAATTAAGAAAAACTATATGATCATTGCAATAGATGTAGAAAAAGCATTTGATAAAATCAAACATACATTCCTATTAAAAACACTTGAATATAGGAATATAGGAATAAATGGGCTTTTCCTTAAAATAGTCAGTAGCATCTATTTAAAATTGTCAATAAGCATTATGTGTAATGGGATAAACTGGAACTATTTCCAATAAGATCAGGAGTGAACCAAGGTTGCCCACTATCACCATTACTATTCAATATTATATTTGAAATTCTAGCTTTAGCAATAAGAGTTGAGAAAGAGATTAAAGGAAATAGAGTAGGTAATGAGAAAACCAAAGCATCACTCTTTGCAGATGATACGCTGATATATTTAGAGAACCCACAGATTCTACTAAAAAGCTATTAGAAATAATCCACACCTTTAGCAAAGTTGCAGGATACAAAGTAAATCCTCATAAAACATCAGCATTCTTATATATCACTAACAAAATCCAACAGTTAGAGATACAAAGAGAAATTCCATTTAAAGTAATTGTTGATGGTATAAAATATTTGGGAATCTATCTGACAAGGGAAAGTCAGGAAATATATGAGCAAAAGTACAAAACACTTTCCACTAAAATAAAGTCAGATCTAACCAACAGGAGACCTATTAAGTGCTCTTAGATAGGTGGGGCGAATATAACAAAGATGACAATAGTACTTAAACTAATCTATTTATTTAGTGCTGTACCAATCAGACTCCAAAAAAACTATTTTAATGACCTAGAAAAAAATAATATCAAAATTCATCTGGAAGAACAAAAGATCAATACTTTCAAGGGAACTAATGAAAAAAAAAATCAAATGAAGATGGCTTAGCTGTACCAGATCTCAAGCTATATTATAAAGCAGCAGTCAACAAAAATATTTGGTATTGGCTAAGAAATAGAGTAGTTGATCAATGGAATAGGTTAAGTTCACAGGACAAAATAGTCAATAACTTTAATAAGCTAGTGTTTGACAAGCCCAAAAACCCCAGCTTTGGGAATAAGAATTCACTGTTTGACAAAAACTGCTGGGAAAATTAAAAATTATGGCAGAACGGCATGAAAGTAGGCATGGACCCACACTTAACACTGTCCAAACAAAATAAGGTCAAAATGGGTTCATGGTATATGCATAGAGAATGAGATTTTAAATAAATTAGAAGAACATAGGATAGTTTACCTCTCAGACCTGTGGAGGAGGAAGGAATTTGTGACCAAAGAAGAACTAGAGATCATTATTGATCACAAAATAGAAAACTTTGATTATATCAAATTAAAAATCTTTTGTACAAACAAAACTAATGCAGACGAGATTAGAAAGAAGCAATAAATTGAGAAAATATCTTTATAATCAAAAATTCTGATGAAGGCCTCATTTCCAAAATATATAGAGAATTAACTCTAATTTATAAGACATTAAGCCATTCTCCAATTTATAAATAGTCAAAAGATATGAACAGACAATTTTCTGATGAAGAAATAGAAACTATTTCTATCCATATGAAAAGATGCTCCAAATAATTTTTAATCAGAGAAATGCTAATTAAGAAAACTCTGAGATACCACTACACATCTCTCAGATTGGCTAGAATGACAGAAAAAGATAATGCTTAATATTAGAGGAGATGTGGGGAAACTGGGACATTGGTGCATTGTTAGTGGAATTGTGAATGAATCCAACCATTCTGGAGAATAATTTGGAGCTATGCTCAAAAAGTTATCAAACTGTACACATCCTTTGATCCAGCAGTGCTACTACTGGTCTTATATCCCAAAGAGATGTTAATGAAGGGAAAGGGACTTGTATGTGCAAAAATGTTTGTGGCAGCCCTTTTTGTAGTTACCAGAAACTGGAAATGGAATGGATGCCCATCAATTGGAGAATGGCTATATAAGTTGTGGTATAGGAATGTTGTGGAATATTATTTTTCTTTAAAGAATGACCAGTAGGATGATTTCAGAAAGACCTAGAGAGACTTACATGAATTGATGCTCAATGAAATGAACAGGACCAGGAGGTCATTATATATTTCAACAACAATACTAGATGATGATCAATTCTGATGGACGTGGCTCTCTTCAGCAATGAGCTGAACCAAATCAGTTCAATAATGAAGAGAATCAGCTACACCCAGTGAAAGAACTATGGGAAATGAATATGAACCACAACATGGCATTTCTACTCCCTCTGTTTTTGTCCAATTGCATTTTTTATTTCCTTCTCAGGTTATTTTTACGTTGTGTAGCAAAATAATTATATGGATATGTAAACATATATTGTATTTAACATAAGAAAATAACACTAGAGAGTATAGGAATAAATGGAGTTTTCTTAAAATGATCAGTAATATCTATTTAAAACCATCAGTAAACATAATTTGAAATAGAGACAAAGTAGAACCATTCCCATGAAGATCAGGGGTGAATCAAGGTTGCCCATTATCACCATTACTATTCAACATTGTATTAAAAATGTGAGCTTTGGAAGTAAGAGATGAGAAATAGACTAAAGTAATTAGAGAAGATAACGAAGAAACCAAATTATTACTCTTTCTAGGTGATATGATGGTATTCTCAGACAACCCTCTAGAATCAACTAAAAAACTACTAGAAACAATTTACAACTTTTGTAAAATTTCAGGATACAAAATAAGTCGACATAAATCATAAGCTTTTTTATATACAACCAACAAAGTCCAGCAGCAAGAGATACAAAGAGAAATTTCATTTAAAATACTTTCTATACATGTCTCTCTTCAACAATAAGATGAACCAAATCAGTTCCAATAGAGCAGTAATGAATTGAACCAGCTACACCCAGTGAAAGAACTCTGGGAGATGACTATGAATCACTACATTGAATTCCCAAATCCTCTATTTTTGTCTGCCTTCGTTTTTGATTTCCTTCACAGGCTAATTGTACACTATTTCAAAGTCTAATTCTTTTTGTACAGCAAAATAACTGTATGGACATGTATACATATATTGTACTTAACTTATACTTTAATATATTTAACATGTATTGGTCAACCTGCCATCTGGGGGAAGGGATGGGGAGAAGGAGAGGAAAAGTTGGAACAAAAGGTTTTGCAATCGTCAATGTTGAAAAATTACCCATGCATATATCTTGTAAATAAAAAGCTATAATAAAAAAAAAAAAAAATAACCAAAGGGTTAAAAAAAATTTCTATTGAGTTCCGGTTTGATACAAAATCCTGAAAATCTGACACTTCAAAAAATAAAAATAAATAAAATAAAATAACTGTCCATAATATAAAATATTTGCTAATCTATCTGCCAAGGGAAAGTCAGGAATTATATGAACACAACTACAAACACTTTTCACACAAATAAAGTCAGATCTAATCAACTGGACAGATTTCTAGGGCTCATGGGTAGGCAGAGTGAATATAATAAAAATGGCAATTCTACCTAAATTTATCTACTTATTTTGTGCCATAGCAATCAAACTCCCAAGAAATTATTACAGATCTAGAAAAAATAATAACAAAGTTCATCTGGAAAAACAAAAGTAAAGAATTTCAAGGGAATTAATGAAAAAAAATGCCAATGAATGTGCCTAGCTGTGCCAGACCTAAAACTATATTTAAAAGCAGTGGTCATCAAAATCATTTGGTACTGACTAAGAAATAGCACAGTCAATCAGTGAAATAGGTTAGATTCACTGGACAAAATAGTCAATTACTATAGCAATCTAGTGTTTCACAGACACAAAGAATCTAGTTTTGGGGATAAGTACTCATTATTTGGTGAAAAACTGCTGTGAAAATTGGAAAGTAGTGAAAATTGGCATAGACCCACACCTGACACCATATACCAAGATAAGGTTAAAATGGATTCATGATTTAGACATAAAAAGTGAAATTATAAGCAAATTAGTGAAATAAAGGATAGTTTACCAATCAGATCTGTAAAGAAGGAATAAATCTAAAACCAAAGAAGAACTGGAGCTCATTACTGAACACCAAATAGATATTATTTTATTATATTAACTTCAAAAGGCTTTTTTTTTTTAACAAACTAATGCAGACAAGATTATAAGAGAAGCGATAAATTGGGGAAACAATTTTTACATTTAAAGATTCTGATAAAGGCCTCATTTCTAAAATACATAAAGAATTGACTCAATTTTATAAGAATTAAAGCCATTCTCCAATTGATAAATGGTCTAAGGATATGAACAGACAATTTTCAGAAGAAGAAATTAAAACCATTTCTAGTCATATGAAAAGGTGCTCTAAATCATTATTGATCAGAGAAATGCAGATTAAGACAAATTTGAGGTACCACTACATACCTCTTATATTGGATAAGATGACAGGACAAGATAATGAATGTTGGAGGAGATATGGAAAAACTGGGACACTAATATATTGTTGGCGAAACTGTGAACAGATCCAACCATTCTGGAGAGCAATTTGGAACTATGCCCAAAGGATTATCAAACTGAGCATACCCTTTGATCCAAGAAGTGTTTCTATTGGGCTTATATCGGAAAAAAATCTTAAAGGAGGGAAGGGATCCACATGTGCAAAACTGTTTGTGGCAACCCTTTTTTGTAGTAACAAAAAAACAAAAACAAAAAAAAAACAAAAAAAAAAAAAAAAAAAAAAAAAAAAAAAAAACTAGAAACTGAGTGGATGTCCAGCAATTGGAGAATGGCTGAGTAAGTTATGGTACATGGATTATGAAATATTATTGCTTTATAAGAAATGATCAGCAGGATGATTTCAGAGTTGCCTGAAGAGACTCATATGAACTAATGCTAAGTGAATTGAGCAGAACCAGGAGATCATTGTACATGGCAACAGCAAGGATAGACAATAATCACTTCTCATGGACACCGCTCTTCCCAACAATGAGATAATTCAGGCCAGTTCCAATGATCCTGTGCCATCTACATCCAGAGAGAGGACTGTGGAAACTGAGTGTAGATCACAATTTGGCATTTTCACTTCTTTTGTTGTTACTTGCTTGAATTTTATTTTCTTTTTCATTTTTTTTCCTTTTTGATCTGATTTTTCTTGTGCAGCAAGATAATTGTATAAATATGTATGTCTATGTTCAATTTACATATGTATTTATCATGTTTAACACATATTGGGTTACTTGCCTTCGAGGGAGAGGGTGGAGCAAAGGAGGTGAAATTGGAACACAAGGTTTTGAATGGGTCAATGGTGAAAAATTATTCTTGCATATGTTTTGAAAATAAAAAGCTTCAATAAAAAATAAAATACAAGTAAACAATGACAATAAACTTATGCAAAATTGAAAAAAGAATTTAAAACACTCTCTTTTTTTTTAATAATTTTTTATTGATAGAACGCATGCCAGGGTAATTTTTTACAGCATTATCCCTTGCATTCATTTCTGTTCCAATTTTTCCCCTCCCTCCCTCCACTCCTTCCCCCCAGATGGCAAGAGTCCTTTACAATATATATATATATAGATACAATATATGTGTGCAGAACCAAACAGTTTTCTTGTTGCACAGGGAGAATTGAATTCAGAAGGTATAAATAACCCGGGAGGAAAAACATAAATGCAAGGAGTATATATTCATTTCCAGTGCTCTTTCTCTGGGTGTAGCTGCTTCTGTCCATCTTTGATCAATTAAGGCTCTCTTTATCAAAGAGGTCCACTTCCATCAGAATACATCCTCAAACAGTATCATTGTTGAGGTATATAATGATCTCCTGGTTCTGCTCATTTCACTCAGCATCAGTTCATGTAAGTCTCTCCAGTCCTCTCTGTATTCATCCTGCTGGTCGTTCCTTACAGAACAATAATATTCCATAACGTTCATATACCACAATTTACTCAACCATTCTCCAATTGATGGACATCCTTTCATTTTCCAGCTTCTAGCCACTACAAACAGGGCTGCCACAAACATTTTGGCACATACAGGTCCCTTTCCTTTCTTTAGTATCTCTTTGGGGTATAAGCCCAGTAGAAACACTGCTGGATCAAAGGTATGCACAGCTTGATAACTTTTTGAGCATAGTTCCAAATTGCTCTCCAGAATGGCTGGATGTGTTCACAATTCCACCAACAATGTATCAGTGTCCCTGTTTTCCCACATCCTCTCCAACATTCCCCATTATCTTTCCCTGTCATTCTAGCCAATCTGACAGGTGTGTAGGGGTATCTCAGAGTTGTCTTAATTTGCATTTCTCTGATTAATAATGATTTGGAGCATATTTTCATATGTCTATAAATAGTTTCAATTTCTTCGTCTGAGAATTGTCTGTTCATATCCTTTGACCATTTATCAATTGGAGAATGGTTTGATTTCTTATAGATTAGGGTCAGTTCTCTATATATTTTGGAAATGAGGCCTTTATCAGAACCTTTGATTGTAAAAATGTTTTCCCAGTTTATTGTAAAACACTCTCAATATCAGTCAAGGATGACTAATATTCTTAAATACTTATATCCCTTCATTATTGATTTTTACTTATTTTTCTTGTGTTTCTTTTTCTATTTTGACAGAGAGACAGAGAGAAAAAGAGACACATAGAGAGAAGACAGAGAGAGAGAAAGAGAGAGAAAAAGAAAGTGAGAGAGAGAGAGAGAGAGAGATGGCTCTATTTTAGCCAAAACATAGTGATTATGAGATGTTAATACATAGATAAACAATGTCTTTGAAGAGTGTATTTTTAGTTGTAGTTTAAACAGCCATCTACTAAAATCCCACCTGTCTGAATGTTTGTGTTTTATGAAGTAAATTTTATAACTATGAACAAAGGATAGAGGTATTAAAATAACAATAATATCACTTGACAAGACAAAAAGGGGTTTTGATAAATGACCTACTAGGATTGATCTCTGTGAGAATTTCCAACCTCTGTAAGGAGAAATAAAAAGTAACTAGCCTAAACAAAGACATAAAAGTATTCTGCTAGTCTGCATAATAACCTATATGCTTTCTTTTTTGTTTTTAATTATTATTCATTATTTTTTGTTTTTAAAAAAAGGCATGTTCTTTTAAAATGTTAAGTATCCAAAACCAATTGCAACTTCAAAGTGAAATTACAGTATTGGTTAGTATAGCATAATGTCATAATATTTTCCATACTATTTTCCTTTCCCTTATTAATATAACCATCATCCTATTAGCTTTAACTGCTGCTAAAGATTGAGCAGATGTCTTCTATGAATACTTCCATCCATAATTACCCCTCAGTTTTTCCTGAGAACTTAAGCTAATTCTGAGCTTACTAATGTATATGAAAAGTTTAAATGATTTCTCCCCAAATGCATTACCTTTTTCTTCTCTACATTAAATTCCATCTGTCATTATGTTGCCCAGTCTCTCACTTTGATGAGATCCTTCTGGAGTTACTCAGAATCTTTGTTAGTTTTTATTTTTTAAGTAACCTAAATAATCTTACAGCATTTAATAAAAGAACTTTTAACAATTATTACTTTTACCAGTCTTGTCTTTGTATATATTGTTTTTACATGTGCATGGTAATTTATTAAGTATAATGCTTTAGCAATGGTAAAACATTTAAGGGGAAACACACAAAAACCTAATAAGAAATAAATACAAGTATGGAAAACTTTTTATAGGCATTATACTAAAATTTGAAGTAAAGAAATCAATCATTTTATCTTTGTTTCATGCTTTTGTGTTAAAATTATATGTTGCAGGCGGCGGAGCCAAGATGGCAGAGTAAAGACACGGATTTGCTAGAGCTCTTCCCCAAACTTCTCCAAATTCCTTAAAACAAAGATCCTAAACACATTTTAGAATGTCAGAACCCACAAAAAAAGATATAGGGGAAAAATTTTCAGACAAAGAGAGCTTAGAAGGTCAGCAGGAAAGGTTTATTCCACCAGGGCCATCCAATGCAATATTGGAGCAACCTGCACTAGCAATCCCAAGACTGGCCCTTGCCCAAGCACCAACAAAGGAGGAGCTGGACTTGCTACTTTTGAATCGGTGGCATCATGGGTGATTTTCAGACCTTTCATTCTACAGACATCAAAGACGATTTAGATGTTTGGCAGGAAAAGTTTGTCTCATTAGGGTGAGAAGTCCTTGGGAAATCAGAAAACTAGGGTGGTGGCAGAAATGGAGATAGAAGCAACAGCAAGGCTGTTTCTAGGTAGGTGATTCTTGGCAGTAATCTTAGTCCCATTGTTCTCCATCATACCATACCCCAACCTCTTTGTTCCTTTAATGTAGAAGCTGTGGCAACTTCTGGAAGTCATAACTCACTCACACACAGTAAGGGGATGAAACTGGACATACAGAGGTCTTTTTTACTTACATTGAGGAAGGACTCTGTTGCCTCAGCACACTAGAACTCAAAACCACAATGAAGCATATCCTCCTCACAATTCCAGATAAAAAGCCAGTGTTTGTGGTCACTCAAACACACTTCTTAGATCATAATATCTTAGAATTGAAAACTTTGAGATCTCTAGAAAAATCTCTGAAAACAATTGCATAAAACACCTGAAGCTTGG
This sequence comes from Antechinus flavipes, assembly GCF_016432865.1. Taxonomy (NCBI): domain Eukaryota; kingdom Metazoa; phylum Chordata; class Mammalia; order Dasyuromorphia; family Dasyuridae; genus Antechinus; species Antechinus flavipes. The sequence continues at coordinate 180,144,106 of NC_067400.1, read as the reverse complement.
GGTACTGCACCCTCAACCTGGAAATAGAGGCCTACTTTAATAAGTTAAAAGCTGTACCAAATCTAAGACTATATTATAAAGCTGCAATCATCAAAATCATTTTGTATTGGCTAAGAAATAAAGTGATAGATACGTGTACTCGATGAGATATATAAGACATAATAATAAAGCCCTATAGCAATCTAGTATTTGATAAACCCCTAAATTCCAGCTTCAGAAATAAGAACTCACTATTTGACAAAAAATTGCTTGGATAACTGGAAAAAATATGTCAGAAACTTGTCATAGACCTACATCTCACACTCCATACCAAAACAAATACATGATTTGGGCATAAAGGATGATAACATTAAAAGAATAAGATATAGTTTACCTATCAGATCTTTGGAGAAGGAAAGAATTTATGAAAAAAGAAGAACTAGAGAACACCATGAAAGACAAAATGGACAACTTTGATTACTTTAAATTAAAAAGATTTTGCACGAACAAAATTAACAGAAACAAGATTAAAAGGGAAGTGGAAAGCTAGGGAAAAAATCATTATAGCCAGTATTTCTGATAAAGGTTTCATTTCCAAAATATATATAAAAAAAACTATGTCAAATTTGTAAGAATATGTCACACCCAAATTGATAAATGGTCAAAGGATATGAACAGACAACTTTCAGGTGACAAAAAGCCATCTATAATTATATGGGAAAATTCTCTGAATTACTATTTATTAGAGAAATGTAAATTAAAACAAGTCTGAGGTATCACCTCATACCTCTGAGACTGCCTAAGATGACAATAAATAAATAAATGTTGGAGGGGATATGGGAAAATTGGGACACTAATGCATGATTGTTGGAGTTGTGAAATGATCCAATCATTCTGGAGAGAAATTTGGAACTATACCCAAAGAGTTATAAAACCATGTGATTCAGCAGTTCCAGATCAGATACAGATTTGGGGTCTATATTCCAAGGAAATCATAAAGGAGAGAAAGGAACTGACATGTGCAAAAATGTTTGTGGCAACCCTTTTTGTGATAGCAAAGAACTAAAAAATGAGTAGATGCCCACCAATTGGAGAATGGCTGAACAAGTTATGATATATGAAGGTGATGGAATATTATTGTTCTATAAAAATTGATGAATAAGTGACTTTAGAAAGTTCTGGAAAGGTTTACATGAACTGATGCTGAGAAAAACAAGCAGAACCAAGAATACATTGTAAGCAATAACAGTAAAAATGTGGGATCATCAACTATTAAAGACTTAATTTTTCTCAGTGGTTAAGTGATCTAAAGCAATCCCATAAACTTTGGACAGAAAATGTCATCTGTATCCAGGAAAAGAACTAAGGTGACTGAAAGTAAATCAGCACATGTTATATTCACTTTTTTCAGGTCTTTTTTCCCTTTTGCTCTGATTTTTCTCTTCCAACGTGATTCATAAAGCAATGTGTGTTAAAAATAAGTAAATAAATGGGAAAAAGAAAAACAAACATCGTTAAGAACTGGGAAAGTCAGCAAATCACATAAAAAATTTTGACTAAAAAAGTTACTATACTGACAAGAAAGATAAAAACCCTCAAAAAAGATACTAAACTAAAATCACCTCCATCCAAAGCCTCCAAGAAAATAATAATTGTGGGAGCCAAGATGGCGGAGCAGGCACACACGACTCTCTAAACTCCTCTCATTACCCTTATAACCAAATATTTAATCCAGCCTCAAAAATAACTCTTTACTGCTTAAATTCCTGAAGATAAGAAGCACTACAATTTACCAGCCGATCTGGAAGCTCGCCAGGAAAAGTTTGTCCTGAGGGGCCAGGAACAGACTAGCACAGGCAGTGAGAGGCTAGTGTCCTGAGCAGACCAGGGCTGGAGGTGATCTCTGTGGCTAGAGAAGTTATAGGGTCCACTCTGCTATAGGCTAACTGCTCTACCTTGATTACAAAGCAGTAAACTGGCAGAGAAGTTAAAGCCTAAAACAGAGGGTCCTCTAAAAAACACCAGAACCTAATGAGATCTGGCTGTAACCCCTCAAACCCGGAAATGACTCAGGCAGATTTTACCACAGGCCTGTGGCCACATCCGGCAGTTCAAAGCTTTTGCCAGGGCAGTTACTAATCTGCACGACAGTGGGGCACAGCCTGGGCAGTCTCTAATCGGCAGAGTGGGGGGCTCGGCCTGGGGCAATAGAACTTCCCCAGCAGACTGTGCTTCCCCGGGCAGACACTTCCTGTCCCTGCAAATCCATTCACTGCTCAGCTGCTAATACCCACAGCCCCAGGGCAGGGTTTGGCTTGGGAAGTGAAACTCTCACTGCTAAGTATCTACCCCCAGGGCAGTCATTATCTCACACAGCTGAGGTTCTTTGAAAGGCACTTTCCCAGCCCAGCCCTGCAGGCCTGAGTTACTTTCTGGTGGGGAACTATTTCCCAGAGCACTCCAGTACCTTGCTGCTTTTTGTAGCCGGTCAACAGGACAGCTACCCCGTCCATATACCTTTCACTGCTCTGCAGAGGAAGCTGGTAACCTCCTGGCTCTGAAGGCAGACTTTACAGGCTTTAACAAAATGAGTAAAAAAATGAAAAGAATGATTGATAGTTTCTACCCAGAAAGAGAACAGCTTTTCAATCTTGAAGAGACAAATAGCAGACAGTCTCCAGACGATTGTTGGTCTCCAATACAAAAGGCTCTCCTAGAAGAGACTATTAAAAACCTTAAAAGAGAGCTAGAAGAGAAATGGGGAAAGGAAAGAGAAGCTATGCAAAAGAGTACAGAAAAGGCACATAACTCATTAAAAGAAAAATTTGATAAAGTGGAAAAAGAAAACGACTTCCTGAAATGTGAATTGGAAAAGGTAAAAAACAGAGTTTGCGAATTGGAAAAAGAAAATGACTCACTAAAAAAAAAAAAAAATTAGTGAAATGTAAAAAAATTCCATAGAGCAAAACAACTCAATTGGACATATACAAAAATAAGTAAAAAAAGCTAATGAAGAAAATAACTCACTAAAAATTAGAACTGAACAAATAGAAATGACTGATTCATTGAGACATCAAGAATCAGTCAAGCAAAACCAAAAAAAAATGAAAGATTGGAAAAAAATGTCAAATATTTACTGGGAAAAACAAAAGATCTGGAAAATAGATCTAGGAGAGAAAACCTGAGGATCATTGGACTACCAAAAAATTATGATGAAAAAAAGAGCCTAGATACTATTTTACAGGAAATCATCAAAGAAAACTGTCCAGAAGTAATAGAACCAGAAGGGAAAATAGGCATTGAAAGAATTCATCGAATACCTTCTGAAAAAGACCCTAAAATAAAGACTCCAAGGAATATTGTGGCCAAACTTCATAATTTCCAGACTAAAGAAAAAATTTTACAAGCAGCCAGGAAAAAACAGTTCAAATACCGAGATGCCACAATAAGGGTCACACAAGATCTGGCTGCCTCAACATTAAAGGATCAAAGGGCCTGGAATCAGATATTCCAAAAGGCAAAAGAACTTGGAATGCAGCCAAGAATAAACTATCCGGCTAAGCTGAGTATTTTTTTCCACGGAAGAAGATGGACATTTAATGAAATAGAGGAATTCCATCTGTTTCTAAGAAAAAAACCAGACTTAAACAAAAAATTTGATCTTCAACAACAGGAATCAAGAAAAGTAGAAAAAGGTAAAAGGAACTCTTGAGAACTGTATTTCTGTTGTGAATATACAGAAAAATCATATGTATAATTTGATTTTACCGATATAACATAAAAAAGGGAAGTAGAAATGGAAAGGGGATAGTGCCAGAAAAAGGGAAGAAGGGAGATAAAAAGAGGGAAACTACATGTGACAATGAGGCAGAGGACACCTATCATATATGAGGGAACTTAGAGAGGGGGAGGAACATTGTGTGAATCCTACTCTCATCAGAGTTGGCTCAAAGAGGAAACAATTGACATATTTGTTTTACACAGATTCTTCTCTCACTTCATTAAAAAGTGGGAGAGGAAAAGGGAGAAGGAAAAAGAGTAATAAGGGAAGGGTACAAGAAAGGGGAAGGGATTCAAAGGGAAGAGGGAGGGATACTAAAGAGGGAGAGCTGTGCAACATTAGTGGGACCAATAAGTTTAATATTAGGGAAGAAGGGAAGGATGGCAAGAAAAAGAAAAGTATAATGTAATTATTAAATAAAAAATTAAAAAAGAAAAAAAATTAAAAAAAAAAAAGAAAAAAAAAAAAAGAAAAAGAAAAAGAAAAGTATAATCTGGGGATATTAGGATGGCAGGAAATGCAGAATTGGTTATTTTAACCATAAATGTGAATGGGATGAACTCTCCCATAAAGAGGAGGCAGATAGCAGACTGGATCAAAAGTCAGAACCCTACAATCTGTTGTTTACAGGAAACACATTTAAAATAGGGAGATACATACAGACTAAAGGTAAAAGGCTGAAGCAGAATCTATTATGCTTCAGGTGAAGTCAAAAAAGCAGGGGTAGCCATCCTTATCTCAGATCAAGCAAAAGCAAAGATTGATCTAATTAAAAGAGATAAGGAAAGAAACTATATCTTGCTTAAGGGTACTATAGACAATGAAGCAATATCAGTATTAAACATATATGCACCAAGTGGTATTGCATCTAACTTCCTTAAAGAGAAGCTAAGATAGTTGCGAGAAGAAATAGACAGCAAAACTATAATAGTGGGAGATCTCAATCTTGCACTCTCAGATTTAGATAAATCAAATCACAAAACAAATAAGAAAGAAATTAAAGAGGTAAATAGAATATTAGAAAAATTAGGTATGATAGTTCTCTGGAGAAAACTGAATGGTGACAGAAAGGAGTATACTTTCTTCTCAGCAGTTCATGGAACCTACACAAAAATTGACCATATATTAGGACATAAAGACCTCAAAATTAAATGCAGGAAGGCAGAAATAGTAAATGCTTTCTTTTCAGATCACAATGCAATAAAAACTACATTCAACAAAAAGTAATTGGAAACTAAATAATCTGATCTTAAAGAATGATTGGGTGAAACAGCAAATTACAGACACAATTAATAAATTCACTCAAGATAATGACAACAATGAGACATCATATCAAAATTTATGGGATGCAGCCAAAGCAGTAATAAGGGGAAATTTTATATCCTTAGAGGCTTACTTGAATAAAATAGAAAAAGAGAAGATCAATGAATTGGGCCTGGAACTTAAAAAGTTAGAAAAAGACCAAATTAAAAACCCCCAATCAGTTACTAAACTTGAAATGCTAAAATTAAAAGGAGAAATTAATAATATACAAAGTAAAAAAACTATTGAACTAATAAATAAAACTAAGAGTTGGTTTTAAGAAAAAACCAATAAAATTGATAAACCTTTGGTAAATCTGATTAGAAAAAGGAGAGAGGGAAATCAAATTGGCAGTCTTAAAAATGAAAAAGGAGAACTTTTCACTGATGAAGAGGTAATTAAAGAAATAATAAGGGGTTACTTTGCCCAACTTTATGCCAATAAATTTGATAACCTAAGTGAAATGGATGACTACTTCCAAAAATATAGGCTTCCCAGATTATCAGAGGAGGAAGTAAATTGCTTAAATAGTCCCATTTCAGAAAAAGAAATAGAACAAGCTATTAAACAACTCCCTAAAAAAAAATTCCCCAGGACCAGATGAATTTACATGTGAATTCTACCAAACATTCCAACAACAATTAGCCCCAATGCTTTATAAACTATTTGAAAAAATAGGGAATGAAGGAGTCCTACCAAACTCCTTTTATGACACAGATATGGTACTGATACCTAAACCAGGTAGGTTGAAAACAGAGAAAGAAAATTATAGACCAATCTCCCTAATGAATATTGATGCTAAAATCTTAAATAAGATATTAGCAAAAAGACTACAGAAAATCATCCCCAGGATAATACATCATGATCAAGTAGGATTTATACCAGGAATGCAGGGCTGGTTCAATATTAGGAAAACTGTCAATATAATTGGCCACATTAATAATCAAATTAACAAAAACCATATGATCATCTCAATAGATGCAGAAAAAGCATTTGATAAAATCCAACATCCATTCCTATTAAAAACTCTTGAGAGTATAGGAATAAATGGACTTTGCCTTAAAATAATCAGTAGCATCTATTTAAAACCAGCAGTAATCATTATATGTAACGGGGACAAACTGCAACCATTCCCAATAAGATCAGGAGTAAAACAAGGTTGCCCACTATCACCATTACTATTTAATATTGTATTAGAAATGCTAGCTTTGGCAATAAGAGTTGAGAAAGAGATTAAAGGAATAAGAATAGGCAATAAGGAAACCAAATTATCACTCTTTGCTGATGATATGATGGTATACTTAGAAAACCTCAGAGATTCTACCAAAAAGTTATTAGAAACAATCTACACCTTCAGCAAAGTTGCAGGATATACAATAAACCCACATAAGTCATCAGCATTCTTATATATCACTAACAAAACCCAACAGTTAGAGATACAAAAAGAAATTCCATTTAAAGTAACTACTGATTGTATAAAATATTTGGGAATCTATCTGCCAAGGGAAAATCAGAAACTTTATGAGCAAAACTACAAAACACTTTCCACACAAATTAAGTCTGATGTAACCAACTGGAAAAATATTAAATGCTCTTGGATTGGGCAAGCAAATATAATAAAGATGACAATACTACCTAAATTAATCTACTTATTTAGTGCTATACCAATCAGACTCCCAAAAAACTACTTTGATGAATTAGAAAAAATAACAACAAAGTTCATATGGAAAAACAAAAGGTCAAGAATTTCAAGGGAATTAATGAAAAAAAAAATCAAATGAAGGTGGCCTAGCTGTACCAGATCTAAAATTATATTATAAAGCAGCAGTTACTAAAACCATCTGGTATTGGCTAACAAATAGACTAGTTGATCAATGGAATAGGTTAGGTTCAAAGGACAAAACAGCCAATAACTTTAATAATCTAGTGTTTGACAAACCCAAAGACACCAGTTTCTGGATAAGAATGCATTATTTGACAAAACTTGCTGGGAAAATTGGAAATTGGTATGGCAGAAACTAGGCATTGACCCACACTTAACACCGTATACCAAGATAAGGTCAAAATGGGTTCATGACCTAGGCATAAAGAATTAGATTATAAATAAATTGGAAGAGCATAGGATAGTTTTCCTCTCAGACCTGTGGAAGAGGGAGGAATTTCTGACCAAAGAAGAACTAGAGATCACTATTGACCACAAAATAGAAAATTTTGATTATATCAAATTGAAAAGTTTTTGTACAAACAAAACAAATGCAAACAAGATTAGAAGGGAAACAATAAACTGGGAAAACATTTTTACAATCAAAGGTTCTGATAAAGGCCTCATTTCCAAAATATATAGAGAACTGACCCTAATCTATAAGAAATCAAACCATTCTCCAATTGATAAATGGTCAAAGGATATGAACAGACAATTCTCAGACGAAGAAATTGAAACTATTTATAGACATATGAAAATATGCTCCAAATCATTATTAATCAGAGAAATGCAAATTAAGACAACTCTGAGATACCACTACACACCTGTCAGATTGGCTAGAATGACAGGGAAAGATAATGGGGAATGTTGGAGGGGATGTGGGAAAACAGGGACACTGAAACATTGTTGGTGGAATTGTGAACACATCCAGCCATTCTGGAGAGCAATTAGGAACTATGCTCAAAAAGTTATCAAGCTGTGCATACCCTTTGATCCAGCAGTGTTTCTACTGGGCTTATACCCCAAAGAGATACTAAAAAAAGGAAAGGGACCTGTATGTGCCAAAATGTTTGTGGCAGCCCTGTTTGTAGTGGCTAGAAGCTGGAAAATGAAAGGATGTCCATCAATTGGAGAATGGTTGAGTAAATTGTGGTATATGAACGTTATGGAATATTATTGTTCTGTAAGAAATGACCAGCAGGATGAATACAGAGAGGACTGGAGAGACTTACATGAACTGATGCTGAGTGAAATGAGCAGAACCAGGAGATCATTATATACCTCAACAACGATACTGTTTGAGGATGTATTCTGATGGAAGTGGACCTCTTTGATAAAGAGAGCCTTAATTGATCAAAGATGGACAGAAGCAGCTACACCCAGAGAAAGAACACTGGAAATGAATATAAACTGCTTGCATTTATATTTTTCCTCCCGGGTTATTTATACCTTCTGAATTCAATTCTCCCTGTGCAACAAGAAAACTGGTTCTGCACACATATATTGTATCTAGGATATATTGCAACCCATTGAACATGTAAAGGACTCTTGCCATCTGGGGGGAAGGGGTGGAGGGAGGGAGGGGAAAAATCGGAACAGAAATGAATGCAAGGGATAATGCTGTAAAAAATTACCCTGGCATGCGTTCTATCAATAAAAAAATTATTAAAAAAAAAAGAAAATAATAATTGTTATTAAGCCATGGAAGAGCTCAAAAGGGATTTTAAAAATCAAGTAAGATAGGTAGAGAAAAATTTGAAGAGAAATGAGAGTGCTCCAAAAAGAAAATAGAAAACAATGTGAAATATCTCATTGAAAAAACAATTAATCTGGAAAATAGATCCAAGAAATATAATTTTAAAGTGATTGGTCTGTCTTCAAGTATAATCCAAAAAAGATCCAGGACATTATCTTTCAAGAAATTATCAGGAAAACTGTCCTGATATTGTAGAAATAATATGTAAAATATAAATACATATAAATAAATCATTCATTAAATGAATCATTGATCACTTACCAAAAGAAATCCCAAGATGAAAACTTGCAGGAATTATAGAAAAACTTTGAAACTCCCAGGTCAAGAAGAAAATATTCTCTCTCCGCAATATGAACCAGTGACATTTCCTTTCTTGCTATTCTTTCCCAAGATATTTCATCTCAAATCCTAATATTTTCACTGGCTTCTGCCATGTCTGGCAATAGACTTTTCTTCATTGCCTTTTGAGTTTCCTGATTTCTTTCAAGTCTCAGCTAAAAACTCTACCTTCTGTGAGAAACTTTTACTACTTTTCCTTTATCTTAGTGCCTTCCCTTTGAAGTTATTATTAGTTCATCCTATATATTGTTATGTTGTCTCTCCTTTTTAATTATAAGCTCTTCAGGAATAAGGGACTGTTTCTGCCTTTTTTTGTATTTCTAGTGCTTAGCACAATGTCTAGCACAAAGTAAATGCTTAGTGAATACTTGTTGACTTGTTGAGTAAGCATGTGTTAAACACAGGAGATACAAAGAAAGCATTAAAACCATATAGTTTTAGTATGTGTGTGTGTGTGTGTGTGTGTGTGTGTGTTCATTTATGTGATTTATTGTCTAGCTTATCTATTCTAAGTATTTTTTCTGCTTCTACCAGTATACACATTGGGTAATGTATTAAAAGATTAATAACTGTTCATGTACTTCTCATTGGACTACAATTTGAATCTGGAACCAATTTTTCATTTCCTAGAAAAAATAATTGCAAATTTATATTTGTTGTTGTTGTTGTAGTTGTTTTCTTCTAAGGAAGATATTACATATTCCCTAATGCCCCTTTTAAGACATGCTCTGAGGAGCCTCAGTTCTAACTATAACAACCTGGCATAGACTGTGATGGAACTTGTTTACAGTTTCTGCCTATGCACTAGCTCATAACATTTTAATTTAATGGGATGTGTAGCTCATGTTTCAATTAAAAGTAAAATTATTACATTCTTTAGTTTGTGTGATTTTTTGATAGAATGGTACATTTATATGGTAATTTTTCTAAGATCAACTTTATTTATCTGCAGGAAGCTATTCCAAGATTGTTGTATATTTTCCTCGCTTCTGAAATGTTATCACATTTAATTGCCTGATCTTATTTGGGTTGCAATCATAGTCATTAATTAGTAGGAAGGTGAGGGACAGCATCATATCTAACTATCTGTTATGGCTGCTTTAATGAGGAAAATACCTGCCATCATTTTAAAGGCATCCTGTATACTTCACAAATACAGCTTGCTGCAGCATTCTCATTTAGACTGTGAACATCAAAGGAAATTGATGTCAGGTGTGAACAGAAGCTGTTGACTATATCTGTTGAAGGAACTGTCTGAATGGGAGAGATGAAGGGCAGTTTAAAACATTAACAAAACTATAGGTAATTAGTGTAAACTTCAAGGGTTCCATGTGTTTGAGGAATAAAATCGTTATTTATAAATGTGCCCTCATAATACCAACATAGTTTAAAAGGTTTTTATTGTTTTCATTTCCTAGACCTCTGTGCAAGGAATGGATGGATCCAATATGACAATGCAATGAGTAGGACGAAAAGAAAGCATGTGTGTGTGTGTGTGTGTGTGTGTGTGTGTGTGTGTGTAATTTTAAGCAGAATATAAGCTGATGACTTTGAGATGCTTATTTCAGACTTCTTACTTATTTAAGTGGATAGAGGAAGATGATGATAGGTGCTTCATTCAGAATATGAATGATATATAGTCACAATTTCTAGGGTTTGGGGAAATAATTGAAGAATGGGGGGAATTTTAAATGGTATTGGTTTTCCCAAGGAATTAAGCTTAGAATTATGCTTGAATAAAGTACAAAGTGCCAGGATAATATTTACACTCCAAACAAGGTGTTATAATATATCACATAGGAAATAAGCTTCCTTAAGCAATGCCAGAATACACATGTATGCACAATAGACTGCCCCAGCTTCCAAGGGTTAGTATGTGTAGGTGTTATGGAATTTTCTGTCCACCAACACCCTGCTTGCCTGCCAGTGATGTGTCTAAATTTGCTTTGGCAAATTGGTTTTACTGTACTAGAAAAAAAAAAATCTGGCAATTGCTTAGTCTCTCAAAAATGATTTGGTAGACCTGAATTCAAAGCCTGTCATATATGTACTAGCTATATCATCTTAGGTGAATTGTTTAACATTTTAGGACATCAATTTCCTCATCTGTAAAATAGGATTAAAGATAACTTTTTAGGATTATGAGAATAAAAATGAGATAATACTTATAAAAGTAGTTTTCATAATATAAGGTGATATAGATCACTGCTGGGTGTGCAGAGGATAGAGTACTAGACTGTAACTCAGGAAAAATTGAGTTCAAAGCCTGACTAAGATAGAGTATTTGTATGACATTGATCAAATCACTTAACCTCTGTCTGTGTCAGTTTCCTCTTCTGTAAAATTGGGGATAATAGTATCAATAACAACTATTATGTTGTTGTCAGTTGGAAAATCCATAAACATTTGTTAAGTGCCTACCATGTGCCTGGCACTATTCTAAATGGTTGAGAATTAGTATTAAGCGGGATTTGGAAAGCCTTAGTGAAGAAGGTGGGATTCTATCTGGAATATGAAGAAAGCCAAAGAATCCAGAAGATAGAGATGAAGAAAAAGATCATTTAGGAGATTAAGTATCCTGTTCAAGGAATAACAAAAATACCAGTGTCACTAGATCACAGATTAAAGGTGATAGAGTTAGCATAACATAAAAGAAGATTGTTATCAAGGCCACCCAGCATCACATATCAAAACAAGTAAGTGGTAAAGAAATTGATTACACTAATGCATCCAAGACCAAGACAGTGATTCAACCTCATGGAGAGAAGAAGGAATATGACCAATTTAGCAAAAATATGTTGCTTTAGAAGCTGCCAAAAAGGAAATCATTTAAACTAAATCTAACTATCTCACTAGAAGTATATATTTTTAATTTTCAACAAGAAAGAAGGAAGGAAGGAAGGAAGGAAGGAAGGAAGAAGGAAGGAAGGAAGGAAGGAAGGAAGGAAGGAAGGAAGGAAGGAAGGAAGGAAGGAAGGAAGGAAGGAAGGAAAAAAGAAGGAAGGAAGGAAGGAAGGAAGGAAAGAAGGAAGGAAGGAAAGAAGGAAGGAAGGAAGGAAAGAAGGAAGGAAGGAAAGAAGGAAGGAAGGAAAAAAGAAGGAAGGAAGGAAGGAAAGAAAGAAGGAAGGAAGGAAGGAAAAAAAAAGGACTCCCAGATGACATTGATAAAGATTCAACAAAGTAAACTAAGGAAGAAAGGACGGAAGGAAGGAAGGAAGGAAAGAAGGAAGGAAGGAAGGAAGGAAGGAAGGAAGGAAGGAAGGAAGGAAGGAAGGAAGGAAGGAAAGAAAAAAAGAAGGAAGGAAGGAAGGAAAAAAAAAGGACTCCCAGATGACATTGATAAAGATTCAACAAAGTAAACTAAGGAAGAAAGGACGGAAGGAAGGAAGGAAGGAAAGAAGGAAGGAAGGAAGGAAGGAAGGAAGGAAGGAAGGAAGGAAGGAAAGAAGGAAGGAAGGAAAGAAAAAAAGAAGGAAGGAAGGAAGGAAAAAAAAAGGACTCCCAGATGACATTGATAAAGATTCAACAAAGTAAACTAAAAAGTCACTGTCTGATTGATAGGAGAATGAAGAGAAAGCAGTATCTTGAAAAATTAAAGAGCAGAAAAAAAGGTTAAAAGCTACAAAGAACTCAAAAGACAAAATAAGATAATTGTGAGATTTTGCAAGCCTTAAATGTTATTATAATTATTAATGTTTCTATTGTAATTATGGGTGTATTGGGTAAAGGTTATTAGATTTGGCAATTAAAAGATTGTTAGTAAGTTTGGATAGAATAGTTCTCTTGAATGTATAAATTCCCTTGACTTCCATGAGGTCACAGTGGAAAATTTTCTGAACCTGTTTTCTGTCTAGTCACCAGAACATGATCATATTTAATGAATTATACAATAAAAATTCAAGTATCTTCATCTCTAAAATAATGATAGCATTTGTAGTTTTGTTAGGTCATAGAGGTATTCCCATTTTCCCCCAAAACTACTTTAAAATTTATTTCCTCAATTGTTCATGTGTAAGTCAAGCTAAGAAAATGAGAATTCCTTAATTTAAATTATTCTCTTCTTAAATGCTACAACAAAAATTAAAATTAAAATTTAATTTAATTTTTAAAAAATTTAAAAAATTAAAAGTGCCATACCAATCAAATTGCCAAAAATTATTTGATAAAGCTAGAAAAATAATTTTTAAAAATCATCTGGAAAAACAAAAGGTCAAGAATATCTAGGCACTTAATGAAAAAAAAATGCGAAGGAAGGTGACCTAGCAAATACCAGATCTAAAATAATATTTTAAATTTGCAATCATAAAAATTATTTGATATTGGCTAAGATATTGAATCAGTGAATAGCTTATGTATATAAGATGTAATTGTCAATGACTATAGATAGTAATCTGTTTGATAAATCCAAAGACTCCAGATTTTGGGAAAAGAAGTTACTTTGACAAAAACTGCTGGGAAAACTAGAAAATAGTATGACAGAAACCAACATCACATCCCCAGTACCAAGACAAGATTAAAATGTGTTCATGAGTTAAATATAAAAAGGTAATATTACAGCAAATTAGAAGAGCAAAAGATAGTTTAACTGACAGATTATTGGAGAAAAGAGGAATTTATGATCAAAGAAGAATTAGAGAATAGTATGAAATGCCAAACAAATCATTTTGATTCTATTAAATTAAAAAGATTTTTCTCAAACAAAGCTAAGGCCTACGTTTCAATATTTGAAAGGAAGCAGATAGCTGGGAAATAATTTTCACAACTAGTGTTTCTGATAAAAACTTCATTTTTCAATAATATAGAGAATAGAGTCAAATTTATCAGAGTCATTCCTCAGTTTTTAAGTTGTCAAAGGATATGAACAGACAATTTTCAGATGAAGAAATTAAAGTTATTTATAGTCTTATGAAAAATGTTCTAAATTACTATTAATTAGAGAAATGCAAATTCAAATATCTCTGAGGTATCTACTCATACCTATCAAATTGGCTAAGATGTCAGGGGAAAAAAAAGGATAAATGTTAGAGGGAATATAGGAAAACTAGAACACTCATGCAATTTTGGGAAGAGTTGTGAACTGATCCAGCCACTCTGCAGAGTAATTTGCAACTTTTCTCAAGGGGCTATAAAACTATGTATATCCTTTGATCCTGGGATGTCATTACTGGGTCTGTATCCCAAAGAGATCATAAATGAGGAGAAAGAACCAAATGTTGGTAGCATCTCTTTTCATAAATAACATTGAATTGGAAATTGAATAGATGCCCATCAGTTGGGAAATGACTGAATAACTTTGTAATATGAATGTAATATAATATTGTTATTCTATAAGAAATAGTGAGCAGGCTGATTTAAGAAAAGCCTGAAAAGACTTATATGACCTGATGCTGAGTGAAGTGAGCAGAATTGGGAAAACATTGTACATAGTAATAGCAAGATTATATGATGATAAACTATGATAGATTTAGTTCTTTTCAGCACTACATTGATCTAGGACAATTCTAATAGAGATGGGACAGAAAATGCTACCCACATCCAGAGGGAGAATTATGTATACTGAATGAGTATTGAAGTATACTATTTTCACTTTTTTTGTTATTTCCTTTTTCTTTCCCTTGTTTTTCCCCTTTTGTTCTGATTTTTCTTTCACAACATGACAAATATGAAAATGTTTAAAATCATTATACATGTATAATCTATAATCAGATTGTTTACTATTTTGTAGAAGGGATAAAAAAATGTGGAACTCAAAAATCTTACAAAAATGAAAGCTAAAAACTATTTTACATATAATTGGAAAAATAAAATACTATTGTATACTGTAAAAAAAAAAATCCCCTGGTATGCTGTTGACTTCAGATAAGGCAACTTAAACTTAGAATAAGTTAGTAACTATCTGACTGGCCACCAAGGACTAGATTAGACATGGGAGACACAAAATCAAAAACACAATAGTCACTGCTCTTGATGAATTTATGTTCTATTGTTGTTATTGTCATTTTTATTGTTTTAATTTCAGTTCATCCTTTTTGTCCACTCATAAGTAGGAAATCTATACTACAACAGCATGGAAGAAGACCTAGCATGCAATGTCCATGACCCCTTTAAGGAAGAAGGAGATTTCTAGAAAGAACAGTATAAACTTAATATAAAGTTACTAAATAATTGTGTCATAACCATATGCCATTATACGTTTAGCTATTTTTCAAAATAATAACCTATTATTTTCTATTTTTGCTATTATAAAACAAAGATATAAATATTTTGTATATGTATAAACTTCATTTCTTACAGTAAAATACTTTTCCATTTCATACATATGCCTCAGTAGTTTTTTTTTTTTTTTTTTTGTGCCATTTCCCAATTAATGGATAATTACTTCTTACATCTTTTCCCATTAAATTTCTCTTCAGGATCAGGAAATTTCATTTTATTTTGTCTATTCCAGTTATATTTTCTCTTGATCTACCATAGTCCCCACCATGATGTGCTCACTTGTTCCTATATTGGATTTGTTTTACATCAAATTACTTGCATGTTCAATTTTTCTTTGTCCATTTCAAATGAATGAAGTTCATCTTCTGCCAACTCCATTCTGCCTTTGTTCCATGTTTGCCTATTCTCATTAAAATTATAAGAAATAGCAAGTTCCACCTTCTTCTTTTTCCTTCTACATCACTGTAATAATTTTAGGTTCTCTTTGCCCATATCCTTAAATGACTGATTACAGAATCAATCAACCTCTCAAGTTCCCTATGTTTCTTATGTAATTCCATCAATTCCTTTTGAAAAAAAAGTTATTTTAAAAACACATTTGAAATCTAACATTATAATGTTATTGCTACATCAGAGTTCCTTCTGATTGCTCAAGAAATTTTAGTTTTCCCTCTTGACTCTTCCATTTGCCTTAAAAAGTTCTTTAGTCTCTTCCTCAGGAAAAAAGTTTGAAATTATTCTATTCCATTAGAAATCCATTCCCTTCCTGTATGGCTATAATCAGCTTTGGAGGGTAAGTTATTTCTTGTTGCAAGCCTCTATATTTGGCCTTTTGGAATCTTGTATTCTAAGATTTCCTTTCATTTGTAAAAGAAGATTCTAGGTCCCTATATTCCTGATTGTGATTTCTTCTTATTTGCAGTGTTGATTTTTGCATGTCTTTGGAGTATTTGTCTTTGAAGTGGAAATTTTAAATTTTGGTTCTGCCTTTCCTTGGGCTTTTCCTTTTCATAAGAGTGTGGGAGAAGATTTCTTTAGGAAGTTAGTTGTGAATTCTGTATATTTTTAGTTTATTTTCTGATTTTAATATGTCTGGGCAGCTTTAAGTTTTGATTTCTTAATATAGAATAAACTAGATTATTTTTTAAATCATGGTTGCCAGGGAGGCTAGTGATTCATAAATGATCTCTCTTTGGTCTCTTTTGCAGGAGATGGATAATTAAATAGACAGATAGATAGACAGACAGATATAAAGTTAAAGATAAAGATACATACATATACATACACATTTGATAATTGTACTTTTGTATATTTGTCTTTTATTGTAAGATTTCTGCTTTATCTTGTGGAAGCACCAAGTTCCATTTGGTCTATGATAGTTTTCAGGAAGTTTATTCCATAGACATGGTTAAGAAGTTTATTTGAAGTTATTCATTCTCCTTTTATTTCTTTTCTTCATCCAGAAAAAAAAATGTTTCATTGCCAACTTTCTTTGTCTCTTCTAATTCAAAATTTAACTCGAAGCGTTACTGCTGGGTAGCTACCTTTTATGTGCCATTTTGTCTTTGTCCTATGAGGATTCATATCTGAGAAAGTAGCATCCTTTAATTTTCCCAGTCTATACATACAAATAATTTGATAGAAAAACAAAAGGATGGAAGGAAAGAAGAAAAAGAGGAATGACTGTAGGAGGGAAGGAGGGAGGGAAGGGAAAAGAGAGAGAAAGAGAGAGAGAGAGAGAGAGAGAGAGAGAGAGAGAGAGAGAGAGAGAGAGAGAGAGAGAGAGAGAGAGAGAGAGAGAGAGAGAGAGAGAGAGAGAGAGAGAAGATAGAAGTTGCCTAAGATATCAGGAAGATAATTTATATGTCAAGGAAACACAATATCTGTTGGAAGTAGAATTGGCAGAAATCCAGGTCTTTCTAATTCTCTATCCATTAGGACATATTATCTTTAAAATTCTGAAAAATAAAAATTTAAAAAGGTTGCTTAATTAAAAGCAGACATTTACAATGCTCATAACTTTATTAACCAATCAATAAGTATTTGACCAACTGATATATCTATATTCAGTTAGTTGCTAACTAGAAACTTTTTTTCTCCTACATTTCTTTTTGGTCAGCACACAGGGATAGATTCTTTTTTTTTTTTTTTTCTAAAATGTAATTTATTTTTTTTTAATTTTATTTTATTTAATAATAACTTTGTATTGACAGAATCCATGCCAGGATAATTTTTACACGACATTATCCTTTGCAATCATTTATGTTTCGTTTTTTCCCCTCTCTCCCTCCTCCCCCCCCCAAGATGGCAAGCAGTCCTATATATGTTAAATATGTTGCAGTATATCCTAGATACAATACATATTTGCAGAACCGAACAGTTCTCCCGGTGCACAGGGAGAATTGGATTCAGAAGGTAAAAATAACTCAGGAAGAAAATCAAAAATGCAAATAGTTCACATTCATTTCCCAGTATTCCTTCTTTGGGTGTAGCTGTTTCTGTCCATCATTTCTCCAATGAAACTCAGTTAAGTTTCTTTGTCAGAGAAATCCACTTCCATCAGAATACATCCTCATACAATATCGTTGTCGAAGTGTATAATGATCTCCTGGTTCTGCTCATCTCACTTAGCATCAGTCTATGTAGGTCTCTCCAAGCCTCTCTGTATTCATCCTGCTGGTCATTCCTTACAGAGCAATAATATTCCATAACATTCATATACCACAATTTACCCAGCCATTCTCCAATTGATGGGCATCCATTCATTTTCCAGTTTCTAGCCACTACAAACAGGGCTGCTACAAACATTTTGGCACATACAGGTCCCCTTCCCTTTTTTAGTATCTCTTTGGGGTATAAGCCCAATAGAAACACTGCTGGATCAAAGGGTATGCACAGTTTGATAACTTTTTGGGCATAATTCCAGATTGCTCTCCAGAATGGCTGGATTCGTTCACAACTCCACCAACAATGCATCAGTGTCCCCGTTTTCCCGCATCCCCTCCAACATTCATCATTATTTTTTCCTGTCATCTTAGCCAATCTGACAGGTGTGTAGTG
Organism: Antechinus flavipes; assembly: GCF_016432865.1. Lineage (NCBI taxonomy): Eukaryota > Metazoa > Chordata > Mammalia > Dasyuromorphia > Dasyuridae > Antechinus > Antechinus flavipes. Next base: position 180,125,971 of record NC_067400.1, on the reverse strand, counting down.
ATATCTCAGAGTTGTCTTAATTTGCATTTCTCTGATCAATAGTGATTTGGAACACTCTTTCATGTGAGTGGTAATAGTTTCAATTTCTTCATCTGAAAATTGTCTGTTCATATCCTTTGACCATTTATCAATTGGAGAATGGCTTGATTTTTTATAAATTTGAGTCAGTTCTCTATATATTTTAGAAATGAGGCCTTGATCAGAACCTTTAATTGTAAAGATGTTTTCCCAGTTTGTTACTTCCCTACTAATCTTGTTTGCATTTGTTCTGTTTGTACAAAAGCTTTTTAATTTGATGTAATCAAAATTTTCTATTTTGTGATCAGTAATGGTCTCTAGTTCATCTTTGGTCACAAATTTCTTTCTCCTCCACAAGTCTGAGAGATAAACTATTCTATGTTTCTCTAATTTATTTATAATCTCGTTCTTTATGCCTAGATCATGGACCCATTTTGATCTTATCTTGATATATGGTGTTAAGTGTGGGTCCATGCCTAATTTCTGCCATACTAATTTCCAGTTATCCCAGCAGTTTTTATCAAATAATGAAATCTTATCCCAAAATTTAGAATCTTTGGGTTTGTCAAATACTAGATTGCTATAGTTGACTATTCTGTCTTGTGAACCTAACCTTTTCCACTGATCAACTAATCTATTTCTAAGCCAATACCAAATGGTTTTGGTGACTGCTGCTTTATAATATAATTTTAGATCAGGTACAGCTAGACCACCTTCATTTGATTTTTTTTTCATTAATTCCCTTGAGATTCTCGACTTTTTATTGTTCCATATGAATTTTGTTGTTATTGGGACTTCCGGTTAAGATGGCGGAGAGGAGGCTCACAGCTGCATAAGCTCCACGCATTCTCTCACTATCCATTTCATTACAAGCCTCTGAATCAATGCTTGACTGAAAAAAACCCACAAATAGTTACCAAGAGAAGCCATCCTTGAGATCCGCCAAGAAAGGTCTGTCTTTACTGGAGGGCTGGGGTGGTTTTAGATCGGGCGCAGGCGGCGGGCAACGGCAGTGAGGGCACAGGAGCAGACTGGAGAGGGGGTGGAGAGTGATCGTAGCCGTCTCTGCGGGGAGAGCTTCGCTACAGGTTTGGATACTTTACTCCGGCAGCAAGTCAACAGCCCAGCAGAGAAGCTAAAAACACCGGGGCTGAAGAATACAACCCCAAACAGCTGGAGTCTCTCGGGTCCTGGCCGCCCCCCCCTTCCCCCCCCTCAGTGACTCAGCACGCTTTGGGATCTCAGAGCGCAGGCGCAGCACAGTCCTGCTACTGCCTCACTGCTGCCCCCTGAAGTCTGTAGAGGAAGCTCGATAACACACCCAGCCCCTCCCCCAAAGAAAGAGTCCAGTTTTTTCTGTTTTTCTTTGGTAGTTTGTCTCTGATTAATAGACAGAATGAGCAAGAAGCTGAAGAGGACTTTAACCCTTGACAGCTTCTATACAGATAGAGAGCAGACTCTAAATCCTGAGGAGACTAAAAACAGGCAGTCCCCAGGTGAATCCCCAAAGGAGGAGATCGTCTGTTCCTCAGCACAGATGAACCTCATAGAAGTGATTAAAAAGGCTCTCACAAGGGAGCTAGAAGAAAAATGGGGAAAGCAGAGTGAGGCTTGGGAAAAGGAGAGGGAGGCTTGGCAAAAGAGCCTGGAGAAAGTTAAAGAGAGAGTGGATAAAGAAGTAAAATCCTTGAAAAATAGGATTAGTGAACTGGAAACAGAAAACAGCTCTCTAAAAAACAAAATTGGTGAAATGGAAAAAAAATTCCACAGAACAAAAGAACTCAATTGGACAATTAGAAAAAGATTTTTAAAAAGTGAGTGAAGAGAATACTTCACTGAAAATCAGAATTGAACAAGTGGAATTGAATGACTCGAGGAGACAAGAAGAATCAGTCAAGCAAATCCAAAAAAATCAAACAATGGAGAAAAATGTGAAATACCTTCTGGGGAAGACAACAGACCTGGAAAACAGATCCAGGAGAGACAATCTAAGAATCATTGGACTCCCAGAAAAACATGATGAAAAAAAGAGCCCGGACACTGTCTTCCAGGAAATTATCAAAGAGAACTGCCCAGAAGTCATAGGAACAGAGGAAAAAATAAACATTGAAAGGATTCATCGATCACCCACTGAAAGGGATCCTAAAATCAAAACACCAAGGAATATAGTGGCCAAATGCCAGAACCCTCAGATGAAAGAAAAAATATTGCAAGCGGCTAGAAAAACCCAATTAAAGTATCAAGGAGCCACAATAAGGATCACCCAGGATCTGGCAGCATCCACATTAAAAGATCGAAGGGCCTGGAATATGATATTCCGAAAGGCTAAGGAACTTGGTATGCAACCAAAAATAACTTACCCAGCGAGAATGAGCATCTTTTTCCAGGGAAGAAGATGGACATTCAACGAAGTAAGCGAATTTCATCTATTTCTTTTTTTTTTTTTTTTAATTTTATTTTATTTAATAATAACTTTGTATTGACAGAATCCATGCCAGGATAATTTTTACACGACATTATCCCTTGCAATCTCTTATGTTTCGTATTTTCCCCTCCCTCCCTCCTCCCCCCCCCCCCAGGATGGCAAGCAGTCCTAGATATGTTAAATATGTTGCAGTATATCTAGATACAATACATATTTGCAGAACCGAACAGTTCTCTTGTTGCACAGGGAGAATTGGATTTAGAAGGTAAAAATAACTCGGGAAGAAAATCAAAAATGCAAATAGTTCACATTCATTTCCCAGTATTCCTTCTTTGGGTGTAGCTGTTTCTGTCCATCATTTCTCCAATGAAACTCAGTTAAGTCTCTTTGTCAGAGAAATCCACTTCCATCAGAATACATCCTCACACAATATCGTTGTCGAAGTGTATAATGATCTCCTGGTTCTGCTCATCTCACTCAGCATCAGTCCATGTAGGTCTCTCCAAACCTCTCTGTATTCATCCTGCTGGTCATTCCTTACAGAGCAATAATATTCCATAACATTCATATACCACAATTTACCCAGCCATTCTCCAATTGATGGGCATCCATTCATTTTCCAGTTTCTAGCCACTACAAACAGGGCTGCTACAAACATTTTGGCACATACAGGTCCTCTTCCCTTTTTTAGTATCTCTTCGGGGTATAAGCCCAATAGAAACACTGCTGGATCAAAGGGTATGCACAGTTTGATAACTTTTTGGGCATAATTCCAGATCGCTCTCCAGAATGGCTGGATTCGTTCACAACTCCACCAACAATGCATCAGTGTCCCCGTTTTCCCGCATCCCCTCCAACATTCATCATTATTTTTTCCTGTCATCTTAGCCAATCTGACAGGTGTGTAGTGATATCTCAGAGTTGTCTTAATTTGCATTTCTCTGATCAATAGTGATTTGGAACACTCTTTCATGTGAGTGGTAATAGTTTCAATTTCTTCATCTGAAAATTGTCTGTTCATATCCTTTGACCATTTATCAATTGGAGAATGGCTTGATTTTTTATAAATTTGAGTCAGTTCTCTATATATTTTGGAAATGAGGCCTTTATCAGAACCTTTAATTTTAAAGATGTTTTCCCAGTTTGTTACTTCCCTACTAATCTTGTTTGCATTCGTTCTGTTTGTACAAAGGCTTTTTAATTTGATATAATCAAAATTTTCTCTTTTGTGATTGGTAATGGTCTCTAGTTCATCTTTGGTCACAAATTTCTTTCTCCTCCACAAGTCTGAGAGATAAACTATCCTATGTTCCTCTAATTTATTTATAATCTCGTTCTTTATGCCTAGGTCATGGACCCATTTTGATCTTATCTTGGTATGTGGTGTTAAGTGTGGGTCCTTGCCTAATTTCTGCCATACTAATTTCCAGTTATCCCAGCAGTTTTTATCAAATAATGAAATCTTATCCCAAAATTTAGAATCTTTGGGTTTGTCAAACACTAGATTGCTATAGTTGACTATTCTGTCTTGTGAACCTAACCTTTTCCACTGATCAACTAATCTATTTCTCAGCCAATACCAGATGGTTTTGGTGACTGCTGCTTTATTTAATTTTAGATCAGGTACAGCTAGACCACCTTCATTTGATTTTTTTTTCATTAATTCCCTTGAGATTCTCGACTTTTTATTGTTCCATATGAATTTTGTTGTTATTTTTTCTAAATCATTAAAATATTTTCTTGGAAGTCTGATTGGTATAGCACTAAATAAATAGATTAGTTTAGGGAGTATTGTCATCTTTATTATATTTGCTCGGCCTATCCAAGAGCACTTAATATTTTTCCAATTATTTAAGTCTGACTTTATTTGTGTGAAAACTTTTTTGTAATTTTGCTCATATAATTCCTGACTTTCCTTTGGTAGGTAGATTCCCAAATATTTTATGCTATCAACAGTTATTTTCAATGGAATTTCTCTTTGTATCTCTTGCTCTTGGATTTTGTTGGTGGTGTATAAGAATGCTGAGGATTTATGGGGATTTATTTTGTATCCTGCTACTTTGCTAAAATTATGAATTATTTCTAATAGCTTTTTAGTAGAATCTCTGGGGTTCTCTAGGTATACCATCATATCATCTGCAAAGAGTGATAGTTTGGTTTCCTCATTGCCTACTCTAATTCCTTTAATCTCTTTCTCGACTCTTATTGCAGAGGCCAGTGTTTCTAATACAATATTGAATAATAATGGTGATAGTGGGCAACCTTGCTTCACTCCAGATCTTACCGGGAAAGGTTCCAGTTTTTCCCCATTGCATATGATGCTTACTGAAGGTTTAAAATATATGTTCCTAACTATTTTAAGGAAAAGTCCTTTTATTCCTATGCTCTCAAGTGTTTTTATTAGGAATGGCTGTTGGATTTTATCAAATGCTTTTTCTGCATCTATTGAGATGATCATATGGTTTTTGTTTGGTTGGTTGTTGATATAGTCAATTATGTTAATAGTTTTCCTAATATTGAACCAGCCCTGCATTCCTGGTATAAATCCTACTTGGTCATAATGTATTATCCTGGGGATGATTTTCTGTAATCTTTTTGCTAATATTTTATTTAAAATTTTAGCATCAATATTCATTAGGGAGATTGGTCTATAATTTTCTTTCTCTGTTTTCAGCCTACCTGGTTTAGGTATCAGTACCATGTCTGTGTCATAAAAGGAGTTTGGTAGGACTCCTTCAATCCCTATTTTTTCAAATAGTTTATATAACATTTGATTAATTGTTCTTTAAATGTTTGATAGAATTCAGATGTAAATCCATCTGGTCCTGGGGATTTTTTTCTTAGGGAGTTGATTGATAGTTTGTTCTATTTCTTTTTCTGAGATAGGAGTGTTTAGGATATTTACTTCTTCCTCTGTTAGTTTAGGCAAGCTATATTTTTGGAGGTATTCTTCTATTTCATTTAAGTTGTCGAATTTATTGGCGTAAAGTTGGGCAAAGTAACTCCTAATTATTGCTCTAATTTCCTCTTCATTAGTGGTGAGTTCTCCCTTTTCATTTTTAAGACTAACAATTTGATTTTCCTCTTTCCTTTTTTTAATCAGATTTACTAAGGGTTTGTCTATTTTGTTGGTTTTTTCATAGAACCAACTCTTAGTTTTATTAATCAATTCAATAGTTTTTTTTTTTTACTTTCAATTTTATTGATCTCTCCTTTTATTTTTTGAATTTCAAGTTTAGTGTTTGATTGGGGGTTTTTAATTTGTTCCTTTTCTAGCATTTTTAGTTGCAAGCCCAATTCATTGACCTTCTCTTTCTCTATTTTATACAAATAGGCCTCTAGAGATATGAGATTTCCCTTTATTACCGCTTTGGCTGCATCCCATTCATTTTGGTATGATGTCTCATTATTATCATTTTCTTGGATGAAGTTATTAATTATGTCTATAATTTGCTGTTTCGCCCAATCATTCTTTAGTATGAGATTATTTAGTTTCCAATTATTTTTTGGTCTACTTTCCTGTGGCTTTTTATTGAATGTAATTTTCAATGCATCATGGTCTGAAAAGGATGCATTCACTATTTCTGCCTTACTGCATTTGAGTTTGAGGTTTTTATGTCCTAATATATGGTCAATTTTTGTATAAGTTCCATGAACTGCTGAAAAGAAGGTGTACTCCTTTCTGTCCCCATTACACTTTCTCCAGAGATCTATCATATCTAATTTTTCTAGTATTCTATTTATCTCTTTGACTTCTTTCTTATTTATTTTGTGGTTTGATTTATCTAATTCTGAGAGTGCAAGGTTGAGATCTCCCACTATTATAGTTTTACTGTCTATTTCTTCTTGCAGCTCTCTTAATTTCTCTTTTAAGAATTTAGATGCTACACTACTTGGTGCATATATGTTTAATATAGATACTTCTTCATTATTCATTCTACCCTTTAGCAAGATATAGTGCCCTTCCTTATCTCTTTTGATTAGATCAATTTTTGCTTTAGCTTGATCTGAGATCAGGATGGCCACCCCTGCTTTTTTGGCTTCACCTGAAGCATAGTAGGTTTTGCTCCAACCTTTTACCTTTAACCTGCATGTATCACCCCGCTTCAGGTGTGTTTCCTGTATACAACATATTGTAGGATTCTGGCTTTTAATCCATTCTGCTAACCGCTTCCTCTTTATAGAGGAGTTTACCCCGTTCACATTTATGGTTAAAATGACCAATTCTGTATTACTTGCCATCTTGTTAACCCCGGTTTATGCTTTTCTCCCTTCTTACTCCCTTACCCCCCTTCCCAGTATTAAGCTTGTGAGCTCCACTTGCTTTTCACAGCCCTCCCTTTTTCAGTATCCACAGGGATAGATTCTAAGTGGACCATTGATCCCCATTCTGTCTGTTCTTCTTTAAGCCAAATAATTTCTCTTCCTTTCATTTTTTTCCAAATTTTTTATCTTGTTAATAATTTTTCTTTTCCTTTATGTATTCCCCCTTCAGATAAATTATTATATGTGTGTGTGTGTGTATGTATATATGGATGTATATATGTATATTTATTTATGTATAGATTTATTTTTAAATTTATATGTGTATGTGTGCATATACATATATATACATATATAGAAATTGTGTTGTGGTACATGTTAGTATAATATTAAATAATATAAATATCTACACCAAAACAAAAAAACAATTCAAATGATTCCAGGTACGCAAAAATATTTAATTTCAACAAAAATAGAAATTGTGAATTAAATTGACCTTGACATAGATGTGATTTTTAAACAATAGTTATATCCCATAAGATATTTCATAAAATAAAATGCATCTTAAATGTAGCAAATTATGGCTACATAGCTGTATTATAAGGAAAGTGTGCATGAATATGTACATACATATATTTCCATATGTCTCTATATGTATGCATATATTACACCATTTTAATAGGGCTCTTTTCCTTTCTGCAGATAAACAATAGAAGGAGACCTCCTAATGACTTTCCATGTGTTCATCACAGTACCTGCCTGAATTTGCAGTAATTAAGCAATCTGAAACACTGACTAATCCAGAGAGAAAGCTCTTCCATACTAGTGATGTCCTTGAAATGTCTTCATCATGATAAAACCTATTTCCTTCATCTCAGTGAAAACAACTGTCAACATTATATCAACCTTATTCTGGTGCAGTTATCATATATTGAAAAGGGTCATCTTAAATCTCCACCCCCTTTCCCACCTACAAAAGTAAGGTAGAAATACCCCATAGAAAAACCCAGAAATTCTTATACAAGAAAGAAAAGAAAATTGGAGGGGGCAGGGAGAGTTATGAAGGTAAGTCTCTGTAAGAGAGTGAAAAAAAACAGAGAAGAGATTTTTTTTTCCAGAGGTGCCATTTTTAAGGTCAAAAATATAATTAGCATTTGAAAAGATGTGATGATGCACTACCTCTGGGACTACAGTGACCAAATTTGTGTCATTTAATGTCAACAGCCATCAGAGAAGGGATGAAATTAATAGAGCCCTGTGTGATGGATAACTCAGCAGGTCTCTAAAATGCCAGTATAATGGTCCCCCCAGTTAAGCAATGAAGAACAATGCTGAGATCACTTGTGAGAGGGGGCCATTTGGAAGATATACTTATGGGATTTGATTAATTTCTAAATTTTGTGATAGCCCTTTTGAAAAATAAAAAAAAAAACACATGTTTTAATTACTAATTGTGGTAGGTAGTTTGGGAGGGTGGATGCTGCTGATTTCTTGTAAGCAGACAGACACTCTTCATGGACAATGAAGTGTAACTGAATTATAAAGAACAACTGAAACTAGAGCTTAGAGAACAAAAATATTTCACCAGAAAGACCTTGGATAGAGAAAACACTTTGTTTAAATCAATAAAGCTTTATTTTATTTAATCTAATAGTTTATTTTTTCAAATTTTAAATTTTATCAATAACTTCTGTTTTTATAATTTCTTCATTCCTAAATTTATCCCTCATCTTTCCTACCCAAAGAGCCATCCCTTGTGACAAAGATTAAAAAACAAAAACAAAAACAAAAACACATTAAAAAAAAAAGACATTTCAGTGAAATTAAGAAAACACCAGGGAGCCAAGATGGCAGAGCAGGCACACACGACACTCTAAACTACTTTCATTACCCTCATAACCAACTATTTAATCCAGCCTCAAAAATAACTCTTCACTGCTTAAATTCATGAAGATTAGAAGCACTACAATTTACCAGCTGAAGTCAATTTAGAAGATCGATCCCAGGAAAGGTTTGTCCTGAGGGGCCAGGCACAGACTAGCACAGGCAGCGAGAGGCTAGCATCCTGAGCAGACCAGGAGCAGGGGTGATCTCTGTGGCTAGAGAAGTTATAGAGACGACTCTGCTATAGGCTAACTGCTCTGTCTTGATTACAAAGCAGTAAACTGGCAGAGAAATTAAAGCCTGAAACAGAGGGTACTCTAAAAAATGCCAGAACCTAATGAGATCTGGCTGTAACCCCTCAAACCCGGAAGTGACTCAGGCAGACTTTACAGCAGCCCTGCAGCCACATCCTGCAGTTCGGGGCTTTTGCTGGGGCAGTTACTAATTTGCCCAGCAGGAGGGCACAGTCTGGGCAGCCTCTAATCAGCACAGTGTGGGGCTCAGCCTGGGGCAATAGAACCTCCTCTGCTGACTGTGCTTCGGGGCAGACACATTCAGTCCCTGCAAATCCATTCACAACTCAGCTGCTAATACCCACAGCCCCAGGGCAGGGTTTGGCTTGGGAAGTGAAACTCTCACAGCTAAGTGTCTAGCCCCAGGCAGTCATTATCTCACACAGCTGGGGTTCTTTTAAGGGCACTTTCCCAGTTCAGCCCTGCAGGCCTGAGTTACTTTCAGGTGGGGAACTCTTTCTCAGAGCACTCCAGTACCTCGCTGCTTTTTGTAGCCAGTTGGCAGGACAGCTACCCCTCCACATACCTTTCACTGCTCTGCAGAGGAAGCTGGTAACCTCCTAGCTCTGAAGGCAGACCCTACAGGCTTTAACAAAATGAGTAAAAAAATAAAAAGAACGATTGATAGTTTCTACACAGAAAGAGAACAGCTTTTCAACCCTGAAGAGACTAATAGCAAACAGTCTCCAGACAATTGTTGGTCTCCAATACAAAAGGCTCTCCTAGAAGAGACTATTAAAAACCTTAAAAGAGAGCTAGAAGAGAAATGGGGAAAGGAAAGAGAAGCTATGCAAGAGAGTACAGAAAAGGCACATAACTCACTAAAAGAAAAATTTGATAAAGTGGAAAAAGAAAACAACTTCCTGAAATGTGAATTGGAAAAAGTAAAAAACTCCCAAGAAGTGCAGGGAAACAGAATTTGCGAATTGGAAAAAGAAAATAACTCATTAAAAGAAAAATTAGTGAAATAGAAAAAAATTCCATAGAGCAAAACAACTCAATTGGACATATAAAAAAGAAGTTAAAAAAAAAGCTAATGAAGAAAATAACTCACTAAAAATCAGAACTGAACAAATAGAAACAACTGATTCATTGAGACATCAAGAATCAGTCAGGCAAAACCAAAAAAATGAAAGATTGGAAAAAAATGTCAAATATTTACTTGGAAAAACAACAGACCTGGAAAATAGATCTAGGAGAGATAACCTGAGGATCATTGGGCTACCAGAAAATTATGATGAAAAAAAGAGCCTAGATACTATTTTACAGGAAATCATCAAAGAGAACTGCCCAGAAGTAATAGAACCAGAAGGGAAAATAGGCATTGAAAGAATTCATCGAACACCTTCTGAAAAAGACCCCAAAATAAAGACTCCAAGGAATATTGTGGCCAAACTTCAGAATTTTCAGACTAAAGAAAAAATTTTACAAGCAGACAGGAAAAAACAGTTCAAATACCGAGATGCCACAAGAAGGGTCACACAAGATCTGGCTGCCTCAACATTAAAGGATTGAAGGGCCTAGAATCAGATATTCCGAAAGGCAAAAGAACTTGGAATGCAGCCAAGAATACATTACCCAACTAAGCTGAGTATTTTTTTCCATGGAAGAAGGTGGACATTTAATGAAATAGAGGAATTCCATCTGTTTCTAAGGAAAAAACCAGACTTAAACAAAAAAATTTTGATCTCCAACAATAGGACTCAAGAGAAGTAGAAAAAGGCAAAAGGAACTCTTGAGAACTATATTTCTATTGTGGATATACATAAAAACCATATGTATAATTTGATTTTACTGATAGAACATAAAAAAGGGAAGTAGAAATGGAAAGGGGATAGTGTCAGAAAAAGGAAAGAGGAGAGATAAAAAGAGGGAAACTACATGCAACAATGAGGCAAAGAAAACCTACCATATATGAGGGAACTTAGAGAGGGGGAGGAACATTGTGTGAATCCTACTCTCATCAGAGCTGGCTCAAAGAGGAAACAATTGACACATTTGTTTTACAAAGATTCTTCTCTCACTTCATTAAAAAGTGGGAGAGGAAAAGGGAGAAGGAAAAAGAGTAATAAGGGAAGGGTACAAGAAAGGGGAAAGGATTCAAAGGGAAGAGGGAGGGATACTAAAGAGGGAGAGCTGTGCAACGATAGTGGGACCAATAAGTTTAATATTAGGGAAGAAGGGAAGGATGGCAAGAAAAAGAAAAGTATAATCTGGGGATATTAGGATGGCAGGAAATACAGAATTGGTTATTTTAACCCCAAATGTGAATGGGATGAACTCTCCCATAGAGAGGAGGCTGATAGCAGACTGGATCAAAAGTCAGAACCTTACAATCTGTTGTTTACAGGAAACACATTTAAAACAGGGAGATACATACAGACTAAAGGTAAAAGGCTGGAGCAGAATCTATTATGCTTCAGGTGAAGTCAAAAAAGCAGGGGTAGCCATCCTTATCTCAGATCAAGCAAAAGCAAAGATTGATCTAATTAAAAGAGATAAGGAAAGAAACTATATCTTACTTAAGGGTACTATAGACAATGAAGCAATATCAGTATTAAACATATATGCACCAAGTGGTATAGCATCTAACTTCCTTAAAGAGAAGTTAAAAGAGTTGCAAGAAGAAATAGACATCAAAACTATAATAGTGGGAGATCTTAATCCTGCACTCTCAGATTTAGATAAATCAAATCACAAAACAAATAAGAAAGAAATTAAAGAGGTAAATAGAATATTAGAAAAATTAGGTATGATAGATCTCTGGAGAAAACTGAATGGTGACAGAAAGGAGTATACTTTCTTCTCAGCAGTTCATGGAACCTACACAAAAATTGACCATATATTAGGACATAAAGACCTCAAAATTAAATGCAGGAAGGCAGAAATAGTAAATGCTTTCTTTTCAGATCACAATGAAATAAAAACTACATTCAACAAAAAGTAATTGGAAGCTAAATAATCTCATCTTAAAGAATGATTGGGTGAAACAGCAAATTATAGACACAATTAATAATTTCACTCAAGATAATGACAATGATGAGACATCATATCAAAATTTATGGGATGCAGCCAAAGCAGTAATAAGGGGAAATTTCATATCCTTAGAGGCTTACTTGAATAAAATAGAAAAAGAGAAGATCAATGAATTGGGCCTGGAATTTAAAAAGTTAGAAAAAGACCAAATTAAAAACCCCCAATCAATTACTAAACTTGAAATTCTAAAATTAAAAGGAGAAATTAATAATATAGAAAGTAAAAAAAAAAAAAACTATAGAACTAATAAATAAAACTAAGAATTGGTTTTATAAAAAAACAATAAATTGATAAACCTTTGGTAAATCTGATTAGAAAAAGGAGAGAGGGAAATCAAATTGGCAGTCTTAAAAATGAAAAAGGAGAACTTTCCACTGATGAAGAGGAAATTAAAGAAATCATAAGGGGTTACTTTGCCCAACTTTATGCCAATAAATTTTATAACCTAAGTGAAATGGATGACTACCTCCAAAAATATAGGCTTCCCAGATTATCAGAGGAGGAAGTAAATTGCTTAAATAGTCCCATTTCAGAAAAAGAAATAGACCAAGCTATTAATCAACTCCCTAAAAAAAAAAAATCCCCAGGACCAGATGGATTTATATGTGAATTCTACCAAACATTCAAAGAACAATTAGCCCCAGTGCTTTATAAACTATTTGAAAAAATAGGGAATGAAGGAGTCCTACCAAACTCCTTTTATGACACAGACATGGTACTGATACCTAAACCAGGTAGGTTGAAAACAGAGAAAGAAAATTATAGACCAATTTCCCTAATGAATATAGACGCTAAAATCTTAAATAAGATATTAGCAAAAAGACTACAGAAAATCATCCCCAAGATAATACACCATGATCAAGTAGGATTTATACCAGGAATGTAGGGCTGATTCAATATTAGCAAAACTATCCATATAATTGGCCATATTAATAATCAAATTAACAAAAACTATATGATCATCTCAATAGATGCAGAAAAAGCATTTGATAAAATCCAACATCCATTCCTATTAAAAACTCTTGAGAGTATAGGAATAAATGGACTTTTCCTTAAAATAATCAGTAGCATCTATTTAAAACCAGCAGTAAGCATCATATGTAATGGGGAAAAACTGCAACCATTCCCAATAAGATCAGGAGTAAAACAAGGCTGCCCATTATCACTGTTACTATTTAATATTGTATTAGAAATGCTAGCTTTGGCAATAAGGGTTGAGAAAGAGATTAAAGGAATAAGAATAGGCAATGAGGAAACCAAATTATCACTCTTTGCTGATGTGATGGTATGATGGTATACTTAGAGAACCCCAGAGACTCTACCAAAAAGTTATTAGAAACAATCCACACCTTCAGCAAAGTTGCAGGATATAAAATAAACCCACATAAGTCATCAGCATTCTTATATATCACTAACAAAACCCAACAGTTAGAGTTACAAAAAGAAACTCCATTTAAAGTAACTACTGATTGTATAAAATATTTAGGAATCTATCTGCCAAGGGAAAATCAGAAACTTTATGAGCAAAACTACAAAACACTTTCCACACAAATTAAGTCTGATCTAACCAACTGGAAAAATATTAAGTGCTCTTGGATTGGGCAAGCAAATATAATAAAAATGACAATACTACCTAAATTAATCTATTTATTTAGTGCTATACCAATCAGACTCCCAAAAAACTACTTTGATGAACTAGAAAAAAGAACAACAAAGTTCATATGAAAAAACAAAAGGTCAAGAATTTCAAGGGAATTAATGAAAAAAAAAATCAAATGAAGGTGGCCTAGCTGTACCAGATCTAAAATTATATTATAAAGCAGCAGTTACTAAAACCATCTGGTATTGGCTAAGAAATAGACTAGTTGATCAATGGAATAGGTTAGGTTCAAAGGACAAAACAGCCAATAACTTTAATAATCTAGTGTTTGACAAACCCAAAGACACCAGTTTCTGGGATAAGAATGCATTATTTGACAAAACTTGCTGGGAAAATTGGAAATCGGTATGGCAGAAACTAGGCATTGACCCACACTTAACACCGTACACCAAGATAAGGTCAAAATGGGTTCATGACCTAGGCATAAAGAATTAGATTATAAATAAATTGGAAGAGCATAGGATAGTTTTCCTCTCAGACCTGTTGAAGAGGGAGGAATTTCTGACCAAAGAAGAACTAGAGATCACTATTGACCACAAAATAGAAAATTTTGATTATATCAAATTGAAAAGTTTTTGTACAAACAAAAAAATGCAGACAAGATTAGAAGGAAAACAATACACTGGGAAAACATTTTTACAATCAAAGGTTCTGATAAAGGCCTCATTTCCAAAATATATAGAGAATTGACTCTAATTTATAAGAAATCAAACCATTCTCCAATTGATAAATGGTCAAAGGATATGAACAGACAATTCTCAGATGAAGAAATTGAAACTATTTATAGACATATGAAAATATGCTCCAAATCATTATTAATCAGAGAAATGCAAATTAAGACAACTCTGTGATACCACTACATACCTGTCAGATTGGCTAGAATGACAGGGAAAGATAATGTGGAATGTTGGAGGGGATGTTGGAAAACAGGGACACTGATACATTGTTGGTGGAATTGTGAACACATCCAGCCATTCTGAAGAGCAATTTGGAACTATGCTCAAAAAGTTATCAAAGTGTGCATACCCTTTGATCCAGCAGTGTTTCTACCTGTATGGACCTGTATGGACAGGAAAGGTACCTGTATGTGCTAAAATGTTTTTGGCAACCCTGTTTGTGGGCTAGAAGCTGGAAAATGAAAGGATGCCCATCAATTGGAGAATGGTTGAGTAAATTGTGGTATATGAATGTTATGGAATAGTATTGTTCTGTAAGGAATGACCAGCAGGATGAATACAGAGAGGACTGGCGAGACTTACATGAACTGATGCTAAGTGAAACAAGTAGAACCAGGAGATCATTATATACCTCAACAACAATACTGTTTGAGGATGTATTCTGATGTAAGTGGATCTCTTCGATAAAGAGAGCTTTAATTGATCAAAGATGTACAGAAGCAGCTACATCCAAAGAAAGAACACTGGGAAATGAATATAAACTGCTTGCATTTTTGTTTTTCTTCCCCGGTTATTTATACCTTCTGAATTCAATTCTCTCTGTGCAACAAGAAAACTGTTCGGTTCTGCACACATATATTGTATCTAGGATATACTGTAACCTATTCAACCTGTAAAGGACTGATTGCCATGTAGGGGAGGGGGTAAAGTGAGGGAGGGGAAAAATCAGAACAGAAGTGAATGCAAGGGATAATGCTGTAAAAAATTTCCCTGGCATATGTAAAAAAAAAAAATTTATTTAAAAAAAAAGAAAAGAAAACACCAACTAAGTCTGAGAGCAGATAAAATATCCCTCAAACTCTATCAAAAGAGTAGGATATTTTATTATGTCTTTTTAAGAAACAGATGGTAAATGTATAGCATCCAGTTTCAGGTTTCTCTTGTTTCTGTGGTTGGTGGTGTTAGTGGTCATTCTATTTATATTGTGATCAGTGTATAGACTGAATGTCTATTTCTGTTTACTTTACTTTGCATGAATTTGCATTTTCCCAAAGTTCATTGAAATCTTCATATTTATGATTTTTACAGTGAAGCAATATTCCATCAGATTCAGGTGCTCTAATTAATGAGAACCATTTGTTTTGTGCAGTTCTTTGTTATTGTATGAACATTCTTCTATTCAGAACTTTTCTGTTTTTTATTACCTTGAAATATTTTCCAAGTAATGAGATCTTCAATCAATTGATATCAATATTTAATCATTTTTTGTACAGGATAGTTCCAAATTGCTTTCCAAGATATTGGGATCAATTTAGATCTACACCAATAATATGTATGGTAAGTGATATAAATCTTGCCCAAAGGGAAAGAAAATCAGATTTATTCTAGTAACCTAGGGGGTATATGATTAAGAAATAGTAACTAGTCAAAGGAATTTTGATATGCAATATATATAATTTTATTGATAAATTGACCTGCATTGTCAATAAATTTGAAATTACCTTCTGAAATATATTAAGACATAAGATATTGCTTGTCTTTTGAAATCCTAGATATCTCATAGAGAGTGATGGCTAGCATTTATAGTTTAAAAATAAGCTGAAAGATTAAAGTCAGCTAAGCTGAAATTTAATTCAAAATAAAAATATGGTTATCTTAAAAATTTACAGAACAACCTTTGTTCCTTTAGTTCAATTTCTATTCAAGTTAAAATAGGAAAATCTATATACCTCTTTCAGTAAATAGTAAGGGAGAATTTGTAGTTTAAATGTTAAAACAGTTTTTCAAAATTTGTTTCATCAATCATCTTATTTCTACCATTTATAAAAGATAGTTTATATTATTTCTTGTAATTGTATTAAGTTAAGCAAAGTTTGTCCCCTATATTATATGATTTTATGCACTGGTAGAGAAGAGTGGGGGGGAAGATTTTCTTGTTCTAAACTACATATATGTATGTCTCTGGGTGTGTAATGCACATATACTAGTATACTATATATATATATATATGTGTGTGTGTGTGTGTGTGTGTGTGTGTGTGTGCATTTATATATACACATGCAAATATATATATATATATATGTGTATATATATATATATATATATACACATGCAAATATATATATATGTGTATATATATATATATATACATATATATGTGTGTGTGCATTTATATATACATATGTAAATATATATATATGTTTAAGGTCAGTTATTAATATTGAACATGACTGAGCCAAGTTCAAAAGAAATCTATCTGATCTGTTTTTTTTTTCTTTTTCAGAAGAAAACTCTTGGTTCTTGGTATACATAACATCAGAACTACTTAGGCCCCTTACTCCTGAGTGAGTATAAGTGAAATCAAATGATTTACTCAAAGTTACACAACTATTAAGTTGTGACTTCCTAATTCAGGTCTTCTGAATATTATTGACTTGATGTTAGGATTTTTACAAGATGTTAAGTAAGTGGAATTGAGGAGACAGTGGTTAAATCTAGTTTAGCATTGATTTAATCCTACAACAAATAATGGTTTCCTAGTGATATAATGATTGGTGTATACTCAGTGTGGAAGATACAAGGAGGAGCTATCAGGGCTAGAAAGGACAAGCCCACTAAAAGTTCTTGGAGCCTCAGCCAGGTTTTAGTCGAGCAGATTCAGAAGCAAGAGGAGGCAATTTAAGCTCTCAGAACCAAGACTACAAAAGGCCTCTAAGAAAAAGAAAAGCTAGCCGAGCCTCAAGTGAAGGAGACAAGACTTTGAAAGAGACAATAAAGGATTTAGACTTTAATCCCTGTCTGCACTTGTGATTACATTGAATTGAAACTAAGACTGCCCCCAGAAGCCCAAGAAACCCATTCCCAGAGAAGATTACATTTTAGAGAAGAGCATTACAATTTGACCTAGTACTTTTCACAGTACTACAGTGTCTCTTTTGAATTCTTAGTTAATAAACTCATTTGGCAAGAAGTTGGTGCTAATGAGACTAGTATGCAACTTCTAAGTAATATATTTACTTTTTCATAAGGAATAATTTGGCCTTAGTCAAATAGGTTTTAGTCCATCAGTTCACAAGGACTACTATTGGTCTTACTCTAACCAGTAAAGTGCATTGTATACAAACCAATCTGTATTATTACAAAACACGGTTTAAAAATAGAAAACACAAAACATCATCTTAATGACATTGATCTGGGAGCACCAACTCAAAAACAACAACAACAACAACAACAGAAAATCCTTCAAATCTTCATGCATCAATAACACTATTAAATCTCCTTGACCTTCAATTTCTGAAATGATGCAAAAAGATTTATTGAAGTCTCATATTAACATTATCCAACAGGGATGATATTAAATTACTATGCTATACTTCAACTGTACACATCTTGGCTCCTTTCACCAGTTTACACAGAAATATTTATATTCAAACAGGAAATGTCACTACTAATTGGCCATGAGTAGGATCAGTATCAGTTCAGATTTTATTTCAATTACAAAGTAAGTTTCTACCTTGCATTTAGGCATGTACTAGGCATGTATTATATAGCCTGAAAGGGAGTCTTAACAAAAAAATATAAGATATGGTTCCTGTCCTTTTTGAACTTAAATCAAATTATATCTTATATCATTTTTTCATGTCTTAACATTTCATAATAGTCTAACTATGGTTATGTTATGGTTATTTCTTACAGTGTTCTAGAGGAATTATAGAAACTGATATTGCACAGAAAAGGAAGATATTATCTAAGGAAACAGGAAAATAGTATACTTCTGTTATTAGATACAAAATCTAGGGATAAAATTTGAATCCAAAATTTTGATCCTTTTCAGATGTTCATTTTTCTTTCTCATGATAAATTGTGAAATATAAAGTACAGAAATGCTTTCATATAAAATAAATGAAATTCATTCACATAGTCTATCTGTGTGTCAATACTAACTTTTTAAGCAAGGAATATATATATATATATATATATGCAATTAATAAAGAAACTAAAAGTATATACCCCTGATCCTTTTCCTGCACTAAAATGCATAAAATTGGACAGAATAGTGCAAGGGTAGTAAAGAGTTGAAATCCATGATGAATAGGGAAATGATAAAGGTCACCTTCTTGAATCTGATGATTTTTAATTATTACAAAAGGATGCAATATTTCCCAGGATACTGAAAGATATTATTGGTTGCCTCGTTTGAGTTGAGTTTTGAAAAATCTTAGCTTGAAGAAAAGATTCCTGCAGTCCTGTGGAAAGGCAAATGCAATTGATCCAATTTTCAAAACAGCAATCAAGTCAACACACTATCAAGTTTTGAACTTGACATCAATTTCTCAGAAAAATCTATACTAAAACACATTATTAAAGGTATGTTTCTAGATATATATATATAGAAAAAAAAGCAGCAATTGCAGAAAACCAGTATATCTCTCCTAACAAGTCATGCTAGTTTCAAATCATTTGTTTTGTTTTGTTTTGTTTTGTTTTTTAATAGGAAATCCACAAATTGTTACAAGTAAAGCAGATTCTGAGGCCAAGAAAGTATTGGCAAAGTCTTTGCAACTATTCTTGAAGATAGAATGGAGAGGTATTAACCATTAGATAGTGCAATTAAAGGGACTAAAAACAAAGTACAGTAATTAATGGAGATAGTAAGGATATGCTCCAACTTTTGATTGTTGGCAAACAAACAGTATATAGTTCGTACTTTGTACCATACTGTGTACCACAATAAGGTTAACCATTAACCATTATGCACAAACTTAATTTTCATTTCTTTGGTAATACAAAACATTTTGCTATTGACATTTAGGTTTAGATGGAGCATTTTAAAATTATATATGCCAGAAGTCAGAGCCAAGATGGCAGAGTAAAAGCAGGAACTTGCCCAACTTCTCACCCAAACTTCTCCAAATTCTTTTAAATGATGGCTCTAAACAAACTTTAGAGCATCAGCACACGCAGATAGACCAAACAGAATATTTTCCAGCTGAAGGCAACTTAGAAGGTCAGGAGAAAAGATCTGTGACATGAGACTATGAATCCAACATGCTGGTGTATGCTGTGCCAATGTAGACGTAAACGAAGACCAAACCTGGACCCAGATTCAGACTCAGCAAGGGCTCTCAATCCAGAGACACCAAAGAAGACTTGAAAAGGCAGCAGAAAAGATCTGTGGAACCAAAAAGGGAGCCCAGCATGCAATCTCAGAGCAAATTGTACTGGCCCCACATCGGCTCTTGTCCAGGCTGAACCCCAGTCTCAACTTCTTATTCAATAGCAATGCTGGAGGCTTCTGAAACTCTCAGCTGGAGAATAGAAAGGACTTGGATGGTCAGCAGAGAGGGTCTTTGGCACTAGAGTAGGAGTCTGTCATGCAATCCCAGAACAGCCTTGTCTTGGTCCAAGCAGCCCAGACCTCAGCTAGGGGGGACCTCTGAATCAGCCTGGATGTCAAAACCTAGGGAGCACTTGGAAGGTCAGCACAGAAGATCTATAGCAGCAGGGTGGGAATCTGACATGCAATCACAATGCAGGCCAGGCCAGCACAGTCCAATTCCCAACTCCAGCAGCCTCAGGATCAGCAGGACTCTGTTGCTTTAGCACACAAGATCTCACAGCTACAGTGGACCTGGCACACATTTAACATATTCAGGAAAGAAAAGAGTGCTTGTTGGTCAGGTTCCTAAAAGGATCTCTGAAAACAGCTACATAAAACCCCTGAAGCTTGGAACAGCACACTCTTCACCCTGGAAACAGAAACCTATTTTAACAAAGAATTAAAAGTCAAGTAATAGGGTAGGAAAATAAGCAAACAATAGAAAAGTTTTCTGACCATTGAAAGTTATTATAATGACAAGAAAGATCAAAACACACATTCAGGAAATGATGATAACAAAGTCAAGTCTCCTACATCTAAATTATCCAAGAAAAATTAAAATTGGGCATAGGCCATGGAAGAGCTCAAAAGGGATTTTGAAAATAAAATAAAAAAGATAAAAGGAAAAAAAAATCTCACTGAGGAAAATAATTTCTTAGAAAATAGAATTGTTCAAATGGTTTTATGAGAAATAAAAATATAATAAAGCAAAACAAAAATAATTAAAAATAGAAAAAAATGTGAAATATTCTACGGGGGGAAAAACTCTACTAGTAAATAGATCCAGGAGAATTAATTGAAAAAAAAAAAAAAAGGTCTATCTGAAGGTCATATTCACAAAGAGCCTGGACTTTATCTTTCAGTAAATTATCAAAAAACAACAACAACAACCAAAAAAACTATCCTGATATTCTAGAACCAGAGGGTAAAATAGAAATTGAAAGCATCAACTGATCACCTCCTGAAAGAGATTCCAAGAGGAAAACTCTCAGAAATATTATAGCCATATTCCAAAACTCTCAGGTCAAGGAAAAAATATTGCAAGCATCCAGAAAGAAACTATTCAAATTTGGAGCCACAGGCAGCTTCCACTTTAAAGACAAGAGGATTGGACTATGATATTCTCAAGAGCAATGAAGCTAGGATTATATCCAAGAATCACATAGCTAGCAAAATTGAGTATAATTCTTTAGGGGGGAAGGCAGAAATTTGATGGAGAGGAGTTTTCAAGCATTTATGATAAAAAGACTAGAGCTGAATGGAAAATTTAATTTTTAAATACAGGACTCAGAAGAAGTATAAGAAGGCAATCAGGAAAGTTATATCATAAGGGACTTAATAAGTTTTATCTGTTTAGATTGCTATATGGGAGGATTATATTTGTAACTCATTAGAACTTTCTCATTATTATAACAATTAGAAGAAGTATGCATAGACATAAGGGCACAGGTGTGACTTGAATGTGAAGGGATAAAGTCTTAAAAATATGAAATTAAGGGATGACATAAGGATGTCCTGAAAGGAAAAGGGAGAAGTTAAATGGTGTAAATTATCTGCCAAAAAAAAGAAGCAAGAAAAAGCTTTAAAGATGAAGGAGAGGATAGGGAGAAAAAAAGGAGGGGTTAAACCTTACTCTCATCAAAGAGAAAATAATATAGACACTCAATGTGAGTATAGAAATCTATCTTACCCCACAGGAAAATGTAACGACTGAGCTAGCACCCAGGACATCCCAGAATCAGCTGGAGTCAGGATAAGCAAAAGTCCTTAATCTTCATTCTTGGTCCTCAGACGCAGGATTGAACAGGATGGAACAGGATGGAAGCAGATTCTCTGCGACCACCTTCTCCCTTGTCTATTGCTGAGAGTGTGTCCCTGGAAAGTTTTTCTCCACCCCCTAGTCCCTCCTACAATCCTCTATACACCAATCATTGAGCCAGTACAGATAGTGGAAAGGACCATTTTCCAAGCATAAGTCCATAGAGTATTGTCCAATCAGAAGTTAGCCTCAAGTGCTCAGCAGTCCCGACCTCAGTATATCGTTTCAGCCCTCTATAGGTGGTCACGCCATTCCTGACTTCTCAGGATGGTGAGAGCCCCCAAAAGGAGGTGATCATGCCCTCCCTGTCTTCTTAGGAAAAGAGGTGAAAACACCAAAAAGGAGGGGGTCATGTCCCACCCTGACTTCTCAGGAACAGAGGTGAAAGCACTAAAAAGGAGATGATCATGCCCTCCCTGACATCTCAGGAAGGAAGATGAAAAGTACCAAAGGGAAGTGGGGATTGTTAACGGGTTTCTGGGGTGAAAGCTCTTATTAAAAACAAGTATGCACAAACCCATCAGCATGGGAGGTATTACACAAGCACATAGCAATAATGCACAGGCTATTAGTGATAACTCTCCCCACAGTCAGTGCAGGCTCGATGTGGTGCAACAGACATGAATTGTATATGCAAGTAGTGATATAACAAACAATATAAATCAATATCATATTATAAGAGATTTCCAAAAGTCCTAGAAGGAGGGTATGTAAACAACAGTCACACATACACCTTCTTTAGCAGCCAAGAAATAGTCCAAAACCAATCTTTATCCATTGCTTCAAGTGTCAGGGAAGCCAATGATCCCTGCAAGTTTTTGAAGTCCTGCAACAGTCTTTTCATGTGTTAGGGAATCCAATGATCCCAGCAGATTTTGAAGTTCTGCAACAGTCTTATCATTTCTCAGAAAATCCAATGATTCCTGAGGGTTTTCAAGTCCTACAACAATCTTATCATGTCTCAGAGAATCCAATGATTCCTGAGGGTTTTGAAGTCTAACAATTTTTGATGTCCATGAGTCAAACACCATAACTGTCATGCTCTTTCAGTGGTGAGCACAGTCAGCAATGGAACCATCCAATGTTTCTTAGGTCTTCTCCTTTCTTTCAAGGGTCTCCCTCCGATAGACAAGGTGAATACGGCTCATTGGCACCCATCAGATTCCTTCTCCACCTGTGGAGATACAAGCAAACTCTCTCCCCCAAGCAGTTAACCTATCTGGTCCCTTCCATTCACCACTTTCTCTCCACATCACCTGGCGATTATCTAAAGATAGTGGAGCTGCTTGCACTGGATACTGTCTTTCTGGTGGGTTATAAAACCTGTCTGCCGAAGCCATTGCATCTTTGTCAAAAATCAAGAAATTAATAGTATAAAGAGCTAAATTTAGAAGTTCTCCAGGGTTCCTACGGCTCCCCCTTTCTTTTGTTTTTGAAGGAGCATCTTAATGTCTCTGTTTCTTCTCTCTACTATTGTCTGTCCTTGAGGATTAAAAGGTATGCCAGTGATGTGTAAAATCTCATACTTGTGCACAAAAGTGTGCAGAATGTTTAGAAGTATATGCAGGTCTGTTATCTGTTTTTATTGCTTGTGGCACATCCATAATTGCAAATGCTTGGATAAGGAATTCAGTGACCACTTGGGCTATCTCTTTTTCTGCTGGTATTGCAAAAGTGAATCCTGAAAAGGTGTCTACCACAACATGGATAAAAGACAGCCGACCAAAAGATGTATAGTGGGTCACATCCATTTGCCAAATTTCATTGGGTCTCAAATCATGAGGGTTTTTCCCTGGAGGCAGTGTAGGAGCATGGAAAGGAAGGCAAGTTGTACAGGCTTTTACTATGCTCCTTGCTTCCTCTCTTGTTATTCCAAATTGCAAATGTAAAGCTCGAGCAGCCTGATGATATTTAAAATGAGATTCTTGGACTTCTTGAAATAAAAGCGTATTGGCCAGCATAGTTAGAAGGCTATCTGCCTTTGAATTACCATCAAAAATGGGACCTGGAAGTCTACTAAGCAAGTGAACATGCAAAATATAAATCTTACCTGGATGCTTTCTCATTTACTCTTTGTGAACTCCCTTGAAGTTAGAAAGTTTACTTTGTGAAGCTGGCATACTTGTGAACTCCAATGAGTAAAGGTGTGGACACAAGCCTTGTATTAATTAGTTCTACTTAGTACCTTGTTTCAGGTTCTGGCCAAAATCTTCTTGTAAGATTAGATCAACTCTAATTAGTTAGCAGTTAGTAAGGATTCCAACATCTCCCCCTTTCTTTTGTTAGATGAAAACACCAAAGGAAATAGGAAATCTAATCAGATTAATGGGTTTCTGAAGGGGTACACATAAATCCATCAATATGGGCCAGAACTTTGTAACAGATATACATGGTATACATAAATCCATCAATATGAGAGGCATTATACACAATTTACATAAGCACATAGCAATATAACACAGGCTAGTAGTAATGTAACAACATGAATAAACCTGAAAATTTACACATGTCCATAAGTCCTAGAAATAGTCCATAAGGAATCCATTGTCCATTAGTTCATGTGCCAGAAATCCAATAGTTCCTGTAAGCCCTGAAGTACTGCAAAAGTCTTATCAACAATTTTTCATCTTAAGGAATCCAATGATTCTCGCTGGTTTTTCAAGAACTAAAACAGTTTCATCTTGTGTTAGGAAATCCAATGATTCCTGAAGATTTTAAAAGTCTTTTTAACAGTCTCATTGTCAGCTATGCTCTTTCAATGGTGCACTATCACTACCTACTGATCCCCCTACACTAGACACATAGGTGTCTGCCTTAATCTTTGGCCAGTGACTGGGCCAGTTGGCACTTCTAATGACTGTACAATCTGCACCTGTGTCTACCAATCCTTCTAATTGTATGCCATTTATATAGATGGTGAGCATAGGTCAGTCAGCTGTCACAGGTGCAGTCCAGTATATTCCTGGATTTTTTTTGCTTGGAGTCAGAATCTGGCTACTATCACCAGACTGCTTGTTAGGAGTCTCTATTAGTAAACCTGATGCTATTACTTCTCCTGGGAGATAAGTCACACATTGTCTACCTGTATTAGTGACTGGGATATTATCTACACATTCCCCAGTTTCCCACATCAGTGTGTGGATGAACATTGTTTTGTAAGTGATCTCAGGATGTGAAATGGTCAAGCCTACTGTGCCTGAAGGCAAGGGATCCATAGGCTGGAGAGGAATGGATTTCATCTCTCCCGGGAATATCTTAGTTGTCCCAGCTACATACAACTCTATTCTACCCAATTGTAATCCCTTTCTCCCATCAGATTGCTTTCTGGCTGGTTGATTGTATAATCCCCTTCTCCCATCATATGGCTTCCTGACTGATTGGTCATGTCCGGGTACTGGACTTCTAGGCACTCTCTGGATGTAGCATTGGCTGCCATCATGCCCCAAATGTTTTTTGTCTTGGGCCATGGGGCTGGGCCCCTCATCCTGTTTCCCTGAATCAGTCTACATTCTGATGCCCAATGGAAGCCTCTGTTGCATTTTGGACATGGGGTTTTGGGTCTTGTTCTCCCACCCTGTTTTCTCACTCTGTCTCTATGCCAAAATTGAACTTTCAGATGTCCTACTTTACCACACTGAAAGCATTGGTGACTTTCTCTGGAAGTCCCTTGCCAAAAGGGACCCTGTCTTCCCATGTTTGGATTTTGGGGAGTCTGCATCATAGCCTGGCTATAAAAGGCATTTGTGCCCCTGTGACACAGCATCTTATAAGCTCCTCTAAGGGATCATCCTTTTGTAGTCTTAGTATAATTCTTCTGCAAACCTCATTAGCATTTTCTTTAGCAAGTTGCCTTATCATAATGTCTGTTACTGCATTTTCACCATTAGTTCATATGACAGCAGTCTGCAGACATCCCACAAAATCAGCAAAGGGTTCATTTGGCCCTTGTATTATTTTTGTGAAGGCTTCACCCTTGTTGTACTTATTGGGAAGTGAAGTCCATACTTTGATAGCAGCAGCAGCAATTTGTCCATATGCTGCTAAGGGGTAATTAATCTGTACTGAAATTTCTGCATAAGAACCTACACCTGTTAGTTGGTCACAGGTGATTGGAGGATTAAGTCCACTATGACTATTTTGTTGGGCTTGTATCCTACAGAGCTCACTATATTTAGAAAGCCACAACAAGTTTTGTCCAGGTTTTAAGCATGTTCTTGCTATAGATTTCTAGTCCCTAGGGGTTAAGACTTCATACGCCATATTCTGTAGTAACATCTTAACATAAGCTGATGTAGCCTGATAAAGAGTGCAAGGCTTTTTCAGGTCTTTGAGGATTTCTATATCAAAAAGAGTTTATCTTCTACTTTCTTGACCTGAAGAGTCAAACTGTTGAATCACTGGATACATTTCCATTTGCAAATCACTTAAATTCTGGCTTTCTTCCCTGGCTTCAACTACTGCCTTTTGCAATCTAGTCATAGGAAGGGGTGATTTTTGAGAGGGAGGTGCTGGTAGTGTCACAGCCCCTCCTACTACTCCTTCCCCCTCCATCCCAGAAGGTGAAGTTGATGGGGGCGTGCCAAGAACCAGTTCCAGTTTAGACGGGTTGAAGCTGCTCTGTGAGAGCAAGAGTCACCACTCCCTTCACCTTGCCTTCACCACACCCTTCATCCTCACTTAACTCCTCATGCCCTCTGGTGATATTGCTGTTAATCCCCCCCTTTGTCCTCCTCATTTTCCTCATCCTTCCTCATCTGAACATTTTTAGAATTTTCCTTTTTTCTATAACTAGCAGGATTTTTAAAGACCAATTGTATTATGTTGTATATATATATATATAATATATATATATATATATATATATATATATATATATATATATATATAGTGTTTCTTTGGTAAGTGACTCAGAACCATTGTCATCATAATATTTGCAGAGTTGATCTCCTACAAGTTTCCAATTATCTAGGCTTATCTCTTTTTCCTCAAAGAACCAAGGGGACATACATTCTAATATATCCAGGAATCGATCAATCTGCTCCCAAGTCATAAGTCTTGTCTCTTTATCAGTCTGAGTATGCTTCCTGCAGATCTCCTTTAGGTTGGGGTTGGGGTTGGGAGTAGGGCTGGGGCTGGATCTTTTCCTAATATCTGCCCCATTGCAATTAGAAAAAGTTACTAGTTTAGCTCTTAGCAAAGTTAAGTTCCCTGTTTGTCTGTTTAAATACTCACCCTATTTCCTGGTCACTGGAGACTTCTTCAGTGAAGTTAGGGTCCTCGGTTCCCATGCTTGGGCGCCAAATGTAATGACTGTGCTAGCACCCAGGACACCCTAGAATCAGCTGGAGTCAGGATAAGCAAAAGTCCTTAATCTTTATTCTTGGTTCCCAGACGTGGGATTGAACAGGATGGAAGCAGATTCTCTGCGACCACCTTCTCCCTTGTCTACCTCAGAGACTGTGTCCCTGGCTAGCTTTTCTCCACCCCCTAGTCCCTCCTACAATCCTCTATACACCAATCATTGAGCCAGTACAGATAGTGGAAAAGACCATTTTTCAAGCATATGTCTGTAGAGTATTGTCCAATTAGAAGTTAGCCTCAAGCGCTCAGCAGTCCCAATGTCAGTGCATCATTTCAGCCCTCTACAGGAAAATAGAAGGGGAATGATATACTGGAAAGGGGAAGGAGAGGGTGCTAAAAGAGCATATTGGGAGAGGGAGTGGAGAGTAGGAAAACATTTTTGAAGATGGATAGGGTGAAAGGAAATATTAAAGTAAATATTTATTACTACTGTCATTATTAATAAACCTCTTTTCATTTACAAACCAAAAAAAAAAAAAAATGATGGGCATCCTCTCAAATCCAATTCTTTGCTGCCATACTTTAATACTTTTAGAATCCATTATTTCAGTGGTATAAGCACACTCTTTCCTTCTTCATCACCAATGCCCACTACTTTGAAAACAGTTTTCTAGATACTTATATTTTTTAATCATTACCTCATAGTCATCATCTGGTAATGAGTGAGTGTCTGAGAAAATAATTTCAGAAAGAGTTTTAATCACTCAAGTGATTTGATGCTGAGTGAAGAACATTAAACACAAAAACAGCAACATTGTGCTATGATCAACTATAACTGCCTTAGCTTTTTTCAGTAATACAATGACTAAAGACAGTTTAAAGGGAATTTAATAAAAAATGTTATCCATAATAAGAGACAAAAGTATAGTATGAATAAAAGGATGCTATTTTCAATTTTGTTGTTTTTGTTTTCTTCCTTTTGTTCTGATTCTTCTTTTACAATATGACTAATGTGAAAATGTGTTTAACATGATTGTACATATATAACCTATATTAGATTGCTTTCTGTCTTGGGAGAAGAAAGGAAAGGGAGGGAGGGAGAAAAATTTGGAATTCAAAATTTTACAAAATGAATTCTGAAAACTACCTTAAGTGTTTTCACTTAAAATAGTAAATGCAAAAAAGGAATAAGTAAATAAGTAAAAGCATGACATTTAAGGCTATAGAAACTGTAAATAGGTTGGCAAGCAAAATCTAATTGTTGGAAACAAATATTGCAAAACTCTCAGCATTTTGGGTATTCTATTATCTAACAATCTTGCAGAACACTACAATGTGCACATTGCGATTATACTTTATTGAGGACAGTGACTGCAACAGATATATGCACATACCGGCCTGATCTGTACATTCACTTCTGAATTGTATCCTCATGTAGATTTTTATTTTTTGTTGCTTTTGTTTTGTTTTTGAATCGTAGTAAAATTATTTTTGATGCACATTCCTTTAAGAATCGTATTGGGAGAGAAAAAACAGAGCAAAAGGAAAAAAAAAATCATGGGAGAGAGAAATAATAGAAAAAAAAAAGAAGTAAACATAGCATGTGTTGATTTACATTCAGAATCCTTACATCTTTTTTCTGAATGGAGATGGCATTTTCTTTATTATTATTATTATTGTTATTATAGCTTTTTATTTACAAAATACATGCATGGGTAATTTTTCAATGTTGACTTTTGCAAAACCTTCTGTTCCACCTTTTCCCCTCCTTTCCCCAACCCCCTCCTCTAGAAGGCAGGTAGTCCAGTACATGTTAAATATGTTAAAGTACATCTTAAATACAATATGGGTGTATATATTTATTTATACAGTTATCTTGCTGCAAAAGAAAGATCAGATTTAGAAAGAAAGTAAAGAAACCTGAGAAGGAAAACAAAAATGCAAGCAAACAATAACAGAAAGACTAGAAATGCTATGTTGTGGTCCACACTCATTTCCCATAGTTTTCTCTGTGGGTGTAGCCGATTCTCTTCATTACTGAACAATTGTAACTGTTGTGGATTATCTCATTATTGAAGAAAGTCATGTCCATCAGAATTGATCATCATATAGTATTGTTGTTGAAGTGTATAATGATCTCCTGGCTCTGCTCATTTCACGTAGAATCAATTTATGTATGACTCTCCAAACCTCTCTATATTAATCCTGCTGGTCATTTCTTACAGAACACTAATATTCCATAACATTCATATACCACAATTTATTCAGCCATTCCCCAATTGATGGGCATCCATTAAATTTCCACTTTCTAGCCACTACAAAAAGGGCTGCCACAAACATTTTTGCACATATAAGTCCCTTTCCATTTTCCCTCTTTAAGATCTCTTTGGGATATAAGCCCAGTAGTAACACTGCTAGATCAAAGGTTATGTTTTTAAACTTTTTAAACATAGTTCCAATTTGCTCTCCAAAATGGTTGGATCTGTTCACAATTCCACCAATAATATATCAGTGTCTCAATTTTCCCATATCACCTTCAACATTCATCATTATCTTTTGCTGTCATCTTAGACAATCTGAGAGGTGTGTAGTTGTATCTAAAAGTTGTCTTAATTTGAATTTCTCTGATCAATAATTATTTGGAGCACCATTTCATATGACTGCAAATACCTTCAATTTCTTCATCCAAAAATTGTCTATACATATCCTTTGACCACTTATCAACTGGAGAATGGCATGACTTTTTTTTATAATTTTAGTCAATTCTCTATGTATTTTGGAAATGAGGCCTTTATGAGAACCTTTGACTGTAAAAATGTTTTCCCAGTTTATTGCTTTCCTTCTAAGCTTGTCTGCATTAGTTTTGTTTGTACAAAACCCTTTTAACTTAATAAAATCAAAATTTTCTATTTTGTGATCAATAGGAATCTCTAGTTCTTGTTTGGTCACAAATTCCTTCTTCTTCCACAG
Source organism: Antechinus flavipes (assembly GCF_016432865.1). Lineage (NCBI taxonomy): Eukaryota > Metazoa > Chordata > Mammalia > Dasyuromorphia > Dasyuridae > Antechinus > Antechinus flavipes. Next base: position 180,096,026 of record NC_067400.1, on the reverse strand, counting down.
GTGTAAGAGGTAAACTATGCTATGCTCTTCTAATTTATTTAAAATCTCATTCTCTATGCCTGTATCATGAACCCTTTTTGACCTTATCTTGGGATATGGTGTTAAGTGTGAGTCAATGCATAATTTCTGCCATACTAATTTCCAATTTGCCCAGAAGTTTTTGTCAAATAGTGAATTCTTATCCTCAAAATTGGGGTCTTTGGTTTGTCAAACACTAGATTATTAAAGTTATTGACTATTTTGTCCTGTGAACCTAACCTATTCCACTGATCAACTAGCCTATTTCTTAGCCAATACCAAATGGTTTTGGTGACCCCTGCTTTATAATATATCTAGTACAGCTAGACCAACTTCAGTTGATTATTTCCATTAGTTCCCTTCAATTTTGTGGTTATTTTTCTAGGTCAGTAAAATAGTTTCTTGGGAGTTTGATTGGTATAGCACTAAATAAATAGATTAGTATAGGAAGTATTGTTATCTTAATTATATTTGCTCAAACTATCCAAGAGCACTTAATATCTTTCCAACTGTTTAGATCTGACTTTATTTGTGTGGAAAGTGTTTTGTAGTTTTGCTCATATAGTTCCTGACTTTCCCTTGGCAGATAGATTCCCAAATATTTTATAATATTGGCAGTTGTTTTAAATGGAATTTCTCTTTGTATCTCTTGTCATTGGATTTTGTTAGTGAGGTATAAAAATGCTGATGGTTTATATGGATTTATTTTGTATCCTGCAACTTGGCTAAAGTTGTAGATTATTTCTAATAGCTTTTTAGTAGATTCTGTAGGATTCTCTAAGTATACTATCATATCATCTGCAAAAAGTGATCATTTGGTTTCCTCATTACCTACTCTAATTCCTTTAATCTCTTTTTTATCTCTTATTGCCAAAGCTAGCATTTCTAATACAATACCGAATAGTAATGGTTATAGTGTGCAACTTTGTTTCACTCCTGATCTTATTGCGAATAGTTCCAGTTTATCCCCATTACATATGATGCTCACTGATGGTTTTTAATAGATGCTATTGACTATTTTAAGGAAAAGTCCATTTATTACTATTCTCTCTAGTGTTTTTAATAGGAATGGATGTTGAACTTTATAAAATGATTTTTCTGTATCTATTGAAGTGATCATATGTTTTTTTGTTAATTTGGTTATTATAGTCAATTATGTTAATAGTTTTCTTAATATTGAAAGAGCCCTGCATTCCTGGTATAAATCCTACTTAGTCATAGGGTATTGCCCTGAGAATGACTTTCTGTAATCTCTTTGATAATATTTTTTATTTAAGATTTTTCTTCAATATTCATTAGGGAGATTGGTTTAAAATTTTCTTTCTCTGTTTTCATCCTACCTGGTTTAGGTATCAGTACCATGTCTGTGTCACAAAAGGAATTTGGTAGAAGTGCTTTGTTCCCTGTTTTTTCAAATAGTTTATATAGTATTAGAGTAAATTGTTCTTTAAATGTTTGATAGAATTCACATGTAAATCCATCTGGTCTTGGGGATTTTTTTCTTAAAGAGTTGATTAATAGCTTTTTCTATTTCTTTTTTCTAAAATGGCACTGTTTAAGTAATTTATTTTCTCTTCTGTTAAACTGGGGAATCTATATTTTTGTAGGTATTCCTCCATTTCACTTACATTATCAAATTTATTGGCATAAAATTGGGCAAAGTAACTCATAATTATAGCTGAAATTTCCTCTCCACTGGTTGAAAGTTCTCCCTTTTCATTATTGAGAATGACAATTTGATTTTCCTCTTTCCTTTTCCTAGTTAAATTAAGTAATGGTTTATCGATTTGTTGATTTTTTTTTCATAAAATCAACTTTTAGTTTCATTTATTAATTCAATACATTTTCACTTTTTTTTCATATACTTTATATAGCATGAGAGTTAATTATTCTTTAAATGTTTTATAGAATTCATATGTAAATCTATCTGGTCCTGGAGATTTTTTCTTAGAGAGTTGATTAATAGCTTGTTGTATTTTTTTTTCTAAAATGGAAATGTTTAAGCAATTTACTTTTTCTTCTGTTAATCGGGCAACCTTTATTTTTGAAGTATTCATCCATTTCACTTACGTTATCAAATTTGTTGGCATACAGTTGTGCAAGGTAACACCTAATTATTGCTCTAATTTCCTCTTCATTAGTGGAAATTTCTCCCTTTTCATTTTTAAGACTAACAATTTGATTTTCTTCTTTCCTTTTTCTAGTCAAATTTACCAAAGATTATTCTATTTTGTTGTTTTTTTCATAAAGCCAACTCTTAGTTTTATTTATTAATTCAGTAGTTTTTTTTTCTTTTTTTACTTTCAAGTTTATTAATCTCTCCTTTTATTTTTAGAATTTCAAGTTTAGTGTTTGTTTTTTTTTCAATTTGCTCTTTTTCTAGCTTATTTAGTTGCAAGCCTAATTCATTGATCTTCTCTTCTCTATTTTATATAAATAAGCCTCTACAGATAGAAAATTTCCCCTTTCTCCTGCTTTGTCTGCATCCCACAAATTTTGGTATGTTGTCTCATTATTGTCATTCTCATGGGTGAAATAATTAATTATCTATGATTTGTTGTTTCATCCATTCATTCTTTAGGATGAGATTATTTACTTTTCAATTATTTTTGGTGTATTTTGCCCTGACTTTTTCTTGAAGGCAAATTTTATTGCATCATGATATGGAAAGGATGCATTTACTATTTCTGCCTTTCTGCATTTGAATTTGAGGTTTTTATATTCTAATATATGGTCAATTTTTTAAATAAGTTCCATGTACTTCCCAGAAGAAAGTGTATTCCTTTCTGTCTCCATTCAGTTTTCTCCAAAGATCTATCATACTTAACTGTTCTAGTGTTCTATTTATCTCTTTAGTTTCTTTCTTATTTATTTTGTGGTTTGATTTGTTTAGTTCTGAGAGTGCAAGATTGAGATTTCCCTCTGTTATAATTTTGCTGTTTATTTCCTCTTCTAGCCCTCTTCACTTCTCCTTTAGGAATTTAGATGCTATACCACTTGGTCCATGTATTTTTAGTATTGATATTGATTTGTTTATTACCTATGCTGTCCTTTAGCAAGATATATAGTACCCTTCCTTATCTCTTTTAAATACATTAATTTTTGCTTTTGCCTGATCTTATATCAGAATGGCTACCCCTGATTTTTAACTTCATCGGAAGCATAGTAGATTCTGCTCCAGCCTTTTGTCTTTATTCTGTATGTGTCTTCTTGCTTTGAATGTATTTCCTGTAAACAACATATTATAGGATTCTGCCTTTTAATCCGGTCTGCTATCCACTTCCACTTTATGGGAATGTTCACCCCATTCACATTTATGGTTAAAATTACTAATTCTGTATTTCCTGCCAAATTATTATCCCCAGACTGTGTTTTTTTCTTTTCTTTCCCTTTAACCCCCATTCCCAGTATTAACCTTAGGGGCACCATTTGCCTCAGATAGCCCTCCCTTTTTAGAATCCTTCCCTCCCCCTTAGAGTTCATCCCCCTTTCTCAAACCTTTCCTCTATTTTTTGTATTGCCTTCTATTTAGCCTACTCCTTCCCTTTTTGCTTTTCCACTCTCCCTTTTCAATGAGGTAGAAGTTTCTCTTTAAACCAAGTATGTCTAATATTTTCTCTTTGAGGCAAATCTGATGAGAGTAAAATTCACACAATGTTCATCCCCCTTCCTTCTTTCCCTGAGATATAATAGGTTTCCTTTGCATCTTCATGAGATGTAATTGCCTTCTTTTTACCTCCATTTTTCCTTTTTTCTGGTACAATCCCCTTTCCACCTCTAGTTCCTTTTTTATGTTATCACAGTAAAATCAAATTATACATGTACTTTTCATGTATACTCATAACAAAATACATTTCTCAAGAGTTCTTTTTATCGTGGACAGAAGCAGCTACACCCAAAGAAAGAACACTGGGAAATGAATATAAACTGCTTGCATTTTTCTTTTTCTTCCCGGGTTATTTATACCTTCTGAATTCAATTCTCCCTGTGCAACAAAAAAACTGTTCAGTTCTGCACACATATATTGTATCTAGGATATACTGTAACCTATTCAACATGTAAAGGACTGCTTGCCATCTGGGGGAAGGGGTGGAAAGAGGGAGGGGAAAAATCAGAACAGAAGTGAATGCAAGGGATAATGCTGTAAAAAATTACCCTGGCATGGGTTCTATCAATAAAAAGTTATTTTTTAAAAAAAGTTCTTTTTATCTTTTTATGCTTCTCTTGAGTCTATTTGGAGATCATTTTTTGGTTGTTGTTGTTTAGCTCTGGTTTTTTCATCAGAAATAAATGGAATTCACCTGTTCCATTGAATGTCCATCTTCTTACCTGGAAGAAAATGCTCAGTTTAGCTGGGTAATTTATTCTTAGCTGTATTCCAAGTTCCTTTGCCTTTCAGAATATCAGATTTCAATCTTATTGATCCTTTAATGTGGATGCTGATAGATTCTGAGTAATCCTTATTGTGGCTCCTCAGTATTTGAATTTTTTTTTTCCTAGATGCTTGCAGTTTTTCCTTGGTCTGATAATTCTGAAATTCAGCCACAATATTCCTTGGAATTTTAATTTTTGGCTCTCTTTCAGCAAATGTTTGATGAATTCTTTCAATGGCTATTTTGCCTACTGATTCTGTGACATCTGGGCAGTTCTCTTTGATGATTTCCTGAAAAATAGTGTCTAGGCTCCTTTCTTTATCATAATTTTCCAGCCAATAATCCTTAGATTATCTCTCCTAGTTCTATTTTCCAGGTCTGTTGTTTTCCCAAATAGGTATTTAACATTTTCTATTTTTTCCATTTTTTGGTTTTGCTTTATTGATTCTTGATGTCTCCTCAAGTCAGTGATTTCCATTTTTTTCAGTTCTGATTTTAAATGAATTATTTTCTTCATTTACTTTTTAAATTTCTTTTTGTATTTGTCCGATTGAGTTTTTAAATGAGTTGTTTTGTTCTATGAAATATTTTTTTCATTTCACCAATTTTTTAAGGAGTTATTTTCTCTTTCCAAGTCACAAATTCTATTTTTCAGGGAGTTGTTTTCTTTTTCCACTCTATATTTTAATGAGTTATATGTCTTATCCAGTCCCTCTCTTTTATGGTACTTTTTAATTTCTTCTATGAGAGCCCTACATGGTGGGGACCAGGTCACATCCTTCTTTGGGGCTACATTTGGAGACAATCTGTTTTTAGTCTTCTTAGGGTTTGAAATCTCTATCTATAGTTAGACCCCACTTTGCTTTTTTCCTCATTTTATTTTATTTTATTTTTTCTCTCTTTTTTTTTAATTTAATTTTATTTAATAATAACTTTGTTTGACAGAATCCATGCCAGGATAATTTTTACACATCATTATCCCTTGCAATCACTTATGTTTCGTTTTTTCCCCTCCCTCCTTCCCCCCCCCCAAGATGGCAAGCAGTCGTATATATGTTAAATATGTTGCAGCATATCCTAGATACAATACATATTTGCAGAACCGAACAGTTCTCCCGCTGCACAGGGAGAATTGGATTCAGAAGGTAAAAATAACTCGGGAAGAAAATCAAAAATCAAATAGTTCACATTCATTTCCCAGTATTCCTTCTTTGGGTGTAGCTGTTTCAGTCCATCATTTATCCAATGAAACTCAGTTAAGTCTCTTTGTCAGAGAAATCCACTTCCATCAGAATACATCCTCATACAATATCGTTGTCGAAGTGTATAATGATCTCCTGGTTCTGCTCATCTCACTTAGCATCAGTCCATGTAGGTCTCTCCAAGCCTCTCTGTATTCATCCTGCTGGTCATTCCTTACAGAGCAATAATATTCCATAACATTCATATACCACAATTTACCCAGCCATTCTCCAATTGATGGGCATCCATTCATTTTCCAGTTTCTAGCCACTACAAACAGGGCTGCTACTAACATTTTGGCACATACAGGTCCCTTTCCCTTTTTTAGTATCTCTTTGTGGTATAAGCCCAATAGAAACATGCTGGATCAAAGGGTATGCACAGTTTGATAACTTTTTGGGCATATTTTTTTCCTCATTTAAAAAAAAAAATTATTGGAGTCTGCTTTTGGGGCAGTGAGAGTTTTCCAAGCTCCCTCAACAGGCAGCAGCAAGTGGCAGCAAAGCAGCAGTGGAATGGCAGCAGTTGCACTGGGATCAACAGCTGTGCTGGGATTGTGCTGAGTCATTCCCAGTATTGAGTGAATTTGGCCAAGCCCCATGAGACTCTGGAGCTTTGGGGTATACTCTTTATCCTCTGTGTTTATGTTGGAAATTTAATAACTTCTCTGCTGATCTACTGGCTTGTAACCAAAACAGAGTAACCAACACTGTGGTAGAGTCCTCCCCCCTGAAGATTTTCTGCCCATGGAGACCACACCCCACCCCTGGTCTACTCAGTGTGTGCTGGTTTCCATGCTCTGCCTGCCTGTCTACTTGTGCGTACACCTGAAATCTTCCTATGCCCCTTCATGATCAAAGCAGACCTTTTTCTGACAATCTTTGAGATTAGGTTTCTATTGGTAATGTGTTATACTCCCAATATTCGTGGATTCTGACAATCCAGAACTAATTCAGAGGTTGAATTTCGTAAATAGTTTGAGTGTAATAGGGGAGCTCAGAAAAAAGAGTGTGTCCTCTCGGCCATATTGGCTCTTCCCAGGAGATGGCATTTTCTGTCCAAAGTCTATGGGGATTGTTTTGGCTCACTGAACCTCAGAAAAGAACCAAGAACCAAGCCTTTCATAGTCGATCATTGCACATTCTTGCTAGTATTGTATTTGATGTACTCTGCTTATTTCTCTCAGCATATGTTCATGTAAACAATTCCATGCCATTCTATAATCAGCTTGTTCATCATTTTTTATAAAACAATAATCCCTTCATGTACTGCAGCTTGTTCAACCATTTCCCCGGTTGATGAGCATACATATCTTTTCAAATACTTTTGTTATCACAAAAAGATCTGCTACAAACATTTCTTTGCACATTTGGGTTCTTTTCCTTTCTTTATGATTTCCTTGGGATATAGATCCAGCATTGCTGGGTCAAAGGGTATGCACAGTTTGATAAATGCTTTGGGCATAGTTCTAGATTGCTCTACAGAATGATTGGATAGTTTCATAATTTCACAAACCATGCATTAGTATACCAGTTTTCCCACATCTCCTCCAACATTTATTATCTTTTCCAATCATCTTAGCAAATCTGAAAGGTATGTAGTGGTACTTCAGAGTTGTCATAATTTATATTTCTCTGATCAGTAGTGATTTAGAACACCTTTTCATGTGACTAGAAATGGCTTTAATTTTGCCATCTGAAAATTATCTGTTCATATTCTTTGACCATTTATCAATAGGAGAATGGCTTGAATTCTTATATATGACATAGTTCTTTATTTTAGAAATGAGACTATCAGAAATACTGTCTGTAAAGATTTTTTTCCTAGTTTTGTATTTCCCTTTTAATCTTGTTTCTGTTGGTTTTGTTTGTGCAAAACCTTTTTTAATTTAATGTAATCAAAGTTGTCCATTTTGCCTTTCATACTGTTTTCAAGTTCTTCTTTGGTCATAAATCCCTCCTTTTGAAAGGGATCCACATGAGTAGTGGCAAAAAAAAAAAAAGGAAACAAAGTGGATGCCCACCAGTTGGAGAATGGCTAAATAAGTTATAGCATATGAATGTTATGGAATATTGTTCTTCTATAAGATATGATCAGAAGAATGATTTCAGAGAAGCCTGGAGAGATTTACATGAAGTGATGTTAAGTGAAATGAGCAGGACCAAGAAATAATTATACAAGGCAACAGCAAGATTATATCATGATCAATGGTGATGGATGTGGCTGTCTTCAACAATGAAATGATTCAAGCAAGTTCCAGTAGTCTTGTGATGAAGAGAGCCTTGTGCACCCAGAGAGTGAACAGTGAGAGCTAAATGTGGATGACAACACAGAATTTTCAATCTTTTTATTATTTGCTCACATTTTATTTTTTCTCATTTTTTTTCCTTTTTGTGATCTGAGTTTTCTTGTGTAGCATGATTTTTATAGATATATGTATAGAAGAATTACATATGTTTAACATTTATTTGATTATTTGTTATCTAGGGGAGGGGAGTAAGGGGAAAGGATGGAGAAAAATAGAACACAAGTTTTTGTAAGGATGAATTTGAAAATGTTGAAAATTATCCATGTATATATTTTGAAGATAACCATCTTTAACTAAAAAATTAAAAATGAATTCCTCCCTTCTACAAAGATCTGATAGAATTATCCCTTGTTCTGCTAATTTGTTTATGAGTTCATTCTTTATCCCCAAATCATGCAAAACTTTGACCTTATTTAGGTATGGGATTTAGGTATGTGAAATGTAAGTCTATGCTGAATTTTTGATGTATTATTTTCCAGTTTTCCCAGCAATCTTTGTCAAATAGTGAGTTCTTATTCCAGAAGCTGAAGTTTGGAGATTTATCAAATACTTGATTGCTGTAGGACTTGGTTATTGTGTCCTGTGAACCTAACCTATTCCACTGATTGACTACTCTTTTTCTTAGCCAGTACCAAATGCTTTTGATTAATCCTGCTTTGTAATATAGTTTTAGGTTTGATACAGCTAAGCCACAATATATTGTATTTTTATCTAGTAATCCCCTTGTTTTTCTTGACCTTTTGTCTTTCCAGATGAATTTTATTATTTTTTCTACTTTTATTATATATATATATATATATTTTTTTTTTTAAATAACTTTTTATTGATAGAACGCATGCCAGGGTAATTTTTTACAGCATTATCCCTTGCATTCACTTCTGTACCGATTTTTCCCCTCCCTCCCGCCACCCCTTCCCCCAGATGGCAAGCAGTCCTTTACATGTTGAATGGGTTACAGTATATCCTAGATACAATATATGTGTGCAGAACTGAACAATTTTCTTGTTGCACAAGGAGAATTGGATTCAGAAGGTATAAATAACCTGGGAAGAAACACAAAAATGAAAGCAGTTTATATTCATTTCCCAGTGTTCTTTCTTTGGGTGTAGCTGCTTCTGTCCATCCTTGATCAATTGAAAATGAATTAGCTCTCTTTATCGAAGAGATCCACTTCTATCAGAAGACATCCTCAAACAGTATTGTTGTTGAGGTATATAATGATCTCCTGGTTCTGCTCATTTCACTCAGCATCAGTTCATGTAAGTCTCGCCAGTCCTCTCTGTATTCATCCTGCTGGTCATTCCTTACAGAAGAATAATATTCCATAACATTCATATACCACAATTTACTCAACCATTCTCCAATTGATGGACATCCTTTCATTCTCCAGCTTCTAGCCACTACAAACAGGGCTGCCACAAACATTTTGGCACATACAGGTCCCTTTCCCTTCTTTAGTATCTCTTTGGGGTATAAGCCCATTAGAAACCCTGCTGGATCAAAGGGTATGCACAGTTTGATAACTTTTTGAGCATAGTTCCAAATTGCTCTCCAGAATGGCTGGATGTGTTCATAATTCCACCAACAATGTATCAGTGTCCCTGTTTTCCCACATCCCCTCCAACATTCCCCATTATCTTTCCCTGTCATTCTACCCAATCTGACAGGTGGGTAGTGGTATCTCAGAGTTGTCTTAATTTGCATTTCTCTGATTAATAATGATTTGGAGCATATTTTCATATGTCTATAAATAGTTTCAATTTCTTCATCTGAGAATTGTCTGTTCATATCCATTGACCATTTATCAATTGGAGAATGGTTTGATTTCTTATAAATTAGAGTCAATTCTCTATATATTTTGGAAATGAGGCCTTTATCAGAACCTTTGATTGTAAAAATGTTTTCCCAGTTTATTATTTCCCTTCTAATCTTGTTTGCAGTTGTTTTGTTTGTACAAAAACTTTTCAAATTGATATAATCAAAATTTTCTGTTGTGGTCAATAGTGATCTCTAGTTCTGCTTTGGTCATAAATTCCTCCCTCTTCCACAGGTCTGAGAGGAAAACTATCCTATGCTCTTCCAATTTATTTATAATCTCATTCTTTATGCCTAGGTCATGAACCCATTTTGACCTTATCTTGGTGTACGGTGTTAAGTGTGGGTCAATGCCTAGTTTCTGCCATACTGATTTCCAATTTTCCCAGCAATTTTTGTCAAATAATGCATTCTTATCCCAGAAACTGGTGTCTTTGGGTTTGTCAAACACTAGATTATTAAAGTTATTGGCTGTTTTGTCCTTTGAACCTAACCTATTCCATTGATCAATTAGTCTATTTCTTAGCCAATACCAGATGGTTTTAGTAACTGCTGCTTTATAATATAATTTTAGATCTGGTACAGCTAGGCCACCTTCATTTGATTTTTTTTTTCATTAATTCCCTTGAAATTCTTGACCTTTTGTTTTTCCATATGAACTTTGTTGTTATTTTTTCTAGTTCATCAAAGTAGTTTTTTGGGAGTCTGATTGGTATAGCGCTAAATAAGTAGATTAATTTAGGTAGTATTGTCATCTTTATTATATTTGCTTGCCCAATCCAAGAGCATTTAATATTTTTCCATTTGGTTAGATCAGACTTAATTTGTGTGGAAAGTGTTTTGTAGTTTTGCTCATAAAGTTTCTGATTTTCCCTTGGCAGATAGATTCCCAAATATTTTATACAATCAGTAGTTACTTTAAATATGAATTTCTTTTTGTAACTCTAACTGTTGGGTTTTGTTAGTGACATATAAGAATGCTGATGACTTATGTAGGTTTATTTTATATCCTGCAACTTTGCTGAAGGTGTGGATTGTTTCTAATAACTTTTTGGTAAAATCTCTGGGGTTCTCTAAGTATACCATCATATCATCAGCAAAGAGTGATAATTTGGTTTCCTCATTGCCTATTCTTATTCCTTTAATTTCTTTCTCATCTCTTATTGCCAAAGCTAGCATTTCTAATACAATATTAAATAGTAATGGTGATAGTGGGCAACCTTGTTTTACTCCTGATCTTATTGGGAATGGTTGCCGTTTGTCCCCATTACATATGATGCTTACTGCTGGTTTTAAATATATGCTACTGATTATTTTAAGGCAAAGTCCATTGATTCCTATACTCTCAAGAGTTTTTAATAGGAATGGATGTTGGATTTTATCAGATGCTTTTTCTGCATCTATTGAGATGATCATATAGTTTTTGTTAATTTGATTATTAATATGGCCAATTATATGGATAGTTTTGCTAATATTGAATCAGCCCTACATTCCTGGTATAAATCCTACTTGATCATGGTGTATTATCCTGGGGATGATTTTCTGTAGTCTTTTTGCTAATATCTTATTTAAGATTTTAGCATCAATATTCATTAGGGAGATTGGCCTATAATTTTCTTTCTCCGTTTTCAACCTACCTGGTTTAGGTATCAGTACCATGTCTGTGTCATAAAAGGAGTTTGGTAGGACTCCTTCATTCCCTATTTTTTTCAAATAGTTTATAAAGTATTGAGGCTAATTGTTCTTTGAATGTTTGGTAGAATTCACATGTAAATACATCTAGTCTCGGGGATTTTTTTTTTAGGGAGCTGATTTATAGCTTGTTCCATTTCTTTTTCTGAAATGGGACTATTTAAGCAATTTACTTCCTCCTCTGATAATCTGGGAAGCCTATATTTTTGGAGGTAGTCATCCATTTCACTTAGGTTATCAAATTTATTGGCATAAAGTTGGGCAAAGTAACCCCTTATTATTTCTTTAATTTCCTCTTCATCAGTGGTAAGTTCTCCTTTTTCATTTTTAAGACTGCCAATTTGATTTCCCTCTCTCCTTTTTCTAATCAGATTTACCAAAGGTTTATCAATTTTATTGGTTTTTTTCATAAAACCAACTCTTAGTTTTATTTATTAGTTCAATAGTTTTTTTACTTTCTATATTATTAATTTCTCCTTTTAATTTTAGAATTTCAAGTTTAGTAATTGATTAGGGGTTTTTAATTTGGTCTTTTTCTTTTTTTTTTAAATTTAATTTTTATTTAATAATTACTTTATATTGACACTCGTTTCTGTTCCGATTTTTTTTCCCTCCCTCCCTCCCTCCGCCCCCTCCCCTAGATGGCAAGCAGTCCTTTATATGTTGGATATGTTGCAGTATATCCTAGATACAATATATGTTTGTAGAACTGAACAGTTCTCTTGTTGCATAGGGAGAATTGGATTCAGAAGGTATAAATAACCTGGGAAGAAAAACAAAAATGCAGATAGTTCACATTCGTTTCCCAGTGTTCTTTCTTTGGGTGTAGCTGCTTTTGTCTGTCATTTATCAATTGAAACTCAGGTCTCTTTGTCAAAGAAATCCACTTCCATCAAAATATGTCCTCATACAATATCGTTGTCGAAGTGTATAATGATCTCCTGGTTCTGCTCATTTCACTTAGCATCAGTTCATGTAAGTCTCGCCAATCCTCTCTGTATTCATCCTGTTGGTCATTTCTTACAGAACAATAATATTCCATAACATTCATATACCACAATTTACCCAGCCATTCTCCAATTGATGGGCATCCATTCGTTTTCCAGTTTCTAGCCACTACAAACAGGGCTGCTACAAACATTTTGGCACATACAGGTCCCTTTCCCTTCTTTAGTATTTCTTTGGGGTATAAGCCCAATAGAAACACTGCTGGATCAAAGGGTATGCACAATTTGATAATTTTTTGGGCATAATTCCAGATTGCTCTCCAGAATGGTTGGATTCGTTCACAACTCCACCAACAATGCATTAGTGTCCCAGTTTTCCCGCATCCCCTCCAACATTCATCATTATTTTTTCCTGTCATCTTAGCCAATCTGACAGTTGTGTAGTGGTATCTCAGAGTTGTCTTATTTTGCATTTCTCTGATCAGTAATGATTTGGAACACTCTTTCATATGAGTGGTAATAGTTTCAATTTCATCCTCTGAAAATTGTCTGTTCATATCCTTTGACCATTTATCAATTGGAGAATGGCTTGATTTCTTATAAATTTGAGTCAGTTCTCTATATATTTTGGAAATGAGGCCTTTATCAGAATCTTTAACTGTGAAAATGTTTTCCCAGTTTGTTGCTTCCCTTCTAATCTTGTTTGCATTAGTTTTATTTGTACAAAGGCTTTTTAATTTGATGTAATCAAAATTTTCTATTTTGTGATCAGTAATGGTCTCTAGTTCATCTTTGGTCACAAATTTCTTTCTCCTCCACAAGTCTGAGAGATAAACTATTCTATGTTTCTCTAATTTATTTATAATCTCGTTCTTTATGCCTAGGTCATAGACCCATTTTGATCTTATCTTGGTATTTGGTGTTAAGTGTGGGTCCATGCCTAATTTCTGCCATACTAATTTCCAATTATCCCAGCAGTTTTTATCAAATAATGAATTCTTTTCCCAGAAGTTAGGGGCTTTGGGTTTGTCAAACACTAGATTGCTATAGTTGACTATTCTGTCTTGTGAACCTAGCCTTTTCCACTGATCCACTAATGTATTTCTTAGCCAATATCAAATGGTTTTGGTGACTGCTGCTTTATAATATAATTTTAGATCAGGTACAGCTAGGCCACCTTCATTTGATTTTTTTTTTCATTAATTCCCTTGAGATTCTCGACTTTTTATTGTTCCATATGAATTTTGTTGTTATTTTTTCTAGATCAATAAAATATTTTCTTGGAAGTCTGCTTGGTATAGCACTAAATAAATAGATTAGTTTAGGGAGTATTGTCATCTTTATTATGTTCGCTCGGCCAATCCAAGAGCACTTAATATTTTTCCAGTTATTTAAGTCTGACTTTATTTGTGTGGAAACTTTTTTATAATTTTGCTCATATAATTCCTGACTTTCCTTTGGTAGATAGATTCCCAAATATTTTATGGTATCAACAGTTATTCTGAATGGAATTTCTCTTTGTATCTTTTGCTGTTTGGTTTTGTTGGTGATGTATAAAAATGCTGAGGATTTATGGGGATTTATTTTGTAGCCAGCTACTTTGCTAAAATTATGAATTATTTCCAATAGCTTTTTAGTAGAATCTCTGGGGTTCTCTAGGTATACCATCATATCATCTGCAAAGAGTGATAGTTTGGTTTCCTCATTGCCTATATCTTTCTCGACTCTTATTGCCGAGGCTAGTGTTTCTAATATGATATTAAATAATAATGGTGATAGTGGGCAACCTTGCTTCACTCCAGATCTTACTGGGAAAGGTTCCAGTTTTTCCCCATTGCATATGATGCTTACTGATGGTTTTAAATATATGCTCTTGACTATTTTAAGGAAAAGTCCATTTATTCCTATGCTCTCAAGTGTTTTTATTAGGAATGGATGTTGGATTTTATCAAATGCTTTTTCTGCATCTATTGAGATGATCATATGGTTTTTGTTTGTTTGGTTATTGATATAGTCAATTATGCTAGTAATTTTCCTAATATTGAACCAGCCCTGCATTCCTGGTATAAATCCTACTTGGTCATAGTGTATTATCCTGGTGACGATTTTCTGTAATCTTTTTGCTAATATTTTATTTAAGATTTTAGCATCAATATTCATTAGGGAGATTGGTCTATAATTTTCTTTCTCTGTTTTCAGCCTACCTGGTTTAGGTATCAGTACCATGTCTGTGTCATAAAAGGAGTTTGGTAGGACTCCTTCAATCCCTATTTTTTCAAATAGTTTATATAACATTGGAATTAATTGTTCTTTAAATGTTTGGTAGAATTCACATGTAAATCCATCTGGGTCCTGGGGATTTTTTCTTAGGGAGTTGATTGATAGTTTGTTCTATTTCTTTTTCTGAGATGGGACTGTTTAGGATATTTACTTCTTCCTCTGTTAGTTTGGGCAAGCTATATTTTTGGAGGTATTTTTCTATTTCATTTAAGTTGTCGAATTTATTGGCATAAAGTTGGGCAAAGTAACTTCTAATTATTGCTCTAATTTCCTCTTCGTTAGTGGTGAGTTCTCCCTTTTCATATTTAAGACTAACAATTTGATTTTCCTCTCTCCTTTTTTTAATCAGATTTACTAAGGATTTGTCTATTTTGTTGGTTTTTTCATAGAACCAACTCTTAGTTTTATTAATCAATTCAATAGTTTTTTTTTTTTTTTACTTTCAATTTTATTGATCTCACCTTTTATTTTTAGAATTTCAAGTTTAGTGTTTGACTGGGGGTTTTTAATTTGTTCCTTTTCTAGCATTTTTAGTTCCAAGGCCAATTCATTGACCTTCTCTTTCTCTATTTTATACAAATAGGCCTCTAGAGATATGAAATTTCCCCTTATTACCGCTTTGGCTGCATCCCATACATTTTGGTATGATGTCTCATTATTATCGTTTTCTTGGGTGAAGTTATTAATTATGTCTATGATTTGCTGTTTCACCCAATCATTCTTTAGTATGAGATTATTTAGTTTCCAATTTTTTTTGGTCTACTTCCCCCTGGTTTTTTGTTGAATGTAATTTTCATTGCATCGTGGTCTGAAAAGGATGCATTTACTATTTCTGCCTTACTGCATTTGAGTTTGAGGTTTTTATGTCCTAATATATGGTCAATTTTTGTATAGGTTCCATGAACTGCTGAAAAGAAAGTGTATTCCTTTCTGTCTCCATTACATTTTCTCCAGAGATCTATCATATCTAACTTTTCTAGTATTCTATTTACCTCTTTGACTTCTTTCTTATTTATTTTGTGGTTTGATTTATCTAATTCTGAGAGTGCAAGGTTAAGATCTCCCACTATTATAGTTTTACTGTCTATTTCTTCTTGCAGCTCTCTTAGTTTCTCTTTTAAGAATTTAGATGCTACCCCACTTGGTGCATATATGTTTAATACAGATAGTGCTTCATTATCCATGCTACCCTTTAGCAAGATATAGTGCCCTTCCTTATCTCTTTTAATTAGATCAATTTTTGCTTTAGCTTGATCTGAGATCAGGATGGCTACCCCTGCTTTTTTGACTTCACCTGAAGCATAGTAGATTTTGCTCCAACCTTTTACCTTTAACCTGCATATATCTCCCTGCTTCAGGTGTGTTTCCTGTAAACAACATATTGTAGGATTCTGGCTTTTAATCCATTCTGCTAACCGCTTCCTCTTTATGGGGGAGTTTACCCCGTTCACGTTTATGGTTAGAATGACCAATTCTGTATTACTTGCCATCTTGTTAACCCCAGTTTATGCTTTTCTCCCTTCTTTCCTCTTTCCCCCCCTTCCCAGTATTAAGCTTGTGAGCACCACTTGCTTCTCACAGCTTTCCCTTTTTAGTATCCCTCCCCCCGCCTTAGAGTTCCTCCCCCTATCTTACCCCTTTCCCTTCCAGTTCCCTTATTCCCTTCCGCTTAGCTTATTCCTTCCCTTTTCACTTTTCCCTTCTCACTTTTCAATGAGGTGGGAGAAGTTTCACCATAGATTGAATATGTCTTAAGATTTTTCACTTAAAGCCAATTCTGAAGGCAGTAAGATACCCACTATATTCATCCCCCTCCATTCTTTCTCTCAGATATAATAGGTTTCCTATGCCTCTTCATGAGATGTACTACCCCCACTTTACCCTTTTTCTGATACAATGTCCTTTCCATATCAATTTCTAGAACAAGGTATACATGTATTCTTTATACATCTATATAGCCTAAATATAGTTCCCAAGATTAATCTTTACCTTTTTAGATTTCTCTTGAGTTCTATATTTGTAGATCAAACTTTTTGTTAAGTTCTGGTTTTTTCATCAGAAATAGATGAAATTCGCTTACTTCGTTTAATGTCCATCTTCTTCCCTGGAAAAAGATGCTCATTCTCGCTAGGTAAGTTATTTTTGGTTGCATACCAAGTTCCTTAGCCTTTCGGAATATCATATTCCAGGCCCTTCGATCTTTTAATGTGGATGCTGCCAGATCCTGGATGATCCTTATTGTGGCTCCTTGATACTTGAATTGGGTTTTTCTAGCCGCTTGCAATATTTTTTCCTTCATCTGAGGGTTCTGGCATTTGGCCACTATATTCCTTGGTGTTTTGATTTTAGGATCCCTTTCAGTGGGTGATCGATGAATCCTTTCAATGTTTATTTTTTCCTCTGTTCCTATGACTTCTGGGCAGTTCTCTTTGATAATTTCCTGGAAAATAGTGTCCAGGCTCTTTTTTTCATCATGTTTTTCTGGAAGTCCAATGATTCTCAGATTGTCTCTCCTGGATCTGTTTTCCAGGTCTGTTGTCTTCCCCAGAAGGTATTTCACATTTTTCTCCATTGTTTGATTTTTTTGGATTTGCTTGACTGATTCTTCTTGTCTCCTCGAGTCATTCAATTCCACTTGTTCAATTCTGATTTTCAGTGAAGTATTTTCTTCACTCACTTTTTTAAACTCTTTTTCTAATTGTCCAATTGAGTTCTTTTGTTCTGTGGAATTTTTTTCCATTTCGCCAATTTTGTTTTTTAGAGAGCTGTTTTCTGTTTCCAGTTCACTAATCCTATTTTTCAAGGATTTTACTTCTTTATCCACTCTCTCTTTAACTTTCTCCAGGCTCTTTTGCCAAGCCTCCCTCTCTTTTTCCCAAGCCTCACTCTGCTTTCCCCATTTTTCTTCTAGCTCCCTTGTGAGAGCCTTTTTAATCACTTCTATGAGGTTCATCTGTGCTGAGGAACAGATGATCTCCTCCTTTGGGGATTCACCTGGGGACTGTCTGTTTTTAGTCTCCTCAGGATTTAGAGTCTGCTCTCTATCTGTATAGAAGCTGTCAAGGGTTAAAGTCCTCTTCAGCTTCTTGCTCATTCTGTCTAATAATCAGAGACAAACTACCAAAGAAAAACAGAAAAAACTGGACTCTTTCTTTGGGGGAGGGGCTGGGTATGTTATCGAGCTTCCTCTACAGACTGCAGGAGGCAGCAGCGAGGCACTAGCAGGACTGTGTTGCGCGTGCGCTCTGAGATCCCAGAGTGTGCTGAGTCACTGTGGGGGGGGAAAAGGGGGGAGCGGCCAGGTCCCGAGAGACTCCAGCTGTTTGGGGTTGTATTCTTCAGCCCCGGTGTTTTTAGCTTCTCTGCTGGGCTGCTGACTTGCTGCCGGAGCAAAGTATCCAAACCTGTAGCGAAGCTCTCCCCGCAGAGACGGCTGCGATCACTCCCTACCCCCTCTCCAGTCTGCTACCATGCTCTCACTGCCACTGCCCTCAGCCTGCGCCCGATCTAAAACCGTCCCAACCCTCCAGTAAAGACAGACCTTTCTTGGCGAATCTCAAGGATGGCTTCTCTTGATAACTATTTGTGGGTTTTTTTTCAGTCAAGTATTAATTCAGAGGCTTGTAATGGAATGAATAGTGAGAGAAAGCATGGAGCTTATGCAGCAGTGTGCCTCCTCTCCGCCATCTTAACCGGAAGTCCCAATTTGGTCTTTTTCTAACTTTTTAAGGTCCAGGCTCAATTCAATGATCTTCTTTTTTTCTATTTTATTCAAGTAAGCCTCTAAGGATATAAAATTTCCCCTTATTACTGCTTTGGATGCATCCCATAAATTTTGATATGATATCTCATTGTTGTCATCTTGAGTGAAATTATTAATTGTGTCTATATTTTGCTGTTTCACCCAATCATTCTTTAATATGAGATTATTTAGTTTCCAATTACTTTTTGCTCTATTTACACCTAACTTTTTGTTGAATGTAGTTTTTTATTGCATTGTGGTCTGAAAAGAAAACATTTACTATTTCTGCCTTCCTGCATTTAATTTTGAGGTCTTTATGTCCTAATATATGCTCAATTTTTGTGTAGGTTCCATGAACTGCTGAGAAGAAAGTATACTCCTTTCTGTCACCATTTAGTTTTCTCCAGAGATCTATCATACCTAATTTTTCTAATATTCTATTTACCTCTTTAATTTCTTTCTTATTTGTTTTGTGATTTGATTTATCTAAATCTGAGAGTGCAGGATTGAGATCTCCCACTATTATAGTTTTGCTGTCTATTTCTTCTCGCAACTCTATTAGCTTCTCTTTAAGGAAGTTAGATGCTATACCACTTGGTGCACATATGTTTAATACTGATATTGCTTCATTGTCTATAGTACCCTTAAGCAAGATATAGTTTCTTTCCTTATCTTTTTTAATTAGATCAATCTTTGCTTTTGCTTGATCTGAGATAAGGATGGCTACCCCTGCTTTTTTGACTTCACCTGAAGCATAATAGATCCTGCTCCAGCCTTTTACCTTTACTCTGCATGTATCTCCCTGTTTTAAATGTGTTTTCTGTAAACAACAGATTGTAGGGTTCTGACTTTTGATCCAGTCTGCTATCTGCCTCCTCTTTATGGGAGAGTTCATCCCATTCACATTTGCGGTTAAAATAACCAATTCTGCATTTCCTGCCATCCTAATATCCCCAGATTATACTTTTCTTTTTCTTGCCATCCTTCCCTTCTTCCCTATTGGTCCCACTAACATCGCGCAGCTCTCCCTCTTTAGTATGCCTCCCTCCTCCCTTTGAATCCCTTCCCCTTTCTTGTACCCTTCCCTTATTACTCTTTTTCCTTTTCCCTTTTCCTCTCCCACTTTTTAATGAAGTGAGAGAAGAATCTCTGTAAAACAAATATGTCAATTGTTTCCTCTTTGAGCCAACTCTGATGAGAGTAGGATTCACACAATGTTCCTCCCCCTCTCTAAGTTCCCTCATATATGATAGGTTTCCTCTGCCTCATTGTCGCATGTAGTTTCCCTCTTTTTATCTCCCTTCTTCACTTTTTCTGACGCTATCCCCTTTCCATTTCTACTTCCCTTTTTTATGTTATATCAGTAAAATCAAAGTATACATGTGGTTTTTATGTATATCCACAACAGAAATAGAGTTCTCAAAGAGTTCCTTTTACCTTTTTCTACTTCTCTTGATTCCTGTTGTTGGAAATCAAATTTTTTGTTTAAGTCTGTTTTTTTTCTTAGAAACAGATGGAATTCCTCTATTTCATTGAATGTCCATCTTCTTCCTTGGAAAAAAATACTCAGCTTAGCTGGGTAGTTTATTTTTGGCTGCATTCCAAATTCTTTTGCCTTTCGGGATATCTGATTCCAGGCCCTTCAATCCTTTAATGTTGAGGCAGCCAGATCTTGTGTGACCCTTATTGTGGCATCTCAGTATTTGAACTGTTTTTTCCTGGCTGCTTGTAAAATTTTTTCTTTAGTCTGAAAATTCTGAAGTTTCACAATATTCCTTGGAGTCTTTATTTTAGGGTCTTTTTCAGAAGGTGATCGATGAATTCTTTCAAAGCCTATTTTCCCTTCCAGTTCTATTACTTCTGGGCAGTTCTCTTTGATGATTTCCTGTAAAATAGTATCTAGGCTCTTTTTTTCATCATAATTTTCTGGTAGCCCGATGATCCTCAAGTTATCTCTCCTAGATCTATTTTCCAGATCTGTTGTTTTTCCAAGTAAATATTTGACATTTTTTTCCAATCTTTCATTTTTTTGGTTTTGCTTGACTGATTCTTGATGTCTCAATGAATCAGTCATTTCTATTTGTTCAGTTCTAATTTTTAGTGAGTTATTTTCTTCATTAGCTTTTTTTACTTATTTTTATATATGTCCAATTGAGTTGTTTTGCTCTATGGAATTTTTTTCCATTTCACTAATTTTTTTTTTTTTTTTTTTTTAGTGAGTCATTTTCTTTTTCCAATTCGCAAACTCTGTTTCCCTGCACTTCTTGGGAGTTTTTTACCTTTTTCAATTCACATTTCAGGAAGTTGTTTTCTTTTTCCACTTTATCAAATTTTTCTTTTAGTGAGTTATGTGTCTTTCCCCATTTCTCTTCTAGCTCTCTTTTAAGGTTTTAATAGTCTCTTCTAGGAGAGCCTTTTGTATTGGAGACCAACAATCGTCTGGAAACTGTCTGCTATTAGTCTCTTCAGGGTTGAAAATTTGTTCTCTTTCTGTGTAGAAACTATCAATTGTTCTTTTGATTTTTTTACTCATTTTGTTAAAGCCTGTAAGGTCTGCCTTCAGAGCTAGGAGGTTACTAGCTTCCTCTGCAAAGCAGTGAAAAGTATATGGATGGGTAGCTGTCCTGCCGACCGGCTACAAAAAGCAGGAGGTACTGGAGTGCTCTGGGAAAGAGTTCCCCCCCTGAAAGTAACTCAGGCCTGCAGGGCTGAACTGGGGAAGTGCCTTTCAAAGAACCTCAGCTGTGTGAGATAATGACTGCCCTGGGGCTAGAAACTTAGCAGTGAGAGTTTCACTGCCCCAATCCAAACCCTGCCCTGGGGCTATAGGTATTAGCAGCTGAGCAGTGAATGGATTTGCAGGGACTGGAAGTGTCTGCCCGGGAAGCCAGTCAGTTGGGGAGGTTCTATTGCCCCAGGCTGAGCCCCCCACACTGCCGATTAGAGGCTGTCATGGCTGTGCCCTACTGTCATGCAGATTATTAACTGCCCCTGCAAAAGCCCCGAACTGCAGGATGTGGCCGCAGGGCTGCGGTAAAGTCTGCGTGAGTCACTTCTGGGTTTGAGGGGTTACAGCCCGATCTCATTAGATTCTGGAGTTTTTTAGAGGACCCTCTCTTTTAGGCTTTAACTTCTCTGCCAGTTTACTGCTTTGTAATCAAGGCAGAGCAGTTAGCCTATAGCAGAGTGGTCCCTATAACTTCTCTAGCCACAAAAATCACCCCTGCCCCTGGTCTGCTCGGGGTGCTAGCCTCTCACTGCCTGTGCTAGTCTGTTCCTGGCCCCTCAGGACAAACCTTTCCTGGCGAGCTTCCGGATCAGCTGGTAAGTTGTAGTGCTTCTTATCTTCATGAATTTAAGCAGTGAAGAGTTATTTTTGAGGCTGGATTAAATAGTTGGTTATGAGGGTAATGAGAGGAGCTTAGAGAGTCCTGTGTGCCTGCTCTGCCATCTTGGCTCTGCCCCGGAAGTCCCTATAAAATGTTTTTTTGGAAGTTTGATTGGTATGCTGGATAAGTAGACCACTTTACTCAAAATTGTCATTTTTATTATATTAGCTCAGCCTAGCCATGAACAATTTTTCCAACTGTTTAAATCTGTTTTTATTTTTGCGAAAGTGTTTTGTGATTGTGTTCATATAGTTCTTAGATTTGTCTCTTGGCATGTAGACCCCCCCAAGTATTTTATTTTGTCTATACTAAAGTTAAATGGAATTTCTTTTTTCTATCTTATTGCTAATGAGCTTTGTCAGTAATATAGGAATGCTGATGACTTGTGTAGATTTATTTTATATCCTGCAACTGTGCTACACCTGTAAGTTGTTTCCAATAATTTTTTGATGATTTTCTGTGATTCTCTAAATATGATCATATCATCTGCAAAGAGTGATATTTTTATTTCCTCATTGCCTATTCTAATTCATTTATTTTATTTTTTCTTTTTCTTATTGCTAAAGCCAACATTTCTAGTACAATCATGATTAATAGTAGTGGTACCGATCTTACTGATCTTACTGGAAATTTGTTCAGCTTCTCTCCATTACAAATAATGCTTGCTGTAGGTTTTAGATAGATACTGCTTATTATTTTAAGGAAAGCTTCCTTTATCCCTATGTGTAATATTCTAGTTAGCTTTCTGGAGGCCTCAAGATCAGCCTTGGTCTTAACAGAATAATAATCATGAGAATGGTCAGGAATAAAATCCAAAGTCTTTATTATCACCTTCACAGTCTGTCTCCTTCATCTAGGGCCCAGCTAGCTTTCTGGAGGTCCTCCAGAATGGGTGTTGGTTTCAATGGAGGAATGCAGGAAGCAGAGAGCCACTAGAGGATGGTCCAAGATGGTCTCCTCTCAGTGAAGAAGTGAAGGAGACAGGACAGCCATCACGAGGGTCTTTATCTTCTTTATCTTTGAATTTGTCTGCCCTTGTAGATCTCTTAGCTTGTATATACTTTATTATGAGTACATCATTGTAGGTGTCTCTAGTATAGACTAGGTTTCAGCTTGTAGACCTATACTAACTACTAACTACATGTAAACTAGAGAATCTTTATCTTAATTCTGTAAAAGTCTGAAACTCTGAATAGGTGCACTTGAAACAGACAACCAAACACTTAAGGTTAAGGTCCAATTACCATTGGACAATAACTCTATTAGCATGTTTGAAATTTCTCTTCTCACAGTTAATGCTAGCTCAATGCTTGGGCTTAAGAGAATTGTAAGAAGGGATTAGGAATGGAGTGAGATGAGCCAGAGTCACTTTGGAGGAGCATGATGAGAAGGGAGGTTGGTAGAGAGTTTGTGGCAGTTTTGTCCATCCCCCCCTTCTCCCCCTAAAGACCAAGGACTTTTGCTTATCCTGACTCTAGCTGATTCTGAGGCCTCCAGGGAGCTAATCCAAACCTTACATAATTCCACTGAGTTAATATCTTGTTGTAGGATTAAATCAATCATACTGAACCTTAAGTATATTACTCCAGAGTTCCTGCCCTTTAGAAATATGCTCTCTAGTGTTTTTAATAGCAATGCATGCTGTATTTTATCAAAAGCTTTTTCTGCATCTATTGAGATTATCATATGATTTCTGTTGGTTTTCATATTGATATGATCAATTATGATGATAGTTTTATGATACTGAACTAGTCCTGCATTCCTGACATAAATCTTTGTTATAGTATATTATCATGTGGATAAGTTGCTGTAATATTTTTGCTGATTTTTAAAAAATTTTTGCATCAGTATACATTAGGGAGATTGGTCTATAATTTTTTTTTTTCTGTTTTGGCTCTTCCTGGTTTAGGTATCAGTGCCATATTTGTGTCGTAGAAGGAATCTGGCAGTACTCCTTCTTTTCCTATTTTTTTCAAACAATTTATATAGTACATAGAATTAATTGTTCTATAACTGTGCTACAGCTGTAAGTTGTTTCCAACTATTTAGTTATTGTTCTTTAAATGTTTGGTAGAATTCATTAAATGTTTGATAAAATACATTTGCAAATCCATCTAGCCCTGGACATTTTTTCTTAGGAAGTTCATTAATGACTTGTTCAATTTTTTTTTTTCCGAAATAAGACTATTTAAGTATTTTATTTCCTCTTCTGTTAATCTGGACAACTTATGTTTTTGTAAATATTCACCCATTTTGATTATATTTTCAGACTTGCTAGCATAAAGTTGTGCAAAATAGCTCCTAATTATTGCTTTAATTTCTTTTTCATTTGTAGTGAGTTCACCCCTTTCATTTTGGATGCTTGGTAATTCTTTTGTTTTTTTATTTTTCTAATCAAATTAACCAAAGGTTTATCTAGTTTGTTAGTTTTTTCTCATAAATCCAAATCTTAGTTTTGTTTATTAGTTCAATAGTTTTCTTAATCTCTAATTTATTAAATCTCTCCTTTGAGTTTTAGTTGGAAGTTTTTAATTTGCTTTTTTCTAGATTTTTTAGTTGCATGTATAATTCATTTATCTCCTCT
This sequence comes from Antechinus flavipes, assembly GCF_016432865.1. Lineage (NCBI taxonomy): Eukaryota > Metazoa > Chordata > Mammalia > Dasyuromorphia > Dasyuridae > Antechinus > Antechinus flavipes. Next base: position 180,071,636 of record NC_067400.1, on the reverse strand, counting down.
TTCTCTGTTTTAATTATGTGGCTATTTAGAGATATAAAATTTCCCTAAAAACTGATTTTGCTGCATCCCGTACATTTTGGTATGTTGTCTCATTATTGTCACTTTCTTGGATGAAATTATGAATTGTTTCTGTGATGTGTTGTATGACTCAATCAGTTTTTATAACTACATTATTTAGTTTCCAAATGGTTTTTAATCTATCTTTCTCTGGCCCTTTACTGAATATAATTGTATTGCATTGTGGTCTAAAAAAAAAGCATTTACTATTTCTGCCTTTTTGCATTTGATTGTGAGGTTTTTATCCCCTAATACACTGTCAATTTTTATGTAGCTGCCATATATTGCCAAGAAAAAAAGTGTATTCCTTTCTGTCCATATTCAATTTTCTCCAAAGGTCTATCATATCTAGGTTTTCTAGGATCCTATTAACCTTGCTTCTTTCTTTCTTGTTTATTATGTGGTTACATTCATCTGATTCTGAAAGGGGAAGTTTGAGATCCCCCACTAGAATAGTTTTCCTGTCTATTCCTGTAACTGGCTTAAAATCTCTTGCTGCATACACATTTTGTATCATTTCTACTTCATTATTCAATGCACCTTTATCAAGATGGCCTTCCTTTTTTTAAATCTCTTTTTTCCAAAATATCTATTTTTAAGTTTTGCTTTATCTGAGATCTGAATTGCTACTCCTGCTTTTTTTTTTTTTTAACTTCAGCTGAAGCATAATAAATTATATTATAGTCTTTTAACTTTGCTCTATATGTGTTCTCTATGACAAATGTGTTAATTGTAAGCAGCATATTGTAGGATTTTGTTTTTTAACCCACTCTGTTATTTGCTTCTGTTTTATGGGAGAGTTCATCCCATTCACATTAACAGTTAAGATCACCAGCTCTGTATTTCCTTCCATCCTATTTTTGATTCTGTATATACTTTTGGTCTCTTTCCACCCTGTCCTTCATCCTAATTTTTTTTTACCCACTCCATCCACTGCCTTATCTTCTATCAACTCTCTCCTCCCTTCACTTATCTTTTTTTCCAAGTGTTTCTGCCTCATCTTCTATTCTGTCCCTCCCTTTTCTTTTGCTCTTTCTCCTCCTAGTTCTTTAAAGGATTAAATAAATTTCCAAACTATAGTTTACAACTAAAAATTAAATACCCAAAGAGACTCAGTATCATCTTTCAGGGGAGGAGATAGAATTTCAATGAAATAAGAGATTTTTCAATCATTTCTTTTGAAAAAATAAACAGAACTAAATAGAAATTTTAATCTACAAAAACAGTATTCAAGAAAACTATAGAAAAGTTAACAGGGGGAAACCCTAGATGTTAAACTGTTTGCAATCCTAGATGGAAAAACAATATCTGTAACTCTTGAGAACTTGAGAACAGATGAGATCTGACATTGGGACAGACAAAGAAGAGGCCTCACAGGGACTGAGGATGTGGTCGTGAATGGACTCCTATGTGATGACATCAAAGAAAAAAGACATTAAGGGGTTGGGAAAGGTCTGTACTGGGAAAAGAAAAAAGGGAAGGTCTAATGTTACAATCATTTCACACCAAGAGACACAACAGACCTTTTATAAGCAAGGGGGGAAAAGGAAGGGGTTGAGCATTGTTGGAAGCTTGAACTCATCAATTTTGGCTCTAAGAAAGAATAACTAATTATTCAATTGATTTTCATATACTTTGCAAAGATGACTGTTAAATTATATTTAATCTTCTTCATACATTAAATGCACATTTATTGGTTGAGGATGTTACTGCTGTTGTAAATTATAAAACAATTTACAAATTCATATCTTAACCTGCTTACTTGGAATTCAAATATCTGAATATTGGGCAACGAAAAGATAAAAAAATAAATCCATTGAAATCACTAATAAGAAAAGGGTCCTTCAGAGACAGTTTTGAACTCATTGCCTATGTTCCTAGGCAGCTTCTTTTACCACCTATTACCAAAGACTAGGTGTGGTATATAGTAACATTGTTGCCTCCTCCACAGTTTTATAGATGCTAAACTCACAAATAGCTCAAATATATTGACCTCTTGCTTCTATCAAAAAGAAAAGAATGTAATAGACTTAAAGGTATTTCTGGCTTGGAAATAAAAGGTTTAACAATGGAGCACAGCTTTATACTCCTTTACTTAGGAAAAAAAAAAAAAAGAGAAATGCCATTAAGGATATTTTATAAATACTCTTTCAATCCAAGGTTAGGGCTCATAGATTTTTTTGTTTATTTGTTTGTTTTGTTTTTTCTGTTTTGTTATCTCTGTGAATGAGATGAACTAGCCTTCTATTTATATGGCCTCTTGTATTTTTTGTTTTGTTTTGTTTTGTTTTTAATGTTAAGTATTTTGCAGATTTATACATGAACACCTTTCCCTTTAAAAAAAATAAAGAAAAGAAATAGCTAGCAAAAAAAATTCAGAACTTAATGAAGATGAAAGAAGCTGTTTCTAAATGCTGGGATATCATTTGAATTCAGTTCAATTCATTAGACCACATATATATTAAGTATGTACTACAAACCCGATCATTTCCTCAGTACTATTTGGGATTCACAAAGGGAAAAATTAAATAGTCTCTCTTTAGAAGCTTATATTCTACTGGGATGGAGAGTTTAATCATGTATGTCAATAAATTAATATAATGTAATTTGAGAGTGAGAATAAATGTAGAATAATGTAAGGGGAGAATATTTTGAAATCAAGGTAAGCTTCTTATAGGAGATGGTACTTGAGGTAAGTCTAAAAGTAAGCTAAACATTAAAGGAAGCATCATCATGGAGGATAAGTTATACAAAGGTTTGAGGTCAGAAAATGGAATTCCAAGTTCAGAAGATGCAAAGTAGATCTTAGAATTTGATACTCAAAATTGAAAATGACATACAAGTAATTGAATCAGAAATGGAGAAAGAGAGGCAATGAATAACATCCCCCCACCTCCTGCCTTGGAGATGTTCTTTGAAAGAAAAAAAAAAAAGGTATAGACTAATATTATGATAAGATGAGGGGGCCAAGTAAAAGTTGATTTTTCTTTGTTTATTTGTTTTAAATAATGGAGAGTGTTAGGATTCCAGAAAGATGTCAGAGTAGCTCAGAAAACTCCAAGCTGTTCAGATTTCCCTCACAAACAAGAAAAACAGGAAAAAGATAGAGCAGTAAACATAAATAGGAGTTGGGGCAGAAGAGTGTTCCTCCTGGAACAGAGATCCAAATAAAAATCCCTGGATGAAGATATCACCTGTGTAAAATGTAAGCACCTCCAGGCTAGCTTAGCTGAAATGGCAAATAATAAGCCCTGAGGCTGGGAAGTTGAGGTGTAGATTAGGTTGAAGCCAGAGAAACTTTTATTTATTGGAAAGTGTGAAGAGTCTGAGGTCTGAGAAGCGGAAAATTGAGGAAACCTCTGCTGATAAGGATACTAGGTTCATGGACACTGATATGACCCTGGGTGAGAAGGAAGGAGCACATTCCCAGTGAATTCAGAAGCAGTGGGGTTTGGACACTGCTGGGTATGAGCACTTACAGAAGGGTGGAGTTCTTGGTTTTGGTTCCAGGCAATGGAGAGGACTGAAGGAGAACCTGAGGTCAGACATCATCCCCCCATACCTCAAGACTTAAGATGAATTCAATAATTAGCTGCAACACATATTAATTTAAAAATTGAGCAAGCAAAGGAGAAAAAACCTAACCATTGAAAATTACCATGTGAACAGAGAAGACTGGGGCTTGTCTTAAATGGAGGATATTGAATGAATTAGGTTGAAAACTAATTTAGGTAGAAAAGTCATATTTATTATATAACCTCAGCCTCCCCTTAAGCAACTGATATTTTCCCCAAGTGTTTAGATCTGACTTTATTTATATGAAAAATATTTTTTAATTGTGGGTTTGTCTTGGTAGATAGATACCCAAATATTTTATTTTATCTACAGTTATTTTAAATGAAATTTCTTCTTGCTATTGGGCTTTGTTAGTAACATATAGAAATACTCATGATTTGTATGGGTTTATTTTATATCCTATAACATTGCTAAAGTTGTGAATTTTTTCAATTAGGTTTTTAATTGATTCTCTAAGTATGCTATCATATTAACTGAAAAGAGTAATAACTATATATCTTTTTGCCTACTCTCAATCCTTTGATTTCATTTTATTTTCTTATTTCGAAAGTCAAGATTTCTAATACAATATTGAATAGTAGTAATGATAATGGGCAAACTTGTCTCACTTTTGATCTAACTGAGAATGCATCTAGTTTTTCCCCATTACAAATAACACTTGTTTTAGATAAATGCTGCTTATCGTTTTAAGGAAAATTCTATTTATTCCTGTGCTTTCTGGTGATTTTAATTGGAATGGGTGCTGAATTTTGTCAAAAGCTTTTTCTGTATCTATTGAGATTATCGTTTGATTTCTGTGAGTTTTGCTATTGATATGGTCAATTGTGTCAATAGTTTTTCCTATATTAAACCAGCCTTGCATTTCTTATATAAATCTTACATGTTTTTAGTATATTATCTTTTTGATAAGTTCTTGTAATATCTTTGCTAATATTTTATTTAAAATTCTTGCATTCATTAGGGAGATTGGTCTGTAATTTTCTTTCTCTATTTTGGTTTCCCCTGGTTTAGATATCAGCACCATATTTGTATTATAAAAGAAATTTGGCAGGACTCTTTCTTTATCTGTTTTTCCAAATAGTTTACATAGTATTGGAATTCATTAAATGTTTAGCAAAATACACTTTCAAATCCATCATCTCCTGGAGATTTTTCTTAGGAAGTACATTGATACCTTATTCAATTTCTTCTTTCTAATACAGGGTTATTTAAGTAATTTATTTCCTCTTCAGTTAATCTGGCAATTTATATTTTTGCAAACATTCATCAATTTTAATTAGATTATCAGATTTGTTGCAATGCAGTCGGGCAAAATAGCTTCTAAATATTGCTTTAATTTCTTCTTCATTGGCCGTATATTGATCTTTTCATTTTTGATGCAAGCAATTGATATTTTTTCTTTCCTTTTTTAATCCAACTAACCAAAGATTTATCTGGTTTTTTGAATTTTTTTTTTCATAAAACTAACTCTTAGTTTTATTATTATATTTAATAGTGTTCTTACTTTCTATTTTATTATTACTTTCCTTTGATTTTCAGAATTTCTATTTGGTATTCATTTGGGAGCTTTTAATAGCTTCTTTCTCTACTTGCATTGCATGCCCAATTCAGTGTTCTCTTCTTTCTCTAATATGTGTGTGTGTGTGTGTGTGTGTGTGTGTATGTGTGTGTCTGTATGTGTATGTATATATATACATATATATGTATATCTTCATTATACATATAAGTTATATATGAAATTTCCCTTAAAAACTTCATTGATTGTGTCCCATAGATTTAAGTAAATAAATATTTAGGAATTTGGATGCATGTATGTTTAATATTATATTACCTCATTAGACATGGTATCCTTTAGTAAGATATACTTTCCTTTGTCTTTTAATTAGATTTATTTTTGCTTTTTGCTTGATCTGAGATCAGGATTGCTACCCCTGCTTTTTTTTTTTTTTTTTTTTTTTTTTTACTTCACCTGAAGCATTTTAGATTCTGCTCCAGCATTTTACCTTTACTCTGAATGTATCACTCTGTTTTAAATGTGTTTCTTGTACAGAATATGTTGTAGGATTCTGGCTTTTAATCCCATCTACTATCTGCTTCCATTCACATTCAGAGTTAAAATGATTAATTCTATATTTCCTACCACCTTATTTCCCCAAAATTATACTTTTCTCTTTCTTTTCCCCCTTTCCCTCTTCCCCAGTATTTTACTTCTGACCACCACCTCCATCAAGCAGTCTCCTCATCCTTTAGAGCTCCTACCCCTTTCTTAATATATTTCCCTACTACTTCTACTTCCTGGGTAACCTGAATTTGGCTACTTGATATTTACATTGTTTCTTTCTGGCTGCTTACAATATTTTCTCCTTGATCTGATAATTCTGAAATTTAGCTATGATATTTCTTTGTGTTTTCATTTGTGGATCTATTTCAGGAGGTGATAAGTGAATACTTTCAATAACTACATTAACCCTTTGATTTTAGGGCATCTAAGCAAGTTTTCCTTAATTATTTCCTGAAAGAGAATGAATGAATAGGCTCTTTTTTTCATCATGGTTTTCAGGAAGTACAAAAATCCTTAGATTATCTGTCCTCAATCTATATTCCAGGTTGTTTTTTTTCCAATGAGGTATTTTACATTTCTTATATTTTTTTCACTTTTTGTGGGTTTAGTTTAACTGATTCATTTTCATTTGTTCAAGTCTAATTTTTGTGAATTATTTTCTTCAGTTACCTTTTTTGGTTCTTTTTTATATTTGATCAATTGAATTTTTAAATAAATTCTTTTGTTCAATGGATTTTTTTTCCATTTCACAAATTCTGTTTTTCAAGGAGGTTTTTTTTTTTTTTTTTTTTTTTTTTTATTTACCAGTTTGTCAAATCTATTTTGTAAGGAGTTACATTCTTTTTTTTCCCATTTCACTAAATCTATTTTATAAGGAGTTTTCTCCTTTTTCCACATTCTTCTGCAATGTTCTCAGTTCCTTTCCTCATTTTTCTTCTAACTCTCTTTTAAGATCTTTTTGGAATTCTTCCAAAAGAACCTTGTGAGATGGGAACTAATTCATATCACCCTTTGGGGCTTCATCTGTAGATGATTTGCTTTTAATGCACTCAGGGTTTGAAGTCTGTTCTTCTTTTTCTCCAGATAAACTATCTATAGTAAGAATTTGTTTTTCTTTTTTTGCTCATTTTTGAAAATGATTGAGTTCTGCTTTTAGGGCAAAGGGGAGATCCAAGCTTCCTTTACAGGTGAAGTGGCTGCATTGAGTTGGTGCTACTGACTTCCAGTGCTTGGTAGGCATGGCCAAGCCCCACATTATTCTGTGTTTCAGAGGCTAATTTTTTGTCTCTTCTATTTGTGTTGGATGTTTCACAGCTAATTTGCTGAACCATGGGATTGTAACCAGGAAAGAATAGTTAACACTGCTGTAGATTTCTTCTGATAGACTACTTAGCACAGAGGCCCTATACCACCTTGGATGTCTGCACTGCACCTGCACTTGGCCACCTCCCTCCTACCCCATGCCCAATTAAAACAGACCTTTTATGAAGTTCTTCCAAAATAGCTTCTTCTTGAAATTTGTTACACTCCAAATATTTATGGGTTCTGTTATTCCTAAACCATTTGAAAGGCTTGATTTGGTATTGATCTGAAGGACATCAGAGAAAGCTCAGATAAAGCCTTATCTCCTTTCCTCCATCTTGGATTTCCCCCAAAATCTCATTTCTAAAATATATAAAGAACAATGTCAAACTTATAAGAATAAAAATCATTCTACAATTGATCGAAGGATATGAACAGACAATTCAGATGATAAAATTATAGTTATCTATATTCATATGAAAAAAATGCTCTGAATTACTATTGATTAAAGAAATGCAAACTAAAACAACCCTGAGGTACCATCTCATACTTCTAAGATTGACTAAGAGGGCAGGAAAGGGTAATGATAAATATTAGAGGGAATTTGGGAAAACTGGGATATTAATGAAATGTTGATGGAGTTGTGAAATGATCCAACCAATTTGGAATTATGTCCAAGGGCTATCAAACTTAGTGTACCCTTTGACCCAGCAGTGCCATTACTGAGTCTGTATCCCAAGGAAATCATAAAGGAATGAAAAGGACCCACAAATGGAAAAATGTTTGCAGCAGCTCTTTTTGTGGTTGCAAAGAAGTGGAAATTTAATAAATGCTCATCACTTGGGGAATAGCTAAACAAGTAGATATATGAAGATAATGAATATTATTGTTGCATAAGAAATGATGAACAAGCTGATTTTAGAAAGGCTTGGAAAGATTTACATGAATTTTTCCTGAGTGAAACAAGCAAAATCAGGAATACATTATACACAATAACAGCAAAGATGTGTGATGATAAATTATGAAAGGACTGGTTCTTTTCAGTGGATCAGTGATCCTAAGCAATCCCAATAGACTTTGGACAGAAAATGCCATCTGCATGCAGAAAAAGAACTAAAGTGACTGAATGTAAATCAATACATGCTACCTTCCCTTTTTTCTATTTTTTTTTAAATCTCTCCCATGGTTTTTCCCTTTTGCTCCGATTTTTCTCTCCCAACATAATTCATAAAGTAATGTTTATTAAAAATAAAAAAATACATTTTTTTAAATTAAAAGAAAATGAGCTAAAGTATGTAGGAGTAGAAAAGTCCATTTAGTTTTTGTACAGTTAATGGGGTATTGTATTTGAAATCAAGAAGACATTGTGCAATTATTGTTTTAAATGCTATGTCATCCTAGGCAAGACAATCTCTCCAGGTTTCTTCATCTAATATCTACAAAAGTAGGGAGTTAGCCTTTATGATGTCTAAGGTTCCCTCTGGCTCTAATTCTATGATTGTATGACCAGACTACATTATTAATATATTTCTAAATTTGTCTAGGACAGGGAATTAGCAATTTAATATTTGTTTCTAAAATGCCTAAACTGTATTTTAGAAATTGATCATAAACTGATAAATATGAAAGATGTGAAAAGAAGTGAAAATAATCTTGAATGAGATAAACAGAATATTAAAGATACACTGCCTATCCCCATTCCTTTCAACAATGTGAAAAAAAAGAACTTTCAAGAGAGAGAAGGAGAATTTTTTTTTAAATGAAAAAAAAATTTACAAAGGAGGATTTTATCATTAAAAAAAAAAAAAAAAAAAAAAACAAACAAAAAAAAAAAAAACCTCTTTGCATTTATTTAGATACTTTTAATTTGCCCACTAGGTGTATTTACCCAGTCAGCTTTTTTTTTTTTTTCCTTTTTCAATCTACTAAGAATATGCTCGAAGAGGAAAGACAAAAAAGCCCCTGTAGGTCAAGTCTCACTGAGAGAATGCCAAATGTCTTTGTGTCCAGTTATTTATGGTTTCAGATAATTGTACAGAAAATATCAAATTTGCATAGTGTGATTATTGCTGATTATTTATCTAGCAGTCAAAATGTTTCAATGGTTCCTAGGATGACAGATTGACAAGTACTTAAAACTCATTCATTTTATGAAATTTGCATGTAATTAGGCAATAATGAAGGGGATGTTTGTGGACAGCGGATTATTCTACAATATGCTGGAAATGATTCAAATGCTTGACAAAGTGTTAACATTATCTTCAGTTTCAACCAAGTCTTGAATATTTGGCTCAAAAATCAATGGAAGAATGAATTGGATTGGGAAGAATTGGAAAATATATCAGTAGAGTAAAATACATTTGGGGAGTCTTTTCCCACTAATTTATGCATCATGCTTAAGTATACCTTCGGGTTTTTATCTCATCCAGAATAAGTTGTTTGAGATAATCCAGTAGTTAGAAGAGAGGGAATAAGGAAAGGAATACATTTGCCAAAGCATTACTCTTCATCCTGATGAAATCCAATACCCTTTGCCTTTTTAATGCTTTTGGAACCATTGTAGAATTTGCATTTTTGAAGTTCATATATCTGAGTTTCATGCAGAGATGTCAAATTTGATTTGGATCAGGATATCCAATGTAAATATAAGTTTATCTTAGTAATTTAAACAATGCAATGTTTACCAGTGATTTATGGTAAAATCCAAGGAGACTAAAAGTGTTCTTTTGACTCGGTCTGACAACAGTGAAATTTCATGTAGGAACTGCAATGCTTAATATTTGGGTTTCTACTACTAAGGTTATTCTATTAAGTTTTATAAACCACAAGTTATGAACCATTGGCAACCTAGTGAAAATTAATTAATGGCTTATTTTGGAATCAGAAAGATCAGTGTCTCAATCTTGCCACTGACAAATATTGGCTGTGATTAATGAAAGTCATTTTAAATTTTAGGTGTCCAAGTGACTTCCTAAGAATAGAGGTTAAAGAGTAGTACTAGTTGTAGTGATGGAAGGAAGGAAGGAAGGAAAGAAGGAAGGAAGGAAGGAAGGAAAAAAGGAAGGAAGGAAGGAAGGAAAAAGGGGTTGTGCCACAGTTCTCTCTTATTTTCCTCAGTTTCCCTAATTGTCCTTCCTCAGTTTTCTTGAATTGTTCTGCCTCAGTTCCTAATAGTTTTCTTCAATCCTGCAACACCACTCCTCTCTCCTAATCACATGATCCAGATAAGGAGAAAAACCTTCTATCTTAGACATCATCAGAATGTCACATTCCTCCCCCCACTGTGTCAGAACCAGACTGATAGTCCAGTTCCCACTCTCAGGGCTCTGACTCTGCCCCTGACTCAGTCTACTCTTGTAGCTGAGCCATCTGAATATATATGTCATTGAGAATTCACATTGTTTGCTATATTCTTAGAGATGATAGTCTCATTCAACCCTGGGGCACAAATCATGGATCCAGTTGGTCCCAGTAAATCTCTCCCTTTCAAATAAAATATTAAAATCTTTCTAATCTCTATCTTGCCTCAGTTTCTGTGGCATTATAAAGGGAGGGAAGAAAGGAGGGAAGAAAGAAGGAAAGGAAAGAAGGAAGGAAGGAAGGAAGGAAGGAAGGAAGGAAGGAAGGAAGGAAGGAAGGAAGGAAGGAAGGAAAGGAAAGAAGGAAAAAAGAAAAGAAGAAAGGAAGGAAGTGAACGAGATAATGTGAGATCTTTCAAGACAGTTGTGAAAATCAAGTAAGGCTTCATCTATTTCAAAGTTTGAGTAGGCCTGAAGGACTTTAAGCATTAAGTCAAGGGCATACTTAAAGTGTCTCCTCCCTGCTATTCTCCTAAGGGCATACTTAAAGTCTCCTCCCTGCCATCTTCCTAAGGACATACTTAAAGTCTCCTTCTTGTTATCCCCTTAAGGGCATACTTAAACCCCCTTCTTGTTATCCTCCCTGTTTCAGCCAAATATGGGCAACTATGTACTTATTGGTCAAGTTCAATTTCTTGGATAGTTTCTGCATTTAGAATGTAAGTTCCTCAGCCAATAAGGATGGGGTTCAGTGGTGGGAGGAGAATTTGCATTAGGGATTAAAAGCATCGACCCTGCCCCCTATGGTGCTTCCTCCCTTCGATTGTCTGCTTGATGGGACGCCTGATTCTTGCAAGAATTTATAATAAACTTTGCTTTGCTTCTACCTAGAGATCTCTCCAGTTTTTTTTTTTTTTTTTTTTTTAATGGTTTCTGACCCACACAGTCGGAAGGAAGGAAGGAAGGAAGGAAGGAAGGAAGGAAGGAAGGAAGGAAGGAAGAAGGAAGAAGGAAGGAAGGAAGGAAGGAAGGAAGGAAGGAAGGAAGGAAGGAAGGAAGGAAAGAAAGAAGGAAGGAAAGAAGGAAGGAAGGAAGGAAGGAAGGAAGGAAGGAAGGGAGGAGGGACAGAAGGGAGGGAGAGAAAGAGGAAGGGAGGGAGGGAGGAAGGGAAGGAGGAAAATTGGATAAGGGTTTAATTTTCACAGAGTTACAAAACTTAAATTAGAGAAATGCAAAGAAATGAAACAAATCAGAAAAAAATGAAATTGAAACCTAAGAAACTGAATCTATAGGCTGATATGGGACAAACAATTAAAACTTTGGAAGGAGAGCCTCAAATTAGAATAAGAAACCCATTACAAAATGTAATTAGAGGTGGAGACTCACTCATAAGTGGAAAGGAAGATGTAATTAAGAACTCATACTCATGTGAGGGAAAAATGTAATCAGAAGAGGAAACAAACTCACATGGGAGGAAGAATCAAGTGCTCTCAATAGGCTGTAACCTCTATAGTACCCAGTCAATGAATAATCAGGGGAGGGGCTTGGGTTTCCTGATAGGGAATAAAAGACTGTGCTTTTGCATTTCAAAGGCATGCCTATTAGGTTAGTCACCTGCTTGCATAAGAATCATAAGAATCTCAAAAGAATAAAATCTTTTCTTGGGTTCATCAGTGAATCAGTAAAGTTCTTGGGCTGACAAAAGAAAAAAACAAACAAAAATACTTATTAGTGTGGCCACAGAAAGGATTAGAATGGTCAGGGGTTCATATAATTATATATCTGAAAGGAACTTAAGATGTCATCTAATCCAGCAGTGTCATTTTTTATGTGGTTATACTGAATTCCAGAGAAATTAAGTGACTTACTAAGATGGCATAGACCTCAGGCAGAACTGGGACTACAATCTATTTGTCTATTCAGTCTTATCCCCATTGTATTTTACTGTCTTTCTATGACAAATTCTCATAGTAGCCTAGGAATTGATTCAAAAATCTAGAAACTTCAAGATTAAGGAAAGCTTAAAAATGGACTAATACAAAATCATTTTGCATTTGATCTGAATCTCCAAAGTGATATTGAGACAATTCTAGTGAACCGTCAGGCAAAACTGCCACTTTGCCAGGACAAAACTTCTGGGATGAGATTCTGATCCAACTTTAGTCAACACGAATGAACATGACAAGTTGGTTATTTCATTTGGAAACAAATAATATAATACTGTACAGATATGGCAATCTAGTAAAATTTTATCCAAAATTCAGCAAAACTACAATTTTTGAAATGCTGACCCATGCTATAGCTAGGTAACAAATATTAATAAATATACCAAAATTTATACAATGTCTATATATGCCTATAAGTATATAGAGAAATGGCTTGATATAGGTAGAATGTTGGGTCAGAAACATCCCCAACTCCTCTAGGGTTTATAAATTGTTTGGCTTGCATCAAGTCATCAAATCTCTCTGTGTTTAAACAATTTGTCTACTAATTATTAAACAGATTAGTCAAGATAGGATGAGAAAGTCCCTACACCAGGATCTCCCTTTACTAAAAAATCATTTGCATAATTAATATATATTTGTGATGCATAATCTTCTGAGATAGCTAGGTCACATGCTAGAAAGAGTGCTGGACTTAGCTGATATGTGACTCTAAGAAAGTTATTTGACTTCTCCATGACTCAATTTTTCTCTTCTGTAAAATGAGGAAGCTCAACTGAATGGCCTCCAAAGTCCTTTCTAAATGTAAATTTATGGCAATGGGTATTCTTTAGGTTTATTTCTAGATGCTTTGGGGCTAACTTTTCATTATTTTCCCCATGTCGACTTTTTTATTGAGGCCCTTAAGAATTAATTAATATGTTGATAAAAATTGTGAGGTCTTATCATATTCTTCATTAAAATTCTTTATCTCTTTCATCTTCAAAAGATTTTTATTTTGTATGAGCCACAATTAATTTTATGACATTTTTTTGAAAAATTATCTATCATAAGCATTTTAAAATAAAATGCCCCCAATGGGAAAAAAAAATGCTGTTTTTGCCTCTACACATATTATAAAGCCAGTGGATTTTGCTTAGAAAATTGTACTATTTTTTGACAACCTTGCAGTCTTCATTTATGAAACAAAATATCCTCTTTTTAGCCTCAATATTTTTACAACAATATAAATTGTCCAATGATATATAATGTCCTTTGACTTAATTTCTTAAGTCTCAATGATTCCTATCTATCCCCCACACAGCTGCAAAAGAAATTTTCTTAAAACATAGATCTAACCTTGTCACCTTTTCAAGTCCCATTGTGATCCTATTAATTCTAAGATAAATTATGAATTCCTTCAAAAAAGACCCTTTCTACCTTCCATTCCTCTTACTAATTACTCCGTTCAACATAGTTCATGGTCTAGTAAGAGAGTTACTTACAATCTCCCATCTTGTTTACCTTACATTAACTATGTCCAATACTTGAAATGCCCTCCCTTCTTCATCTCAACGTCTTAGAATCTCTGGCTTCCTTCAAGACTCAGATCAAGACATCAGGAATTTTCTAAAAGTGATTCCAGTCCACAAGGTACTAGAGAGTTCTCCTAAGGGGTTACCATGTATAAACTTTATCTGTTATATACTTATTTCTTCCCATTGGATTCTGAATTTTGTGAGAGCAGAAACAGGTTTTGTTGTTTTGTTTTTGGCCCTCCTTTGAATTTCCCGATGTTTAAAAAACATACTAAATGCCAGTTCACTGGCAATATGTATTCCTCATTAAAAGGTAAGCTTCTTGAAGGCAAGAACTTTTTTTTTTTTTAATCCTCAGGGTATTGCATAAAGAACTTAGAAAATGCTTGTTGCTTGTTTGATTAGTTGATGGAATTATGGAATTCCATAGGCACTGAGGGATGAAAGTTGTTAAGTTATCTTAAGCTTATACATAGACTGCAACCCATTGCCAACAACAAACTGAAAAAGCATAATAGGTATATCATTAAAAGATTATCATAAAGGAAATGAATTAGTCATCCTGCAAAGGCAATCTCATAATATTGAGATCTAGAGAGGGAAAAACTATCATGAAAGGTGAATGTCTTATGAAGTCTTTATTTGAAGAATGGACAAGAAGATAAGAAAATGAGGACAAGTCACAATCTTCACCCAAGAAAAGAGCAACCAAATCAGTGAACTCACATCTCTATTGAAGTAATAATATCAGCAAAGTTATAAAAAGGGATAAAAATTCTTTGCTTGATTTAGCATGGGTCACTAATATTTCTATAACTCTAGGAGGCTGCTAGGTGGTATAGTGGTTAGAGTGCCAGACTTAGATTCAAGAAGATATGAGTTAACATCCAGCCTCAGACACTTAACTAACTCTGTATCACATGGTCTTTGTCTCTATTTCCTCAACTTCAAAATGGGAAGAAAAACAGCATCACCTTGTCAGGGTTGTTATGAACATCAAATAAGATGATACTTGTAAAAGTACTTACCAAAGTGGCTGTTTTCTCCTTTTCTTTTTCCTTCTCTTCCTTCCTTCCTTCCTTCCTTTATTTTTTCCTCTAGAAGTTATGTGATCAACTAATGACTAATGAGAATAAATATGGAATTTTACAGAAAAGAACAGTTATAGATTTTTATTTCTGTTTCTTTTTCCCTAGGGAGTGAACTCCAGAGAGAGAATAATATATGGATCTGGTGGGGAAATTAAGCAATAGGTGTTCAGACTGACATTACAAGGGATTGCTTGATTATTTCTAAATAAAAATAATACAAAGCCATAAAAACTATTAATAATCCATATTGGCAATGGCAAAATCCAAAGGATAATATATTTTAATAATGGAAGATAGATATCAAATAGGCAGGTTGAAAGCCTGGTTTTGAGTCTTCCTCTGACATATTCACTGTGTATCTCTGGATATGCTATTTAAGCTATCAGTATCTATATAACTCTGTACAAGTCTGTAAAGAGAAAGTATCAACCTGCATTGTCAGAAGGAGATTTTCTTACCTAGGAATTTCCCAAGCAAAAGAATCATAGATTCACTTCCTATGCATATTATTCCTGCCAAGTAAACAGAGCAGAATTCAAAGGTAAAATGAAGGTTAACAAATAAATACATACATGATATGTATTTTTTATCATGTTATGCTTCTATAAACACTTTCTGGTATAAAATATATTGTTTAAGAAAGTGATGACCAATCAAAGTCCAAGGCAGAGGTCTGTACTGGACTTCTATATTCTTTGTGTTTATATGAGTATACTTCTTGGCAGATTTTCCAAGATAAATATCCATGCATTCCCCAGGCCAGAGAGCAGAAATAGACACTAAGTACTTACAAAGAGTTTCATTTATGGTGCACTAGCGACAGCACAAAAAGGGAAGTGACTTCAGCAGTATTTGCATGTTATTTACAAAGAGATATGTTTCAGGTTTGAATCCAAACATAAATAGGTCTAGATTTATATGTTTATTATTTTAGTGATTTTAGTGCTTCTGAATCTCACCACATTTGATAACCCTAGAGACTGCAATCCTTTATCCATTCACCAGCAGATATAGCTGGTAGAGAAACACTGTGAAATTCCCTCAAACCTTACCATTCTTCTATCACCCTGCCATGAAATTGAGCCCAGAACTAAAGGACCATGTTTAAAAGGAAAGGGCTGGACCAGTCCCTCCCTGGAGTTATTCAATTCTTGCCCCTGGAGTGAGAGGTAAGGATCATTGCCAACTCTAATGGTCTCCTCAGGAATGCCAGGCACCTGTTTATTAGCAACTGGCCTGAGATCATGCTGTGTTAATCATTGAACATCCAGCAACCTGTCACGTTCTTGATTTACCACCAAGTATTGAGTAGGTCAGGAACCATTATCCAGCTGAGCAGGATTCGAAGTGGGGAATTCCACAGAGGAAGGATTGTAGAGGCATTCCAAAGACTAGGGAGCCTAGCAGGTCTGGTGAGTGGAAAGACTTTGGAATATAACACAGTCAAATGATTTTTGGGAGTTCCCCAAAGCAGCTCCATTTCCCAGTTGCATTACCACATGGTAGGCTAGGTATAATTTCAGGCTGACTTTGGCGTATTGTAACTAGGGGATGGAAGGTTGGGGAAAAGTATTGAAATGAGCTAGTTCAGAATATGTTCTGTGGAATTTTGGAGTTTCATACATTGGTACTAGAATTTCAGGAAAAATGTAACAATGCTAGCAATATTTTCCATCTAAAATATTAAATATGAATGAGTGTATTGAGGCCTCTGTTCCAACTTTGTTATTGTCCCCCTAATAAGGAAGTGCATACTGAAGCATTCAGGCCCAACCTATAGGGTAATAATAAACATTTACATAGTACTTAAGGATTTCAAAGTGTAATATTCTTCTCTAAAATGTATTGTTCTCTGAGAGAAGGTTTCTTGGGGGCTTCTGGAGGCTGCCTTTGTTTCAGTTCTCTAATCACCCCAAATGCAGCCAGGAGTTAAAGTCCAAATCCTTTACTGTCTCTTTCCAAGTCTGCCCTCCTTCCTTGGGCCCAGTTAGCTTTCTTAGAGGCCTATCTCTCTCCTTGGTTCTGAGAGCTCCTGCCACTAGTCCTTTGGCTCTTCCAGCTTCAGCCTCCAGCCAGTACAAAGGTAGGCAATGAAATGAATCTGTCTCCTCCTACAAGAGCTTCTAGTGGGCTTGTCCTTCTCTGGCCCTGATACCTCTTCCTTATGTGCCCCACACTGAGTATTACACCAATCATTATATCACTGGGAAATCATTATTTGTTGTAGAATTAAATAAATGCTAAACTAGATTTAACTAGTCTCTCCTCAATTCCACTTACTTAGCACCTTGTAAGAATCCTAACATCAAAGTACTTTACAAATTCTATCATTTTAATCCGACAAAAGTCCTGGAAGATAACTGCTGTTATTATCTCCATTTTTCAGGTGAGGACACTGAGACAGATTAAAAGATATGTTCAGGGACACAGTCAGAAAATAGATGCTGGATATCTAGTGTTTGACAAACCCAAAGATCCTAACTTTTGGGATAAGAATTCATTATTTGATAAAAACTGCTGGGATAACTGGAAATTACTATGGCAGAAATTAGGCATGGACCCACACTTAACACCATATACCAAGATAAGATCAAAATGGGTCCATGACCTAGGCATAAAGAATGAGATTATAAATAAATTAGAGGAACATAGGATAGTTTATCTCTCAGACTTGTGGAGGAGAAAGAAATTTGTGACCAAAGATGAACTAGAGACCATTACTGATCACAAAATATAAAATTTTGATTATATCAAATTAAAAAGCCTTTGTACAAACAAAACTAATGCAAACAAGATTAGAAGGGAAGCAACAAACTGGGAAAACATCTTTACAGTTAAAGGTTCTGATAAAGGCCTCATTTCCAAAATATATAGAGAACTGACTCAAATTTATAAGAAATCAAGCCATTCTCCAATTGATAAATGGTCAAAGGATATGAACAGACAATTTTCAGATGATGAAATTGAAACTATTACCACTCATATGAAAGAGTGTTCCAAATCATTATTGATCAGAGAAATGCAAATTAAGACAACTCTGGGATACCACTACACACCTGTCAGATTGCTAAGAAGACAGGAAAAAATAATGATGAATGTTGGAGGGGATGTGGGAAAACTGGGACACTGATGCATTGTTGGTGGAACTGTGAATGAATCCAACAATTCTGGAGAGCAATCTGGAATTATGCCCAAAAAGTTATCAAACTGTGCATACCCTTTGATCCAGCAGTGCTACTACTAGGCTTATACCCCAATATCTTTAGATACTAAAGAAGGGAAAGGGACCTGTATGTGCCAAAATGTTTCTGCCGGCCCTGTTTGTAGTGGCTAGAAACTGGAAATTGAATGGATGCCAATCAATTGGAGAATGGCTGGATAAATTGTGGTATATGAATGTTATGGAATATTATTGTTCTGTAAGAAATGACCAGCAAGATGAATACAGAGAGGCTTGGCAAAACTTACATGAACTGATGCTAAGTGAAATGAGCAGAACCAAGAAATTATTATACACTTCTATAACGATATTGTATGAGGGTGTATTCTGATGGAAGTGGATTTCTTTGACAAAGAGACCTGAGTTTCAATTGATAAATGATGGACAGAAGCAACTACACCCAAAGAAAGAACACTGGGAAACGAATGTGAACTATTTGCATTTTTGTTTTTCTTCCCGGGTTATTTTTACCTTCTGAATCCAATTCTCCCTGTGCAACAAGAGAACTGTTCGGTTCTGCAAACATTACTGCAACATATTTAACATATATAGGACTGCTTGCCATCTAGGGGAGGGGGTGGAGGGAGGGAGGGGAAAAATTGGAACAGAAGTGAGTGCAAGGGATAATGTTGTAAAAAATTACCCTGGCATCCATTCTATCATTATAAAGTTATTATTAAATAAAATAAAATAAAATATTAAAAAAAAAGAAAGAAAATAGATGGTGGATTTAAACTGAGGTTATCCTGACTCCAAGCTCACTGTGAAGCATAGGTATGTGTAATGACCGCGTATTTAAAATCAGCCGGAGTCAGGAATTCAGGTTAATGGAAAAATCTTCAATATTTATTGAAGTGAAAAGGTGAATAAAGATTGAGATAGCAAATATAGGCAAGCAAGATTGCGATAGCAATATGGGCAATTGCGACAGGAAGCCAGCTACCAGAGAGAGATGTGAGCTGAGCCAACCGTGGCAATGGCCATCCCAAAAGTCTCTCCTTCCCCTTCCTTTTCCACTCTCCTGCCTCCACCCACCAAAATCGTCATTTCCTATACAACACATCAGGACTTGCACAAAGAGTGGGCTTATATATTAATAGAGTATGGTCCAATTACTATTTAGCCTCATGTGCTTGGGACCTCAGTGCATCAACTCAAGCCTCAGCCCATTACAGGTATGTTTTTGACATAGGTGTCATAACAAAGATTGGTAGCTAGGCTATATATGTAATAAAAATATTTATTATGCATAGCTATTTTATTGAAAGGGACTAATTTCCTTAGTTATTTTCTATTCCCTTTTAATTTCAGGGGTATTCTACACCCCAGACTCATTGGACCAGTATCTATGACTCTATTTTATTCAAGGCCCAAAGATAGAGCAAACTAATTTAGGAAATGTGTATCTTTCTGGGCTTAATCACTCTTTTAAGATCTACTGAGAAGTCAGAATCAGGCTCTACTTGATTTAATTTAAGATTATTTAAGATTAAAGATAATTAAAATTAGTTCAGAAATTCAAGTATATTTCCTGTTTCCATGAATTGACATATTATCTCTGCATTTCTGAAACATTCTCTTCTCATATATCCATCACAAATTCAAATTATTCAAGGCCTAGTTCACAAGCCACTCTCTGCACTAAGACTTTTCTTATACTGCAACATTCACTGCAGCCAACTGGAAATGCTCTCTCTACTCAGTGTCACACCCATTATCTCTCCTATGAATATAATAGAAATAATATAATTTAATGGACAAACATCCAGCCTGAAACTCTACTTGACACCTAGTCTTTGACTGTCAATGAGTTAGTAATCTTAGGAAAAAACTTTGCTATTCCATCCTTCCCTGAGTTACCTGAGTTTTCTGTAGAAAGAAAAAACATCAACACACACACATACATACACACACACACACACACACACACACACATACATACAAAAAAGGAAGGAAAGCAGAGAGAAAAGGAGTGAAAAAGAATGAGAAATTGGAAGGAAGGAAGGAAGGATGAAAGGAAGGGAGGAAGGAAGGAAGAAAGGAAGGAAGGAAGGAAGGGAGGGAGGGAGAGAGGAAGGAAAGATATGAAGAAAAGGAATGCTTGAATCATTTAACCATAGTCAAACAAAACAAATTCTCCTATTGACCACAATCAGAGGCATGAAATTTATTCTGCATATTAGTCCATCATTTCTCTATCTTGAGGTGACTGAGTAGTTGCTAGAGTTCACCAAAAAAGAAATTTTCCACACTGGGTATCCCTTACAGTAATAAAATTATAGGTTTAAGATTCCCATGAATTGCCATATTCCATTTCTCCCCTCATCCCCCTTTTCTCTGCAAATTTTAACCTCTCTGAAAGTCATCTGTTTTACCTTGAACTTCCCCAAATACAATGTTGTTTATAGATGCTGGGAACTCACACTATATACTCAAGAATACACTCTTTTTGTGA
Organism: Antechinus flavipes; assembly: GCF_016432865.1. Taxonomy (NCBI): domain Eukaryota; kingdom Metazoa; phylum Chordata; class Mammalia; order Dasyuromorphia; family Dasyuridae; genus Antechinus; species Antechinus flavipes. The sequence goes on along the minus strand of NC_067400.1, from coordinate 180,051,111 downwards.
CTTTTTCCAGGGAGCTGACTGAGGCACATAGAGCTCTAGGGTCCAAAGGTCACAAAGCTAATAAATGTCACACATAGAATTTGAACCCCTGGTCTTTTTTTTATGCCAAATGCAGTATCTATTTTCCATACCAATATTTCCTACACCTTGAATGCAGTTAGACATTTAATAAATGTAGATTGAACTGAATGATATGATAATTCTATTCTCCTCTATGCAATCGTGATGGATGGCTGGGAAGGGAGGAGGAAGAAGAAGAGTCTTCAACTTCAGTAATAATCAGAGAAATGAAAAGTAAAATACTTTTAAAGTACCCCTTCAAATGCAATGAGTTGGCAAAAATAGCTAACAGTGATAAAATCCCAAGCCAGAAAGACTGTAGTGAAATAGTTACTTCTCATATATGGATGGTAGAAGTGCAAATGGATTGAATATTTTTTCAAATACAACTCAAAATTACATAATAATTATCAAAAATAATGCTACATATGTGTATATATATTTTGTACTTTGTGTGGATATATGTATATATCCACATATATGTTTTGTTTACACATTAAAATATATACACACATACAACAGATATGAATACATATAATGATATTTTATGGCATGGTATTATATGAAATAGAAAGAGAGAGCAGAAAGAAAGAACATTTATAATTGTAAAGATTAGAAATCTTCTAAACTTTAAAAAACTGATGGATGGCTGAATACATATATGGTATCTAATGAATATTGTGCTTATATGATAAGTTTAGAAGACACAAGAACTCTTTTCAAATTATTCCCAGTGAAAATCTAAAAAAATATGAACTGATGCTTTTTTTGGTCCTTGTCTGTTCCAGCTCATAAATGTATAGCAACTTAAGGAAATTATTGAATAAAAGCCCTGAATCAATGAGTCTCTTTGTACTGCTTAGCATTCTGATTTGAGAAAGTGGAATACCTCGTAGTTATTTTGGTTACAAATATGCCAAAAGGAATCAAGGAATCATAGAACTTCAGAATCAGAAGGGATTTTATACAAAAAGCAAGAGGAAAATGAGAATTAGAAAAGGAGGAGAAAGAAGATGAAAGAGGAAAGGGGAAATGTTGTGGAGACAGTTTGGAGGAATTAAAATTTAAGTCATATATTTAGACCATATTCAAACTGAATGGTACCTTTGAGTGTTCTGGGTGCTGTTGTTTTGTTAGGTTTTGTTGTTGTTGTTGTTAGTAGTGGTGGTTTTCTTTTCTTTTATTTATGGTTTTGTTTTTTACATTTGCTGGGTCAATGTTCCCTTCTCCTTCCTTTATCTTATTTTCTTAATAATTGATACTTCTATGAATTAAAATACTCAAAGATCCCAAAGCAACAGTTTGGAAATAGGTTATGCTTGTGCAGATCAGGAGCTAACAAACCAGACCAATTAACAATGGCAATTTCCAGATCTCTCAGCACATGGATAGTAAAGGGATCAGACTATTAAACAGAAGAATAATTACATGGGTCTCTTTGCTGGCACAGGAGCAGGACTCTGTTGCATTGCCCATACTTGGATCCAGGTCACAGTCTTGAGCCTTGATCACAGTTCAAGGAGGAGCACTGCTTAACATAGCTTGTGGTTGCAAATGAGCAGGGACCAGAATTAGCCACATGAAAAAGTAAGCACAAAAATTCACTGGTAAAACAAAAACCTCCTTACAAAGTAGAATTGGCCAAATGGAAAAAGAGGTATAAGTTCACTAAAGAAAATAATTCCTGGGCGGAGCCAAGACAATGGAGAGGACACATGCATCTCTCTGAGCTCTCCTCTACTCTCAAACTATTTTTACAAAACTCAGCCTCTGAATTTTTGCTTGAATGTCAGAACCCATGAATATTGGGAGTGAAACACATTACCAACAGAAAATAATCTCAAAATTCACCAGAAAAAGTCTATTTTTGCTCATGTGCAGGGACAGAATGGGGCAAGGCCAGGCACAGACTCAAGCAGATAGGCAGTGAGAGCATGGAAAATAGCTCACCCTGAGCAGACTAGAAGGGAGAGGGGTATGGTTTCCAGCAGTGGAAAATCTGCAGGGAGAATTCTACCACAGTGTCAGCTACTCTGCCCTGGCAACAAGCCAGTAGATCAGCACTGGGAGGAACTCAGCACAATCTCAGTGGGCAACCACTAATCCCAGTGCAGCTGCTGATCCCAGTGCAGCCACTGCCTTCTGCTGCTGCTTTGCTGCCACTTCCCATTGTCTGTGGAGGAAGGTCGGTAATCCCTCATTGTCCCAAAAGCATACTGCAGCATTTTTTTGTTGTTGTAAAATGACTAAAAAGGAAAAGTAGGCTCTAACTATAGATAGTTTCTATACTGAAAGAAAGCAGATATGAAACCTTGAGGAGACTAAAAACAGTTTGTCTCCAAACGAAAATCCAAAGATGGATATGATCTAGTCCCCACTACATAAGACTCCTTAGAAGAAATTTAAAAGGCTCTTAAAAGAGAGCTAAAAGAAAAAAAAAAGTGAGTAAAGGAAAGGGAAGCTTTGCAAGAGGATCTGGATAAGACATATAACTCATTAAAAGATAGAGTGGAAAAAGAAAACAACTCCCTGAAAAACAGAATTTGTGAACTGGAAAGAGAAAATAACTCTTTAAAAAATAAAACTGGTGAAATAGAAACAAAAAAATTCCATTTAAAACTCATTTAAAAACTCAATTGGACAATTACAAAAAAAATGTAAAAAGTAAATGAAGAAAATAATTCATTAAAATCAGAATTGAACAAATGGAAATGAATGATTTGAGGAAACTCAAGAATCAGTGAAGCAAAAGCCAAAAAAAAAAAAAAAAGAAAAAAGAAAAAGAAAAGAAAAGAAAAGAAAAAAGAAAAAGAAAAAGGAAAAAATAGAAAAGAAAGAAAGAAAGAAAAGAAAAGAAAAAAATAGAGAAAAAAATGTTAAATATCTACTTGGGAAAACAACAGCCCATCTCTAGGAGTGTTATGGCCCAGAACTCTGAAATTGAAACAGGGATTCTTACAAGATATTAACTAGGTGGAATTGATGATACAGTGGTTATCTAGTTTAGCATGGTGCTTAATAGTACTCTAAGTCCAGTATGATTGATTTAATCTTACAACAAATAATGATTTCCTAGTGATATAATGATTGATTTATACTCAGTGTAGAGCATATATGCCAAGGTCTCAGAGTCAAGGAGAAAGATTCATTTCAACCTTCAGTCAGGCTCCTGGTGACTCTCCTGGGGAATTGAGAGAGCTCAGATTCAGAGCTAGGGAAGACAAGCAGACTGGAGTCTGAAGTATAAGCCCTTGGACTCAGATTCATTCATCCCATCTCATACCACCTTGATTGCAGGCTCTCCTCTATATTTTCTCCACTGAAGCCAAGTCCCCCCTGAAGGCCACAAGAAAGCTAGCTAAGCAGCAGATGAAAGGAAAAATAAAGACTGTTGGACTTTAACACCGGGCTATTCTTGTGGTGATTACTGAACTGTAAAGAAGAGTGCCCAAAGACCTCCAGAAAACTATCAAGAACATTACATAGGACAGAAATTTAAGGATTATTGGACTCCCTGAAAATAATAATGAAAAAGTAGCCTAGACACTATTTTTCAGGAAATTATCAAAGAGAACTGCCCAGATATCATAGAATCAGAAGGTAAAAAAGACATTGAAAGAATTACTAAATCACCTAATGAAAGAGATCCCAAAATTAAAACTCCAAGAAATATTGTGGCTAAGTTCTAGAACTAGCAGACCAAGGAAAAAATACTACAAGCAGTCAGTAAAAGAAAAACAAAATAATTAAAATACTGAGGAACCATAAGATGGATTATTCAGAATCTAGCATTATCTATAATAAAGGATCTAAGGGCCTGGAATCTGATATTCCAACAGGCAAAGGAACTTGGAATGCAGCCTAGAATACCCAGCTAACCTGAGCATTTTCTTCCAGGGAAGAAGATAAACATTCAATGAAATAGGTGAATTCCATTTATTTCTGATGAAAAAAAAAAACAAAAAAACAGAGCTAAACAAAAAATTTGTCCTCCAAATATAGAACTGAAGAGAAGCATAAAAAAGTAAAAAAAGAACTCTTAAGAGCTATATTTCTATTATGAGTATAGAGAAAGAGTACATATATAATTTGTTTTTACTGTTACAACATAAAAAAGATCTAGAGTTGAAAAGGAAATTGTAGAGTTGAAAAGGGAAAAGTGGAGGTACTACATCTCATGAAGAGGCAAAGGAAACCTATTATATCTATGGGAAGGAAGGAAGGGGAATTAACATAGTGTGAATCTTACTCTCACCAGAATTGGCTCAAAGAGAAAATATTGTACATTTGATTAGAAAAAAGAAAGAGGAAAATCAGATTGTTAGTCTTGAAAATGAAAAGAAATGAAAATGAAAATTACTTGACACTAATGAAGAGGAAATTAGAGCAATAATTAAGTTACTTTGCCCAACTTTATGCCAATAAATTTGATAACTTAAAAGAAATGCATGAATACCTTCAAAATTTTAGTTGCCCAGATTAACAGAGGAAGAAGTAAATTGGTTAAACTGTCCCATTTTAGAAAAAGAAATAGAGCAAGCTATTAATCAACTCCCTAAGAAAAAAAACCCTAGGTCCAGATGGATTTACATGTGAATTCTATCAAATATTTAAAGGACAATTAATTCCAATGTGATATAAATCATTTGAAAAAAAATAGGGATTGGAGTCCTATCAAATTCCTTTTATGACACAGACATGGTAAATCAGGCAGGAGGAAAACAGGGAAAGAAAAGTGTAGATCAATCTTCCAAATGAGCATTGATGAAAACATCTTAAATAAAATATTAGCAAAAAGATTACAGAAGATTACCATAACCAAACAGAATTTATACCAGGAACGCAGGGCTCTTTCAATATTAGAAAAACCATTAACATAATTGACTATATCAATCACCAAATTAACAACAACCATATGATCTTCTCAATATATGCAGAAAAAGCATTTGATAAAATCTAACACCCATTCTATTAAAAAAACATCTGAGAGTATAGGAATAAACAGACTTTTCCTTAAAATAGTCAATAACATTTATATAAAACCATCAGTAAGCATCATATGTAATGGGGATAAACTGGAACCATTCACAATAAGATCAGAAGTGAAACAAGGTTGCCAACTATCACCTTTACTATTCAGTCTTGTATTAGAAGTGCCAGCCTTGGCAATAAGAGATAAAAATGAGATTAAAGGAATTAGAGTAGGTAATGAGGAAACCAAATTATCACTCTTTGGCAGATGATATCATTATCTAGAGAACCCCAGAGAAATTATTTAAAAGAGAATTTATTAAAAAGCTATGAGAAATAATCCACAACTTTAGCAAAGTTGCAGGATACAAAAGAAATCCTTGTAAATTTTCAGCATTTTTATACATCACTAACAAAATTCAACTGCAAGAGATACAAAGAGAAATTCCATTTAAAATAACTGCTGATATTAAAAATATTTGGGAATCTATGTGCCAAGGGTAAGATGGGAAGTATATGAGCAAAACTACAAAACATTTTCCACACAAATAAAGTCAGATCTAAACAATTGGAAAAAAAATATTAAATGCTATTGAATAGTTTGGGAGAATATAACAAAGATGACAATACTCCCTAAACTAATTTATTTATTTAATACTATATCAATCAGACTCCCCAAAAAACTATTTTAATGACCTAGGAAAAATAACAACAAAATTCATCTGGAAGAATAAAAGGTCAAGAATTTTAAGGGAACTAATGAAAAAAAAAATCAAATGAAGGTGGCCTAGCTGTATCTGATCTAAAACTATTTTATAAAGCAGCAGTCACCAAAACCATTTGGTATTGAATAAGAAATAGGCTAGTTGATCAGTGGAATAGGTTAGGTTCACAGGACGAAATAGTCAATAACTATAGCAATCTAGTATTTGATAAACCCAAAGACACCAATTTTGGGATAAGAATTCAGTATTTGACAAAAACTGCTGGGAAAATTGGAAACTAATATAGCAGAAACTAGGCATTGACCCATGCTTAACACCATACACTAAGATAAAATCAAAATGGGTTCATGATCAAGGTATAAAGAATGAGATTATAAATAAATTAGAAGAACACAGGATAGTTAAACTATCCTCAGCCCTGTGGAGGAGGAAGGAATTTATGAGCAATTTATGAGTTCTTCTGAACTAGAGATCATTATTGATCACAAAATAGAACATTTTGATTATATCAAATTAAAAATCTTTTGTACAAACAAAACTAATGCAGACAAGATTAAAAGGGAAGCAATAAACTGGAAAAACATTTTTTACAGTTAAAGGTTCTGATAAATGCTTAATTTCCAAAATATATAATGAATTGACTCTAATTTATAAGAAATCAAGCCATTCTCCAATTGATAAATGGTCAAAGGATATGAACAATTTTCAGATGATGAAATTGAAACCATTTCTACTCATATAAAAAGGTGTTCATATGACAGAAATGCAAATTAAGACAACTCTGAGATACCACTACACACCTCTCAGATTGGCTAAGATGGCCCAGAAAAGATAATGACGAATGTTGGAGGGCATATGGGAAAATTGGGCCACTGATGCATTGTTGGTGGAGTTTTGAATGGCGCCAACCATTCTGGAGAGCATTTTGGAACTATACGTAAAAAGTTATCAAAATGTGCATACCTGTTTTGACCACATATTTAAAATCAGCCAGAGTCAGGAATTCAGGTTAAGGGAAAAATCTTCAATCTTTATTGAAGTGAAGAGGTGAAAAATGATTGCGATAGCAATATGGGCAAGAAGGATTGCGATAGCAATATGGGCAGCTGAGACAGGAAGCCAGCTAGCAGAGGGGGATTGGAGATGAAGGGCCACTGCGATAGCAATATTAGCAGCTGTGACAAGACGCCAGCCAGAAATCTCTCCTCCCACTTCCCTTTCCACTCCCTTGCCTCCACCCACCAAAAACGTCATTTCCTATGCAACACATCAGGACTTGCACAAAGAGTGGGAGGGGGCTATTTTTTCTCCAAGCATATATATTAATAGAGTATGGTCCAATTACTATTTAGCCTCACATGCTTGGGACCTCAGTGTATCAACTCAAGCCTCAGCCCATTACATCTCCCTCTTTCTTTTGTTTTTGGAGCAGCGTCTTAATGTCTCTGTTTCTCCTCTCTACTATTGCCTGTCCTTGAGGATTAAAGGGTATGCCAGTGGTGTGTAAAATCTTATACTGTGCACAAAAGTGTGCAAAATGTTTGGAGGTATATGCAGGACCATTGTCTGTTTTTATTGCTTGTGGCACACCCATAATGGCAAATGTTTGTGTGAGGAATTCAGTGACCACTCAGGCTGTCTCTTTTGCTGCTGGTATTGTAAAAGTGAATCCTGAAAAGATGTCTACCATAACATGGATAAAAGACAGATGACCAAAAGATTTATAATGGGTCACATCCATTTGCCAGATTTCATTGGGTCTCAAACCACGAGAGTTCTTCCCTGGAGGCAGTGTAGGAGCGTGGAAAAGGAGGGTGTGATCACCTCCCCTTGGGGGTTCTGACCTCCCTGAGGAGTCAGGGATGGCATGACCACCTGTGTTCTAAAACAAAAGAAAGCAGGAGATGTAATGGGCTGAGGCTTGAGTTGATGCACTGAGGTCCCAAGCACATGAGGCTAAATAGTAATTGGACCATACTCTATTACATACCCTTTGATACAATAGTGTTACTATTGGGCTTATATCCAAAGAGATATTAAAGAAGGGAAAGGGCCCTGTGTGTGCAAAAATATTTGTGGATTAGCTAGTAACTGGAAATTGAATGAATGCCCATCAATAGGAGAATGGCTGAGTAAATTGTGATATATGAATGTTATGGAATATTATTGTTCTGTAAGAAATAACCAGCAGCATGGAATACAGAGAGGCTTGGAGAGACTTACATGAACTGATGCTGAGTGAAATGAGCAGAATAAGGAGATCATTATGCACTTCAACAACAATACCATACAAGGATCAATTCTGATTGAAGTGGCTATCTTCAGCAATGAGAGAATCCAAATTAGTTCCAGTTGATCAGTAATATATAGAACCAGGTATACCCAGTGAAAGAACACGAGGAAATGAGTGTGGACTACAACATAGCATTTGCACTCTTTCTGTTATTGTTTGCTTACATTTTTGTTTTTTCTCCCCGGATTATTTTTACTTTCTTTCTCAATCTGATTTTTCTTGTGCAGCAAGATAACTGCATAAATATGTATACATATGTTGTATTTAACATATATTTTAACATTTTAACATGTATGGGACTATCTGCCATCTAGGGCAGGGGGTGGAGGGAAGGAGGGGAAAAGTTGGAACAGAAGTGTTTGCAAGGATCAGTGTTGCAAACATACCCATGCATATATTTTGTCAATAAAAAGCTATAATAATAAAAAAAAAGGAAAACCAAAAACTCCTCTGAATCACTATCAATTAGAACAATTCAAATTAAAAGAACTCTAAGGTATCACTTCACATTTATGAGATTGGCTAATATGAAAGAAGAGGAAAATTGCAAATCCTGAAGGGAATTTTGAAAAATAGATTGGTTGTGAACTGTTTTGACTATTCTGGAGAATAATTTGCAATTATCTCCAAAGAGCTATAATACTGAGCATATCTTTTGACCCAGCACTACCACTATTGGACCTCTATGTTGTAAAAAAAAAATGGTCAAAGGAAAAGGAAAAGGAACTTTTTATGAAAAAATATTTAGAGCAACTCCTTTGTGTGAAAAAGAATTGGAAATTGAGGGAATGCCCATCAATTGGAGAATGGTTAAACAAATTCTGATATATGATTTCAATGGAATGCTAAGAAATGACTTTTAAAACTAGTTTCAAAAAACTGGGAAGGCTTATATAAAATAATTCAGAGTGAAATAAACAGAATGCTAAAATTGCAATATTGTATGAATGATAGCTACTCCGAGAGATATGATGATCCAAGCAAATTCTGAAGAACTTATGATAAAAAATGATATTTATCTCTATAGAAAGAAAGAAGGTAATCTAATGAATGCAAATTTAAAAATCGTGTGTGTGTGTGTGTGTGTGTGTGTGTGTGTGTGTGTGTGTTTATAACTCCACATTTTAATCCACATCAAATTGTTTGCCTACTTGAGGATTGCAAAAGGGGACAGAAAGAACAAATTTGGAACTCAAAAAAATTTTAAGTGAATGTAAAAAAAAATTTACATGCACAAAACATACATACACACACACACAAACAAACACACACATACACAAAGGATTTCATCTTAAAGATGAGAAACAGAGTAGTTCTTTCTTCCTCTTATACTTGATTCTTACATTTAACTTTGTTACCTCACAACATGGTTTTCAAAGAAAGTGGATTTAAAAACAAAACTTTCCCAGTGATTCCATGGCTAGTTAGAGAATAATGCTAATGAAACAAATTTCCCAAGTTCTGTCCTTTCATAGACTAGTTTTTCTCTTTTAATTCACTAATAGACAACCCTAAGCCTAACAAGTCTTTGAATGAATCCAAACTAATTCATACATAGTGAAACTAAATAAAAGTGTGGATGAATAAGCAAAGTTTACTACAGTTATTCGTTGAAAACTATCTCAAGTACTGCTAATAGTGGATGAATAGCATCAATTTGTTATATGAATAATTGTTCATTTATTCATTCATTCATGCTCATTAAACACGTTCTGTACACTTGAAAAAGCATGTGATTAGGAATCAGAAGACCTAGATGCAAATCTGGGTTCTGCCATATATGACATGTATGACTTTTGGAATTGGGATCTCCTTCCATGCTTTTTTCTTTTTGTCTTCTCCATGTCTCAAATAAATAATGGAGACAACTGATTTATCTTGTTTAATTGTAGAATAGTTCCATTAAAAAAAAAAAAGACATTGGCTCTCTGTCTACTCCATTTTATTCTACTCCATTTTAGTGACTCAATAATAAATTATATTAGGTGATTAATAAATACTTATTGATTGATGGGGATAGAGTCAGCGGGCCTAGAGAGAATATAGAAACTTACTTTGACCTCTACAAAGTTATGGATTAGATAGTCAAATAAAACTTTACATAATTTTAAAGAAGTTGATATAATTAGTAATTCTTTGTTTTTTTTTTTTTTAAAGGAAACCATTTCTGTTTTCTTTTGTTGATATTTTAGCTAGATATTTCTTATATTGTTTTAAGAGGTTTTAAGTTCCATCATGATAATGGATGCCAAAAGGTCAGCAGGCCTAGAACTCATCCTTTGCTTCACAAGTAGGAAAAGAAGTTTAGGGTACTGGCCCATTGAAGTTACATGCCCTCATATCATTAGGATTGCCAGACTTTTTTGGTAACTGGACAGAAAGACAAAAATCATGATAGTCAGATGATAAGTATTTTCTTAAAATCAGGCTTTAATAGAGATGTTATTTAGTTTTTGAACATGAAAAAAAAATGGGACAAGTAGTGATTATTCCAGGAGTAAAAAGTAGATCAAAGATGAAGCTGATCTTCTCAGGGAAGATATGGAATTTCTAATCTAGACTGCCAATGGAACTCTGTCACAATCTCCTTGAAAGATAGATAATCCTGAGTTCTTGAGTATTTACTAACAGTACACAAAGCCCTGGTTGGTGGAGGCAGGGGAGAGGAATATTACTGACTGTAAAACTCTTTGGAATTGGCTTTTCCATGCTAGCTCTACCTGAGAAAGCATGAAAAATTAATTACTTGAGTTTGTGTTTAGATAAAAATAGTGGAAGTTAGTTGACTAGCCTTAAAAAGTTTTGACTGCCTGCATTTTATTTTTAATATGTGTTTGTATGAATGATTTTTAGTGACATGTATTTTAAAGCAATAGTCATAAAAACTATTTGGTAATGGTTTTTAAAGTAAAGAAATTTATCAGGGAACCAAATGAAAATTTAACGAACAAAAGTAAGAATTGCATGCTACAAATGACCAGAGTAAACATGTGAAATATAACTATTAATAAAATGATAAGCATGAAATTTTACTTCTTGCCCTTAACATTGACAAAGATAATAAAAGCCAGGAGTAGTTCAAGTTGATTATTCTACATAGGCAGACAGTTGATTATTCTAGACAGGTAGACAGGCATAATGTAGGAATTAATCAAACCTTTCTGCATATCAGCTTGGCCTTTTGTAAGAAAATGCCCAAACTGTTTATTTATCTTAATACAGTAATATTTCTTTTGGGTTTATGTTCCAAGGAAAACAAAGATAGGAAAAAAAAAGAAAAGGAAGGAAGGAAGGAAGGAAGAGAGAGAGAGAGAGAAAAAGAGAGAGAGAACAGAAGAAGGGAGGGAGGGAAGAAGGGAGGAAGGAAGCGCAGTAAGTTCTGGAAATCCTTCATAATGATTCTGAATCCATCACCTCTTAATTTGGTCTTTTCTACTTTTAGGTAGCCCTAATTAACTAAGAATTGGAATTGGATGATATATTAGAAAACTAATTTAAGAGTCCACATTTATATTTGTAAATGAACTCTGTCTTTTTAAGAATGCTGTAAACAAGTGGATATGTTCATGCCCACAATCAAATGCAGGTACACATACACACACACACACACACAGGACATTAGGACATTTATACTTCAAAAAGTCCTAGTGAAAGGTTTCTTCCTTTACTCTTACAGCCACTGTTTTGAGATTTAAAGTAA